>NC_037668.1:119309117-119909117 GCF_003255815.1 Theropithecus gelada | reverse complement strand
TGCAGCCTAGGTAACACAGCAAAGCCCTGTCTCAAGAAAAATAAAAAAAAATTATACCTATTGATAAGCATAGACAAGAAACCAAAGTTATTTTAAAGAAAAAATGGGGAGTGTGATCATATCTTTTCAAAACAGATGTAGTGGGCCTGAGCATGCTCATTAATAGGTCTGAGGCCTTGAAATAGAATAGAAGCAGCTGACCTCATGGCCTCCACAACCTGGGCACAGCTCCCCAGGATCTGCATTTTGAAACATTAAAAACAGATGACCCTGGAAAGTTTAGTTTTACATGAGCCTATACCAGAATTAAAAATGAAACAAGCTCAACAACATAATTATCTTTTTGGACAAAAATATAAAATCTGTCACCTTCATAATGCAATATAGACAGTCCCCATACAACCATTCTGTTTTTCACTCTAAGTAAATTATTCAATAAATTATGTGAGCTGGTCAACACTTTGTTATGAAATAAGCTTTGTGTTACATGATTTATCCAACTGTAGGTTAATGTGAGTGTTCTGAGCATGTTTAAAGCAGACTGGACTAAGCTATGTTGTTCGGTACTTTAGGTGTATTAAATGCATTTTCAACTTAGTGATATTTTCAATTTACAATGGGTTTGTCAAGATGTAACCTCATCATTAGTTGAGGAGCATCTTTACAGGAAATTTCCCACAATCACCAATCACAAACATGAACCGTGTATATGAAGCCAGCTTGGTGAGGACCAACACTAGGCATATAGTTTTTCTATTTTTCCAACTAACACTAAAATGTTTAGTTTTGTGGGAAGAGGGGGAGGGGGAGGACAATATTGAGAAGCTATCCAGTGATATTTGCATCTTCAGGTACAACCAAAAATCTACTGGGCCTGCTGTGATATCTCCCAGGTTATCTGGTGTTCTCTGAAAAACACCCACCTTCTTGCTTTTCTGTAGTGAATGACTGTATGCTGTCTGATAAAAGGCCACAGGACAGCTGTGCAGGTGGAGCTGGTGAAGGCACTTTTGAGCAACCCCTGATTCTGTGCTTTGCTCTGCCTCTCTGCAGTGCGTGCCTCCTGACGAAGCCTGCACCTCGCTGGATGCCTCGATAATCTGGGCTATGATGCAGAATAAGAAGACGTTCACCAAGCCCCTTGCTGTGATCCACCATGAAGTAGAATCTAAAGGTGTGCTTTGGGAGGCATGATCAGAGCATGGGGCCTGAGCGCTGCTCATTAAGAAGACCCAATACTGTAAATCAAAGTCCAGTTTTATTCATAAGATAACTAAAGGACCAGTTAGTTATTTTAGAAGACCATTCTTTGCCCGAAGAGTCCTTTCTTTAGCTGGTTCTCTTACAGCCATTACGGCTTAGTTGTAAGTAATCTATTTGAAAATGATTTCCTTTGTAAAAAATATCAGGTCTAGGTTGTTCCTGTCATAAGGTCACTCTCCCTTGCATTCAAATATGCTTCCTTGAGTATGCAAAAAAGGGTTCTAGTTAGTCCCATGTCCTGGGAATTGCACACAATCCACAGTTCATCTTTCTGTGATCTACTACTAAAGGTTATGGTGGCTATAACCTATTGTGTTGCTCTATCAAAATTGCAGATGCCTTTGAGAATATGTGAACATTATTCGTCTTAGGTGTAACAGATGAGAACCACTGCCCAAAATGCATCTTATAATTCAGTTTTCAGAATTTTGCATAACCACATTTGTTGCTTGAAGCCAAGCATGCCCCTTTCTCCACAAGCAGGAACATTCAGCAAGCTGTATCTTCTGTGAGAAAAGGAAGGATGTGCCCTAAGGGATGTGACATCAGTACCTGAGAGGACAGGCAGGGCAGAGCCAGACCTGGCATGGGCCTGGCCCGCCAGAGCAGCAGAGAGGCAGAGCTGGGCCCTAACAAATGTTAGGAATGGATATATGAGGCCCTGTGGGCGGTGAGAAGAGCATCTGACAAGGACCTGCATCACAGCTCCAAGGGGTATAAACAAGCAAGAACACACCAGGCAGCTGGCAGTGTCTGAGGGGTGGAACCAAATGTCACATGGGATATCTAGGCAATCACAGTTGTCACAATCTAGAAACATTGATATCTAAGGGTGTCAAACCGAGAGAAGGCTGGGAGAGTAAAGTAGATTCCAAGCAGGATTAGATATTTCAGGGTTAGAGCTACAGGCTGCCACTTGCCATTCTGAGGGGCACAGAGGAACCTGGGCACCAAGGGCCTTGACAAAAGCCAGCACACTGGCTGCAGTTGCTGGGCATTAGCTGGAAGATCTGCTGGGTGGTGCTGACACCAGATCTAGGGTTTGGGGTGGCCCTGGCATGGCATTCCTGATCTGAGCGTGTTGGATTGGGATTTGACAAGACTAGGCAGCAGGGGTGACCCTGGACAGTGGGCAGGACCTACCAGAACAGAGGCATGCGGGTACTGTCTAGTGTCTTATTTGGTTGATTAATCTTTGTGAAAACAGCTGTGCCATTCCAATTGTGATACCTGGTGGTGGCATCTGCCCCCTTCCTATGAATGTATGTGCTCCCTCAAAATGGCAGAAGAGTATAGGTGGCAGGCACACTGGATTGGAGCTGGGAGCCTAAGGCACTGCTTTTAGCTTTCTCTGCTAACTGGCTGTGGGACCTTGGAGAACGCCCCCTACCACCACCTCTTTGGGTTTCATTTTCTTTATCTGGAAAGGAGAGGTTTGGACTGGGTGACTTCCAGAAGGTCCTTTCAGTTGTAATACTCAACTATTCTGTTTGAAGAAGCAAAATAATCTTTAATTCATTTTCCTGGCTGTCCTAAAGTTGGTGTGAAATGTACATGAGATGTTCTCGGCAACATTTTTGTTGTTGTTGTTTTTTTACTTTTATGGATTGGTTTTCAACCATTTGAAAGTTATAACAGACCCAGTCTTTATATAAATGGATGGTCCAAATAGTTCCTTTTTATTGGGTTCAGGAGAAATAAATTGTGTTGCAGAGTAATCACAATTGGGCAGCAAGCAGCTGGCTCTGTTTTGTACTATGGAAGTGGTTTCCTTACCAGAAAGGGGTCCCAATTCAGACCCCAAGAGAGGGTTCTTAGATTTCACCCAAGAAAGAATTTGGGGATGAGTCCACAGAGTAAAGTGAAAGCAAGTTTATTAGAGACGTAAAGAAACAAAAGAATGGCTACTCCATAGACAAAGCAGCCCCAGAGACTGCTGGTTGCTATTTTTATGGTTATTTCTTGATAGTATGCTAAACAAGGGGTGGATAATTCATGAGTTGTCCTGGAAAGGGGCAGGCAATTCCTGGAACTAGGGTTCCTCCCCTTTTTAGACCATATAGGGTAACCTCTAGGCTTTACTATGACATTTGTAAACTGTCATGGTGCTGGTGGGAGTGTCTTTTAGCTTGGTAATGTATTATAATTAGTGTATAATGAGCAGTGAGGACAACCAGAGGTCACTGTCATTGCCATCTTGGTTTTGGGGGTTTTTGGCCAGTTTCAGCCAGCTTCTTTACTGCATCCTGCTTTATCAGCAGAGTCTTTATGACCTGTATCTTGTGACCTCCTCTCTCATCCTGTGGCTGAGAATGCCTAACCTCCTGAGAATGCAGCCCAGTAGGCCTCGGCCTCATTTTACCCAGCCGGATTCAAGGTAGAGTCACTCTGGTTCAAACGTCTCTGACAATTTAACAATAAGAGCAGCTACCTCGGATTCCATCTGTTACTTGTAACTATTTTGAGAGAGGTAATTCTGCTAGTAATTGAAGGCAGCAGCTTGCTTTTTCCCATGCCAGACAATAATTAGGCATTAATATTGCAGCAGTATAACTTCCAGCAATTCATCTATTCTTCTTTTGAGCCTGGTGGTATTTTCTAAGTAATTTCTGTTGCAAATTAGGTAATTACTTTTATTTAAACTTAGTATAATTGTACTGAGAGTTCAATGTTTTCTTATATAATAGTTCAAGAGGAAAGTTTTGCCAAATATCACAGCAATTTTATGAGATTTGCTAATTGAGACTAGATTTTAGTTGAGAAGCATGTGCGTGAAGAAAGTGTATTACTTAGGTTTGTTAAATAAATTGAGGAGGTTAAACTGTAGGCCAGCTTCCCAGGGGCTGTATGCAAATTCTCTTTCTAACTTTGCACTGACTGGGGTAAGTGTACTGGCAGGTTTCAGCTCTGTGTGACTCCTCTCACCTTTTATGTTTATTTTCTTTTGACTCTAAATCATTTCTCCTCAATGCAGACCATTGGAGCCTGTGCCTTCTGCCTCAAAGTGAATTGGAATAGTCATTTGAAAAGAGACTGTGGGCCGGGCGCAATAGCTCACGCCTGTAATCCCAGCACTTTGGGAGGCCGAAGCGAGTGGATCACGAGGTCAGGAGTTCAAGACCAGCCTGGCCAACGTGGTGCAACCCTGTCTCTACTAAAAAAAAAAAAATACAAAAAATTAGCCAGGCATGGTGGCACACGCCGGTAATCCCAGCTACTCTGGAGGCTGAGGCATGAGAATTGCTTAAACCTGGGAGGCAGAGGTTGCAGTAAGCCAAGATCGCACCACTGTACTTCAGCCTGGGGGACAGAGCAAAAGTCCGTCTCAAAAAAAAAAGAAAAAAGAGACTGTGACCGTTTGTCTAATTGCATTGGTTTATTTGGATAATAACAGGTCACGAATGTCCTTCCTGCCAGACAGCTTTATGTCCCTTTATTGTAGAATCTATGACTTTTTGGATAAAAATTTCCCAACCAATGGGACGCTTCACTGTGCTTTTACTACATAGGTGCTCTTTGAAGGCCATGCCAAAACTCCAGCTCTCCCTGGTCGTTTGTTTGGTTCATCTTATTTTTCACCACTTGGATTTTCTGGGACAGCAGATAAAGGCTCTGGTTGGCAACCTCACAGCCAGGCAGAGAGCTGCTCTGTGGCCACCCCTGCCAATAGCATTGACATACTTCAGTGTTTCTTCTGTGGACAGGAAAGTAGGCAATCAAGACTACAAAAATATTTCTGGATTCCTCCTCTGGGCCACTGTTTTTAATGGAACCTTCCTGAGCACATCTTTGCCACTTTTGATCTCTAAGTCCTTTGGGAATCAGTGTTGGGTTAGCATTCTACCATTTAGATTTTTAACAATAGATGAAAGTTTAAAGCTGATGATGATAGTATGGAGATGAAGATGATGATCTAACATTTGTTGAGCATTTACTTTGTGCAAGGCTCTGTGCTAAATGCTTTATGTGGATTATTATATTTTATCCTCATAGCACCTCTGTATAGAGATAACTTGGCTAAGGGCACACAGCATATAAATGGTGGATCTGGGATTCAAATTCAGGCACTGTGATTCCAGAACCTGTGCTCTTAAACCCTGTGCCTTATTCCAGATGGAGGTTGTTTCTAGTTTTTACTGAAAACTAGAATCATATGCATCTATGTCTTCACACCCCTCTCCCTGCCCCACTTCTCACTTTTCTTGCTTTCTTTTTTTTATTTTATTTTATTTATTTTTTTTATTTTTTTGAGGCAAAGTCTCATGCTGTCACCCAGACTGGAGTGCAGTGGCACGATCTCGGCTCACTGCAACCTCCACCTCCTGGATTCAAGTGCTTCTTCTGCCTCAGCCTCCCTAGTAGCTAGGATTACATGCTCCCACCACCACACCTGGCTAATTTTTGCATTTTTAGTAGAGACTGGGTTTCACCATGTTGCCCAGGCTGGTCTCAAACTCCTGACCTCAGGTGATTTTCCACCCACCTCAGCCTCCCAAAGTGCTGGGATTACAGGCGTGAGCCACTGCACCCGGCCCACTTCTCCCTTTTCACACCATATCACATTAGTATTCAAGGTAACACCCCAAATACCCTAATAATTATGAACTAAAAGGAAGATGAAAGATTTTAGGAAAAATGTCTGTTCACCCAAGGGGTTAAGATGTTGGGAAATGTGTAACCTGTTTAGCAGAGTATTCAAGTTCAGGAGAAGTTCCATGATTTTCAATAGTAACTCACAGAAAAAGCCCAGAAAACATAAATAGTTTATGCATATTATGGTTTATGACAAAACATTTAAAATAGTTGAGGGAGTGCCGTCCTACCCTATTTTCTGAAATTTTGAAGTATAGGCATATTAGTGCTGTATACCTTGGATTCTGTGACCACTTTGTACAGCATTTGAGAACACTTGGGCTTATACAGTAAAAATGATTATACCACATTGGTGATGATTTTTTTTAAATGGTGAAAGGGAGGAGTAACCATTTCTCTGAAACAGTGCACATACACAGAAGAGTATGAATGTGGACGTCAGGAGCAAAAAATATCATTCCAAAATTTGCCATGATTTATATACCTATAGATGCATTTAATTCTTAGCAAGTTAAATATTTGAGATACTGAATTTTCTCCATATTTTTACCGCCTAACTTTAAAAAATAAAAATGCCTGCGTATCTTGGATACTCAGTAAATGTTAATTTCCTCTCCTTCCTCTCAACCTCTCAGCAAACTAGAGGTTTTTTGGGAAGGGAAAGTTGTGAATGTCAGTTGGAAGTTGATCCAAGAGAGGCATTACTTTTTGGAACATATTTGATCTTTCCAGAATAAAGATACTCTAAAGGACCAGCCAGGTTTTGTCCTCAAGCTGAGGTCGAGGTAAGGGGAAACTGAGTGGAAAGCTGGTAGAAATGCTTAATTGACAGACCAGGGCATGCAGTCTCTATCCAAGAAGGGAAGGAGGGATATCATAGAGATTTTGTTTAACATCCTGTATTTTACATTATTTATTTATTTATTTTTGAGACAGAGTTTCACTCTGTCACCCAGGCTAGAGGGCAGTGGCGCAATCTTGGCTCATTGCAACCTCCACCTCCCAGGTCCAAGTGATTCTCCTGCCTCAGCCTCCCAAGTAGCTGGGATTATAGGCGCCTGCCACCATGCCCAGCAAATTTTTGTATTTTTAATAGATACAGGGTTTCACCATGTTGGCCAGGCTTGTCTCGAAGTCCTCACCTCAGGTGATCCACTCGCGTTGGCCTCCCGAAGTGCTGGGATTACAGGCGTGAGCCACCGCTCCCGGCCAGTATTTTACATTTTAAAAACTTTTTATCTTAAAAATTTCAAATATATACAAAAATAGAATAACTCTCAACAATTGCCAATTTATGGTGAATCTTGTTTTATCACTTTCTGTCATCCACTGGATTGTTTTGAAGGAAACCCAGATATTTAATTTCATCCATACATATTCCAGTATGTACCTCTAAGTTAAGAACCGTCAGAAGATCTCAAGCAGGAAACTGATGCTTAGGTCATTTAGAAAGGCTACTCTGAAAATGGTGTGAAGGTTGCATTGCTGGGGAAATACCCAAGAGTAAAATATACATGATATTTGTGGTTATTTGTTTTTTTTTAAAGTTTATTGAGTACCTAAGATATGGCCGGTATATAGTGGACAAATTGTCTTGTCTTTAAGGCCTTTACAGCCTAGTGCAAAGTTTCTCAATCTCAGTTCAGTCAGTGTTTGGGCTGGAATACCCTTTGTAGTTGGGGGGCTGCCTGTGTGTTACAGGATGTTAAGCAGCATCCCTGGTCTCTACCCACTGCATGCTAGTAACAACACCCTCCCACCACCAGCCCAGTTGTAACCATTCACAATGTCTCTAGACGTTTCCAAATGTCCCCTGGAATAAAAATCACCCACCACGTGAGACACGCTGGTCTAGTGGCAGGATACAGATAAGTGAACAGGCAGTTGCAATGAATATCATAAATATTGAAAGAATCCAGAGAAAGGGTTCAGTTACTGTGACGTCAAGTTAGTAAAAACTCTATCTTAAATGGGGCCTGTACAAAGACCTCCTGAGTCTCCAGGAGGAATCTTCCTCTCCCTATTCTTCCCTTTGCCAAATGCCAATAGATGCGGGTACCAGTGGGATGCCTTGCTTCACTGTGGGCCCACTCCATCCTGTGGTGCCTAGTACCAAATTGAACACTAAAGGCCAAAAACTGTGGTCAGTTACTCATGCATAACCCCAGAAATATCCCATTTATGAAAACCATGCTGAACAATCTGAGGAGGGGAATTTTGGTTCTAGAGACCAAAATTTGCTCAGAGTATATGAAAAGATTTAATTCAGAACGTTGATTATAGTTTGTCCTTTCTGTAAAGAAATCTTTATTGTTACAATTCTCTTTACAGCAATAGCTAAGATTCCTTTCATACAATCTTATCCTTAAACCAAAAGTAAATATTGTTACGTCCACTCTTTTCCTCTCAGCATGCCAACTCGATGATAGGGTTCCGGTGGAGATCAAGCCATTTTAGTTATACTCGGGGGTTCTTAGGGATTCAGGAAGAGAAAAGTTCAAGGAGAGAGTCCTTTAACCTCAGTTCTGCAGCCTGTGCTTGTTACTGTTTGTGCACAGAAATCACGAAGGGACTTCACGCAGGGGAAATGAACAACAACTGTTTCTGTTTAGCTCTGTGAGAAGGCCCCTATTTGGGGTGGGGGTAAAGGATTAGATCATAACAGAAATCCATTAAGAATTTTAAAACAATGTCATCCATCACACAGGCCTTACTATAAAACCTAAACTCTTACATGTGAGGTCTCCTTAGGAGAGAGTCATAATTTTTCAACCGCTTGGGGATTCTGAGTGAGAAAGTTTAACCATGGGTGGTTGATTGGATGGAATTATTCCCAGAAGTGTGTATATTTCTTACATGATGCATACTGTAGCAACCTTTAAATGCCTTTGGACTTAGTTCAGGGAATCAAATACTACTTCTTGAAAGTAGGAGAAGTTTGTGGCTAGATACCCTTCCTTCATAGAGTTCTTGGGAGTTTAAAATGAGACAATGTAAGTGAAGGCCAAAGGCTTTTTGTCTATTGCAAAACACCATACAGATGTACAAATGTAAGGCATCATTGTTCTTATTGGTGCCAATGAGGCTGATGGGACCCAGCTCCTGGGGTAGTGCCTTCTGTAGTTAGCATAATTAGTGTGTGTTCTGCATACTGAATTAGATTTTCTTAAAAACATACAATCATTTTTATTTTCTTAGTAATTGTATTTAAGTATAACTTTTGCATATATCCTCATTCGAGGGCCACTATGTTGCACAACTCCAGGGGGCACCATTCCATTGTGGTGGCTCTGATTCGTCCGGTAGCATTCCTTCCCCTAGAGCCAGACATTGATAACTCATGTGGCCAGAATGTTGACCCACCCATCGGAGATGGTTAATCCTGAGAATTTACAGTTCTGTTTTCTTTTACCCTGTCTAGCTTCTTTATTTTTGTAGACATCAATTCAGATGCTGCTTGTTTGGGTCAAATTTTCCCAAGTTCTTTTTGCTTCACTGTGAATTCAGACACAAGGTGTGTGTTCCTTCTGTAGTGAATGAAAATGGAGATGAGGCCGGGCGCGGTGGCTCAAGCCTGTAATCCCAGCACTTTGGGAGGCCGAGACGGGCGGATCACGAGGTCAGGAGATCGAGACCATCCTGGTTAATATGGTGAAACCCCGTCTCTACTAAAAAGTACAAAAAAAAAAACTAGCCGGGCGTGGTGACGGGCGCCTGTAGTCCCAGCTACTTGGGAGGCTGAGGCAGGAGAATGGCGTGAACCCGGGAGGCAGAGCTTGTAGTGAGCTGAGATCTGGCCACTGCACTCCAGCCTGGGCGATAGAGCGAAACTCCGTCTCAAAAAAAAAAAAAAAAAAAAAAAAAAGAAAATGGAGATGAAAAGAGAGGTGCTAAGCATGTATCACTTTTAAACTCCAAAGAGTAAAGTCAAGGTCTATAGCAGGACTCAACACACTTTTTCTGTAAGGGACCAGATAGTGATTATTTTTTATTTGTGGCTCAGGCAATCCCTGTCTCAATGACTCAACGCCGCTGTTACAGCATGAAAGCAGCCATAGACAGTATGTAAATGAGCATAGCTGTGTCCAGGTATAGCTTCATTTATGGAGTCAATTTGAATTTCATATAATTTTCACATGTCATGAAATAACCTTTTTTGATTCTTAAAAAATCATTTCAAAATATAAAATCCGTTCTTAGCTCACAGGCCATACAAAAATAGGTGATGGACCATAATATCCCAACTGCTGGTCTCAGCCTCACTGCTGAAGATAATGAGTAACTGTGCACAAATAGTTGCTTCATCAGTGCTTCCCCAGCTAGGGACAGAGCTACGCTCACCAGTCATTTAGCCTGCTAGGCAGAACTCTGGAATTCTGATTCAACTTCTGCCCTGATGCTTTCCAGCTGTGACCTTGGGCTCTAGTCACACGATATCAGAGTCTCAGGCTGCTTATTTCCAAAACAGTGATATAAAATTTTTTTCTGCCTTCCTCATGGCACTGGTGCGAACCGCATGTGAACATCTTCATAGTCTGATTGCTGGTTTCCTCTGTGACCTCCATTTGCAAAAAGTATATTCACATTTTAATTATCCTTCACCAAACATTTCTGGAAGACCTATTCTATGCCAGTCTGAGCCCTTGGGGATATACAGATGACTGGGAACCAGACCTTGCCCTCACAGCAAAAAAAAAAAAAAAAAAAAAAAAAAAAGAGAGAGAGAGCAAGGGAAAGAGAGAGAGAGAGAAAAAAAACTAGGAGGCATTATGGCCCAAGTGTAACAGAGGAGGGATGGAATGAGCAAGGGTGAGAGAGACGAGCTCTGCTGGGATGGAGATGGAGCAGTGGGAGACTCAGCAAAGGTCCCCCAGAGAAAATGCCAACAAAGCCGATCTGGGGAGGAGGGTATCTCAGGATAACTTGCAAAGCATGATGACACGGAGCAGCATAGAGAATTTGGGGAGCTTAAATTACTAAGTATGGGAAGCCCATCATGGGTGAAGGACTCCATCAGGAAAGGAGGCTGGAGAGAGAGGATAGAGAAGGAAGGGAGAACTTTGTGTGCCATGTTAAAGAGTTTGGATTTTTTTCCCTATAAAGGAAGGAGAGTTATCAAGGGATTTAGTCAGGGTTATAACATGATCAGCTCTGGGCTCTGGAATATTCACTCTGGTGGCAAATGTGGAGGAGGAAATAATTGGGGGGAGGGTAGTGGTGGAGACAAGGGGGCCTCTGTGATAATCCTGATGAGCAATGAAGGGGAGTTAAACTATAGGATAATAGCATTAAGAATAGAAGAACAAAGTACTTTTACAAAATGTGTATATTAAATTAAAAGAATATTTTGAAAGCTGAGCACAGTGGCTCACGCCTATAATCCCTCGGCCTTTGGGGGTCGAGGCAGGTGGATTGCTTGATCCCAGGAGTTAGAGACCAGCCAGGGCAACGTGGTGAAATCCTGTCTTTACAAGAAATATAAAAATTAGCTGGTGTGGTGGCACACGCTTGTACTTCCAGCTACTTGGGAGGCTAAAGTGGAAGGATTGCCTGGGAGGCAGAGGCTGCACTGAGCTGAGGGCGCCACTGCCCTCCAGCCTGAGCAACAAAGTGAGACCCTCAAAAAAATGTGTATAAATGTATTTTGAAAGCAGAATAATATTATAGACTACACTGGAAAGGCATGGTATTTAAAGGTATTGGATTTTTTCGTAAGTAAATAAAAAGATATAGACAGACAGACACCCACAAATTGTCAGACCCAAATTCCCTAAGTTTAGGTGTTTGCCTTCAAATTTTCTTCAAATTGGAGAGCCTATACAATTGATTGTTTAAAAATTACAATGCTTAAAATTTCTGGGTAACTCATTATAGTTTTGATACCTAAAGAGGATCATTGACAGACCTTTCTCAAAGTATTTATTAACAAATGGAAAAGTGTCAGTTTCTGCTGAGACTTTGATGACCCTTTGCTTAAATTTTGGTTCTCCATAGAATACATTGTGATTTGTGTTTTTGTTTCAGAAAAACGTCCAAGCGTGAAGGAACCAAATCCAATTTCTCCACGTAAGTCTTTATGCAGCTATTTCGAAATAAAACCTCCTGGGCTTTCCTAAGAATGAGTTGGTTAGTGAACATTTGCCAAACTTTGTGTTTTGATAAGGAGACTTCTGCTCTCATTCTCCCTTCCCCCTGCCCCTTTCCCCTTTTTGCTCATATTTTTTCCTTTCCTCTGTCCTTTGTTTATCCCTGCTTTCTTTTTCCCTTTCCACCTTTACCACTTTAAAATATTAATTTGTTGATCCATTGGCATGTATGGCTTGAGTGGGAAGGTAGTAACTTATTTAGAGAGATAAGTTAATGACTTGCATGCTTATGTCTGTTCTGACCTGGAAGTATTCACATACAGCCATGGAAGTGGTTTGCTTTAAGTCTTATCAACAATGTTTATCTGCTCAGAGAAGTAATGCTAAGGGAACTCATTGCTATACTTTCAAGACAATCCATAGTGCAAGGGCTGGGGGCACCAGGAAGAGCATGTACAAATGAAAGAGAAAGCAACACCAATTGCTACAGAATGAGGACTTGGAAATTGTCTAGGCCAGTTTCATTGTTTTATGCAGAAGAAAATGCTGACCCAGAAATATTCCTGCCTCATTGGCATTGAGGCAGGACTTGAACCTGGACTTCCCAGCTGTCCACCCACAGCTCTTCTAGATAATGTTGTCTCCTGAGGAGAATTTGTGAATCTGTGCTTTTTTTCCTTTCCTAAGACTCCCAGGATTAGTCTCCATGGCTGACTCTTCACTACATGTAACAATCAGTCTGGAAAGTTCCTTTCACAAAGCGCTTCATAAACCGTTATCTTAAGTGGATTATTATTATTACTTTTTAATTATGGAACAATATGAACTCGAAGAGAGGCACATGTGGACACATATCCATCTTTGGAAATTTAGAATAGTTTCACTGAAAACTTGTAATCATGCTCAATTTTTGCATCTGTGGGTATGAAAAGGCAAATCATCTTCTAATATCAGTTGTAAGGACTAGATTAAATAGGCTGAAGGCTTGGTTCAACCTCACCTCCAGGGAGTTCTTCCCACCTCTTCCTCCATCTAGTGGATCTTCATCCGTTTTACAAACTCAAGATGTTGACCCTCTGACTTCAGCAGGTGACCGAAGCTATCTGCATTTTTCAGAAATTAAATGAACACACCAAAGAGCACACATCTAAAAGAGTGGGGACCAGAACTTGGGAGTTTGGATCCTTCCAGACTCGTTCCACCATGGCATACTTCCCCCAAGCCTTTGGAGTGCTGGGCTGCTCAAAGGTCACAGGAGTGCATGGCAATCTTCCATGTAAAAAAATAGCTTTCTTTACACTGCAGTGAGTTGAAAGGCAAAGGGATTTAATTTATATAGAGATCACCGGAGTTGCTTCTGACTGGAGCAGAAAGTAGAAATAGTATGATAATGGTGGGGAGATCCTGTATTTCCCACTTACATTCAAAACCCAGAGACCTTAGAAATTGTATTCTACCAAAAACTCCTCTCCCTTGGAAACCAATTTTAACTTTTTATAAGTGACTCAAAGAAGGTAGTTCTCTTAAATGAAAGGAAATGTTCTATTTCTGGGGCCTGGAATTAATTTCAAATATAAAAACCTTTGCCAAATGGAGAAACAATTGGTTCTATTTATATGTTTTGCTGATCATAAAACTGACATCACTCCCCACTGGGAGGTATTTCCGTTCCCCTCATAGAAAGATCACGGTTGGAAAAGTGTTAAAAAGTAGGTTGTTTTAAATGACACAATATGAAGCTGTTAAGATTAAGAGTTTAATATGAGATCGGTGAAATGTTATAATCCACAGGAATAGTTTATTTTTACTCTATATTCTCCTTTCTTTCTGTTATCTTCCATACTTGTAAATGTTCACAAAAATGTGTGTATAAAGTATTCTAAGGTGTGTGTTTTCTGTGCAGTGTGTCATTTTTGGAGGTGTTCAGTGAATAAGCAGCAATAAGGCAGATTTTGATCATGGAAGTTCACTTTATTTTCCAAAGCATCTTAACTGAATTTTCAAGCCACCCTCCATTCAAATAGTAGGTCCTCAGAGTGAGACAATGAGATGACAGACTTAAGATTTTACAGAGTTTGCAAATCTGATTTTTTAGTTAGTTTGTTGATCAAAATAAATTGCAAACTGAGAATACCTTGAAAACCTGATCGTTTCATTTCTCCTTTGAAAAAAAAATTGCAAGTTACAAAATACAGTGTATTTTATTGGAATCTTCATTGCATTCTCAGATTTTATTAGTGCTCAACCTTTATGACAGTGCTTGTGAAACAAATATAAAATTGCAATGTATGATGCAGACTAACCGAAAAGTTGTGTGTATCGGTTTCTCTCCTTTATAGCAATTTTCCATGGTCTGGACACCCTAACCGTGATGGGCATTGCGTTTGCAGCCTTTGTGATCGGAGCACTCCTGACAGGGGCCTTGTGGTACATCTATTCTCACACAGGTTAGTGTGACTGTTGACTATGAGTTGGTGAACAGCTTGTGTTCTTGCCACACAGTAGACACTCAGTGTTTTGTTGGACGAAATCATGAATGAAAGAGAAAGTTCATTCCTACTATTTTTACATTTACATATTTGGCCTAAATTGGGTTTTACAAAAGTATAATTTGCCATAAACAGTGGAAAGAAAAGGAATGTTTAAACTGTTTGTGCTAATTGCAATTGTGATGTTGGTGAAATTTAGCTGCTAATAAAGCTGCTTTGTTGTTAGAGTTTAAAGTTAATGCAGACAATGTACAGAAATACAAACCATTCTGTCAAAACCAAAGATTTAAGGATAGGCATATAAATTAGAGGAGGTGAAAAAGAAAGCCAAGATTTTATTACCACACCTGCCAAGGTATTGAGCACTGTCCATCAGAGTCCTTAATCAATGACTTAAACCAGATTTTCTCAACCTTTTTTTAACCCATGCTGTGTCTTCTTTGATAAAACATTAAATTGTCATGTTTTTCTTAAAGTTAAATTTTCTAAATAGATTTCCATGAACTGAAAAAATGAAATAAAAGTGATGAAACAGAGCACTTCATCTTCAAGCTATTATCCCTCAATCTTCAAAATTCAGATGTGCCCCTCCCTACCAGTCCCAAGGTTGAAACAGAGTGGCCTGATGAGAGAACCTGTTCTGACCCCAATACAGAAAGCAGGCCAGCAAAGGGAGTCTTCAGTGCCATGGAGAAAGAACAAAAGGATTGCCCTGCTATTGCTTCTTTCTTAGTTTCTTTACAACTATGGGAAGGAGTGACATGCATTTTGAGGCACTTTAGAGAACTAGTTGGTCTTGTTCTTGTTTGTTCTTGGATCCTTGTGGTTTTACACTGTGAACCTAGGTAAACTGTGCTAGATTGATCCATCAGAGGCAAGTGGCAGGCCCAGCTTCTCTGTTTCGAATTTCATTAATTGTCCATTAAACCAATGAATGCCATGATCTTTGGCTTCCCCTTGGGCCAAGCTGAAAGGATGGCTGATTTAAAGGGGAAGGAAGTACCTACCGAAAGATATTTTGAAGAGTCATATCTTTACCCTCTTGATTGCTAGACAAAACCTCAAGTTGTTGAGAATAAAAGCATGACACAGTGATCCTCGGGTAGTTAAAAGTGTCAGATTCTTTTTCATCAGAATTTTCACTTTAAATACCACATGTCCTGACTGAGGTATTTTAGATTATGCCAGAAGGAGAGGAATGGACTCATCATGCCTAGCATGGGACATTCACCCAAAAGTCAATCTCTTGGCAAAAACGTAGAAGACTTTCTAATAGAGGGGCTTTGAGTCCTCAAATGCTTGTTTCTAGTCAGGATACTTTGAGTGAAGTATGTTTATGTGAAAGATTAAAAAATGACTCCTCATAATCCTAGCATTTTGGGAGGCTGGGACGGGAGGATCGCATGAGCCCAGGAGTTCAAGACCAGCCTGGGCAACATAGTGAAACCCTGTCTCTACAAAAACACACAAAAACTAGCATGGCATGGTAATGTGCATCTCTTGTCCCAGCTGCCTGAGGTGGGAGGATCACTTGAACCTGGGAGGTTGAGGCTGAAGTGAGCTGTGATGGCACCACTGCACTCCAGCCTGAGCAACAGAAAGAGAAGTTGTCTCAAAATAAATAAGACTCCAGTGTCATGATTCTGAGTATTATATAACCATCTGTGAATCAGTTTAGGAGCATTCTTCCTCATGAACAGTTTATAAACGGACCAGAAAGATAGCATTTAGCAGAGCAGCACTTTAGAGTAAGAATTTTGTCACAGGAATACTGACATGTTCAGATCTCAAGCTAACAGTTCTTTGCAACTTTTCCAACCTCCTGCCTGGCTGAAAGGTGCTAGGGCAGTTGGCAGCATATGTTGTCTGTTGGGAATGAGTTTGATAGTACTCCAAAAAGACTGGGTCACCCACAGATGTTTACCATGTGCCTGCTCAGCCACTGACTGGCCTTGGTCACACAGCTGCACTCTCAAAGCTAATCTTGGGCCAGGAAGCCAGGTCCAGGCAGAATATAGGGCAACCAAATGACACTCACTACTGGAACACACCCCACTGAAATCCCCCCAGTAATCCAGACTGTTACCCACAGGCAAGCACACAAACCTGACAAAAAGCAAAGCTTGGTTGTATGGCATGTATTCATGCTCATTGAATTTGGAAGTCTGCTGTTACTGATCCTTTTTCCCCTAAGCCAGAGACTTCAGGAGGGCCTTTAAAGTACTGTTCATGTAGAAATAGGTTTGTAAGTAAATTTAAGAAAAATGAAACCAAAGACCTGCCTCTTGTGATGCTTTCCAGCAAAATGAATTACACTGATTCAGAAGGTAAAAGGTTTATAGACACTGTCATTTGGGCTTAAAATCCTTTCACATGACTTATGAGACAGCTTCAAAATTACTTTTTATTAAAAACTGTAGCCTCTGGTTCATTTTATAGATTGCTCTTGAGGAATACGAGCATCACACAAGCATGAAGAAGACTCACCTCAGTACCACATGATAGTTCTTTTCTGGAACCCCTTCAGTTTCTTACCTGGGTCAGCTAGCAGCAATTTAGATTAATAAGGAAGATTATAATGCAGTGGGCAATGGGGAGAGCTACGATACAAATACTACCTCAGTCCATTCAATTTCAACAATAATTGAAGCTGTGGAACTCACAGATCGTATATGCTGTATTTGGGGGTTCAGATAGCATCTGCCTCTGTGTGAAAAACAATCCTTAATTTGAATGACTTTCCCTTTGTTTACGCTTTCCATTCCATGTGCAGCACAGAGCACAAAACCAAGTCACAAATTTGGATTGTGGATATCTACTTACATACCTGGAATGTGTGTTAGCCTACAAAGACGGGGTTCCCGCTTTATCATAGGACAACTCTGGGCACAATAAGAGATATTCCCTTGAGGCTGGATTAATTCTGTTTGGAAAACTCCATTCCTAAAACTTACATTCTCTTCTAAGATGCTGTAGAGAGGAGGGGTGCTTGGGGGCTGAAATGGTGCTGGAACCATAGAATCTTCATGCTCCTAGGGACCCTACCTAGTTCAGGGATCCCTAAGTTCTAGTCCATGAAGTCCCTAAAATCACATGCAAAATCATATCTGGTTTTTTCTTGAAGGGAGGAACAAATGCTTTTATTTTTATTTTCTAGTAAAACATTTTAGCTTTATTAAAGTAGTACATGCAAGTAGCTTAAAGGTTGAAATAATCCTACAAGACTTGTTATGAAAAAAATCAAACCCCTACTGCCCCACCTTCTTAACTCACTCCCCAGAGCATTCTTTTTGACACTTAGCTCATCCTTTTGGATGTTAATCCATACTTCTAAATACCATGAGTATATTGCTGCTTTTTGACTTTGCAGGTTTAGACCTTTTTTGTAGACCCCCTGTTATGGAAAATGTCCCCTTCCCCCGCCATCCTGTTAATAGAAATATGCTGACATTTTGGTTAGATCAGCATTTACTGTTTACATTATTATGACTACCTAAATGCTAATCACAGTTAACTCATGTATAATATCCTGCATGACTTTTAATTTTCCCTAGAATTATTATCTTTCCCCACCCTACCCCATTAGCTTAATTTTCTTTTCTTTTCTTTTCTTTTTTTTTTTTTTTGAGATGGAGTCTTACTCTGTCACCCAGGCTGGAGTGCAGTGGTGCAATCTTGGCTCACTGCAAGCTCCGCCTCCCAGGTTCACACCATTCTCCTGCCTCAGTCATTAGCTTAATTTTCTGTATATTTATCATTATTTCTTCTGCTGACCCTGCCAGCTGTCTCAATCTCCTTTTAATACATTGAGACATATGGAATGTTCTACTGATTCCTTTTCTTCAGCTCTTTCCTGGAGCCTCTGACTTGCTCCTGTCTGAACCAGTTCCCTCCATTTCTGGACGCTGCTGTCTTCCTATGATCTTCTTCACTACCATTCTGTGCATTCCGTTCGCTTCTCTTTTGAGTTGTGGATGTCCTGTGTCATGTATCTCCTGCCTTTCTTGTTCCTGGTTTAAAGTGTACATAGGAGGCAAATGTTTTTCACACCCTGCGTGTCTGAAAATATCCTCGTTTAACAGAAACACCTGGTAGATAGTTTGGCAGGGTATAGAATGTTAGATTATAGACACTTTTTCCTTTGGACTTTTGAAAGCCCTCCTCATTGTCTTCTAGCTCTGAGGATTGCTGTTGAGAAGTTCAGAGCTGTGCAGATTCCTGATCCCTTTTGCATATGACCTGTTTTTCTTTCTGGAAGAAATTTTACAGTGATGTCTCTTGAGTTAGATGTATCTTCATACGTTGTGCTGGTCAATAATTGGGCCCTTTCAGTTTAGAAACTCCTGTCTTTCGGTGCTAAGAGTTTTAAAAATGATTTTTTTTTTCTCACCCCCTTTTTTCTGTTTTCTCTCATTTTAGAAATCATTTTATTTATTTGAAAGTTGAACCTCTTGTCCTTTAATTTTCCTTTCTTCCCTGTTTTCCATCTTTCTACTTTCTTTATTTTCTGGGAGTTTTTCTCATCTTTATCTTTCAGTTATCTACTGAGTTTTTAATACTGGCTTCAAATTTTTAAATTCCAATAACTTTTTTCCTATGAATTTCTTTTCCTTAAAAAAAAAAAAGGTTCTATTCTTGTTTCATGGGTACAGTGTCATCTGAGAATATTAATATAGGATTATTTAAGAATAAGGAAATGCTAAACTGTGGGTGCGACGTATTGATTGTGAACTTCCTTAGGGTGATCTGACTGGGCCATGTTATTGATGAACCCCTGATATCTCATCATCAGATCTTTCCTCTTTAGCTCATCAGGCTTCCATAAAATATGTTTTTCTGTTTCCTACTTGAAAGGTATAGGACTGGCTGTTGAAAGACCTTTATAATGGGCATTGATTAAAATAGACTGACATGGCAACAAATTATATTTGGTAAATAGACACCAGAAAGCAAATATCCAGACTTCCTGCCCAGGGTATAGTCCTGGCACTTTTCCCAAATGCAAATAATCAAGCGCATGGCAACTTCTACAGGAGACAAATTTGTTACATAGTTACAGTCAGGACAGGAACCCTCCTTTCTTGATTCAGCGTTTCACTGTTGCTAGATGAGGCAAGGCCATCTTGCTTTATCTCTTTTTAGGCTGAGCAAAAGAAGCCCAGGTGAGCCAAAATATGTATTAACATATATTTGCTGAGTCCCCCCCCTTTTGAATGTGGCACTGTTGCCCTCAAATGTGCCTGGTGTTGATCATTCCTGGAACCTTCAGTTTCCTTCTCTTAAGAGAGTAAACTTCCCCTCTTCTTCCTGGATTAGGAAGGGCAGATCTCAGCGCAGTGGAGTGAGGGAGGAAATGCAGAGAACTATTCTGCTTCTCATGTAGTTCAGCCAACCCCTCTTGCTTATAGCCATATATTCAAGAGAGGTTTCCAGAGGTGCCTAATGCCACCATTCCCTTAGTTTTTTAAGGGTTCGGTGACATAAATTGGTTGTTTCTCAGTTTTTCCCACTGTTGGCTTAGGTTTCAGCTCTCTTGAGTCTGCCAAGTCAGTTGCCACTCACTCATTTCCTCACCAGCTTCCAATATTTTATTGTTGTTATCTTTACTTTTGTTATCTTTGTTCTCATGTGTTTATGCCTTTAAAAATCCATTTACTGTCATTGTGGTAAGATTTGGGAAAGGAATGCAAGTCAGTGCCTTTAAATGCACTATCTCTATGCAAAGTCGTACCCTTGCTTTTTGTTTGTTTGTTTGTTTTTTGTTTTAAATCAGTTTCTTAAAGGGAGTCCTTGGAAAATTATTAGTCTGCATCAACATTTCCTTTTTATATAGCGAGAAAATTGAGCCCAGAGAACTGATGTGACCAGCTCAAAGTTACACAGGCACAGCAGTCAGGACTGGAACCTTGCTTTCTTGATTCAGAGTTCACTCTTCTTGTCTCTTGCTATTGTGTTATTACAAATTCAAAGGTCATGTAGCCATAATCTTTTTATCTTCCTTCTGCTTATTAGATAATAAACATTAATTAGCAAGTATTTTAGTTTTTCTTTTTGCCTCTGTTTAGTATCAGCTAAATTTTTTTGGTTTGTTCACTCATTTATTCGTTCTTTCACTCACTTATTCAACGGATTTTTTAAGCTGTTGTTAAATGCCAACACTATTCTAGGCACTGGTAAAATAGCCATGAGCAACACAAGGTCCTTGCTGTCGTGGAGTTCCCATATATTCAGAGGAAGAGAATAACCAAACAGACTGATTATAAGCAGATTGGCTCGAGCAGAAACCCAGCTACAGGCACACATGCCAACCTTTAGGAAAGCAGTGACCTGATGAACTCTGTCAGAAAAATGGAGAACTGACAAGGGAAGTCTCACTGGAGAAGGAAGAAGTGTTTCTAAGCTGAAGAATTAAGTTTTCTATTAACCTCTCATGGAAACTGAGGGGAGGGTGAGAAGAAGAGGGAAAGGTATGAATGGCCAGATGCTCTGGGAGGTACTTTGTTTTTTGAGAGAAAAAGACACACCAGCAGACACCAGGAAAGCAGAAGGCATTCATCTTAACCTCTGTGTTTAATGGTTTTATAAAATAATGATATGAGCATTTGAGTGAAAAGAGAGTGGAGCCTGCCTTCTTCATCGTCACATTGGGATTTCCATCTGTTCCAGCTGCATCTGTCTGATCCCTGGGACTTGGTCTCTTGCCTCCTACCTTATCACACCTTAGCCTATCTTCTTGCTGTTTCTCTTTTCATCGGGCTACGCTTGGGAACCTGGAGAAACCGCAGGCCTCTGAACACATTGGCACCTCTAGAGCTGCTCCTAAAGAAAACCTCTTACCTGACTCGGGTGGACTTTTGGGTATGCGCTTGACTTTTGCTTTAAGAACACATGGTGTGTTCTGTGGAGGGCTGTTGAAAACTGCCCGATGAGTTGGGACGGGCACACCTAATTCAAAACCTCAGCATTTTATTATGCTGTGTGAAACAGTGTTCCTTCCACTCTTAGATTTTTTTTTCTGCTTACACATCAGAGCAGCCTTAAAGTTGAAAAAGCTTTTATTGCGCATTTCTTGTTTTAAGTACGCTCACCCTGATAACCCTGTGAAGTAGCGATTATCTCTTTGTTGACTAAAGGGAAACACAACTAACACACCTGCTGAGGTAGCAAGTCTAGCCATTGAACAAACCACAGCTTCAAGTCCAGTTTCTGACTCGGGTTGAAGTGACAGCTATGGGGGACAGCCTTCCTCCTCCACCTGGCTTTTCTTCTTCTTCTTAGTTATTATCAGACTTTGCATCCTATTCAGGGGCCACAGAGGCAAGGAAGATACCACAGAAAACCAAAGTCTGTATACAAACAGGTTGGCCACACTGCAGGAATATAGAAAGAAAGTAGTAGGCAGGACACTGTGAAAAACTTTAATTCTTGATATAGTCTTTTCCCCGTGACTTCTAACAACATCTAACTCACCCCTCCTGGAGAATTTTGCTGCAAAAGAAGAGTCTTTCGCTTGGAGACTGGGGAGGAATGAAATTTGAAAATGATAAAAAGTGATTGAAGACTTCTCTAAATTAAAGGTAGTATTGTTCACTCTGCTTAAAGAGTGAGCTTGTGAATTAATTACAGTTAGGATATCAAGAAACTGAGACATTAATACAAAATTGCATGCAGCACATAGACCTAGAAGAAAATATCTTTGTTTTCTTTCTAGCATCAAGGAATATTAAATCTAAAGTACCCCCAGGTATATGGTTTTCAATCCTATGCTTAAATATCTCCTGAGAAGGAGATTCTATAAATTCCCTCTATAACTAACCAATCCTCATAATCAGCAAGTTCTTTTCTGACCTAAATCCCTATTCCTGCCATTTAAACTCATTTCCTCATGTTCTGCCCTCCAGGGAGATAAAGAACAGCTGTCTGCTCCTCTTTGTAATAATCCTCATGGACAGTGTTTGCAATAGTCTCCTTTGCCCTAAATAGCAAGCTTCGCCTCACCTTTCTTTTTAACTCTTCTGTTGTTTCCCCACAGAGTCCTCCAGTGCTGTTCACATCTTTCCTGAATAGTTTCTTCCCCAGGACCTGCCATGGTGAAAGACTTAGAAATAAGAATCCAGTTGTAATATAGATGCCAAAGAGGTAGCAGGAAGTCAGATCTGGACAACACCATGCCATGCTAAAGAAAGAAAACATTCTCCATTAAGAAATGGGGTGTTTTTTTTTTTTGGTGTGGGTTGTTTTTTTTTTTTTTTTTTTTTTTCTGCTTCTATTTTTCTATTTTTCTTTTTTTCCCCCTGTAGAGACAGGTCTCTCTATGTTGCCTAGGTTGGAGTACAGAGGCTCTTCACAGGCGAGATCATAGCTCACTGCAGTCTCTAACTCCTGGCCTCAGGAGATCCTCCCCCTTCAGCCTCCTGAGTAGCTGGCACTGTAAGTGACCGCACCTGGCTTTTTCTATTTCTTAAGGCATCTCTGGCAGTTATCTAGGCCCAGCCATAGCTAACTGTGAGATGGGCGGAATTAATGCTCAGTGTTCTTATCCTCAGTGTACCCTCCTCCTCGAGAGTATATCAGACACCAAATTCCTCTCTCCCCTACTCACTCTCCCTCCTCTCAAATCTCTGTTCCCTCAGTGTGGTTTGAGATTTTAGGAGGAAAGCATGAAGACTGAATACATTTCCTCTGCTGGCCAAGTTTGATATTTATTTACGAGCAAGGCGCCCTCCTTGATTTTCTTAGATGTGTTAATTGGGCCTAGTCTGCTTAGCCACGAGGTCCTCCCTGCCCATTTCCTTTAGGAGCAGCCTGGTTATATTTGTCACCCAAGGGATGTTTTAGAGAAAGTTAGCGCTCCACAAAATCAGAGACCACTGCAGTGGAGAGCAGACAGCCAAAAGACCCATCTCAGAAAACCCGGGGGTCTCTGTTGGCCCATTAAGTAGAAGCACCTGCACATTCAACTTTCTTCCTCATGGTGAATTTTTCTGTAGCATCACTTCCATTTGACAGTGAAAAAACTTTTTCTTAATTCTGTCAAAAGGTAAGAGTTTTTTGTTTGTTTGTTTTGTTTTTTTGAGATGGAGTCTCACTCTGTCACCAGGCTGGAGTGCAGTGGCGTGATCTTGGCTCACTGCAAGCTCCGCCTCCTGGGTTCACGCCATTTTCCTGTCTCAGCCTCCCAAGTAGCTGGGACGACAGGTGCCCACCACCCCACCTGGCTAATTTTTTGTATATTTAGTGGAGACGGGGTTTCACTGTGGTCTCGATCTCCTGACCTCATGATCCACCCACCTCGGCCTCCCAAAGTGCTGGGATTACAGGCGTCAGCCACCACGCCCAGCCGGTAAGAGTTATTTTTAAAACATGGTTATATTGAGAAACCTTGCATCTTACATGTGAAAATAGCCACAGAAGTGGAAAGGATGGTCTGAAGAGGGGACTTTCAATATTTCCCAGCAGATTCTCAGATTCACCTTGGCCCTTTATTGGATCAAAGTCAATATAATATTGGGTTAACCTGACTTATCCAGCTGGTGAGATGTATCCTGCAGTCTCGAGTGCAGAGGCTTCTTTATTTGTTTGGGGTTTTGTTCTGGAGTGTTTTGCATCACCAGAACAAGAGTTTCCAAAGCTCGGGAAGTTGAAGGTCTCTTTAATAGGCACTGATGAAAATAAACTGACATGGCAACAAATTATATTTGGCAAATAGACGTCGGAAAGCAGATATTCAGGCTTCCTGGGCAGGGCATAGTCCTGGCACTTTTCCTGAATGTGAATAATCAAGCACAGGGCAACTCCTGGAGGAGCAAACTTGCTCCCTATTGCTAGATGAAGCAAGGCCTTCTTACTTTTTTACCTGCTATTGGGCTGAGCAGACAAAGCCCAGGTGAGCCAAAGAAGAAAAAGATGGAGTTGCCTCCTGCTTTTCAGATGTATCCTTATTTAAATAGGAAAATGTAAGTTTAAAATGTGGTTCATGCATAGCCACCTTAGTCCTTCTAATTGATTATGTGAGGATCTAGCTGGGTATGGACCAACATGTGGTTTGTAAGGGAGTCGAATTCGTAAAGCATATCTAGAGTTGTTTGGGTCTCTGGAGGTTTTTTGTTTTTGTTTTGACATCAGGATAGTTAAGAGATTTGATTCCCTTCTAGAAATAAAGCTTCTACTCTGGGGAAAGTGAATTTTTGGCAGAAAGTTATTGCCATGGGGGCAAATTTCCCCACCCTTAGTTATACACACACACGAAGAGTAGAGGGCAGTGCTGGGGAGTGTCCAAAACATAGGTTTCCAAAAAAGTCAAAAGCAGTGTTTCAGCTGGGCATGGTGGCTCACGCCTGTAATCCCAGCACTTTGGAAGGCTGAGGTGGGCAGATGATGAGGTCAGGAGATCGATACCATCCTGGCTAACACAGTGAAATCCTGTCTCTACTAAAAATACCAAAAATTAGCCAGGCATAGTGGCACGTGCCTGTAGTCCCAGCTACTCGGGAGGCTGAGACAGGAGAATTGCTTGAACCTGGGAGGTGGAGGTTGCAGTGAGCCAAGATCACGCCACTGCATTCCAGCCTGGGGGACAGAGCGAGACTCCGTCTCAAAAAAAAAAAAGCAGTGTTTCTCCGCTTCTCAGGAATATTGACCCCAGTCCCCTATCCATCCCGCCAATCCCAGAAGAAAAGATAATTAGAGGAAGTACAACAAGGGCCAAACTTACAACAAGCACATAAATACTTTGAGGTTGATGCAAAAGTGTGTATAACTGTGTGGTTCATGAAAGGGGTGACAGGAAAAGCTGTAACCAGACCCAGGGACATGAGCCAGTTCTACATTTTGCAGAACTGCTTTTTTCACAGAGGCTTTTGAGGGGCCCCAGAAAGAGAATGGAAGTAATGGGGCCAAGTTCCTGCACTGGAGGGCAGGGCCTTTCCTTGAGTGTTTTGTTTTAATGAAGCAGCTGGGAGGGTTGCTTATCTCCGGCTGATAGATGTGTATTTCAGCATGACAGGAAAGAGGAGGCTCATTCATCAACAGGCCTGGCCCTCTGGGGTTTCCCACATTGAAGGAGGGGATGCTGCTTACAAGAAGTTTATGAAGTTTATGCTCTGGCTTTTCAAAGTAAATGCAGTGTTTTTTATTGGAGAGCCCTGATCACTTTTCCCTACCTAGAGCCATTTTTTGAGGGTTGCACTGAGGCCAGTTTTGCCAAAGAGAAGTAACTCTAGGGCCTTTTGCACTGTTAAATGCAAACCATGTGTGTGACTTGAGGTTTCCTTCCTCTCCAAAGCACTGCACATTTGGCACGATGAATGGCTTTAACTAAAATGCAGTGGGGTGTGTAATGAAAAGTGGGATGCTTAAAGTCTTAGGAGATACTCACACTGCACCCCACAGGGAACCTCAGTGGGGAAGAGAGGCCATTCGCTGGCAACTGCAGTCCCCATTTGCAAACAGCTAAACCCCTTCCCCAAAAGGTTTTTCCAATAGCAGCTATCCCCCACCCCAATTTCTCAGGAAATTTATCTGTTTGGCACACAAGGCTCTCTCTACTGTAGCTAGGACAAAGTCTATATTTCACTACTGTTTTTAACAAGTGCAATTCAGAACAAGGCTCCCAAGCTTCCAAGGTTCTCTTAACTACAATTTAAAGGTCACACCCTCCAAATCCTACAATATCTTAATGAGAGAAGACGGACAGTGTTTCCTGAATACAGGTGCTGGTCAGTTGCCAGTTCACACAGACCAAGTGGTGGTGTTTTCATCAAAGGTTGTAGACCCTGAAATTCAGGGACTTTGTCATCAACTGTCAGAGGTCTTAGCCACTAGAGCTGCCTGTCAGTCAGCTGTCTTCTTTTTCCTATTCATGATGTTTTAAAAATAAAACAACAAATAGCAAAACCTTGTTTTAGAAGGTATTCCAGCCATCTAGGATCTAGTCTAGTTGCTTCTGTCCCTGGTTGAGAAAAACATCAGTTAAAATGGCAAATGCGGAATAAATGGTCTTTTCAGGAATGCACATACATAATATGCGTCTTTCTCTGACTCTACCTTTTCTTTATTAACTGCAGGGGAGACCGCAGGAAGGCAGCAAGTCCCCACCTCCCCGCCAGCCTCGGAAAACAGCAGTGCTGCCCACAGCATCGGCAGCACGCAGAGCACGCCTTGCTCCAGCAGCAGCACGGCCTAGCCCAACCCAGCCCAGCCCAGCCCAGCTCAGCCCAGTTCAGCTACTGCCAAGGGCAGGACCAATGACTGAGCCTCATGTCCAGACTCAGAGGGCTGGATTTTGGTTCCCTTGTAAAGACAGAATGAATTTCAGTATAAAGATCACCCATTCTATTCACCCCACACCCAGGGCTAATATAAACATGACCCTGGGCTTCTGTACCACACTAGAATTCATGTGAGAAAGCTAAAATGGTGGTCTTCTCCACCAGCCCCTCACAGGCTTGGGGGTTTTCAATGTGAAACACATGCCAGTTTTAAAAATGCTGCTTTGTCCAGGTGAGAAGATATAATTTGGGGCCCTGAGTTTTACCCAGACTCAAGGAGTTGGTAAAGGGTTAATAGCCAGATAGTAGAACCAGTGAGGAGATGCGGCCAAAGATTCTTTATATCTGAACCAAGATGTAAAACAAGAAATGGCTTTGAGGCTTTCTAAGCGTTCCTCCTGTCTAATTCGCACCTTCGTCTGGATGCACGCTTCTGACTTTGCTGCCACACCCTGTGGGGTCTGATGTGTCCCTTGATGGGTGCTGCCCTCAGGGACTGCACCCTGACAAGTGTCAAGGCAACATTCCTTTCTTATGCCCTGGGCCAAAACCAATGCTAATGACCTTATCTGCTTCCTGTTTCTTCCCATACTTGCATACACCACTGCAAAATGTCTTAATGCAAATGTTGTATTTCTTACAAGCCTACAGAAATTGAAAACGACCAAAATCAGGAACCACAGATTTGTGCCCATTCCTAATATTTTCTTCTGACAAATTAATGTATAAATTGAGGTGAAATTCAGTTATAAAATCAAGGAGAAATTTGCACAGTGATATATTTCTATGTGTATGCAAGTACAAGTATATAATATATCATCTGGCACATTCATTTTCTCAGCTGGAGAAAATTTGAAAATGTCCTTATGCTTTTAGAGTTGCAACTTATTCTTAAGTATATTTGCTAGGGTGAGTGTTTCCACTCAAAACATGTCAACTTAAAAAAAAAATAGGCCCTTTTATAAAAACCAAACTCTAGCAAGATGCAAATGTATGGCAAATCCTGCTGGTCTCCAGTTGGTTATCCGAATAGTGTCGCCAATTCCACCAAGACAGTGCTGAGATTGGAAAAGGGCACTTACTTGGATTGCCTTACTCCTCTTGCCTTAAATATATCCCAAACTCAAAAAGGGCTTGAGGGGAATTTCATTAAATGGAATAATAAGATGCCACTTTGCAGCTAAAATAAGCTCAGTGATACCTCTATGTTAAAAAAAAAAAAAAAAAAAAGCGAGAGAGAATGCCAGAGGGAAATTATCATGCTAAATTATTTTACTGCTGAAGATAGCTTCATTGCAAATTATTCTTTTTCCAGAATTCCCCCAAACAACTTAGAATTCCATAAGTAGAACAAGTTAGATTCTGCCCCCAAAATATTCTTAAGCAAATCCCACTGCCCTTAAAAGAAGGAAGTTATGCCTGGTTGTCTGTGAATGGAACCTCAGTAGGAAATGCTGATGAAGCTTAAAACCTTAGGGCAATGTCTACACGGGAAACAAGTATGTGGAAATTGACAATCATTTTTACCAAATCGTTGAGTAATAATCTGACTAACCTAATAGATATAGACATTCAATAAGGAAAATTTTAACCAAAACAGATTACTTTAGGGCTGAGATTTCCAGGCTATCTACATTGATCTACTGAAAAGTTTCCAGATTTCCATATACAAAGGAAGAAGACATGAGTTTAGAGAATTTTTTTCCTTTAATTTTTTTTTTTTTAACAAAAGGGTATCAGAGTAGATGACCTAGATTACGCTACCTGTGTTTGAAAATAATGCGCTTTGCCTAACCTTCAGTGGAATGTATTGTTTTAGCATATTCTATGTATAAAAAAGTTTAAAGATGTCTTCAAAGAAGACTAGAGTCTTTAAGTCACTTATAGCTATATTTTACTACAAAATCTGTGTATAAAGATATATTTAAGTGTTTTAGATAAATTTAAGTTACTCCATATGAAATGTTTAATTTCAGCTACTGTGAATTCTTTTGATCAGTCCTTTGCTTTTTTAAAAAACCCTTTCCATCTTGTTAAAAAGAAAATTAGCTATTAGGAGATATTAAAAGATCGATGTCTTAGAAGGGCAGAGTTAAAACCTTCTGTAATATATTTAAATATATATTTTTAAGAGAGATGCTACATTGCCAATGATTTTATAAATAATTTAAAATTAATTTACAAATTTATAGATGCAAACCAAAAGATTTTTTTAAAAGAGAGAGAGAGGAAAAAAATCACCTTTTATTTGTTTGGGTCTCATTGTCAGAAGTATTCTCCAGATCAAGAAATCTGTGTCAATAAAACCTAATCTCATATTGGGAGAGTGAATGTTGTTAAGTATTTCTGAAATGTTTCTAAAAAATGAACATTAAAAAAATAAGGTATTTTCTCCCTAGCTTCTCATTGCAGTATTTCTAATTGCTTCACACTTTACAGTTTTAATACAAAGTACAAGCTCTACTTTTATAACATGTTCTACAAGTTTCTTTAAAAGTATTGTTGTATTTCAGCTGAACTCTTCTATCTGCCGTCTTTTGTTATTTCTGCAGGCTACACCCTTAATTTGCAGAGGCCATTTTGTTTTGTTTGTTTGATGCTGAAGCTGTTGTTGAAATGTCCTAAACTCCAAGGCAGATTGTCTGTATAATACGCTATAGCTTTTCACCATGTGGTGTTTACCAGCTGTTACTCTGTATTTTAAAAAGCCAGAGATTTCTTCTGTCTAAACTGTTTCTATAGCATTTTCTAAACAAAAAAAAAAAAAAGGTTTTTTCCTTATCTTGGAATAAGATTGTAAATCCATTTCTTGCGTGTGTTCTTAGTGGGCATGATTGTGTGTGTGTGTGGGGTGCTCACACGCGTGCCAGTCTTTTTGTACTGTAACTACCTCATGGTTCGAATGATTGTACTGCTGGTTGTGTTAACAGAGCACATTTTGTTGGGTGAATCCTATGTGATTTTTTTCATGTTTGTTTTATCTGGGGTGGTTCATGAAACTGACAGATGTTTTTCTAAAAAGGACTATTATCAGTTTCCAAATACAATACTTCTCTCTTCTGGTTTTTCCTGAATGAGCCTGATTTTGTTGCTGGTTTTTATCATCTATGAGGGTAAAAAGAGTACCCTTAAAATCCCTGTGGCCAGTTTGAACACCCCTATTGTATTCTTTTCTCTGTTCAGTGTGTCAGCTATTTTGTGAAGATGCTTAGATGTATAGTTTTGATAACCACAGTTTTAAGTCTTTTATCTGTGCATAATAAAAAGATATATCAATTATTAATATGTGTCTTGTCTTGTCATCATTAAATTCTACCCTCAGGCTGATGTAACTTTTTTCACTGTGACTTTCTTCTGAATGTATCGTCTGCTCCGACTGTGTTGATGAGGAAGAGGGAGGAGAAAGGCTGAGGTGCAGAGCAGAGGGAAGGGTGTACGGACTATAAGAAGAGTGCAGCGGGAGCTGTCGCTCTTCTCAGAGAAACGTGGCAGGGGACTTGGAAGTGGGTGTCTAGCCCTGGAAACCATTCCTGGGCCTTCTGTCAATCTCCCAGAGTCAAAGAAAGAAAAATAATACGTGTTTAAGGTCTACTATTTTTAGCCCCTTCAAATACCCCAGTGCTGCTTCCAGCATTCCATATCTCCAGATGGTACCACCGTCTTCCAGTTGTCCAAGCCAGAAACCTGGGAATTTACAGCCTCTTTGGCTCCGCTCTAACCAAATCAATAAGTCCAAGTGTTATTCTACCTCTAAAATGTCTCTTTCTTCAAACCACTGACTTATTCCTACTCCGGCTGTTGTTGCACACTGCTCAAGAGCCATTGTCTCTTGAGTTGAGTCATTGCAGCAGCCTCCTAACTAGTATGCCAACTTTCCATTTTGCTCCCTTCAATTCTTTCTCCACCATGCAGCCAAAGTAATCCTAAAAAGACTCCATTTTGAGGCCTTTAAGTAATTCCCCAATTTGCCTTCAGGCTAAAGTGCAGATTCCTAAGCGTGGTTCCGAGGAGGCTAATCTGCCTGCCTTCCCAGCTACTTCTCTCACCTCTCCAGAGCTCAGTTCTATTTGGCATCCTCACCCCCAGACAAATTTGTAATGAAAAAAGTTCTCGTTCAATATCAAATGTTACATTACAGCATTGAATATGCATTTATAGACCACACTCCCCTTTTGAGATTTTTAGTGACTTAGATGATTTGGCATCAAGGCCAGCAGCCCATCCCTCACATTTTACACAGGTGGGTACCCTCAGAGCAGGAATAGCGTTGAGCTGCATTTCACAGCTACGGTGCCCCGTGCAACCAGCTCCTCTTAGGATATGTGGGAGGAATTGGCAGGTCAATGAATTTTGTTTGCCATCAAACTCTCCTTGTGTCTACTGGAGGAAAAACCTGGGTGATTAATAAATGGGCTTCAGAGAGTCTGTGAAGTGGCCGGAATTGCATGTAGGATTTTATTGCAGATGTGTATCGGCTGTTGTTTTTGGTGGGAGTCCATAGGCTTTTTGTAAGAAAAAATTATCTTTCTTGTTCAAACAATATATACGTATAAAATGAATGCAAAGAATACAGACATGTAGCAATGAAAAGGCCTCCGTAATCCTCCAACTTGAATATAAGAATACCGATTTAGTGTATGTGTTCCCAGATGTTTCCTTAATTCATATCAACATGTCCGTGTCATTAAATAAGATTAGATTATGGCCCAGCGCAGTGTCTCATGCCTGTAATCCCAGTGCTTTGGGAGGCCAAGGTGGACAGATCACTTGAGGTAAGGAGTTCGAGACCAGCCTGGCGAACATAGTGGAACCCTGTCTCTACTAATAATACAAAAAGTAGCGGGTTGGGGTGGCATGTATCTGTAATCCCAGCTACTCAGAAGGCTGAGGCAGGAGAATCTTTGAACCCAGGAGGTGGAGGTTGCAGTGAGCTGAGATCATGCCACCGCACTCCAGCCTGGGTGACAGAGGAAGGCCCTGTCAAAAAAGAAGATTGGATTATAACAGTTGTGACTTGCTTTTTGCTTTTTTCTTTTTTTTTTCTTTTTTTTTTTTTTTTGAGACAGGGTCTCACTCTGTCACCCAAAGCTAATTTTTATATTTTTAGTAGAGATGGGGTTTTACCATGTTGGCCAGGCTGGTCTTGAACTCCTGACTTCAAGTGATCCACCCACCTCCACCTCCCAAAGTGCTGGGATTACAGGCATGTGAGCCACCACGCCCAGCCTGTGACTTGCTTTTTTCATATGGCATATCTTTCTCAGGCCTCCTGAGATGAATGCTAATCATCATCATTTTCTTATTAGGCTTACCTTAAATTGCCCAAATAAAAACATGGTTTTCATAGGAAGTGAAATACAAAGATATTTGTTAACGCTACCCTTCCTACTCCCTCCAGTCACTTACCTAGAGGAGCTGATGTTAACAGCCTTTTTTCTTTTTTTTTTTTGAGACGGAGTCTTGCTCTGTCACCCAGGCTGGAGTGCAGTGGCCGGATCTCAGCTCACTGCAAGCTCCTCCTCTCGGGTTCACACCATTCTCCTGCCTCAGCCGAGAATAGCTGGGACTACAGGCGCCCGCCACCTCACCCGGCTAGTTTTTTGTATTTTTTAGTAGAGACGAGGTTTCACCGTGTTAGCCAGGATGGTCTCGATCTCCTGACCTCGTGATCCGCCCGTCTCGGCCTCCCAAAGTGCTGGGATTACAGGCTTGAGCCACCGTGCCTGGCCAACAGCCTTTTTTCAAACTCAAACATATTGAAACGTGTTCATGAATATAGAAGTTTTTGTTTCACTTACTAAAAATGGGATCACAATATACATACTCTGCAACTTGCCTTTTTCACTTAACATGGACCTCCTGTAGATGATTAGATATGGAACAAATTTCATGATTTTTGGTGGCTGCATGATATTTTTTACAGTGAATTCAGATAATGCACTAGTAATGGACATTTTAGTTTTTTGCCAAGATATTCTGCTGTAGTTAATATCCTTATCTATTATGTTCTCACACTCCAATGCTTTAAAGAGAAAAAAAAAAGTGACAATTATAAAGCGGAAAAAGAGGAACTGACAAATTCATCATCACAGTAGGATATTTTAACATATCACTCTCAGAAGTTGACAAGTCAAAAATATTCGGATATGGAAGATTTGAACAATGTAATTAAGCTTGATTTAAGATTCATACATAGAATCCTGTGTCCCCCAATTTGAGAATTTTGTATATACCACTCCTGGAACTATAATGGCATTCTCAGCAAATACCACAAAATTTAATCATACTGATCAGGTTACCTAATCACAATACAAATAGTTTAAAAATGAATACGAAAGTAATTTTTAAATATTCAATACATTTAGGAATTTAAAAACACTTTATGGCCGGGCGCAGTGGCTCATGCCTGTAATCGCAGCACTTTGGGAGGCCAAGGCAGGCGGATCACGAGGTCAGGAGATCAAGACCATCCTGGTCAACATGGTGAAACCCTGTCTCTACTAAAATACAAAAAAATTAGCCAGGCGTGGTGGCATGCGCCTGTAGTCCCAGCTACTCGGGAGGCTGAGGCAGGGGAATCGCTTGAACTCAGGAGGCAGAGGTTGCAGTGAGCTGAGATTGTGTCACTACACTCCAGCCTGGTGACAGAGCACAACTCTGTCTAAAAACAAAACAAAACAAAACAAAAAAACAAAAAACCACTTTATATGTTCTGACAATCAGTTAAATGGGGGAAGAAAAAAAAAACACTTCTAATTAATTCATGGCTCAAAGAAGAAGTCATAATGAAAATTGGATTGGGAGGCCAAGGCAGGTGGATCACCCACAGCCAGGAGTTCAAGACCAGCCAGGCCAACATAGTGAAACCCCATCTCTACCAGAAATAGAAAAATTTGCTGGGGATGGTGGCATGTGCCTGTAGTCCCAGCTACTCAGGAGGCTGAGGCAGGGGAATCGCTTGAATCGGGGAGGCAGAGGTTGCACTGAGCCGAGACTGCGCCACTGCACTCCAGCCTGGGTGATAGAGCAAGACTCCATCTCAAGGGAAAAAAAAGAAAAAGAAAAAAGAAAATTAGATGGTTAAACTTGAAAAATAGTGAAAATACTACATTCAAACATGCAGCTAAAGCACGTAACTTATGGAGAAACTTAAATTGCTCTAAGTTGTACATTGGAAAAAAAAAGATTGAAAATGTAAGAGTATCCAACATGGCAAGTTAATTATTACTTCAAAAGACTATTGGAGATAGGCAAAAATTAAGTAAAAGTAAACACATGCATTAGAAGTTTAAAAAAGACACAACAGATATAGCAGAAATTTTAATAATGGATCATCATAAACTTTATTTTAATAAATTAGAAAACATTGGCCGGGCGCAGTGGCTCACGCCTGTAATCCCAACACTTTGGGAGGCCGAGGCGGGTGGATCACGAGGTCAGGAGTTCAAGACCAGACTGGCCAACATGGTGAAACCTTGTCTCTACTAAAAATACAAAACTTAGCTGGGCATGGTGGCCGGTGCCTGTAATTCCAGCTGGCTTCCTCATCAACATTGCCTACGTTGAAACAGAAGTCTGGGCTCTAGCCATAAGATTTAAATCTTGGTGCTACCATTTGCTAGGTGAACTGTTTCCTTGATATTAAAAAAATCTACATTTTAGCATTGTTGTGAATATTAAATGGCTAGTCCACATAAAGTGCTTAGCTTATACTAATCACTTAATAAATATTACCTACTATCATTGTTACCAGTGTTACGTGTTTTAAATTTTGCCAATCTGATGGTTGAAAATTGTATCTCATTTGGATTTGTATTATCTGCAATGACTAAGTTTTAAATTATCAAATCAGTCTTTTCCAGATTCTCCTGTAAATTTCTATTTTCTTTGCCCATTTTTCTAATGAATTGTCTTTTTTTTAATGATTCGTACCTTAGTGAAATTCTGTGTCGCATGTCATGTATGAGAAATATTTTCCCAGTCTCTCATGGTCTTTCCATTTTGTTTCTAATTGATATTGCCAAGACAAAATGTTTAATTCTTAAGTAGTTGAAGATACTTATCTTTTCCTTTTGGCCTCTGGGTTCCCTGTCTTGCTTAGGGTTTCTCTGACTCTAGATATATACTAATACTTTTAAATTTTTATTTTTAAAATGTAGGTAGGTCTTTATCCATACTTCTGTGTATGATATGAAGGTAGGGGCCTATTTTTACTTCTTTCCAGATGATTATTCAATTCTATTGGAAGCATTTATTAAAACGTTTATTCACTTCCCATTGAATTAATACTTTTAAAAAGAATGGTGAGATAGTCTGACCTTAGCAGATATACTATAAAATCATGTAATTAAAATAATATGGTATTAGCTAGGAATAGTTAAATGGATTACTCAAACAGACAAGTAAAACAACCAGAAATCCATCTAATTCATTAGGCCGTTACATATGACAATAAGTCATAGTTTTCATTAGATTCTTATAAGAGTCTATGATCCAAAAATGTTATAATTTCATGACCTATATAAGAGTTGTGAGTTGTCTGATTTTTATTATTTTTAAAAAAAAGACACAGATGTAATTTCTTTCCCCATTATTTCAAACACACACACACACACACACACACACACACACACACACAGAAAAGGTTGTCTAGTAAATAAAAAGCAAATCAATGTTAGGTCTACCCCAAACTTTTCATGGTTCCACACAGTATTCTTGATAATTTGCTGCTCTTCCTCCTCTTCCTCCCTCCCCATGTTTATGAAAAAATTAATATTCCCTAATCAAACATTATTTATAAAGTGTTGGTTTCATCTAGCCACTTGTGAATGTTATAATCATTCTGTAAAGTGAAGAAATGTTACCAAATGCCAAATATAGGCATCTTTTTTGTTTCAAAACAAGCCAAACCTAGAGCATTGCTCTTCCCCAATGCAACATGTTTGAAAATGGGCAAATGGCCGGATTAATTTTTATAGATGTCATTGATAATCAAAAGTTTGATTTTTGGCATATTTGCTGCCTTTGTGCTTAGATTTCCATCTCAGCTTTTTCAGAGGAAGTGAACACTGTACTTTATGTAGATTTGATTTCACACTTAAAATAAAGGTCATCATATGACATCACCTCCCCTTCCTCAGAAGGTCACAGCTTGAATTAATTTTTAATGACTTTCTGCGTTTACTGCCTCTGAGAATTCATTAAAAAGAAAAAAAAAACTTTAAATGTAGAACCACATGACTGAAGTGAACTCTACCTTGACTTAAAAAGAAATGAGGGGTGGGAATGTGAGTACACACACACACACACACACACACACACACCCACACCCCTCAACCCTTTTCCTTTCTATTTTATTAACATATTATCAATATTTTCTTTCTGCTCAGAAGCCCCTGAACTGATTATCCTTTTATCAACCAAAGCATACCACCTGTGCAAGAAAAGAGGAAATGGACAAGAAGAACAAGAGTTTCTCAGCTTTAAAATCCAACTTGGTTCTTTCCATTAGACCAATCAAAGACTCAAAGCTGAAAGTCTTCATAAGTGATTTGGGTGGAGCAGCTTTTGCTGGTCTGTTACTTGTCTCGGTTCATAAACTGCCTATGACATAGTTTCTGCAAAGAACACAGTGTACTTGAAAACAGTGTTGAAATAATGCTGAATTTTTAAAAGGGAAAGTCACATGGATTCTGTATGGTGCAGGGGTGGTGTAGGAAGGGAGAAAACTTTTTTTTTTTTGTGAGACAGGATCTTGCTCTGTTGCCCAGGCTGGAGTGCAATGGCAGAGTTTTGGCTCATTGCAGCCTTGACTTTCCTGGCGATTCTCCTTCCTCAGCCCCTCAAGTAGCTGGGACCACAGGCACCTGCCACCATGCCCAGCTAATTTTTGTATTTTTAGTAGAGACGGGATTTCACCGTGTTGGCCAGGCTGTTCTTGAACTCCTGGCCTCAAGTGATCCACCTGCCTCAGCCTCCCAAAATGCTGGGATTGCAGGCATAAGCCACCGTGCCTGGCAATTTTTGTTATTTAAACCCAAAACCGTACAGCATACCCCAAAAGTGGAAACTAGAGCTTCAAGAATCTTCATCTGAAACACAAACTTCTTCTGGAGCACCACTTTTTGGTGAGTAAGCAACTGTAGAAGAGACTTTCCATTGAGGATTCCAGTTATCAAATCTTTTTCCTGTGTGGAGAGGAGAGGTGACAATAAGAAGCTTCTTAGCCCGCCAGTTAGCCTTAAAAGTGGAAGCACCTAGGGGAGCATCTAACCTGCACTCCAGGGAAATCCACCACTTTTTACCTTTCTACCCCGGAGAGTGATCCAAGAGAAGGTAATTACATTATTGCACCAGCAAAGGAAAAAGCAACAAATCTTTAACCCCGCCAGCCAGACAGTCCTCACTTTGGTTGAGTTTTTCACTTTTAGTGTATTTCTCAGAATGCCAATGCATGTGATAGAAACTAGTTATTGCAAGGAAACAGTCACAGGAAGTGTAGGAAGCAGTTAAAAGAAGCATATGATGGGAAATAGAGGATTTGGTTTCAAGTTGTTTCATGGCCCTGGGGCTGAGCTGAGCTGCAATGGAGAAAAACTGAAGCAGAGAGACCCAACCAGTCCGCAGAGCAGAGCCCCCTCCCCCTGCCTCCTGGCTCTGCCTGCTCCATTCCTTCCTCTCCATCTGCAAGGCCTTCTCATCACCTCCTCAGATCCTAGAGTCCTTCACAGCTCTGCTAACAGGCATCCTTTTCCATAAAACCTTATGAACTGCCCCAGCTGTTATTTTATCAATCTCTGGGGTCTGGTAGCACCATGCCACCTCATGGCTCAAGACACAAAACTGTTATTTTTCTTTCACCTCCCACAGCCAATCCATCAGTGAGTCCTGATGGCTTCCAAACATTTCTGCTGCTCTCCATCTGCACCACCACCACCGGAGTCTACGCCATCCTTACCTCTAACATAAACCAGTCCATCCAGCAGACTCCCTGCGGCCTCCTTGTCTCTCTGTGATTATTCCCCACGTGGCTGCTAGAACACAGTCTTTAAAAGACGTTAGATCTTGTCAATCCCTTGTTTAATACTCCACAATGGCTTCCCATCACACTTAGAATAAATTCCAAAAAAACAGAAAAAAAGTATACTTTTAAAAATCTGACTCCTATTCTTGTGCGTACGTACCCTCCTGTTCCCCTGCAGGTAGCCACTTTCACCAGCTTGTCAGGCTTCCGAAAGCAAATGTGAGCAAATAAGAATCTCCTCTCTTTCCCCCTTTATTACACGGTGTATTAATACTATACATGTTGTTCTGCACTTTGCTTGTCTCACCTAACATATTTTATTTCCATATCAGAATATAAAGCAGTATCTCATTTCTTTTCTACAGCCATATAGAATTCTACTTTGGGGATATACCATAATTTATTTAACCTATCCTTTTCTTTTCTTCTTCTTCTTTATTTTATTTATTTATTTATTTATTTTTTGAGACAGAGTCTCACTCTGTTGCCCAGACTGGAGTGCAGTGGTGAGATCTCCGCTCACTACAACTTCCGCCTCCCAGGTTCAAGCAATTCTCCTGCCACACCCTCCTGAGTAGCTGGGATTATAGGCAAATGCCACCACGCCTGGCTAATTTTTGTATTTTCAGTAGAGACAGAGTTTCACCATGTTGATCAGGCTGGTCTCAATTTCCTGACCTCATGGTCCACCTGGCTCAGCTTCCCAAAGTGCTGGGATTACAGGCATGAGCCACCGCGCCTGGCCTAACCTACCCCTTTCAACGTACATTTGGCTTGTTTCCATCTCTTGCTATTAGAAACCACACTGCAGTTAGTAGCCTCATATGAAGGTTCTTGGGTTTGTGTGCAGGTGTATCTCAAGGAAAAATTCCCGGAAGTAGGATTGCCAGGCCAAAGAGTAAGTGCATTTTTATTCCTAATAGATATTACCAAATTGTATCCCATTGAATTTGCACCATTTTAAACTATCAACAATACCTGTTTTCTCATAGCTGTACCAACTGAGTGCATTATCCAACTTTGGTATTTTTGCCAATTTGATGGATGAAAAAATGATATCTCAAAGTAATTTTAATATGCATTTTTCTTACAATGAATGAAGTTGTGCATCTTTTTATATGTATAAGGATTATTTGTTGTTCTCATGCTGTTGAACTGTCTGTTTTATCCTTTGCCTCTTTTTCTATTGGGTTGTTGTCCTTTATTTTCTCAATTTCTAGGAATGCTTTGTATATTACAAAGATTTGTCTGTGATTATCTTGGTACTCAAAGACCTAAGGGATCTGACTCCTCCTCAGCTCATACGACTCTCCTGCCTCCCTGTTATGCTCCAACCATCGTGTTCTGTGATATCCTTCTTACCTTAATGCCTTCACATTGACAATTCCTTTGCCTGGAATGCTACTCCCCAGATCATCCCACAGCTGGTTCCTCCTTACTTTTCAGATCTCAGCTTAATTATCACATGGGAAAGGCTTTCCCCCATCATCCAGTCTATGGTAGACACCCAGTTTCCCTCCATTACATCATTCAGTTTTAATTCTTTGCATGACACTTATTCCTTGATAATATATATTTTTAATTGTTTTAGTTTGTACATTGCCTGTCTCTCCCTATTCAGAATGCAAGCTCCAAAAGAAACAGGGTGTGTGTCATGCTCATCAGTCCATCTCCAGTGCCTGGCACTTAGTACGTATGTCATACAGATCCGTGATTAATGAACCCTTTTATCCTCTCCTTAGATGTTTTCACATGCCTTTACAGTGAGTATTATCAGTCATGTTCCCCAGAAAGAAGATTTAAAATAACATTTTTTTTGAGCTGCTAATATGTGCCAAACACTGGGCTTGGTTTTATTACACATCTCAGTCAATTTTTCTGGTCACTCTGTGCTACTTAGCATTATACCTATTTTTGTCAATAAAGAAGCCAAGACTCTAATAAGCCCTTAAAGAAGTTATCCAAGAAAATGTTGTTAATACATGTGGATCCAAATAAGTTAAGCTGATTTCAAAGCGCATTCTTTTTGCACCATACCTAGGATATTATCTTGTTTCTTTATTCTGTGTATGGTACCCCTATTCAATTTTCACATTGAATATGTTCCATAAATTAGAGAACCATAATATGTCAGAGCCTTTGTGACCACCTAGACTTAATTAAGCAATATAGAAAATTAGAAATAGGTCCAGGATGCAAGTCTGCAATCCCTCTTTATCACTATTCCCCTCTCCATTCCTTGTTACCATGGTCATGCCAAACTCATTCCCACCTTAGAGACTTTATACTTGCTATCCCTCATCCTGGAATTATTTTCCTGCAGATTTTCATATGGCTGGCTCTTTATCATCATTGAGGCCTCAAGGCAGATGTCACCTTCTTAGAGAAGCCTTCTCTCATCACATAAACCAAATTTGACACCTCTCTCCCCTCTCAGTCATTCTCTATCCCATTTTTTTGTCTTTATTTTCTTCTGAGTACTTCTCCCAATCCAGAACTTATATACATTGTTTTCTTGCTTACTGCATGCCTTTTGCCCTAGAATGTGAGCTCCATGAAGAGGGGTCATATCCACCATGTTCATGGCTCTATGTCTAATGCCTAGGATGGTGCCCTCCTTAGCTGGTCTGCAATAAATACTGTGAAATTTAAAAATTAACAAGATGGTTCTAGAAGCAGCATGGAAAAAGCCTAGGCTTGAGAATTAACCTGGCTCAATGATTACCCAGCTGCTTCTTACCACAAGTCACTGGGCTTTGGTTTTCACATCTCTCAAATGAGGGAATAGATGATCTCCATGGCCACTGACAGTGTGATAATTCTATGAAGTTGTAAATTATTCATAAGCTTCAAGAGTTATTGTCAAAGAGGTGAAACTTACCCCAAGTTTCTATTTATTCTATTTGGGACATAAATCCTTAAAAATATTATATACTTTTCTGCCTTTTTTTTTTTTTTTTTTGAGAGGGAGTCTCGCTCTGTCGCCCAGGCTGGAGTGCAGTGGCGCCATCTCAGCTCACTGCAAGCTCCACCTCCCGGGTTCACACCATTCTCCTGCCTCAGCCTCCCGAGTAGCTGAGACTACAGGAGCCTGCCACCACGCCCGGCTAATTTTTTGTATTTTTAGTAGAGATGGGGTTTCACCGTGTTAGCCAGGATGGTCTCCATCTCCTGACCTTGTGATCTACCCACCTCGGCCTCCCAAAGTGCTGGGATTACAGGCGTGAGCCACCGCGCCCGGCCACTTTTCTGCCTTTTAAACAAAATAACCAGAATATCGTTTACCTTCTTACTGAATCAGAGTTCTAATTCTGAAAAGAAAATACCGTACCATGTTGCAAGGAAAACATCAGGAGCATTTATTTCTGTTGGCTGATATTTCTTCTCACTATAGGTCACTTTTTTCTACTTCTTCAGATGTTTAGTAATATCTTTGATTGGATGCTGGACATTGTCAGTGCTACATTGTTGAATTCTGGATTTTGTTGTCTTCTTTAATTACGTTGAGTTTTGTTCTAGTTGGTAGTTAATTTAGTTGTGGATCAACTTGGTTTTTACAAGAGTTGTTTTGCCCCCTATCCTTCTCTTCTCCTTTTCCCTTCCCTTACCCTATCTAAATAAATAAATAAATAAATAAATAAATAAATAAAATAAGAGCTGTTTTTAAGCCTTATTAGAGTAGTCTTTACTAGAGTAGCCTTTACTGTAAGGTTAAATTCACCCTATCCTAAGACATGGCCTTCCTGGGATCTCTATTGACTGCTTGGAGCGTTCAGTGAGATCTCTCCATCTGGCTGGTCAAAACTTTAATGTCTCCTAGGGCTATGTGAGTTTTAGTGGTTGTTTAGTTCATATCATCCCAGTGGTTGTTTTTTTCCCTGGCAGTTAGTCTTTGCCTCAACTCGTGGAGTCTTGGCCCACACAAGTACAGCTTAATATCAGCTAAAGACTCATGGGGACCTCTATGCAGATGTGTAGAGTTCTTTCTCTGCAAAGTTCCCTTTTCTACAGTGCCTTGCCCACAAGTTCCAACCATCTCAGTAGTGCTAAGCTCTGATGTCTGCCATCTTGGCTGAGCAAGAGGACCATCCACTATCGGAGCATCGCCTCCTTGTACCACAGTGGGCAAAGTGCTCCAGACAAAAAGTCAGGGCAATTGGCAAGTTCATCTCTTTTGTTTTCCTCCTCTCAGGAATCTCAATCCTGTCTAAAGTCTGAAAACAATTATTTCATACATTTTTTCCAGTTTAAGAGTTGTTTAAAAAGGAAGACTAGTCTGTTGATAGTTATTCCATAATGGCTAGAAATGGAAGTTGCCTTCTTAAGTGTTTTTGAGGTGTATAAAATATATTTGTTCCAAAACTAAATGACCCCAGCATGCTATGTATTTTTATATTTTTCCTTGGATAAAATATAATCATTTGTGAAATTCAAAGAAACTCAAAAGATACAACTAAATGGATGTAATAATCAGATAGACCCCTGGTATAACTCGCTAAGTCACAGAGTATCAGAATTAAATAAAGTAATAGCCAATAGTATAGGCCCAGTGATGGGAACATATGGGTATTTGGTAAATACAGGCTTCTTTCTTTTCTTCTAGGAGAGACACTTGAAGGCAAGTCCTATTTTGAAATGATTTGGTGAACTATTTTGAAATGATTTGGTGAACTATTTTGAAATGATTTGGTGAAAGGATTCCTGTGGTGAATCCTTTTCCAAAGCAAAGGATCCTTCTGTGAAATGGATAAACATCTCCTAAAATCTTTTTGTAAATATATATTTTTATATATTTGGTTAGCTTATTGTGTTCTGTGAAGATTTGTTTGCTAAAGCTAAGTGCGGGTGTAGATGTAGATGTGGATTTGTGTTTGGGAAATGGATAAGGAAGAAGGGTTTGGTTGTGTCATGTCATAAACCCTGTTGGTCTGGGTAGAAGTCATGAGGTTTTAGAACTGTATTTTGAATGAGGTGATAAGACAACAACAAATACAGGATGAGAAATCCCTAGACTGAAAAAAAGAGGCAGCCAATATGCCAGTTTCTGCTGTTACCTGCTGCTCTCAGAGCTTTCACAGAACATTTTCCAAAAACCTCACAAGAAACCTGCCAGGCCACGTCTCTGCCATGGCAGTTTACTCACTTATTCACTTATTCTTGCAACAAACACTGATTGAGCACTCAATGTGTGCCAGGTACTGTTCTAGATGCTGGAGACACATCAGTGAACAGCAGACTTGCCTTCATGGAGCTTACATTCTAGGTGGAGAGGCTATCAAACAAACACACAATATGCAGAAAAATAGAGCAGAATAAGAGTGTTAGAGAATCATGGGGTGAGGACAGCATCTGTTTTAAGCTAGGCTGGTAAGAAATGCCTCTTTGATGTAGGGAGAGACACCTAGACAGAGCAACTTGGTGCAGAGACCAAAAGAAAGAGTGTTGCAGGGAGTGATACAAATCTCTATGAGGAAACAAGGACTGCAACAGGCTGTGATAGGAGCAACATTTTGGGAGTATTGAGGACCGGCAATGAGGCCATACTGGATAGAGTGAAATAAAGAAAGGGTGAGATGTAGGATCAAGAGATGAGAGTAAGAAATGAGGACAGAGGGGTTAGGGGGTGCCAGATCTGGTAGTCTTGTAGGCCATGGCAAGGACTTTGGATTTTATTCTGGATGAAATAGGAAGCTACTGGAAAGTGTTGAATTGAAGAAGGACATGATCTTACACATCATTTCATTTCGTTTATTTATTGATTTTTGAGACAGGATCTTGCTCTGTTGCCCAGGCTAGAGTGCAGTGGTATAATCATAGCTCACTGAAACCTCAAACTCTGGGCTCAAGCGATTCTCCTGCCTCTGTCTCTTGAGTGGCTAGGATTATCAGTGTGTGCCACTGTGCCCAGCTGATTTTTAAACTTTCTGTAGAGACAAAGTCTTTCTGTGTTACCTAGGCTGGTCTCAAACTCCTGGCCTCAAACAGTCCTCCCACCTTGGCTTCCCAAATGATCTTACAGTTTTAAAGGATCACTCTGGCTGCTATGTAGAGAAGAAATTGAGGAGTGAAGACCAAGGAAGTAGCTCTTGCAATAGTAGCGATGGGAGATGACAGTGGTTTAGGCCAGTATGGTCGCAGCAGAGTCGGTATGAAAGGGTCAGATTCAAAGGAAAATCTGACAATGTATGCAAATAGATTGGATATGAGGTGTGAGAGAACAAGCAATGTGAAGGACAACACCAGGTGTTTGGCCTGAGCAACTGGAAGAATGACAGTACCATTCTGAGTAGGAATGGAAACTAAGACGGTAGGAATGAGGGTGGTGAGATTTGGCAAAGAAAACCAGGAATTCTGTTTTGAACTATCAAGTTCATTCTTTGATATCCAAGAAAAGATGCTGAGAAGGCAAATGAATATCTAGGCTGGGAGTTCTGGGGAGCAGAGTGAGCTGAAGATACAAATGTAGAATCATCAGTGCAAACATGGTACTTAAAGTCAAAGAGTGGGGTGAGACTCCCTCATAAGTGAGTGATTCCAGTACTTACGGTCAGGATGAGGAAGGCGCAGCAAAAAAGACAGACAGAGAAGCTGCTTCAGAGAGACTGGCACCCACGTTACTGAATCCCTCTGATGCTCAGACTCTTCACTGGGAAAGCAGAGAGAACAATTTTCAGCTCACGGGTGCTGTGATGGTTAAGTGAGATCATATACCGACCAGGCAGTGTGCAGCCCATTGAGCAGAAGGGAAAGGACCTGTTTCTTTCCCAGTGGCTTCTCCTGTGTTCTCTGCACTGAACATTGTAAGGCCACATAGAATCATTTCTCAAGCTGCTCTGGGATTGTGAGGATGAGATGGAGGCCCTTGGAGCCCATTGTTTTGCCAGCTCCTGGGGACAGGACACTCCCAGCCTGATTTTACAGGTCCAATAACCAGTCTTTCTTGAGGGTGAGAGAGGCTGGTATCTGGGTGGGGTGGCTGGAGCAGTGTGAGATGGGGTGGAAATAGCTGGAGGAGGACCTCTAGGGAGAATGTGGTGGGTGCTGGATGTGCTCAGGACCCTCGCTGCTGGGAGTGTTGGCGATTGACTGTTCTCAGCTGACTCTCTCTTGGGGAATTTCCCCCAGTGAAGATTTGCCTGCCAAGATCATGCCCCCTTCCCTGCAAGAAGCCTGCCTTCAACAATTTTGGATGATGAGAAGGTTTTAAGTCCCAGCCCCCTTGCCTCAAAGCAGAACAGCCCTGAAAGCCATTTGGGTGCTATGGCAACTTATAGGAGCAGCTGAAACCTTTGTTGTAACTGCAGTGCAGGTCAATTTCTTCCCCTGCTCAGTCCTGCTTCCTGACACTCCTTGAAGATGTTTGTCCCAAGAGTGCACCCCAAAAAGCCTCCTGCACGCAAGCCTCAGAATCTTGCAATCTGTTTCTCTGTGTGCCTGAGCTATGACAGTTGATACAAGAAGTGGTCTTAGGATGCAGACTCTAAAATGGGATTTTGGGACAGAATCGCTCACTGGCAGGCTGGCTATGAGGACCCCATCACCTGTGACAAAATGTAGCTGTCAATTGCTAAAACCAATAACTAGGGTCAAGTCACAAAATATCACAGCTGGGGAAGTGCCGGACCTGCTAAGAGAAGAAAGGAGCTCCGGACCTGGCCAGTATAAATTGGTCAAACCTGGGACAGTGCATATGGGACTAGATTCTAAGACTGTTTGATCAAAGCAGGGGATGGACAGAATGTAAGTGTATTAGTTATCTATTTCTGTATTGCGGTTCCCTACCAACTTTGTGACTTAAAAGAACACACATTTATTTTCTCATAGTTTCTCTGGGTCAGGAGTTCCAGCACAGATTTCCTGGGTCATCTGCAAGGCTGCAATCAAGGTGTCAGCCTGAGCTGAGATCTTACCTGACAAAGCTCAAGTGAAGAAGGACCTGCTTCTAAGTTTACACCGTTATTGGCAGGATTCAGGGCCTTGCAGACTATCAGACTGAAGGCCTGTTTCTTGCTGGCTGGCTGCCAGAGGCCACCTTCAGTGCCTTGCCACATGGCCCTCTCTTTAAGGCAACTCATAACATGGCGTCTTGCTCCTTGGAAGCCAGCAAGAGAGAGTCCTCCTAGCAAGACAAATGTTACTCACATACAAGTAACCACACAGAACTCACCATGTGTCTGGATTGTGCTCTATGGTGAGATTACACAAGAATGTGAATACTAGAAGGTGGAATCATGGAACCAACCTGGAGTCTCCTGCTATAGAGAGTATACTGATATGGGAGTATTATCCTATGATGCAGGATTTAACACCCTCGTATGCACCTGGGGAAATAGTGCTAACTTGCTGCTCAGGGAAAGGGATGGCCCTAATAAAGTGAAGTAGAACTATGAAAACTTCTATGGCAATGGTGGAAGAAGGGATGAAAAGCCTCAGAGTAGTGGGCATACAAGAGTGGCTACCTCATGTAGGGCTGGGAAACCCAACAGTTCTATTCTGCAGGAGGGCCCAGGGGACATACTATTTTCCTAAGCAATACTTAATACACCGGCGAGAGGGATGCTGAGTATCTGCTATGGAGACTGTGACACAAATCCAGGCACAATGAGACTGTGGCTTGGAGGAGGGAGGTTGCTGTGCAAGTGATGAGAAGTGGATTGAGTCTAGAGTGACAAGATTTGCTGACAGGTTGAATGTGGGATGTAAGAGAAAGAGGAGTCAGGGATGATGCCAAGGTTTTGGGGCTGAGCAACTAGAAGAGTGGAGGTACATTTACTGAGAGGAGGAGAACTATAAGGAAGGCAGGTTTGTGGGGAAAATCAAGAGTTCTGTTGTTAACAGTGAGACGTCTGTTAGACATTTGAATAGAGACAGGAATAGGCTATTGGATATATGAGTCTGAAGTTCAGGGGAGTCCAGGCAAGAGATATAAACATGAGAGTTATTAGCCTATAGATGTGTAGACCATCCACATAGTTGAGAGACATCACCTAGGGAGTAAGCATGGAAGCGGTCAAAGAAACTAAGCCCCAGAGCATTCCAACCTTTGACGATGGAGGAGATGAGAAAGCCAGAGTCTATTGCAGAAATAATGAGTGAGAGGGACCCACAAGGAATGAGGGATGAAGGGGTGGGACCGGGCTGTAATAAGGCGGGCTAGTTGGTGTATCATCTGATATGATGGGCTTCAGAGCTGGAGATGTTACAGCCTCATGAGAAACAGTGCTCTGTGGTAGAGCGTGTGGCAGGACCAACAACCCCAGGAGCAGCTGAGTGTCAGGACACAGCCCCGGAGCAGGCAGAACAGCAATGGAGAGAGGTCAGAGAAGAGGTTGGGGATGCAGGCATTTTACTGATGAGAAATAGTGAGATACCTCTTCTCTCCCCCTTTCCTGCACCCCAGACCACCAAAGAGATTTCAATAATTTCCAGATCACTTTTCTCCTACTCCCACCTCCATATTCCCAAGAGAATGTCTCAGTCAGAGTTACTCCCGGACTTTGGGACTTTAGTAAAGACTACTGGGCTCTGAAGTTCTGAAGACACAAGAGACTCAGATCAGATGGTGGGGGGATGAAAAGCATTTAGAAAGGGGTCAAGTCCTAGTGAATAGCCAGGGAGCAAGAAAGGACAAAGGACAGTGTGGGAGGTGGAGTTGGGAATGGGGGCATTGGGTGAGAAGGGGTTGGGGAAATTGATAAAGAAAAATCTAGATTGGTCTAGATTCTTGTGGGGTGGGCAGGGGATTGGGGTAGAGAAGAGAGGATATGAAAAGTCCCACAGGGGTTATAAATTAGACTCCCTTGAATGTCAAGAGACACAAGGAACAAGTGAAACTCCCTTTCGATAATTTCTTTGTTGAATTGTGCTTCCTTGTTTCGGTGGTCCTCTGTGCTCTGGAGCTGGGCTTTCGGTATTGACTAGGGTAGGGTTTCAGTTAGATAATGACAGCTGGATTCGAGACACTGACAGTCCCCAACTTATGAATTTTCTACTTTACAATGGTACAAAAGCAATACACATTCAGTAAAAACCATACTTCGATTTTCAAGTTTTGATTCAAAATTATTTATTATAATGTTACTATAAAATAGGCTCTGTGTTAGATGATTTTGCCCAACTGTAGGCTGATGCACGTGTTCTGATTGTGTTTGAGGTAGGTGAGGCTAAGCTATGATGTTCAGTAGATTGGGCGTATTAAACGTATCTTCAATTTATGATATTTTAAAATGTACAATGGGTTTATTGGGACATAACCCCATCATAAGCTGAGGAGCATCTGTACTTGATTGTAGTTAGATAAAGTTTAAGTTTGACAAAGACTCTTGATTCAAGTCAAAGTTCTGGTCTTGGGGAGAGACAAAACATGGGTAGACAATCCTTACAGAATACTGTCATGAGAGGCTTATCCAACTCTGTTCATTAATTCATCCATTCATTCAAGCAACCAATCCTGTAGGAGGAGAGGGGCTCTGTTTCATTTTCTCTTACTCTTCCAACACCAGATGAGTGCCTATTCATTGTCCCACAAATGAGTGTTGCCTGGTTGACCTGTGCCAGCGGTGCTATACTCTACCAGGTATAGCTCTATGCCTGTGAACAGGCAGGAGTCTTCCTGAGCCGCTATTATGGCCTTACACTCTTTCACAGGAGGCCTAGTCACAAATGAACAAATATGTTTATATTTACAAGGTGTGGCTTTGATAAATGCTCTAAAGAAATTAAACACATTGGTGGGAAAGAGTAAGGAATGTCTTGAGTTAGACTGGTTAAAGTAGGCCTGTCTGAGAAGGCATCATTTATGCCCAAGTCTGAAGCATGAGACATGGCTGCCCATGGGGTGAGAAAGGACATATTTGCTTTTTAAGCAAAGATAACAGCAAGTGTAGAGGACGTTAGAACCAAAAGATCTTGGTAGTTTTTGAGGAACTGGAAGAAAGCCCACAGAATTATGTGTTGTTGTGAATTAAGAACTGAAACTGCATCTTACTGACACTTTCCCCAAAAATGCTCCTTTAAAATAGATGTTAATGAATGTTCCATAACAAAATGCAACACCAGCAATATGTTTTCTGTTAACATTGAGAAAATGTATTAGTACTTATAAGTTTGTTATTTGCCTTGTAGTTTGGTTTATGCTGTTCATTAACATATTGAAAAAATTTTATATAGGTCATATTTATCCAACTTTTCACTAATGGTTTCTGCTTTTGGGGTCATCTAACGAAATCTCCCCTATCTCAGAATTACATAATTACCTAGCTTTTCCTCTAGGACTTTTACGATTTCATATTTTACATTGAAATCTTTAACTCATCTGGATATTTTTAGACGTGCAGCTCTTTTGATGTCCTTGTCTCTCAGTAAGGCAGAATGCTTTCTTCATCTAGGTTCCTCATTTCTTGTTATATTAATTCCTGGGCATTTAAAATTTTGTTGTTGTTGTTGTTGCTACTGTGAAAGGAATTTTTTCCCCATTGTATTTTCTAACTGGTTATTGTAGGCATTTGGGAAGAACTCTGTCTCTCTACGCTTTTTATATGAGAATATGGTGACCAGTCACCGGACTGAGTCCTCAGCCCTAGTGGTCTTCCAGTTGACTCGCTGGTTTTCCAAGAGTTAAAACTGACAAACAATATTATTTCTTTCTAGTCCTTTTAATCTGAAAGACATAAAATAGTATCTCGTTGTTTTGATTGCATTTCTTTGACGACTGTTGGGGACGAACATCTTTGCAGACGTTCAATTGGCATTTGTTTTCGTATAGTGAACTGTCCATTCATGTACTTCGTTAATTCCTCTATTTCATATTTGTCATGCTTTTATCAATCTGATAAAATTACTTTAATTCATTTCCACTTGAAAAATATCTACTTACCTATTATTTCTGCTCAGAGACGAAGAGTCACCGAATATCAGATGCAAATGTGAGCATGGGACCAGTCTAGAAAGACTAGGAATCACTGCTGGAGGCAGTGCAGCCTGTACGTTGACTTTTTGTCCCTTGGTCCTTAAAATCCTATAGGAAGCAGCCAGATGGACAGTAAAACAGGCATCCTGCATGGAGAAGGTGCTATTCCAAATCATGCAGCCCCAGAGCGTCCTTGGCCCCAGGCCTCCCCAAGTTTTCATCTACTGGGCCCCCCACCTCCCTTCACACCGGGTGGTCTCCCTGACAGGTTTGAAGGGATTATCCAGGATCAATATTTGAAATAGTTGTATTTTTTTCTAACTGGAGTTAAGTTTATAAGCTTTTTTTATGTAACCACCAAACACCAGAAATAAAAATCTGGATGAGAGCCAGTTTGACTCAGAGCCAGCACACTTTCCCATAGCCAAGGAGCTCGCCCTTCATCCCAGTTGTTTTTCCCCTAGTTACTGACATTTCCTCCCAAAAGCTGAATCAACTTCTCAAATTCTTCATCTGAGTAAGTCAGTCCCCCAGTGATTCCTAGAAATCTTGCCCTCCCAGTCCAGCCCCCACCCCCAGCCCAGCCTCTGACACCTGAGCTGCAACTGGGGCCAGAGGAGGCCCAGGCTCCATGCGGTGACCCAAACCATGTGACCTGGGCTCTGGCTCTGAGAAAGTTCCTGGGGGAGTTTTAATTGCCGGCTCTGCAAATGCAAACTGAGGCCGTGGTGGATGCGGGAGATGGGAGCAAGAGCATCTGCAGGCTGGTCCCATAAAGAAGGGCAGGAAGAGGTCTTGTTCATACTAATTCCTAACTAAGGGCTAGAAGAAGACCAGAGCCCCTGCACAGTTTATCACCCAACACATATGTGTTGAGCACCAGTTGTGTACCAGGAACTCTCCTAGGCACAAGTGAACAAGACCAGCCTGGTCCCTAAACTGGTAACAGTTACTTCCTGGTGGGAAAGACAGATATGGAACAAGTAATTTCACATCACAAGCTCCATAGTCACAAGTGTGAGAATTCTGCTTATACAAGTGGTAATAATTTCATGGCCTTGCTTATGAGCTCTTTTCCTTTGAAAGGATTCAGAGGAGTGGCAACAAGACTGCCCCAACGATTTTTGATGGCACTCCCTTCTTTTGCCTCCTACATTTCAGGGTGGGCCATCCTGGGAAAACAGTCCTCCCTGGCCCGAGTGAGACCAGAAAGGGACGGCATGGGAGAGGCTAAGCGGTGCTGGAGTCATCCTCTCCTCCCTGCTTGGGAAACTGGTCTTGAGGTTCAGCCTTGCCACTCTTATGACCTTCCACAGTACTTGGGACTGGTCCGAGACTCAGCCAGATCACCCCAAGTTGGCCTTGGAAGTCACCTCTGAGTCAGTTCTCACTAACCAGCACATCCAGGGCTCCTCCCCTCGACTCCCTGCTCTTTTCTGCTCAGAACTCATGTTCCAGATGGACTCAGCTGGCAAGTGTTTGAGACGTGTCTCAGCATCTTGTGATGTGTTACTGAACCTCTGGGCCTTGTGTGGGCTGAGTCACTGGCTCTGACTTGATTCCTGATGCGTATTGGCCCCTTCTTCCTGGGTCCAAAAACCAAAGCCCATCTTTGGAATGCAGGCCACAGAGTCCCTGCGACCAGTCCTGGGAGGGGACCACTCTCCAGGGAGGGACAGTCAGTTGGACATGTCCTGCAGTTTTTCAGTTCTCCCCCTTTTTCCTCTATACTGATTCTTTCCGGGAATGTGCTTGTCAAGGGAAGGGAATATAAGGACCATCCCAGACCCTGGGCCTTTCTCCCTCCCAGCTCTCTTCCTCACCTCACTTTTGTTCTACCTGAGCTATGAGACCAAATACAGCTGGGAATCCTGCCTTGACAGGAATATTGTTCTATCAAAAAGGATGAATTTTTTTTCTAGCAACTTGGGGTAGTGGTCAACTGGTGAGATCAGGAAATGAGAGGGGAGGCAGCTTTTCTCTTGTCATGGTTAAGAGCATGGATGCCAAAATCAGACTGTCTGGATTCAGACTCCGGCACCACCACTTCCTAGCTAAATCGCCTTGGGTAAGTTTCCTGTGCCTCAGTTTCCTCATCTATAAAATATGAATAAGCACCCAACTCATAAGACTGTTGTAAAGATAAAATGAGTTACAACATGTGCAGAATTTTATAAAGTCTCTAAGATATGAGCGTTAGTAGTAGTGCTTCTTGTTGTTGGTATGATAAGCTCTTAGGGAGGTTTTCGTTTGTAGCTTTTTGCAGCTTCAGGCTGGTATTTTCACATACGACTTCCCTTCTCTGCCTTTTCTGGATCAATACTCAATTGTTACTCTGGCATCTTTTCTTCCATTTCTGCCAATCCAGATCAGTAACAGCTGGCTGGACCACCTCCTTTGCTCTACCACTTCTGGGAACCTTCACCAAGGTTTAGGTGAGGGCTGGACAGGAGAAACTCATTCCTAACTTGAACTCCTCTTGTTTCCCCAAACCTGAGGCCTTGCTCTTCTGTGGCAACCTCTCCAAGGAGAGCCTGTTTGAAGCATCCATCCATCTATTCATTGATCCATTTATTCCATTTGTTCTACGGCCACCTTTTTTTTTTTTTTTTTTTTTTCCTTTGAGATGGAGTCTTGCTCTGTCCCCCAGGCTGGAGTGCAGTGGTGCAATCTTGGCTCACTGCAAGCTCCACCTCCCAGGTTCAAGTCATTCTCTTGCCTCAGCCTCCCAAGTAGCTAGGACTACAGGCGCCCACAACGACACCCAGCTAATTTTTTTGTATTTTTAATAGAGACGGGGTTTCACCGTGTTAGCCAGGATGGTCTCAATCTCCTGACTTCATGATCTGCCCACCTCGGCCTCCCAAAGTGCTGGAATTACAGGCATGAGCCACCGCGCCCGGCCCCTACAGCCACTTTTAAACATCTGTCAAGTACTGTGAGAAGTACTAGCTCTAAAAACAAAAATGTTCAGTTCTTGTGCTCAAGGAGGTCAAAGTCACAGGCAGTGACAATTCTGGTATATTAAGTGTTGTTATGAATGCAGGTGTGGGGTACTTTAAATGCACAAGGGAGGTACCTGACCCAGGGCTGAGTGTGAGGGGTTAATGATGCTCTGTGCTGGGTTCTGGAAGATTAAAAGGACTTGGTCAGGTGAAATGAAGAAAGGACATTCCAAGCTGTGAAAGCAGCATCTGCGAAGGCCTGGAGAGGAAGAGAGCAGGCTCAGAGCTTGGCGGGGATTCAGTGCGCGCCCCCCCACCCCCAGGAAGGAGAGGGAACATAGCTTGGGGAAGGGAAAGGGGTGATCCAGGAAAGTATGGGGGCTGCTCTCTAGCTTTTCTATTGGTGGTCTGGATCTGGCATATTTATTCTACAGTCTCTTACTCTCTAATACTCCATCTCAAGTAGTGTCCATAAAAGGGAGTTAGTTTTAGTGATTTTCACATGACCTATATGAAGCTGGAAGGATTCGTTATGTGTTCCATGGTGTTATTAATATGTTTCCCGACTTCTGGTCAAATAACAGATTGGCCGGGCGTGGTGGCTCAAGCCTGTAATCCCAGCACTTTGGGAGGCCGAGATGGGCAGATCACGAGGTCAGGAGATCGAGACCATCCTGGCTAACACGGTGAAACCCCGTCTCTACTAAAAAAAAAATACAAAAAACTAGCCAGGCGAGGTGGCGGGCGCCTGTAGTCGCAGCTACTCGGGAGGCTGAGGCAGGAGAATGGCTTAAGCCTGGGAGGCGGAGCTTGTAGTGAGCTGAGATCCGGCCACTGCACTCCAGCCTGGGCAACAGAGCCAGACTCCATCTCAAAAATAATAATAATAATAACAGATCGAACACATATGTTTAAGCCAGATACCTTGCAGAAATATCAATAAAATGAGAACAGAAGAGGGAAAACAGGTATATACTCGTAAAGTCAATCATTATAGGAGAGGAGACAATAGCAGATGAGAAATACCAATATATTTTTGGAATATTAAAATGAGATGAAACAGCTAGAGACTGAAAGGTGTCTTTGATTAGGTTCCCAGTGAAACAGACCCAGAGATGGAAATCTGATGCTGGAAGTTTACTGGACAGAGGTCTTTGGTACGACACCTGTGGGGGAGTGAAAGAAGCAGGACTGAGCAGAGATAGGTGGAGCTGAGATGGAGTCACAGCACAGTCACAGAAGACCTCATAGGAAGCCCCTTCAGAGTGGTCCCAAATTGAGGCAAGGGGTTCAGGCCCTGGGATAACTTTGAGTGTGGCAGTTCCCATCATCCATAGTCAATTCCTAGGAATGTCATCAGCCAACACTCCTAGCAGCTGGGAAATGAGACCTCCATCAAAAGGGGGCCATCTGAGTGGTACACCCCAACATTCTTAAAAGAGAATTCAAAGGAGAAGCAAGCCCATTCACACCACAGAACACTGGAAAGGCTCAGGAATTGGGGAAGCAGAAGCCTCTAAGGACAAAAGGAGACATGGGTCTGAAACAGGAACATTGAGAGGTACCCATCTCTCTCCAACCCTGCCAAGGGACCGAAGGTTTACTGTGGAGTTAACTTTAACCAGAGAGGTTTCAGACCCAAAACACCAGACGTAGCAAAGAGGTCCAGGGGAGGCAACTGAAAACAGAAAAGCAGTGGAAAAAGTCTTCCAAAAACAGGCAATTCCACGTTCTGAATGGGGAGACTTCAGCCGTTTTCCTGATCAGCTCAAAGAACCCAGCAGTCAGGCCTACAGAGCCTGGGCAGAAGACTGAAGAATTCTTCTCTAAGAAGACTGGCCAGTGGAGTAGAAAAGCCCTGATGATAACTGAGATTTGGGTATTCTCAAATGGAAAAACCCAGCCAGCCACTTTATCTCTGTAATGAAGATTAACCAGGCAACAAACCCCACCCATGGTCACATAGCTTTTAATCAGCTTCTCAATACCTCACTGTCAAATATAGTCAGAGGTCAATGATGATACTCATATACTTGAGGAAAAACTCAACGTGAAAGAGTGATCAAAACAGGTAGGTGTCAGAAAGAACTCAGAGGAAACAGACACAAGGCAGGAAGCAAAACAAACAAACAACAACAACAAAAACCCCACAACAATCTTCAATGTCCTCAAAGAGGTAACAAATGTTGTTACATTATTGAAATAAGAACTGGATGCTATAAAAAGGAACAGAATAGAAAGCTAGCAAATTATTTCTCATTCATTTAAGTCCAATCAGTAGGAAAAGACAGTAGAGTGGGGTAGGACACCACAAAGTTGTTAGGAGCTCCACTGACAAAGACCCTGCCATCTTTAACATGTAGCTTTCAAGAATCATTTCTGCTCACATTCCATCAGCTACAACTGACATAGTCTAGCTTTGTACTCAGGAAGAAGGATCTGTTTTGGTGAACACAGTAGCATCAACCACAAGAAGGGTTGGAGGATAAAATCAAGGAAATCTTGCAGCAGGCTTAGAAGTCAGCTAGTCAGATTGAAGCAGAAAGATGAAAAGCTTCAGGAGAGAATGTCTCTAGGAAAAAAAAAATGGAACTGAAAGAATATCAGACCAAGCATGGTGGCTCACACCTGTAATCCCAGCACTTTGGGTGGCCCAGGTGGGAGGATTGCTTGAGCTCAGGAGTTTGAGACCAGCCTGGGCAACATGGCAAGACCCTGTCTCTACAAAAAATACAAAAATTAGCCAAGTTGTACCAGCTACTTGGCAGGCCGATCTCTTGAGCCCGGGAGGTAGAGGCTGCGATGAGCCATGATCGCACCACTGCACTCCAGCCTGGCTGACAGAGTGAGACCCTTTCTAAGGAAAAAAACAAGAATATCAGATGTTTTAAAAAGGAAGCTGATTCAGAGTTTTAAAAGGCTTTTGTGAGTGCAGAAAGAAATCATGACAGTCAATAAAAAATGAACAAAGGGAGAAAATTATTACTTACAGAAAGAAAAACAGTAATAGAAGAAAATGTAATCACTTAACACTGATGAGACTAACAAGATGAAAACTAAATAGTAATTTAACAAAAAATTGTAAAATATCTATTATGGAAGGATGAAGCTGGGTGAGGGTTAGGTAGTGAGAAAATAGCGCTAAATCCTCTTCTTCCACAAAGAAAGTCATGAGGGAACATAAGAGAAGTATTGATCTGAGAAATAGCACGATAGCCCTATTGGTTAGAAATATGGAGATAAACACAATATAAAGTAGCAGAAAATGTTAAAGAGGAAGATAAAAGAGGTGGGAAGGAATAGGCAGGAGGCTTCTGTTGTTGCAGTTTGTAGATGTTGTAATATTATTTGACTTTTAATACTCTGAATATTGTATTACTTCAAAAATCATGGCATAAAACGTCTATGGATAGGACCATCTTCAGACATGACTGGATCCAAGAACTCATATGAAGTCATCGGGACTTGACCCTCTAGGCTTTGCTTTTGTAATATTGTGAAATATATTTTTGCTCATTGTCCTGTTTGCTGACATAAAGCTCCCCAAATCCTTGGAATCTCCTGAATGATGAGTGTCTTTTGTAAGTTAATGAGATGGCTGGTACCTGGGGCTCCCAGGTAGCCTCAGAATGGAGGCTGGTTGCCAGAGTGGTTTCTCTGGCAACCAGCCATGTGATTGGGGGGTGGAACTTTCTACCCCACACCTCCCAACCTCTGGAGAGTGGGGAGGGACTGAAGGTTGAGTTGATAAACCAGTGACCGATACTTTAATCACGATTGAATCATTATATGTAATGAAGCGTACATATAAACCCCAAAGGACTGAGTTCTGGGAACTTGCAGATAGCTGAACACCTGGAGGTACTTGGAGGGTAAGGCACCCAGAGAAGACGTGAAAGCTCCAGGCTCTCTCCCACTTTCCTTGCCCTGTGCCTCTCTTCACCTGGCTGTTCATCTGTATCCTTTATAATATCCTTTATAATAATAAATGGCTCAGTGTAAGTAAAATGTTTCCCTGAGTTCTTTGCCACTTAGCAAATTAACGGAACCCAAGGAAGGGGTTGGGAAAACCCCAGTTTATAGCTGGTTGGTCAAAAACCCTAGTCACATCCTACGCTTGCAACTGGCATCTGAAGTAGGGGCAGTGTTATGGGACTGAGCCCTCAACTTGTGGGATCTCTTGCTATCTTCAGGAAGACAGTGTGAGAATAGAATAGAATTTGATTTGAAGACACTCGGCTTGTGTCCACCAGAGAATCATCTGCAGAATTGCTTGGTGTGTGGGGGAAGACCACCCCCACATCTGGTGTCTGAAGTATAATACTGAGTGACTGTGTGAGAGTAGAGGGTAGGAAAAACACTTTAGTTTGTCCTATATCCCTACAGCTTTCCTTGTTTTGGTTTTCTTCTCAATCAGGCCCTCTCATCGCAGCACAGCAGCTCCGGGCCTATGCGTTCTTAAAGCTATTAGTACTAGCAGAAAGGAATGTCGCTTTCCTGATCGTTCCGACCAAAGTCCAAGGATTGAATTCTACAGTAGTTGACCAGGGTGGTGGGGGCGGGTCCAAGGGTTGAATTCTACAGTAGTTGACCGGGGTGGTGGGGGCGGGTCCAAGGGTTGAATTCTACAGTAGTTGACCGGGGTGGTGGGGGCGGTGTTGCCCAGCATCCACAAAATAAAGGGCCTGAGAGTCAGGGATGAATGGCTACCTGGGGAGTGCTGACAGTAGAAGAAAAGGACCCAGAAAGCAGGCAGACAAAACTAACTGAGTCCATCACAAAAGTCAATGGGTGGAGCAGGCTGCAAAACATCAGGTCCCCATCCTGCTTAGACTCTGCTGGATTTAGAGGTTTAACTGCATCTCCATGACCTTCCAAGCAAACAAGATTATCTCAACACTCTCCATGTGACTCTTTAATGTGAACTGTTTTTTAAAAATATATATTGTTGGGATAAGTAGAAAATTGTGATTAGTAAAAGTGACCTTTGGAAATGTTCATTAATTATGTGTATTTTTTCTTATGAATCATCTGCCTATGCTCTTTGCCTATACCATATTATTAATAAATATATTTATCAGGTATCTCAATACATTTAATAATTGTGCAAAGTCTAAAAATATTTCAACATCTAAAAAATATTTCATAGACTCTTGTACAGGTCTTTGGAGATTATCTAGTAGCGTGACTCTCATTTTACAAAAAATCAAACAAAAGAACCGAGAAGGGAAGTGTCAAGCCAGCTCAACGGATGAAGGAATAGAAAATCCGGTTGGATCCTCCACCAGTTAGATGGTGCTGCTTCTTCAATTACTTCTAAATTTGGTCCCCTCAAAGCCACATTTCCTACTCAATCGCCATATCCAGGAATTACAGAGAGCCACCTTCATTTTCCCACAGTCTGAAGCATTTTTTTAAAGACTCAGGGTAAATAGTGGAGAGGATTTTAAACCATCTTGAAGCCCCTTGTGATTTCACGCTGTATTTTTTTTTGGCGGGTGAGTCCATCACACCCTTGACAAAATTAAGGTACTTAGACATCATATCATGGAAGTTATCTGTGATGAATACACAGTGCACATAGAGCTTAATGTAATCACTCTTTTTAGATCCATGTTCGTCAAATAGACCACGTGGAGCAGATGTGGGTACAAATAAAACTGACTTGAAGGTAACTTCCCCTTCAGTGGTAAAGTGAATATAAGCCATGGGGTCATCACTTTTCTTTGAAAACGATTTGTAAAAAGCTTTGTATTCATCTTCTATTTTTTTTTTTTTTTTTTTTACTTCTTTTGATGGTCTCTGCCGTATTGGTGTGATATCATTCATAAGTTCCCAGTCCTAGACAGTTTTTTCAACTTTTTAAATCTTTGGTTTCTTTTCTTCTTTTTCTTCCTCTACTGCAGCTTCATCATCAGATTCTTATTTGTCTTCTTTTGCTACTTCTTCTTCCTCCATGTGCTTATCAACAGTTTCAGCCTTGCTCCAGCCGCACGGTCTGCCCAACTCAGCCTGTAATTTTTTTTTTTTTTTTTTTTGAGGCGGAGTCTCCCTCTGTCGCCCAGGCTGGAGTGCAGTGGCCAGATCTCAGCTCACTGCAAGCTCCGCCTCCCAGGTTTACGCCATTCTCCTGCCTCAGCCTCCCGAGTAGCTGGGACTACAGGCGCCCGCCACCTCGCCCGGCTAGATTTTTGTATTTTTTAGTAGAGACGGGGTTTCACCGTGTTAGCCAGGATGGTCTTGATCTCCTGACCTTGTGATCCACCCATCTCGGCCTCACAAAGTGCTGGGATTACAGTCAGGCTGTAATTTTAATTTCCCCATTAGCACCTTGCAAATCTCCATTCCAGATAGCACAGTATTCGGCTGCATTTTGCCATTTACATGACACAAGTTATAGCCAAAAAGGTTAGTGTAGTGTTGTATCCCTATTAGGGAGTAAGAACTAAACGTGGAGATCAAGCTGCAGAATTTTGTAGGAGGAGGGGTAGAAAGGGTGGAGCAACCATTTCAATGTTGGCCTCAGCGCCTCTTTGCTTTGAAATCCTGGATCCTCATAAAGTTTCTGACCATAGAAGAGACTGAAAATACCCTGATTGGGAGGAGGCATTCCGTGCTCCTCCCACCATTCCTACTCAGTATCAGTGATGCAGTGAGGGTGTGGGTCAGTATTAGTCTGTTTTCACGCTGCTGGTAAAGACATACCCGAGACTGGGAAGAAAAAGAGAGTTTTGTCTGTTTGTTTGTTCATTTTTGAGACAGAGTCTCACTCTGTCTCCAGGCTGGAGTGCAGTGGTGTGATCTCGGCTCACTGCATCTTCTGCCTCCCAGGTTCAAGCAATTCTCCTGCCTCAGCCTCCTGAGTAGTTAGGATTATAGGCACCCACCACCACGCCCAGCTAATTTTTGTATTTTTAGTAGAGACGGGGTTTCACCATGTTGGCCAGAATGGTCTCGATCTCTTGACCTTGTGATCCACCCGCCTCGGCCTCCCAAAGTGCTGATTACAGGGGTGAGCCACTGCGCCTGGCTGAAAAGGGGGTTTTATTAGACTTACAGTTCCACATAGCTGAGGACGCCTCAGAATCATGGCGGGAGGTGAAAGGCACTTCTTACAGGGCAGTGGCAAGAGAAAATGAGGAAGATGCCAAAGTGGAAACCCCTGATAAAACCATCAGATCTCATGAGACTGATTCACTACCAGGAGAACAGTAAGGAGGAAACTGCCCCCATAATTAAAATTATCTCCCACCATGTTCCTCCAACAACACATGGTAATTATGGGAGTACAATTCAAGATGAGATTTGGGTGGGGACACAGAGCCAAACCATCTCATTGCACCCCTGGCCCCTCGAAATCTCATGACCTCACATTTCAAAACCAATCATGCTTTCCCAATAGTCCCCCAAAGTCTTAACCAATTCAACATTAACCCAAAAGTCCACAGTCCAAAGTCTCATCTGAGACAAGGCAAGACCCTTCCGCCTATGAGCCTGTAAAAAAATGTGGGAGTACAATTCAAGATGAGATTTGGGTGGGGACACATAGCCAAACCATATCAGGGTCCCAGCAGATGTGATTTGTAGAAGAGTAACTGGAGGGTTTAGAGTTTCAAAATGTCAACAGATCTTGAGAGAACGTGATTTTCCTTCACTGAGGAAATCTCTTTGTCCAGAGTAAACTTAAGCAATTGTGTTTCATTGACTCTAAGTTTCAAGACTAATCAAGTATCTCCTGTAGTGTGGAAGGCTGACTGCTGAACTCTGTATTTTTATCTGTTAACTGAGTGTTTCCTTTTTCCTTGACAGTGTGTACCCCTCAAGTGATTACAGGTCAGACAGTTGTCTCAATTAAGCTGCTGGCAAGACAGGAGTAGAATTATTTGAAGTGTTGTCAATAAAGAGGTTTAGCATTATTGAGAGATGGCTCTAGAGCTTCAATGAACAAAACTTCAATAATAACAGCAGGAGGGCAGTGTTAAAGCTAATAAAAATAGGTAGAGCACTTAGGATGCACCAGACATTTTATGAAAGCTTTGCAAGCATTATCTCACTTAATTTCCACAACAATTCATGAGGTAGGCACCATTATGCTCACTTCACAGATGAAGAGAATGAGGCTCAGAGTGGTAAAGTTGCTTGCCCAAAGTCATATGGTAAACTTCTTGGGACCAGAGCAAGCAATCTGACTCCAGGATCCTGGGATCCTAAGCTCTCTCTATACAAACTCCATGACTACTCTGGAGGTTGTAGCCTCTGCTCCTGAAATAGTAGCTGCTCAAAAAATATGAGCCAATTGAATGAATAGATGCTCTGTATTAGGCTGTTCTTGCAGTGCTATAAAGAAACACCCGGCTGGGCATGGTGGCTCAGGCCTGTAATCCCCGCACTTTTGGGGGCTGAGGTGGGCAGATCATGAGGTCAAGAGATCAAGATCATCCTGGCCAACATGGTGAAACCCCGTCTCTATTAAAAATACAAAAATTAGCTAGGCATGGTGGCACGTGCCTGTAGTCCCAGCTACTCAGGAGGCTGCTGAGGCAGGAGAATCGCTTGAACCAGGGAGTCAGAAGTTGCAGTGAGCCGAGATGGTGCCACTGCACTCCAGCCTGGTGACAGAGTGAGACTCCATCTCAAACAAACAAACAAACAAACAAACAACAACAACAAAACACCTGAGACTGGATAACTTATAGAGAAAAGAGGTTTAACTGGCTCACGACTCTGTATGCCTTACAGGAAGCATGGTGCTGGCATCTGCTCAGCTTCTGGGGAGGTCTCTAGAAGGATGCAATCATGGAGGAAGGCGAAGAGGAGGCAGGCACATCACATGGCCAGAGCAGGAGCAAGAGAGTGAGGTGCCACACACTTTTAAACAGCCAGATCTCATGAGAAGTCTCTCACTATTTCAAGGACAGCACCAAGGGGCTGGTGCTAAACTATTCATAAGAAATCGACTCCCAGGATCCAATCACCTCCCACCAGGCCCCACCTCCAATACTGGGGATTACAATTCAACATGAGATTTGGGTGGAGATAAACATACAAATGGTATCATGCTCCATGGTGCTGAGGCCTGGGTCAGAGTCAGGTGGCTGCGTGTTCTGCAAGCCTGAAGGGAGACCTGAGAGCTACATTAAGACGGCCTTTCAAACTTCTCAGAGCTTTGTTTGAATTTAGAACCTTTTGAATAATTGTCACAGTAATGCCTCATCTTTGTTTTAGCAGTATTTAAGAGGCCGAGGCAGGCGGATCACAAGGTCAGGAGTTCGAGAACAGCCTGGCCAATATGGTGAAACCCCGTCTCTACTAAAAATACAAAAATAATTAGCCAGGCATGGTGGTGCACACCTGTAATTCCAGCTACTCAGGAGGCTGAGGCAGGAGAATTGCTTGAACCTGGGAGGCAGAGGTTGCAGTGGACTGAGATCATGCCACTGCACTCCAGCCTGGGTGACAGAGGGAGACTCCGTCTCAAAAAAAATAGTGGTAATTATTATGTTTACCACTGTTACTTTTTAAGACGGGAAAAATGGTAATTCCTGAATATGCAGTGAAAGGGGTTGGTTAAATAAATTATGAAAATACATATGACAGAATACTTAGCCATTAAAAATCCAGTTGTATAAGAATACCACAGGACATAAAAACACATTTTTGATATATTATCCAGGGGAAAACGCAGGTTACAAAACAGAGTATTGCCAGGCACAGTGGCTCACACCTGTAATCCCAGCACTTTGGGAGGCCGAGATGCGGATCACCTGAGGCTGGGAGTTCGAGACCAGACTGACCAACATGGAGAAACCACGTCTCTACTGAAAAAATACAAAATTAGCCAGGCATGGTGGCGCATGCCTGTAATCCTAGCTACTTAGAGGCTGAGGCAGGAGAATTGCTTGAACCCGGGAGGCGGATGTTGCAGTGAACTGAGATTGCGCCACTGTACTCCAGCCTGGGCAACAACAGCGAAACTCCATCTCAAAAATAAAAATAAAAAAAATAAATAAAAATAGAGTATTTTCCCAATAACGTACATACATTTATGCATACAAAAATATCTGGAAGAAGATACATTAATACATTAACCATAGTTATTTCCATGTGGTAAGAGTGTAGATAGTTTTAATTTTCTTGTTTGTGATTAAATTTTTTTTCAAATTTTCTACAATAACTATATATACATTTTCTAATCAGAAAAAACACTAATGTGATTTTTCTCTTTTTTCTTGAGACAGAGTTTCACTCTTGTTGCCCAGGTTGGAGTGCAATGGTGCAATTTCGGCTTACCTCAACCTCCGCCTCCCGGATCAAGTGATTCTCCTGCCTCAGCCTCCCGAGTAGCTGGGATTACAGGCATGCACCACCATGCCCGGGTAATTTTGTGTTTTTAGTGGAGACAGGGTTTCTCCATGTTGGTCAGGCTGGTCTCGAACTCCCGACCTTAGGTGATCTGCCCATCTTGACCTCCCAAAGTGCTGGGATTACAGGCATGAGCCACTGCTCCTGGCCTTATATTGTGATTTTTAAAAGGGGTGATAATCAAATTTTGATCTTCAGTTTAAAATTAAGATATGTGTCTAGCCACAGTGGCTCATGCCTATAATCCCAGCACTTGGGGAGGCTGAGGCAGGAGGATCACCTGAGATCAGGAGTTTGAGATCAGCCTGGCCAACGTGGTAAAACCCCGTCTGTACTAAAAATACAAAAATTAGCTGGACATGGTGGTGCACGCCTATAATCCCAGCTACTTGGAAGGCTGAGGCAGGTGAATTGCTTAAACCCGGGAGGTGGAGGCTGTTGTGAGCTGAGTTCAGGCCACTGCACTACAGCCTGGGTGACAGAGACTTGGTCTAAAAAAAAAAAAAAAAAAATTAAATTAAATTAAGATACGAAGTTGCAACTTAGTAAAAGACGCAATGTAACTAGTAAAAACATGACTAGCCAAAACATAAAGTTAAAAAAAATTACAATACAGGAAAGAGAGAGTTTTCCTAGTCCAACGCTCAAATCCCTTTCTGTGCTGACCCTTATCATCACTATGTCACCCTAACATAAGCCATGTTATGAATCTTCAATTCTTACCTTCTTCTCCCTCACTCCTCCTCCCTCAACCTCCTCATACACTTCCCCTCAAGGGCCACTTCACCGCCATCCCCAGGCCTGGCTTTAAGGGCTGACCTCCATGCAGAAGAGGCCTGATTCCACAGCAGCCCACACCAGCCCTGACCTCTCAGAACTCTGAGGTCCTGGGAAAGGGAGCCTGACTCCGACCCTCCTTGAGAGAAGGAAGTGGTAGTGAGATGCCCTCACCAGGCCTGCTCCCAGCCTGCCTTATCCCTGGTACAGAGGCTGGGGTTTCCTGCCCGGAAGCACTAGGCCTGAACACAATGGGGGTTATCAGTCACCATCGGGGGATTAGGACCACAGGAGCCCTCCACTTAATGGTCAGGTTTCCAGGCCTTTCCTGCATGAATCTTTACTTCCGTGGAAGCTCTTGTTTTGGTCTTTTCCAAGACGGAAGCCCTTCCCCCCGCTTCCCACCCCTCTTTCATCCTGGGTCAGTACCCTTTCACTTCCCAGCCTTTTCTCCTTTGGGTCTAAGTCAACTTAAATTGATAATAATAAGAGCCTGGGTAAGGAAAGTGTTTCTGCTCTTTCTAGACATTTTTTTTTCTTTTTAAATTATAGGTAAAATAGATGCATTAATTTAATTGGCTTCTATGATGAGATGAATAATTTCATCAACTGAACAAATTAACAAATGATACCTGAATTGAGATTTAAGTTCTTAATCTAATAGTTGGCTTATTTAGCAGCCCTTAATAGAGGGTCTTTCCATATTAAAAAGTAGAGATATTAATAATTAATTTATAAGAAAAAGTTTTTTAAAAAGCGTAACTTACCATGTTGTAAACTTTAATAATAAAAATGGCAAAGTTGCTTTTAAAACCTATCTTGGAAAATAAGAACTAGCACTTACTGAATGCTTATATGTATCAAGTAGCTTACTCATATTAGCTCATTCAGCCCTAAGGATCACTTATTTTATGAATGACAAAACTGGCCCCCTGAGAGGTTGAATAACTCACTGAGATCACCGGGTATGTAAATGTCAGGGCTGAGTTTTGAACCCAGCCTGTGTAACCTCAAAGTCTTTAGACCTTACATTATACTACTGCCTCTCAAAGTAGCTGAAACCACTTACATCTACCAACATTTCCCAGTATTAGTGTAGGTATTAGACATGAGTTTACATTTGAAAGCTTGTCTCCCTCCCTCACTAATTCCAAGCACAACTTCTCAGAACTCACCACCATTACCCAAAGACTTGAGCTCAGAAAAGATGAAAAGATAATGGTGTTGGTTTTCACGACCCCCATTAATTCAAAAGAAAAACTACACTAAGCCACAAAGAAAGTGTTAACAAGGTAAACAAAGGTATGATTTTTCTAATGCATGTATCTGCGTATGTGATGATATATAGGATATAATACGAGATAGTTTTCAAACAATTTTGAGGGTATCCCTGCCTTCCAGGACCTTAAGCGCATGCTTATCTGCCTATTGGGTAATTGAGTATTGCCAACTCCCACTTCCTGAATTGGATGTGGGAAAAGAGAAAGCAAGGAAAAGGAAAAGAAGGGACCAGGAGTGGTGGCATATGCCTGTAGTCCTAGCTACTCAGGAGGCTGAGATGGGAGGATCCCTTGAGGCCAGGAGTTCAAGGCTGCAGTGAGCTGTGATCACACCACCATACTCCAGCCTGGGCAACAGAGCAAGATCCCGTCTCTATTTTTTAAAAAAAAAAAAAGAGGGGGAAAGAAGGAAGAAAAGGACATCTACTCAGAAGTGGAGGTGGTGGTGGTAGAAATTAACATTTGTGAACTCCTGCAGGCTTCACGCTGACCTTTCCTGCAGGAGGGTGAGATCCTGAAGGGAGAGAGCCCCTGATTGAGGGTAAAGGGCATCCAGGGTCTGGGGGCACAGCCCTGCCTCCTAGTGATAGGCCTGCTCTGACTCAGCCCGGGAGGGCAGCCAGACCTGCACCTCCCTGTTCCCACTGATTCCACTGGGACCCATTGCAGAATGACTCATATGAGCTCTGCTGCCCTGCGAAGCCTAAGGGATGTCAGTGCCTGCTCTGGGCAAACACCCCAACAGTCAATTTAAGTTATTTAGTTAACTTTTTATGACATCCAGTCAGGCTGCCTGAGGGGTGAACCTCTGAGATCATGATGACACATGCGGCTGTGGCTCCTGGGATCTCTGCAGTTTCTGTGGTTTCCATGGGTCTTCGGTCCCACGTAGGGCCACTGGCTGTGCTTTGAGGAACGCCATGCAGAACGTGGTCCATGTGAGAACATGTGAGGGAGGACGGCAGGCACTTTTCAGGGAAGGATGGAGGCTGTGCAGTCAGAGGAGCCACCTTGCCACACCCCTTGGGTGAGGTGACCTCATGCAGTGGATGCCTCTGTGGCCTCCATATGAAAGACGTAACTGTGGGTTCCTTTGGGGTGCTGGGAGAGCCATTTACCTTGGGGGAGCTTGGAGGTTTTCCAGAAGAATCCAAATGTATCTACTAAGAGCACTGAAATTTCCTGGAGGGTTCTGATGTTGGTTGGGGAGTCTTCTTCCCATGCTTTGGATAATCTGTTCAGGGGTTTGTGAAGTTTGTGGCCTAGAAGCCCTGGGGTGATTCTCTGTGTATCGGGAAGGTACTGCTATTCAGCGAGCCCTCAAAGGTCTTATAACCTGGACAAGGGAAAGAACCATGATGAGGAAATTTGGCTTTCTCTGCTGGGACTGCTCCAAGAGCCAGAAGCAGAAAGGTGGGGTGGGATGCTTAACGGTATCGACTCACTCAGGCCTAAGGCCCAAGGGTGGCTGGGAAGTGAGATCTGTGGAAGGGGCTTTTTCACAGTTACTGACACCACCAAAACTCATGCTTTCCTCCTTTATTGCAACCAGTCCTGTCTCCTAGCACCCCTTTGGGAGGCAGCCCAACACCAACTTCCCCTACCTGGGGTGAGAGTAGGGCATATCCTCCCTGGGTCAGCAGACTCAGTCCAGCTACCATCTCAAAGTTCAACCCATCCATCATTCAATACTAGGCCAAGTTCTTCCTGCTGAGAAGGAAGTCACCTTTGCTGTATCCTATGGCCTCCCTGCTGGAATGCCCACTTGCTCTAGGCAGCAAGTACAGGTTGCTGTTTCTGACAATCAGTTATTGAGTTCTTTGGTTCCTTGTTCCCAGATCTCAATTCAGTAAGTTTCCAGATGTGACTTACAATATAACAGGAAAAAATGGCTTGGAAGACAAAGGAGGTCCATTCTCTCTTCTCTAGGATAAAGGATGATTTTAAGGACAGGGCCTGGTCTTTAAAGATTCTTTGATTTAAGTAATATGTGCTTTGGGAATTCATAATCTTTTCAAGGGGCTTTTTCATTGCATTGAGGAAAGTACTATAGCTTCATTTGACAAATGAAGGCATGGAAAAACAGAGAGGTGAAGTTATTTCACATTCAAATAGGATATAAGGACTGAACTTGAAGTTCTTCGTAGTTTAAAGTTCTGTCCTACCACGTTCCTCTGGGAGGAAGCCTAGGGAATCTAAGGAGTCTTCAGTCATAAAAACGGGTGGCTTAGATGGATCAGTATCAGGTTGGTGGTAACATGTATCAAAAGCATTGTGATTAGCCAGGTGTGGTGGGGCAAACCTGTAGTCCCAGCTACTTGGGAGGTTGAGGCAGATGGATCACTTGAGCTCAGGAGTTCAAGTCTGCTGCAGTGAGCTATGATTATGCCACGGCACTCCAGCCTCAGTGACAGAGTGAAACCTTGTCTCTGAAAAAAATTAAAAATAAAAAAAGCATTATGAATGCTGTTGGATTCAGCATCTGCACTTCTAGATCTCTCCTGGGAAATTAATCAGAGGGCTGCAAAGATATTGTTAAATAAAGTTTATGGGAGGCCATTGGTTTGGACTCAGTTCCTGCAGTCAGCTGAACAGACCAGACCAAACCAGAATGGACTCACTTGTGACAGGTGCTTCATAATCAAGCTGTACTTAGAAACAGATCAGTTTTTCAGAAAACTAGAGATCACAGCAACCTATCCAAAAAGGCCTGGTCGGCTGGGCGCAGTCACTCACACCTGTAATCCCAGCACTTTGGGAGGCTGAGGTGGGCGGATCACTTGAGGCCAGGAGTTAGCAAACATAGCGAAACCCCGTCTTCACTAAAAAGACAAAAAATTAGCCTAGTGTGGTGGTGCACGCCTGTCGTCCCAGCTACTTGGGAGGCTGAGGCATGAGAATTGTTTGAATCCAGGAGGTAGAAGTTGCAGTGAGCCATGGTACTGCCGCTGCACTCCAGCCTGGGCCACAGAGCAAGGCTCTGTCTCAATCAACAATAACAATAACAACAACAAAACCCAAAAAAGCCTAGACAAACTGAATCGGCATAAGGAAGCCCCCTCTACTTCAGCCATATAAGGAAAGTAAACCAAAGTAACCTGATGTTAACCAATCCACTTTTTGCACTCTGCTGTTTCTTTGTTCCTGCTCAAGCTACCTTATAAAAACCAGCTGTTCTGTCATGCCCAGGAGAACACCTTTCTATTCTGCACATGAAATGCTGCCTGATTCACAAATCACTAATAAAGCCAATTAGATCTTTAAACTCAGTTTTTTGTAATTTTTTCCTTGACAATATATAGGTAATGACACTCATTGAAAGTAAGGGAGGAGACCACCCCTCATATTGTCTTATGTCCAATTTCTGCCTCCAAAGAAAGAATAAGTAAAACTAAAAGGCAGAAATGAAATCCACAGGCAGACGGCCCGGTGCCGCACCCTAGGCCTGGTAGTTAAAGATCGACCCTGAACTAATGGGTTATGTTATCTATAGATTACAGACATTGTATAGAAATTCACTGTGAAAATCCCTATCTTGTTTTGTTCCGATCTCATTACCGGTGCATGCAGCCCCCAGTGATGTACCCCCTGCTTGCTCAATCAATCATGACCCTCTCACACACAGCCCCTTAGAGTTGTGAGCCCTTAAGAGGGACAGGAATTGCCCACTCGGGGAGCTCGGCTCTTGAGACAGAAGTCTTGCCGATGCCCCAGGCCGAATAAACCCCTTCCTTCTTTAACTCGGTGTCTGAGGAGTTTTGTCTGTGACTTGTCCTGCTACAATAGGACTGCTTCTAATGACAAAAACTTATAAATAGCCTAAACATTGAACAATAGGGAATACATAATTGGGTTCTCCATTATGTACTATCGAAAATGATGTTATAGAAGAGTATTTATTGTTAAGAAACAATGTATTTTTAAATGAATAAAGAGGGCTTCAAAACAGTATGTGTAGTATAATCTCATTTTTAATTTAAAAAGTATCCATCTCAGAAAAATACTAGAGTGATATTATTTCTGAATAGTTTTACTTTTTTCTTAATGTTTTATAAATTATCTGCATTGAATATGCATGCCTTTTTACTAAAAACAACACTAATGTTTTTTAAAACAATACTGAAGAGGGTAACTGAGAGAAAACATTCTCTACAATGCTCAAAAGAAGGCAATGAAGGTTATGAGTACAGGGAGAGAGTGGTAGGAGTATGGGCACTTAGCGATCTTACCCAACAGCCTTAGCAGGGACCTCAGGTTGAAACAGGATATAAGAATTGAACTTGAAGTTCTTATTTCATTCATCTTGAGCCTCGATGCTTCTTCAGCTGCCCATCACCCAGCCTTGCAGAGAGGACACAAACTCCTGTTAAGGCTTCTCTCTGGGATTTAATAAGAATAGCTTATGTTAAGTACTACTTACAGGTTCCATACATTACCTTCTATGGCTCTCATAACAGGAAGTAGTAATAATAATAATAACAGCTGAAAATAGTCACTGGTTTCTGTTTACCAGGTGCTATGCTAAGCGTTTAAAATCTATTAACTCTTTTTCTTTTTTTTTTTTTTGAGACAAAATTTCGCACTTCTTGCCCAGGCTGGAATGCAGTGACGTGATCTTGACTCACTGCAACCTCTGCCTCCTGGGTTCAAGTGATTCTCCTGCCTCAGCCTCCCGAGTAGCTGGAATTACAGGCTCTCGCCACCATTTCCAGCTAATTTTTTGTATTTTCAGTAGAGACGGGGTTTTACCATGTTGGCCAGGCTGGTTTTGAACTCCTGGCCTCAAGCTATCCACCCGTCTTGGCCTCCCAAGTGCTAGGATTACAGGTGTGAGCCACCGTGCCCAGCCCTATTAACTTATCTTTATTTCTCTTTCATTTAAGTCTCTCTCCCACACTTCCCAATTGATCTGTCCATAAATCCTGTTGGTTTCTCATTCAAAATATATACAGATGGCCGGGCGCGGTGGCTCAAGCCTGTAATCCCAGCACTTTGGGAGGCCGAGACGGGTGGATCACGAGGTCAGAAGATCGAGACCATCCTGGCGAACACGGTGAAACCCCGTCTCTACTAAAAAATACAAAAAACTAGCCGGGCGAGATGGCGGGCGCCTGTAGTCCCAGTTACTTGGGAGGCTGAGGCAGGAGAATGGTGTAAACCTGGGAGGCGGAGCTTGCAGTGAGCTGAGATCCGGCCACTGCACTCCAGCCCGGGCGACAGAGCGAGACTCCGTCTCAAAAAAAAAAAAAAATATATATATATATACAGATGCTACTCCTTCCTAATCACCTCCTCCACTAGCACCCTAAGCCACCTTCGTGTCCCACTGAGGCAGTCTCCCATTGGTCTTCCTGATGATGCAGTCCTGCAGTCTGTTTTCAACAGAGCAGTCGTAGGTATTTACATGTAAATCAGATCAATGTGCTAATCTGCTCAAAATCCTTTGGCTCTTCCTGCTCAGAGAAAAAAGCCAGGTTTCTTACAACAATCTATAGTAAGGCTCTACGTGATCTGGTCCAATCTTCCCCTGTACCTCCTCCGACCCCCACCCAACACACCTTACACCCCATCATCTTTTCTCTCCCCTCTCTGTCACTCAGCTGTCACTGACCTGGCTTGCTTACTGGTTCTAGAACACCCAGAGGCAGACTGCTGCCTCAAGGCCTTTTTCTACCAGGAGCGCTTTACCCCCAGATTAACCACAGGACTTGCTCCCTTAGTACTTCCCTAAAATGTCACCTTCTCAGTGAAGCCTTTCCCGATCAACTTAAAATGGAATATTCCATCCATCACCCTATTCACCTTCTCCCCATTCCTCTCATATATATATATATATATATATATTTGAAATTTACATATATTTGTATATATTTTTTTCTGTAACACAAATTCTCACCTAACACATGTGTCATTTGATTGTCTCCTCTTACTGGAATGTCAGCGTCACAAGGGCTGGATTACGTTCTTTGCTCTATCCCCTATACTAGAATAGTGCTTGTACCTAGAGAGCACTCAACAAATATTTTTGTTGAATAAATGAATGAAGGAATCAATAATTTCTTCATAATAACCTTTTGAAATAAGGCATTATCTGAATTTTACAGTTTAATAAACTAAGAGTCAAGAGGTTAAAAATTAACCATATTATTTTAATTAATTTTGTATCCAACATAAATCCCTGCAATTGCATTTTTAACAGTTTTATTGAGATATAATTCACATACCATACAATTTATCCATACAATTCAATGGTTTTTAGTATATTCACAGTTGTGTAACCATCACCACAATCTAATTTTAAAACTGTATTATCACCCCCAAAAGAAACCCTGTTCCCATCAGCAGTTGCTCCCCTCCTTCTTCCCAATCCCCCAGCCCTGGTTTAGACACTGAACTACTTTCTGTCTCTATAGATTTGCTTATTCTAGACATTTCATAGAAACAGAATCGTACAATGTGTGTCTTTTGTGACTTCCTTCTTTCACTTAGCATAATGTTCAAGGTTCATTCATGCTGTAGTATGTATTAAAACTTCATTTCTTTTCATGGCTATATGATATTCCATTGTGTGGCTATATGACGTTTTATCCATTCATCAGTTTGTAGACATTTGGTTTTGCCTATTATTAATAATGCTTTTTATAAGCATTCATGTACAAGTTGTTGTGTAGATGTATGGTTTCACTTCTTTTGGGTACATACCTAGAACTGAAATTGCTGGGTCATATGGTAATTCTGTATTTGGCATTCATGAGGAACTTCTAGATTGTTTTTCAAATTAGCTATACCAGTTTACATTTCCACCAGCAGTGTAGGAGAGTTCCAATTTGTCTGTGTTCTCACCAACACTTGTTATTACTTTAAAAAAAATTTTTTAGCCATCTTAATGGGCCTAAAGTAATATCTCATTGTGGTTTTTATTTACATTTACCTAATAACTGATAATATGAAACATCTTTTCATATGCTAATTGGTTGTTTATAGATCTTTGGAGAAAATATTCTGAGCTTTTACCCTGTTTTATAATTGTTATTGGATTATGAGAGTTCTTCATATATTCTGGACTAGATTCCTTATCATAGATATATTTTGCAAATATATTATCCCATTTGATGGCTTGTTTTTCTACTTTTTTGATAGTATCAGTGGGAAGAAAGTTTTAATTTTCATGGTGTCCAATTTATCTTAGTTTTTTCACTTGTGCTGTTGCTGTTGAATCTAACAAGACTCTTAACCTAAGGTCACAAAGATTTATTTTTATGTTTTTTACTTTTCTTTTCTTTTTTGGAGCAGGGTCTTGCTCTGTTACCTAAGCTTGATTGTAGTGGCAATCATGGCTCACCACAGCCTCAGCCGCCCAGGGTCAAACAATTTATCCTTCCACCTCAGCCTCCAGAGTAGCTGGAACTACAGGCACATGCCACCATACCTGGCTAGTTATTTTTTCTTTTCTTTTCTTTTTTTTAAATTTCTTGTAGCAACAGGGTCTCACTCTGTAACTTAGGCTGGTCTGAAACATCTGGTCTCAAGCAATCCCCTTGCCCTTGCCTCCCAAAGTGCTGGGATTCCACCTGGCCCTTTTTATTCTAAGTGTTACATAGTATAGGTTTATCTCTTTCACTTAATTCTATAATCCATTTTGAGCTAATCCTTGTGTATGGTGGAAGGAAGAGATTCACCTTCATTCTTTTGCATGTGGATGTCCAGTTTTCACAGAACCATTTGTAGAAGACTGTTTCTTCCCCATTGGAGAAAAAAGTCTTGGCACATTTGTCAAAAATCAATCGATCATAAATATAAGGATTTATTTCTCTACCCTCAATTCTATTCCATTAATCTATATGTCTATCTTCATGCCAGTAAAATGCTGTCTTGATTGCTGTAGCTTTGAAGCACTTTGACATCAGAAAATATGAGTCCTCCAACCTTGTTCTTTTTTCAAAAAAAATTTTTTTTTTTTTTTTTTTTTTTTAGCTATTCTGGGTCCCTTGCATCTCTATGTAAATTTTAGGATCAACTTATTAATTTCTGCAAAAAAGACAGCTAGGATTTTAATAGGTACTGTGCTGAATCTGTAGATCAATTTAAGGAGTATTGGTATTTTAATAACATTAAGCCTGCCAATTCTTGAACATGAAATGCCTTTCATTTATTTAAGTATTTAATTTATTTCAGTGATGTTTTGTGGTTTTCAATGTATATATCTTACACTTCTTTTATTAAATTAATTCCTAAGTATTTTGTTCTTTTTGATGCTATTGTAAATAAAATTGCTTTTTTCATTTCTTTTTTAGGTTACTCATGGATAGTATATAGAAATAAAACTGATATCTGTATATTGATCTTATCTTTTACAGCCTTGCTGAAATAGTGATAGTTTTACTTCTTTTCCAACTGGGATGACTTTTATACCCTTTTCTTGCCTTACTGCACTGACTAGAACTTCCAGTACAATATTGAATAAAAGTGGCAAGAGCAGATATCTTTGTTTGTTTCCTAATCTTTAGGGGAAAACATTCAGTCTTTTATTCAAAGTATAATGTTAGCTGTGAGTCTTTCGTGGATAGTCTTTATCAGGTTGAGGAGGTTACCTTCTCTTCCTAAACGGTTAAATATTTTTATCATGAATGGGTGTTGGATCTTGTCAAATGCTTTTTCTACATCTGTTGGGATGATCATCTAATTTGTTTTAAAGTTTCTTTTGTTGTTGTTATTGTTTTAGAGACGGGATATCATAACTCACTGCAGCCTCTACCTTCTGGGCTCAAGCAATCCTCCTGCCTTGGCCTCCCAACGTGCTGAGATTACAGGCATGAACCACCACACCAGGACTAATTTTTGTTTTTATTTTGTTGATATGGTATCTTACATAAATTGATTCTCTGATGTTAGACCAGCTTTGCATTTCTAGGATAAATCCCACTTGGTCATGGTATATAATCTTCTTTATAAATTGCTGAATTTGATTTGTTAGTATTTTACTGAGGATTTTTGTGACCATATTTGTAAGAGATATGGGTCTGTAGTTTTCTTGTGATGTCTTTGTCTGGTGTAGTATCAGGGTAATGCTGGCTTTACATAATATATTTGGGAGTATTCTCTCCTATTTTCTTTTTTTTTTTGAGATGGAGTCTCGCTCTGTTGCCCAGGTTGGAGTGCAGTGGTGCAATCTCGGCTCACTGCAAGCTCCGCCTCCCGGGTTCACGCCATTCTCCTGCCTCAGCCTCCCGAGTAGCTGGGACTACAGGTGCCCGCTTCCACACCCAGCTAATTTTTTTATTTTTTATTTTTTAGTAGAGAAGGGGTTTCATCGTGTTAGCCAGGATGGTCTCGATCTGCTGACCTCGTGATCTGCCTGCCTCGGCTTCCCAAAGTGCGAGGATTACAGGCGCGAGCCACTGCGCCCGGCCGCTTCTCTCCTATTCTCTAAAAAAGTTTGTGAAAGATTAGTTTTAATTATTCTTTAAATGATTGATAGAATTCATCAGTTTAAAGGCATCAGAACCCGGAACTCTTTTTTTTTTTTGAGAGGGAGTCTTGCTCTGTCGCCCAGGCTGGAGTGCAGTGGCGCGATCTCGGCTCACTGCAAGCTCTGCCTTCTGGGTTCACGCCATTCTCCTGCCTCAGCCTCCGGAGTAGCTGGGACTACAGGCCCCGCCACCAGGCCCGGCTAATTTTTTGTATTTTTAGTAGAGACGGGGTTTCACCGTGTTAGCCAGGATAGTCTCAATCTCCTGATCTCCTGATCTGCCAGCCCTGGCCTCCCAAAGTGCTGGGATTACAGGCGTGAGCCCCCACGCCCAGCCCAAGAACCCGGACATTTTTTTAGAAGTTTTAAAATTACGAATTTAGTCTCTTGACTTGTTATAGGTCTTGTCTCATGCGTCCCTGTGAGGAGACCACCAAACAGGCTTTGTGTGAGTAACAAGGCTGTTTATTGCACCTGGGTGCAGGCAGGCTGAGTCGGAAAAGAGTCAGCAAAGGGTGGTGGGATTATCATTAATTCTTATAGGTTTTGGGATAGGCGGTGGAGTTAGGAGCAATGTTTTGGGGGCAGGGGGTGGATCTCACAAAGTACATTCTCAAGGGTAGGGAGAATTACAAAGAACCTTCTTAAGGGTGGGGGAGATTACAAAGAATTTTTTAAGGGTTGGGGAGATTACAAAGTACATTGATCATTTAGGGTGGGGCAGAAACAAATCACAATGGTGGAATGTCATCAGTTAAAGCTATTTTCACTTCTTTTGTGGATCTTCAGTTGCTTCAGGCCATCTGGATGTATATGTGCAGGTCACAGGGGCTATGATGGCTTAGCTTGGGCTGAGAGGCCTGACAGGTCTATTTAGATTTTCTACTTCTTCCTGAGTCCGTTTCTGTAGTATGTGTCTTTCTGGATATTTGTCCATTTCAAATAAGTTGTCTATTTTGTTGACGTACAGTTGTTTATAATATTACCTTATAATCCCTTTTGTTTCTCTAAGATCAGTAGTGATGTCCTGCTTTCATTCCTGATTTTAGCTGCAATTGCATTTTAATGCAAAGGTAGTATGTGACTATGGAGCCTTGAGACATTTTTATTTAGGAAAACAAGTGTCTGAACATTAGCAAGATTTTAAAAGGAGTAATATAAACTGTGGAACCAGTAGTATTTTAATGCAAGGTAGTTTCAGCAGTGCTGGGCCCAGCTCCTAAGAACTATCTTGAAGATCTGAAAAGTCAGGGAGAGTATCTCTGTGTATTGTGATTGTACCATTGGAGTCCTATGGTATTACCAGAAAAGGCATGTCTCGGCACATAGAGCAGCTGGGAGTTATCTGGTACCATATGAAAACATTTTTATGGGCAGAAATAATTTGAAAAGGAGGTTAAAGTTGTCATTAAATTAACCACCCTTATTCATTTCTATGATAAGATCATAAAGGGCAGAGTTCACCTAACTCCTTATTGGTTTTTTGAATGGTTTTCAGACAGGCAGTTTAGAAGAAAGGGAAAAATCATAGGATTTTTAAATTCACACAAACCATGTGGCACAAGCAAACTTGTTATTAAATGTTTAGGGGATTAATAAGCCATTAATGGGCTAGAATGTTTAGGAGAATGCTAACATAGGTCTAAGGATTGTTACTGACTAGGGGATATTTTAGTGTGTTCAGACTTTAGTTGAGGTTGAATGTATTTCCCATTTTCCTTATAATTGCACAAATTAACATTTTTTAAAATATGAGAAAATTAGGTCCTAAATGCAACGTGCCCAACATGCATTTAAGCCCTATCATAATACTAAAAATCAAAGGTCATTCTTCCCACTGAGTTTAAGGAAAAAAAAAAAAAGTAAAAAACAAAACAATACAAAACCAAATGTGAGTCCCACGAAAGCAGGGACTTTGGTTATCTTATTTTGTAGTAGTGTCCCAAGCATAGTGCTGTAAACCATGAGGACCCCCAATGGTGAATAAGTAAATGATTAATAGTAGCTGCCTGTCACTAGGTTTCACTGTAAATAATAATAATAATAATTATAATAATAATGAAAACCTTTTTGTTGAAGAGATATCACAGTTCAAAGGCAAAAAACCCTCTCCCTGAAACTTTCGAAGTGCAGCTATAAAATTCCCCTAAAGAAGCGGCCCCTGAGTGGTAAAGCGCCCCAACTCGAAGTTTCAAAACTCAGCCTGTCGGGCATATTAGAATCTTAAAACAATCATGTTTAAAAACACTGTTGTTGTGAGGATTTTCTTTGATTTAAATGTTGTTTCTCTTAGAAAAGTCTTGTTTTTCTAAGCAAGTTAGGTGGTAGAACTGGGCATACTTGAAAAAGAGAAAATTAAAGAAGACATTTTTAAAAGGAGAGTATGGTTACTTTTTTGTAGGAGTCTCTACTGAGTTTCTGATACCTCATATTTAACTTCACCAATAAATGCTTTTTTATCCAAGAATAGATTGAAATACAATTTTATGTCAAGAATTTTCCTAAGACTAGCCAATCATAACCTTTCTTACGGGATTATGAGGCGTTAATGCTCTAATGTATATAAAGTGCCTGAATACACAAGACAGTCATTCACTGAAGCAAGTTTATTACTTTTGTGGACAGCTTCTGTCCTTATTTAACATTTTGATATTTTCTTCACTGTGGATTTTCTACAAGTAATTTTGATTCATTAAAGGATTGCATTAAAATATTATTTATCTTGATTACTGAACGTTTTGGCTCCCCCTAAATTTTGTGCCTGAAGCAAGTCCCCCTTTGCCTCACCTTAGCCCCAGCCCTGGTGGATAACTCAGTGATCTGGGGATGATTTAACAAGGTTGTGCAGTGTGTACCAGGTCTAATCCCCCTTATACTGAAAACTGTTGGCCTTGTGGAGAAGTAGTGTCATCACAGTTACTTTGTGGTAATGAACACAGTTCTCCCTAGCCACTCTTGATTGAACTGGGTTGATCACCTGACCCAAAGACATCCCAGTGATCATTTGTATGCCTGGGCTCACAATGGTGAGGCAGGCTAATCATACTCCTTTCTGATGGAAAGGGTCTAATGACTTTAAATATGGAAATTCAATAAAAGTATGTACAAGTGAAATGAAATGATTTCTGGGATTTGCTCTAAAATACAAAAAAAAAAAAAAAAGAGAGAGAGGTAAACAGAAATTTATTTTTATTTAAAAATAACCTTTTATTTTAGATTCGGGGTACATGCACAGGTTTGTTATATGAGTAAACTTGTGTCATGGCGTTTGTTTGTTGCACAGATTATTTAGTCACCCAGGTACTAAACCTAGTACTCAACAGTTATTTTTTCCTGCTTCTCTCCCTCTTCCCACCCTTCATCCTCAGGTAGGCCCCATTGTGTGTTGTTCCACATGTCCATGTGTTCTCATCATTTAGCTCCCACTTATAAGTGAAAACACACAGTATTTAGTTTTCTGTTCCTGCTTTAGTTTGCTAAGGATAATGGCCTCCAGCTCCATCCATGTTCCTGCAAAGGATATGATCTTTTTCTTTTTTTATGGCTGCATGATATTCCATTGTTTGGGTGAGGGAGAAGGGACAAGATGGAGGAAGGTGAACAAGATGGAGCAGTCCCTGTTGTTTCTGGGTTCTTCATCACAGATTTTCCCACGCCCAGGAAAAATTCCCACGCCTGGGAAAAGAACCAAATCAACTGAGCATGCGCAGAGTGACGTCAAGCCGGGGACACTGAAATTCAAGAAGCCACTCCTACACACACGCCCCAAACTCCTCCCCTTCCAGCTCCCAGGCATAAAAGTCCGCCGCTGGTAAGCGCCTGTGTGACTTCTTCAGCCCCCGCATTCCTGGACCGGGGAACCTCACCCTAGAGCCCTGGCGCGACTTCCCTGGCCCTTTCTCGCGGACCAGTGAACCTCGCCCGAGAGTGTGTGCATATTTGCAATAAAAGACTGCCACTTTCTTATGTACTTTGGCCTCATGTTTAATTATTTAGCTCTCCTAAATTAAATTAAATGAAACAAAACATCCATGATGTATTCATACCACATTTTCTTTATCCAGTCTACCATTGGTGGGCATTTAGGTTGATTCCACATCTTGGCTATTGTGAATAGTGCTGCAATGAACATACACATGCATGTGTCTTTATGATAGAATGACTTATATCCCTTTGGGTATATACCGAGTAATGGGATTGCTAGGTTGAATAGTAGTTCTGTTTTTAGCTATATGAGGAATCACCACATTGCTTTCCACAATGGTTGTACTAATTTACACTCCTAACAGTGTACATAAGTCTTCCCGTTTCTCCGCAACCTTGCCAGCATCTATTATTTTTTGACTTTTTAGCAATAGCCATTCTGATTGATGTGAGATGGTATCTCATTGTGGTTTTGATTTGCATTTCTCTAATGGTCAGTGATATTGAGCTTTTCTTCATGTGCTTTTTGGCTTTATGTATGTCTTCTTCTGTTCATGTCCTTTGCCAACTTTTTAATGTTTTTTTAGTTGTAAATTTGCACAGGTTTTTGTTTTGTTTTGTTTTGTTTTTTTATAGGTGCTGGATATTAGACCTTTGGCAGATGCATAGTTTGACAGAAGTTTAGAAGAAAAGTATTAGTAATTGGAAGTTGGGTGATGGGTATGTGGGGCTTTAGTATTCTACTGTAATGTATATGTGTTGTGTGTTAAATTCTATAATTAAAACATTTATTTTAAATTGCAGCTTTTCTAAAACTAGACCAGTGAACACTGAAGGCAAAAGCCAAATCTCTATATCAAGAGTTGCCATTACGCTGGGGCCTGAGTGGCCCTTATAAGCCATACGCATTCCAAAGTTAGAGGGATTTGAAAGAAGAGGTAAGCAGAGAAAGCTGGTCAGTTAGGGAGGAGAACGGAGCTGTCATTGCCAGAGATTGGTAGATGCCCAGAGAGAGTGGCCTCTGCTAGTTGCAGATTTCCCATGGAGCCCAGCCATACTATGGTACCTGTCCTTGAATTCCTATGCCATTTCTGATCCCCTTTTGCCTCATGTTTATCTTTAAAAATTGAATCCCCTTTTTTTTAGCTAGCTTGAGTCAAGCCTCTGTTCCTCTACGTCAAAATAGCCATCTTCAAAACAAAGGATTATTTGTCTCTGTTACAGGCAGGATCTGCCCAAGTAGAGTGGTCCTACCAATCTTGGAATCATGTGGTGATCAGTGTCTTGTGGAGGATAAGGAGAGAGAGACTCTTGTAGGGAGCCAGAATGTCAAGTGATCAAAGTCAATTCAATCTGCCCTCCGGATACAAATGTACCAGGAGAGAGTTAAGAGTAATTTTCCTGAGAGATCTTGACAGTGAACAGGCAGAACTAATAGGCAGTTTGCCATAGTAGTTTCCTGGGACCACATTGATCTAAGAAGTACACATGGTCACTGAACTGTCAAGTTGAACTACAGGCCCTGTGTGCTAGGCCAATCTTCTCGCCTGAGGGGTCTTACATTTTGAATGCTATGAATGCAAGGTAATCTCCCATTTGGATAGGGATGAAAGGCTTAGAGGATGTCCCCTTTGCCCTTCAATTGACCACAAAGAATAAAGGGTTTCTAGGCAGGATGAAAGAAGTAATCCAGGAAAGAAGCCAGGAAAATGATTCCAAAGGGGAGTATCAAGAAACTAGTTATTGGAGGAAATTAGCTCAGAAGTGAAATAGGCAGAACTTGGTGCCCATGGTAGGATAGTCTCTGTAGAATAAGTCTGGATCATGTGAATGCATCAAGGGTGCCAAAGGGAGGGATGCCAACTCTGCAGCCTCGGCATGGGAGATCTTGCTAGAAATAGAAGTTGTAAATCTAATTCAGGGAAATCTGAATTGGGAAAGAAAATATACTTGCCCTGAAGAGCTGAGAGGAGGGGGAATGGTCCACTTTGCTCTTTTAGGAAAGTGAGATGGTGTCACGTACTTCCTGGGTCAAGGAAGGTCATGCACTCATAAAACAAGGAAAAGACAGACAAAAGTGAATAGTGTCTGTAAGTTTAAAGAAGAAAATAATAATCATCATGCTTCAACATGCAAAATCACCAGAAACAATTTAGTGAATTTTTTTTTTAGTTTTTTTCCTATGCATTTACATAGTTGAGATAATATATGCTGATTTTTAAGTGCCATTTATATTCATAGGTCAAATAATTTAGGAAGAGGCACTTAATGATATGTAATGTCAGTCCCTAAGTGATTTATTGTCTTTCATCATTAAAAAAATATTTCAGTGAGTTAGGTCATTTAGCATGAGACTTAAAGATGCATAAAAGTCATTTCTCAAGTTCTTTAGCAATGAAAAAGTTCATTTATGTCATTCTACGCAATACTCCTTTTGTGGAGAGGGAGAGAAAAGAACTGTTGTTTAGTAATTTTCTTGGCACAGGATCTTCACTATGTAATAAGCTTAGCCATTGTTAGAAAAATCTGGACAAGAACAGCACCAGTTATTGTTATAAGTGACCATCAAATAAGGCAAGAGATTCCATATAAACTGTGGGTTAAAGGATATGGCTCAAGAAATGTTTCTTGGCACTGAAAGAGAGGTGGAAACAGTAAACTCTAATGCTTAGACTCTACTGAGTAGAGGAATAGCTAAGTTAACACCGCAGCGCTGTGTCACTTAGGATGCTTTTGGTTGTAAATGACAGAAAATTTGGACTCATTTGTATTAAATAATAAATATACCTAGTGTCACACTGCAGATCCAGGTTTGATTAGTTTAGCTAATCAACAATTTCAGCAAGGACCGAGGTTCGTTTCATCTTCTGGCTTTGCCATCCTAGATATATTGGGGTGGTCCTCAAGCCAGCTCCCTTCATGGCTGTGAGATGATTGCAGCAGTTCCTGGAAATGGCAGTGACAAGAGAAGATGAGCCTCTCTTCCTGCTAGGTGTCTGTAGTTAAGAGTGAGAAAAATTTTCCCACAAGTCTCCCCTACAGGCTTTCCTCATGTCTTATTGACTGGGGTTATGTCACATGTGCATACCTAAACCAATCACAGACCAGGAGTAGACCAGTCACAGTCCACTTGGTGTCTGGGTATGAGGCTACCTTCCTTTGAAACCCATGGTTATGTAAGGCGATGGATATGAACAAAATTGGGGTTGTGGTGGAAAGGAGGAAGGAGGGAAGCATGTTAGCAAGCAACAGTGTTTCTCACAAGGGGTAAGCTTAATCTCTGAGTATACAATGTCCCAGATATCACAATCTACTGAATTCCAGAACATGGTTCCAAACTGAGGGAATTCCTGCTCTTCTGCATGAAGGTGTATGTTGTGTGTGCACCTGTATGTGTGTTGTTGATTTTTATTCTTTTATCAGTTGGTAATTGTATGTCTTCAAATAATGTTTTCGAGAAGAGACCACAGACCAATCTATTTTCTGAGTCCTTGCCTATCTGAGCGTGTCTTTCTGTTGCCTTCATTAATCAGTGACAATGTGGTTAGATAGAAAATTGAGATTCAAAATCGTTTTCCATCAAAAGTTTGCAGATACGGCTCCATTGTTTTCTGGCAGTTATCAGATATTAGATTACTTTCTGCTCCTTTGTAAATAGCTTATTATCAAGTTTTCAACCTGAGTACCTGAAGGATTCTTTTCTTCTTTCAATTTAAAAACGTGCTCAGGTTGGAAGGCTGAGGCAGGCAGACTACCTGAGGTCAGGAGTTCGAGACCCGCCAGGCCAACATGGCAAAACCCCATCTCTACTAAAAATACAAAAATTAGCCGGGTGTGATGACTGGCACCTGTAATCCCAGCTACTCGGGAGGCTGAGGCAGGGAGAATTGCTTCAACCCAGGAGGTGGAGGTTGCAGTGAGCCAAGATCTCACCACTGCCTTCCAGCCTGGGTGACAGAGCGAGACTCTGTCTCAAAAAAAAAAAAAGGTCATTTTGAATCATGTTCTCTGTCTTCTGTGTCTACTATCTTCTCATGCAATGTTTAAATTTCCTTGTTCCTTTCCTCTATACTATAGAACATCTCAAGTGTGATCTCCAGAATACTAATTTACTTTTCCGAAAGGCTAATGCCACTCTTTCTTCATCTGAATGTGTAATTTATATTATTTAATAAGTGTATATTTTAGTTAACATTAATATTCTTATTAACCTCACCTATCTCTTGTTGCTGTTCATCTTACTCTGTTGTCTTTGCAACCCATTCTTTTCTTTCTTTGTGACTATTTGTACCTCTTTCACAGAAGTTTCTTTAGTGCTTCTGAGGATATTACACAGTTTTCTAAAAATGTGTTCTGGTTTCCCTGCAGGAGATCATTTTCAGAGGAATATTTTTCATCTTGTCTTCTGCATAATTGTGTTTGTGCTCCCAATGCCAGCTTTTTCTTTTTTTTCTGATTACTCATGTTTGAACGAGAAGAGAATGAGCCAGTCTCAGATTCACCCACAGACAGGGTGTGTAGATTTTATTTGGTTCTGTTGATTGGACACTTAGGTAATGATTGAATTTTCTTAGCTCTACAGCTGGAGAGCAGGTTGATGATAATGGATCTTGGCCCAATTTCGAGAATTTAGCTAGCATTCCTATAATATGGCTCTGCTGTGCTGAATTCCTACCCCATTGTCTGATTCTGTGATACCCTTCTATCCCCAGCAGTAGCATTTTATTTCTGGTGATTATTCCTAACAGCATGCAATGCATCCAGCACTCCCAGTCTGATACACTTCCTAGAACTGGTCTCCAAGTGGATGGCAAAAAATGGAGCTGATGAAAAATATTTATATGAACTCAAAATGTAACACCATTATGACAAAGGGATGGCTACCAGGTTTCTTGTGGTGTAGACTCCAGCTGTCTATGTAGGGGAGTAGAGCTGCTAGGAGGAGAAAAGCTCTTCCCACCTTCTTTTCCATGGTTAGAGAGCCTCTGTTTCTTGAGAAAAAGGCCAGGCTGATAGCCAGTTGTTTTTTTCCACCCTTCTAGATTTTGTCAAGTGGCTTTCTGTTGGTCTTAGCTTTTGATGGTAGATGAGGTTTTAATCTCTCTGTGCTTCATAGGTACTTCAGAAGAAATTTAGGCATGGTTCTACCTGGGCAGTTAGCCAAGTCCCATTTAAAATCAGAAATGGGCTGGGCACGGTGGCTCACACCTGTAATCCCAGAAGGTGGGTGGATCGCTTGAGCCCAGGAGTTTGAGACCAGCCTGGGCAACATGGCAAAACCCTAGCTCTACAAAAAAAATTAAAATAAAATTTGCTGGGCGTAGTGGTGGATGCCTGTAGTCCCAGCTAGCTACTCAGGAGGCTGAGATGGGAGTATCACTTGAGCCCGCGAGTTTGAGGCTGCAGTGAGCCATGATCATGCCACTGCACTCCAGCCTGGGTGACAGAATGACACCCTGTCTCAAAAAAAAAAAAAATCAGAAATGAAAATCAGTAGTTTTAGATGGTCGAAACTGGATACACATCAATAATGTATCTGGCTGCATAAAAAGAAAATATCTGGATATACAAGGTGGGCAGTATTCTCATTGCCTTCTGAGTGGTTTCAGTTACAAGGAGCTTTGGATCCATTTATGGCCCCTATTATTAACACAGATTTCAAAAGGGTCTTATTTGATGAATAAGAGCAAGTTCAAAGATGGGGAAACAGGATACGAACAGTGTGTATATCATATTGAGGCAGCAAAGGTAGTTAATTTTGAAAAAGGTGGTTAATGGAAAAGGGATTATATTTATTCTGATTTGTTCCAGAGAACAGGGCAAGGATCACTTGCAGTAGGTTACAAAAAGGTAGGTTTGGCTTAACATTGTGTGATTGGCAGTGGAGTGGACACCTCATAGAAGGCAGTGACCTCTCTGGCTCCAGAAGAGACCGTGAAGATCCTGGCTGATAACCCATCAAGGAGGCTGTGGGAGAAATTCTGATACAGGGTGGAAAGTGGATAATCCTGTGATCCATATTTTAATGAGCTTGGTTTTGGAGTTTTTCCCTTGGGGTTTCTGCCTCTTAAGTCAGATGAGTGACTTCCCTTGCAAGGAAAGCATGGAGCTGTGAGAACTCAGCTGCTCTAAATATTGGGCTAGAATTCAGACAAACGAGGACCTAGGCAAAGCAAGTTCCACTTTCCCCTGTGCTCTGTAGCTCCCAGCTCACAGTAGCAAAGGCTTCTTTCTGCCAGACCCTGACCAAGCTTCTGTCAGGAAAAGTGGGGAGTGGGCACAAACAGATGGTTTGTATGTCATCTTACTATAGTCCCCACTATAGCCCTGGGAGGTTGCTTTCCAGTCAAAGAATCTGAGACTAAATGTGGCCAGACAACTTGCCAAGAACAAGAAGACATTGATTTGTGGAGCCAGTGAAGGTTCCAGAGTTTCGGTGTAAGAAGAGCTTAGGGGAAACACATGGGTTGTCTGAGTACCTGGAGACGGATGATGAAGCTGTATTTGCAGAGTATTTTCTAAAGATGCACTTATTCACATTTTATATTGTTGACAAATACAATAGAATTTTTATTTTGTATTTGGGGTGGCTTGCAGGGCAGACAGAGATGGGGATAGAGCCCCTCCATACCATCTCCAGCCACTTCTTGGCATCATATGATTGAGTCAAAATTTGGACCCTGTTCTGATTTCAAATCTCAGTCTGACCTCATAATGAGCAGAAAGACCTCTGAAAATGTTACTGGGGATTTGTTTTGTTTTATTTTTGTACTTCATTTAAACTAATGTAACTAAATTAGGTAGGAGAAAGCAGACTGCATGGTTTAGCCTATTTTCCTGAAGACTTCCCCAGATACAGAAAATCCGCTTGGAGGCTGGCCCATCTTCACTCCTGCTCTGAGCTGGCTCTAGCCCTCCGCTGGCCCCTTCCCCTGACCTGCAGGTGCTGCTGCTTATTGCAACACAGTCAGGAGGGACACCTGCTGCTTCCCAGTGGGGACGCTGCAGTCAGTCTGGTTCAAGGCTGGAACTCTTTTTCTTTCTTCTTACAAATAAAAATACCTCTTCTATTTGTCCTATTGGACTTTACAGTCCCAGATGTGTCAGAAATTGGTTCTTGCAAAGCAGCCCAACCAAAGGGCTCTTCCACTGCATTACATAATGGCAGGGTTCACGTCACTTTTCCATTGGTTTTGGACTGTGTTGCATAGTCCTTTCGGGGATGTTCTGAAGTTCAGGCTCCTTCAGAGCCAGGAGGGGAAAGCCCAACAGCAAAACAAGTGGAAAGAAAGACAATATTGGTCACATGGCCTTGGGTGTTTGAAATGCCTGCCCATATCTGTCTTTTGTTTTGGAAAGTTGTGAATGATGTTATTAATGCTAGGTCTAATGTTTTTTTCCTCTATATCAATCTTCCTTCCCCCATCTTTGATAGTTAATTTCTACTCAAGGCTGCTCCTCCCTTGGCTTCTAGAACAGTACACCTTTGGAGTTCTTCTGTTTCTCTAATTGCCCCCTCTTATTTCCGTAGTGGAATATCTTGCTTCTGTATACTCTTTGCCGTACTATTCACCTTCAACCTGGCATTCTTCAAGAGTTCTTATAGTAGGCTGACCTTCAGTAACAAGTAGATTCAAAAATGATAATGGCTCAATCACAAAAGAAGTCTGTTTCTCAATCATGTATTAGTCCACAGTGTTTTCCCATTTGCAGGTGGCTTTCTGACTCAGGTAAGGTTCCTTACTCAGAATTCATAACGTAGAATCCGTTCTATGGCTCCACCATCCCCCTAGACTCTAAGGCCTCCTTGTTACCTGCATTCAGGAGAAAAAAAGAATAGGGAAAGCACATCTGCTGTAAGACCCTGGCCTGGAAGTGACACACATCACTTCTGCTCATTCTCCATAGGAAAGAACTGGTCACATGGTCACTTCTAGATGCCAGAGGAGCTAGAAAATATAGTTTATGGCTGGGGACCCCCTTCCCTAGTACAACTCTATTTGATTGTAAGGGAAATGGATTTGGAAGTACAGTTAGCCAGCTCTGCCATGGCCCTTGAGTTTTCTCACAAGACTATGGCTCGTGATGAACTCATCCATTCTTGTAGTTTTTTTATTTTTACCTCAGCATTAATGACTACTAAATTTCTGTTTCTGGTATCAATATCACACTGATGTCTAGTCTTGTATCTCCAGCTGCCTCCTAAACATCAACTTCTCTCCCTTCAAACTCAACATCTTTCCTCATCCAGAACAGGCTGTTATACCTCTCTTTCCCATTTCTGGCAGTGAATCACTATTCATCTGACATCATCTAGAATTCTCCCCATGCTAGCTGCGGTGGCTGATGCCTGTAATCCTAGTACTTTCGGAGGCTGAGGCCAGAGGATCACTTGAGCCCAGGGATTTGAGATCAGCCTGGGCAACAGAGTAAGATCTGGTCTCTACAAATAATTTAAAAATTAACTGGGTGTGATGGTGTACACTTATGGTCCCAGCTACCCAGGAGGCTGAGGTGGGAGGATCACCTGAGCCCAGGAGGCAGAGGTTGCAGTGAGCAGTGATCACACCACTGCACTCCAGCCTGGGCGACAGAGGGAGACCCTGTCTCAAAATAAATAAATAAATAAATAAAATAAAAATAAAAATAAAAAAAATTGGCCAGGTGTGTTGGCTTACGCCTATAATCCCAGCACTTTGGGAGGCTGAGGCAGGAGAATTGCTTGAGCCTAGGAATCAGAGAGCAGCCCCGGGCAACAGCGAGATCTCATTCCTACAAATAATTTAGAAATTAATCAGCTGTGTGGGGCGTGCCTGTGGTCTCAGCTACTCAGGTGGCTGAGGTGGGAGGATCACCTGAGCTCAGAAGGTTGAGGCTGCAGTAAGCTATTTTCATACCACTGCACTCCAGCCTGGGTGACAGAGCAAGGCCTTGTCTCAAAAAAAAAAAAAAAAAAAAAGAAGAAGAAGAAGAAGAAGAAATGGCTTCTGGGCCACATATCCAGTGCATTTCTGAAGCCTCACTAATTTATTTTCCTGACTCCGCTCTCCCTCTTCTCTGATCTATATAGAATGCTTTTGACAGACTAATTTTCCTAGAACACTTGTATTATGTCACTGCCAAGAAATTCTCCTTAAGAACCTACAGTCTTTGTTGCCACTTTGGAAATGTGAAATAGTTTTAAATAGTAACAGCCTATACATAAGACAGCTTGTTAGGCAAAACAGTAATTTTTTTAATCTTAAGAGTAAGTCTAGGTCAGTGTGATGAGCGATAATAAGCAACAGACAGGCTGGGTACAGGTGGCTCACGCCTGTAATCCTAGCACTTTGGGAAGCTGAGGTGGGCGGATCACGAGATCAGGAGATTGAGACCATTTTGGCCAACGTGGTGAAACCCCGCCGCTACTAAAAATACAAAAATTAGCTAGGTGTGGTGGCGCGTACCTGTAATCCCAGTTACTCGGGAGACTGAGGCAGGAGAATCACTTGAACCAGAGAGTTGGAGGTTGCAGTGAGCTAAGATTGAGCCACAGCACTCCAGCCTGGCGATAAAGCAAGACTCAGTCTCAAAAAAAAAAAAAAAAAAAAAAAAAAACAAGTAACAGACAAGGGAATGAGGAATCATCATTCTAGCCTACCCTCTACATCGAACCAAATCTGTGAGCCTCAGTTGTTTATTTTGTAAAATGAAGAAGGTAGCATCTTTCCTGTGTGAAATCTCTGGGCTAGAACAGGACATCTCTTTTGGTTCCTTCCAGTTCTAAGGATGATGACTTTACAATGCAAACTCTGAGGTGGGAGGATCGCTTGAGGACAGGAGTTTGAGATGTCATCTCCACAAAAAATTTAAAAAAAAAATTAGTCAGACGTGGTGGCATGAGCCTGTAGTCCCAGCTTCTCAGGAAGCTGAAGCAGTAGGATTGCTTGAGCCCAGGAGTTTGAAGTTACAGTGAGCTATGTTGGTGCCGCTGCACTCCAGCCTGGGTAACAGAGTGAGATCCTGTCTTTAAAAAAAGAAAAACAACAACAACAGAAAAACCTCCCCTGCCTATTTTTTAAGTCCCTCTATAATTTAATCTCCCCCGACCAACCTGGTCATTTAACCCCCGTAATGCTTGCTTCTCTCCATTGAGTTATTTTCTCTCTGCATTCTCAATGCGGCTGAGTGTCATCTGACCCTGTGCTTATGCTGCTCCCTTTCTCTCTGCCCATCTAAGCCCCATGGGGACTGGTAAGGGGCAGCCTGGGCTGCCTTGGAGAATTTGAAGTGTTTTGAAGGACATTGCCACTCACCTGGCTCTGCCACATAGAAGCTCAGTGACCTCAGTTATGTGGAGATGACACAGAGCCCCTCAGTGGGGCAGACATGAAGATTAAGATAACACTTGTAAATATTGCTTTGTAAAATGCCATCACCACATCATTTAGTCCTATAATTGTTTCATGAGTTATAATAGTTTTGTTTCCCCAGTTAGCTGGCTGGCTGGATTAATTGGTAATTGATTGAGTCAGTCAACAATCTTCACATAACGTAAAGAATCTTGTGAAGTTGCTAATGTTTGACTGCTTTTGATCTATTAAAAAAAAAAAAAAACCAGCAATTTGCATGCAAAGCCATGTAAAGTATTGTAAAAATACTTGCTATTCTTTTCACTCAACTTGGTCAAATCCTCCAAAGCAGAGGAAGCTAAGGTTTGAGAGTGAGAATTTAAATCACCTCACTGATGGGAGGTAATGGCCACATTTTCTTTCCGCAGTATTTGCAGTGATTTGAGGGGAAAAGCTACATCCAGAGGAGTGGCACATTCTAAACAATGGCCACACCCCTTGGGAAGGCTGGTCCCTGGGGGGTGGGAGTGACAGAGCAGCATGTGGCTCCAAGCTGGTATGAGGCACTGAAGAGTTGGAATTCTGTCTGTATCTGAGCCTGTGATTTCATCCGCATCACTCAGAAGACTCCTAGTACTTAGAAGGACAGATTTGAAACTAAGGTTTTGGGCCTCCTTCCTTCAACTCTTTTATTTTTTTTTTCTTTTGAGATGGAGTTTCACTCTTGTCCCCCAGGCTGGAGTGCAGTGGCATGATCTCGGCTCACTGCAACCTCTGCCTTCCCGGTTCAGTTGATTCTCCTGCCTCAGTCTCCCGAGTAGCTGGAACTATAGGTGCATGCCACCATACTGGGCTAATTTTTTGTATTTTTAGTAGAGACGGGGTTTCACCACATTGGCCAGGCTGGTCTCAAACTCTTGACCTCAAGTGATCCTCCTACCTTGACCTCCCAAAGTGCTGGGATTACAGGTGTGAGCCACCGCGACTGGTCTCTTTTTTGTCTGATTTTTGTTTTCTTTTTCTTTTTTTTTTAGATAGATCTTGCTCTGTTGCCCAGGCTGGAGTGCAGTGGCAACATCATGGCTCACTGCAAACTTGATCTTCCATGCTCAAGTGATCCTCCCACCTCAGCCTTCTGAGTAGCTAGGACTACCAGTGTGTGCCACCAGGCCCTGCCAATTCTTTATTTTTTGCAGAGGCGGGGTCTCACTATGTTGCTCAGGCTGGTCTTAAACTCCTGGGCTCAAGCCATCGCCTGCCTCCCCCTCCCAAAGTGCTGGGATTACAGGTGTGAGCCATTGCTCCTGGCCTCAACTTTTCACAAGGTAACTAGAGACAAACCTTTTTATTTAGCCAAGAGTTTAGAAATCCAGGTATTTTCACTATTTTCATAGAATTCAGTCCTTGTCTGAACTGTGCCACTGTGCAACACGTGGAGGGTTTTAGGGGGAGAGAGAATGTGAGTTCTGACATCAAACAGATCTAGTTTAAAATCCTATGTCTGCCGTTTACCAGATATGTAATCTTGGGAAAATTACTTAGTTTCTTCAATTCTCAATTTTACCACCTGAACAATGAGATTAAAAAAACACTAGAATTTTCAGGAGTACTAAATGAGATAATGTTGGAAAAATGGCTGGTATATTATCTGACACATAGTAAGCCCCCAAGTGGTAGCTATTATTGTTATTCTAATATTACTCTAAAATATGAGGGTGAGCAGACTAGGTCATAATATTTATATGTGAGTTTTTCAAATAAGGGAAGCTTTACTTGATGATCCTGGTGACTTTACTTTAGGCCAGGCTGTTCCAACACAGCTGTACACCGGGGCGGTGGTGCATGTTGGAGTTCAGCTCACCTTGTGAGGTGCTGCATGGCTCCAGTGTGAGCCTGATTTGGCAACACAGGACTTCTGTTAAGCACACAGTCCCCTTATTACTCAATCATGTCTTCTGTTAAGCCCATAGTCCCCTTATTACTCAGTCATGTCCTTCATTCCGGACTGGGTCTGGGATGCCATCCCCAGACAGGGTTTAACTCATGGAAAAGTCAACTGATGTCTCTACAATGTGCTGCATGGACCACGGATCACAAGGTTGGGACATCTTCATTTCTACTGACCAGCTCCATCAAGCCAGAGGAGCACCAGCTTGGCCCCTTTATGCACACTGTGGAGCAGTTACTTGGGCTCCAGAGGGCGTCTGCTGGTTCCATGTTCCCTGTTTCCTTCCATCTTCATTTCTGCATTGTGAGAGGGCAGTGGGTCCGGCTGAGAAGGGGATACAAAGTTGGAAGGGCGGGCGGGGAGCTTGGCCCAGACCGACCTCCTTTGCCTTTGTAAGGGCTCTGGGAGGAAGGAGTTCTGTTTGGCCCCAGTTGCCCTCCTCCCTCCTTGCCCCCATCCACACTGGAAGGCGACTTTCGGAGGAGCTTAGTTTAATGAGTTCCTGGGCTGAACCTCTCCGGACTGCCCCCACTCCTGTGGTCACTAACAACAGCACACTGGGGAGTGGGCGGAACTCTGAAACCAAGCCCATCTGTTTTGTCTCTTTAGATTCAAGACAGATGTTCCCACAATCTGGTGACAAAACTGCAGTCCTTGGAAAGACTGTGGGTGCCCTGAGTGTGGGGGTGGGGATGGGGATCTTGTGATGTGCAGTGACAGCGAGGTGGGGGACTTCTCCAGCTTCCTTGCAAAGCCCTGGGGAGCCAGGGCAGGCCCTGCTGGAATCCTGCAACAGGCGCCGCACCCTGCCATACACCTTCAGCAAATACGACAGGAATGTAAAACTTCCTGCCCTAATCCGTTTAAACTTAAAGCCTAGTAGGAGGTCACTATAGTGTCAGATTTTTGGGTCTTTTTTTTTTTTTTTTAATTTTTTTTGTATTTCAGAAAGATTTGTTTGTTTGTGAAGATCTTAAGGCCCAAATGCCAGAACTGGAGTCTGTGCTGGTAAAATGGAGGCTGAAAATGACAAATGTTAGAAGTGAGCAAATAAGTTTATTATATATATTAGAAAAAAGCAAAATGTTAAATTTGACCTCGCGATGCATGGAATAATCTGCTAATGTTGGATGATGCCACCTCCTTGAAAACTCCCTTTCTAGGGAACAATAATTGCTAACATTATTGGGCATGTACGATGTGGCAGGCTGTGTTCTATAAATACTTTCCATGTATTAAATCGTTTATTCCCCACAACAGCCTAAGGAAAAAATGACTCTTGTTATCTCTCCTTTCTAGGCGAGGAACCTGAAGCCCAGCTTGATTAAGCAACTTGCCCAAGACTGCAGAGCGCATAAATGGCAGATCTGGGCCCAGGCAGCCTGGCTGTGTGTGCTGCCTCACCTAGCAGGCTGCATTCTCTCTCCAGTGTAAGGCCTGTAAGACCACGGCCAAGTCCTTCAAACTCTCTTTCTAGGGTACTTTCTTTTTTTTTTTTTTTTTTTGAGACGGAGTCTTGCCCTGTTGCCCAGGCTGGAGTTCAGGGGTGCAATCTCGGCTCACTGCAAGCTCTGCCTCCTGGGTTCAGGCCATTCTCCTGCCTCAGCCTCCGGAGTAGCTGGGACTACAGGCGCCCGCCACCACGCCCGGCTAATTTTTTGTGTTTTTAGTAGAGACAGTGTTTCACTGTGTTAGCCAGGATGGTCTCCATCTCCTGACCTCGTGATCCGCCCGTCTCGGCCTCCCAAAGTGCTGGGATTACAGGCGTGAGCCACTGCGCCTGGCTCTAGGGTACTTTCAAAGTACTGTTTTGTACTTCTCTCCCAGCCCCTGAGCAAGAGTAGTGGGGTGGGCATATTAAATACTTGTGAGTAAGTGAATGCATTAATGCAAGATTTACAGTATGGTCAGCTGGTAGCAGCAAACCTTTTCTGTTAAGAAGCCCTTCCATGTTTTATCCAAAATACTTGCCCTTCTTACCACAGTAGCCCATGGCTAGTTACTCATTAGCTTCCTAGTACCTATGGGCCTTTTCCTATTCCAAGACTCCAGCTCTCTCCTTTGCTCTCATTAGCACACTCCTCTCCTCACGTGTCCCACCTTGAATTCTCCCTGGGATCCAGCACAAAAATACTCGGATGGGATTTCCATTTAACGTGGCTTTTCATTACATGGTTTTGCTTATTACACGGATCAAATCAAGTTCCGAAACCATAATTACATTGGGAAAGGCTGCTCTCCAGCCCCAGAGTCAGCAGGGAGGGCGGAGTTGTGGATGCACTGACATCTTTTCAGTGAAAACAGCTAGGATTGTGTTATCTCACAGATGAAGCAGGGAGGCTGTAACTATTCTTCCCATATTAGAGAAGCAGAAAGTGAGGAACAGAGGCGTGGCTTGTCCAAGCTCTCGTGGGTGGAGCTCAGGGATCTCCTGAATCGTGGTTGGAGCCACAGATGGAAGGCCTTCCTCTTCCTACTGTGTGGCAGTCTCATGACTTCCTGGACATCTCTACCTCTCCCCTAACCCTCTCAGGCCAGTCCTTGCCCTGGCAGATGGCTACTGCCAAGATTCTACTTTTGCAGAGGAAGGAAGGCTATGATGTATTTGTTCATGCCCTGGTTCATTCATCCTGATTTTTTTTTTTTTTTTGCTCTTTCACAGAACCAGACAGTGGGGCAAAATCCAAGGTGGTGTTGGAGCGTCTCAAGTCTATGGGATTCTCCTGTCAGCTCAGGATCAGAGTCATCCCATAACGAAAAGCTTTTCTACCATTTGCCTGGAACTGGGGCCTAGACCAGACGACATGAGTCTCTTCCAGGTCCCCCAGATGCTTAGGTTGGGTCCAAGTTGCACTGAAAAGGATCCAGTGAATTTCCAGTCTGGTCCACACCCATCATTCCCGGAGCTGAGTGACTCAGGGCTCCAGAAGATACCTGAGTGCTAAGTCATCATCCCCAAGGGAAGAATGTTTCACGTTCAGGGATTCTGTCACCTGTGCTCTGGAAGCAAGTTCTAGGCCTTTTCACCCCAGCTTTCACTTTCATCCTGGGGTTTGCTATGGGAGCTGGCATTCTGCTACCCCATTTCCAGCCCGAGTGTATTGACGTTCTGTGAAGACTGTTCAGTGGTCATGGCATTCTTGATCACATCCTCCCTTTAGCCAATTTTTGATTTATTAAACAAAGTAGAGAGAAGAAGGGTAGATGGCGTGCATAGGATTTAGGGTATGGGGCTGTCTGCACGGCCTGGAGGCTGACCTACAGGAGACTGTGGGTCAGCTCTCAGTCACATGTTGTGAGTGTGTATACACACACATGGCTCAGCCCTCATTCATGGATCCTTCGGGTCTCAGTCCCTTGTGCTTTGATACTACTGAGCTCTGGAACTTCAAGCCAGTAACTGAGTTCTGTTCTGCACACAGGTGATGCAGCCTCTGAATCTGAAACACTGCTCTGGTGATTTAGCACTGAGGTACCTTCTGAAGCCCTGAGTCAAAAATCTTTTCAGTGACTCAGCCGTAGGCATCTAGGAAGACAAGCTTCCAGATTCACTGAGAACAGACTGTATGTATTGACATGCTGACATTAATTCCCATTCCCTGTAGGGACTTTCTCATGTGGAAGAGCAAATGCTGAGTGCCAGCAGGACCCTGGCAGTTTGATGATTTCCAGTGTTACCGTTAGTCACTATGTGTACATTCTGCAGGTCCTCGTGTGGCCACTGCAGGGCACCAGCCTTTGGAAACAAACACACAGGTTTTGAGAAGCTACTCATCTTTCATGTATATGTGTCTAACGTTGACACACAATACATGTATATTTTATTAATCAATCATAAGTAACCTAAATGTCTACCCACAAGAGAATGATTAAATTGTGGCGTACTCATAAATGGAATAATCCGTAGTCATTAAAAATCAGGCTTGGCAAACAAAAACATAAAGTGGGAAAGATTGCCCATTCAACAAATGGTGCTGGGTTAATTGGCTAGCCACATATAGGAGAATGAAACTGGATCCTCATCTCTCACCTTATACAAAAATCAACTCAAGATGGATCAAGGACTTAAATCTAAAGCCTGAAACTATAAAAATTCTTTAAGAGAACATTGGACAAACCCTTCTAGACATTGGCTTAGGCAAAGATTTCATGACCAAGAACCCAAAAGCAAATGCAACAAAAACAAAGATAAATAGCTGGGACTTAATTAAACTGAAGAATTTTGCACAGCAAAAGGAACAGTCATCAGAGTAAACAGACAACCCACAGAGTGGGGGAAAATCTTCACAATCTCTCCATCTGAAAAAGGACTAATATCCAGAATCTACAACAAGCTCAAACAAATCAGCAAGAAAAAAACAATCCTATCAAAAGCGGGCTAAGGACATGAATAGACAATTCTGAAAAGAAGATATACAAATGGCCAACAAACATATGAAAAAATGCTCAACATAATTAATGATCAGGGAAATGCAAATCAAAACCACAATATGGTATCACTTTACTCTTGCAAGAATGGCCATAATCAATAAATCAAAAAATAATGGATGTTGCTGTGGATGTGGTAAAAAGGGAACATTTCTACACTGCTGATGGGAATGTAAACTAGTACAACCACTCTGGAAAACAGTGTGGCGATTCCTTAAATAACTAAAAGTAGAACTGCCATCTGATCCACAATCCCACTACTGGGTATTTACCCAGAGGAAAAAAAGTCATTATATGAAAAAGATACTTGCACATGCATGTCCACAGCAGCACAATTTACAATTGCAAAATCATGGAACCAATTCAAATGCTCATCAATCAACAAGTGAATAAAGAAACTGTGGTATATATGTGTTTGATGGAATACCACTCAGCCCTGAAAAGCAATGAATTAATGACATTTACACCAACCTGAATGGGATTGGAGACTATTATTCTACGTGAAGTAACTCAGGAATGGAAAACCAAACATCGTGTGTTTTCATTCATAAGTGGGAGCTGAGCCATGAGAATGCAAAGGCATAAGAATGACACAATGGGCTTTGGGGACTCAGGGGGAAAGGGTGGGAAGGGGATGAGGGACAAAAGACTACAAATTGGGTTCAGTGTATACTGCTCGGGAGATGGGTGCACCAAAATCTCACAAATCACCACTAAAGAGCTAACTCATGTAACCAAATACTACCTGTTCCCCAAAAACCTATGGAAGTTAAAAGATACATATATATATCAGGCTTGGTCTGGAGTGGTGGCTCACGCCTGTAATCCCAGCACTTTGGGAGGCTGTGGTGGTAGGATCACTTGAGCCCAGGAGTTCAAGATCAGTCTGGGCAACATGGCAAAACCCCCTCTTTACAATTTTTTTTTTTTTTAAATCAGGCTGATGTTATAGAGAAGTTCTTATATTTCGCTAAGCAAAAAAAGCAAGTTGTAAAATTTTTTATGCAAAATGTGAACCCAATTTTGAACTCATCCCCCAACAAAAACAAAAAAACCAATGTTGTATATACTGTGTATATATGTGTATATAAACACTGAAAAATACCAAACCAATAAATACGAATATTCATTTGTCTCTTTATGCTTTTCTGTGTTTTCTTGCAGTGGTTGTGTATTAATTTTTGAAATGCTATTGTGTTTTTTTTAAAAGGACACTTATGAATGGCATGTTTTGAAAACTCATAGAGTAAGACCTTGAACCTTCCACCAACATACGCAAACTGTGCATGGAAATCAAGTGCTGCTGACGTGAGCTGGGCCCAGGGATTGCAGTCCAAGGATTACCAGGGGCATGGCTGTAACCTTCCGCTTCATATCCCTGAGCTGATTAGTCCCCTAATCAACTGATAAAGTAAAATAACACGTGTTCATAAGGGCAGCATAGCTCACATTCTTCACCCACATGGTGGGGTGTCTGGCCTGTGAGGGTCCCCTCCCTCTGCTTGGCTGCTCAGCTTGCTGTAGCTGGTCCACATTCAGGGACAAGCAGGCGCCACCAGCTTGACACCTGCTAGCACCTATCATTGAGCTCCATCACCTGCTGGTGGCCCACATTAATACCCTTAGGGGTAGAGGGCCCTGGCTACCTTCACCCTAACACTAACCAAACGAACCCTAAAGGCAGGCTGGACGAGGAGTCGCAGATGATGGCACATGGCCTGAAAGATGTGGGAAGGGTTGGAGGGCAAGTTGCTTGCTTTGCCTTGGTGGTGAGGAGGAGAGGGGCGAGGGCAGGGCATGTAGGCTTCCTGCTGGTTGTGTTCATGGGCTTCAGGCATCTCACATCAGCTGAAAGCCCCTCTGATCCATTGCCCAGATGCTGGCCATTGTAAAAAACGAAACAAACAAAAAACCCTGCTCCTTTGCCCTTCCAAAGAGGCAAAACATGAGACCCAATCCCTTTTGGTGGTCTTGGTCTCTGAGAGGTTTGACCCTTAGGGTGATATATGGGGTTTGGCTTTTGAGGGTCTAGAGGGGCACATGGGCAGTGCAGGTATTAAGTAAGGCTGGCAAAGTAACAAAAGAGACTTGGCACTCGTTCAGTCATTCATTTGTCCACCTAATGCTTATTGAGTGCTTACCATGTGCACTGGGGTTATAGCAGGGAACACTACAGATCAGGACCATGGTCTCATGGAACTCATATTCCAGGGTGAGGGGAGGGAGATGAGAAGTAGTGAGTAAGATATAATTATAGTGATAAGCATTCTAAGGAAACTATAATAGCATGATGTGGTAGAGCGAACCTGAGGGTAATGGTACTTGGCTCCTGCATAATGTCCATAATGTCCATAATGTCCACTGGGGCCCCTGCAGGGAGCATAAGAAATGATTCTCAGTAAAGTAGGAGGGGCCCCCCTGCCAAGGGCATCACAATTCAAATGAGGCTAAGGCTACTCTGTTTCTCTGTGTGTGTGTGTGTGTGTGTGTGTGTGTGTGAGAGTGTGTGTGTGTACTGGGGTGCTCCCTGTCAGCCTATGTTGTTTCTCTCCTGAAATTTAAGGTGTGTGTCTTAGTCTGTTCATGCTGCCATAACAAATACCTTAGACTAGGTAATTATTCTGTTGTTTAAAAACAAAAGAAATCTATTTCTCACAGTTCTAGAGGCTGAGAAGTCCAAGAACACTGTACCGGCAGAGTCAGTGTTGAGTGAGGGTCCATTCTAGTCTATGTTTGGTGCCAACATGTGAATTTTGGGGGGACACCAATATTCAGACCATAGCAACATGTTTGGACTTGTCTCACTGAACAGTGAAGAGAACCCAGGGGGTTGATTTATATGTGGGCCTTTTAGATGATGGAAGGAGTTCAAAGGAGTACTGGGATCCCACAGAGATGGAGAAGACAACAGGGATCTGGCTTGATTGCGCGTATTCCCCTTCCCTCTGCCTCAGAGCCCAGCTTGATGAGCTCATGTTGGAGCTTTCTGGAGAGGGCAGCTGCAGACAAAGCAGGAGAAACACCTGCCACTGAGGATCACTGAGGACGCTGAGAGACACAGAACTGAAAGCAGTCTGGCTGTGCATGGTTACGTGGCTATGTTTCCAGGATCAGAAATGCTCAATCATGCTAATATTGCCACGATTTTAGTAATGAAATACGAGACAGAAACAGGAAGGGGCCAGTCCATACAAACATAGCTTCAGTGCTGAGATTCCTGGGCACTCAGCCTAATTTCGGCATCTGAAAAACAGGGGGCCTGCTCCCCCTAGGAAGCCAGGAGGGCAGCCAGGACTGGGACAGTGGCCTTGTCAGAAGGTGGGAAGTGCGAGAGGGGAAGATGCAGGTGCCACAGAGGAGTGCAGAGGACTCTTCACAAGCTCCTTGAGATATTCCTGGGACTCTCAGACTTAGAAGTGGGCCCAAGATATGGGTTTGGGAATGCTAATAATGTAAAATGTTAAATTTTCTTAAATAACAACAACAAAAAAAACCCCACATGGCAAATAGAGGAGATGGACCATGAAAATTGTATGAAATAGAAATAAAAAAGCTTTATATTTTAAAACTTTTAAAGACATTGTTTTCCTACAGATCTAGGTTCAAGAAATGCTCTGGCACTAACAATATGTATGGCATTAAGTCACTTGACCTCTCTGCTCCACTCTTTTCTCATCTGTAAAGTGGATGTAATAATACTACCCATGTGGTTATTGAAAGGATTAAGTGAGATAATAATGTGCATAAGACACATTATTAGCCCAGAGTCTGGCATGCTGTAAGTGCTCAATAACTAGGTAGAGGCTCCAGCATGGCAGCCTATTCCTACTCCAGACCAGTCTGAACTGGTCTGGGGAAACTTGGGTGTGGACTTAATATGTTATTCAGCTTTCTCAGGTAATGATCCATTAGAGGGGACTGTTGGGTCCTCATGCTTTGCAGGTCACAGAGGTGAAATATTCTCCATGGGGATGTAGGCTTGACAGATAGGGAGAGGCAGGAAACAGGGCCAGCTTCAAAGGTATGCAACCTGTGCAGCCTCACCAGGCCCTGTCTGCAAAAGGGCCCTGTGCTTGGTTTAATGTTGTGCTGTCACCATCTTGAAATTCTTAATAATTTTCTCTTTGAACTTGTGTCTTGTAAGTGAAGTCTTGATGGACGATGGAGCATGCATGTTGAGGAGATGCATGCAATGCATGTGTCTGCCATTCCTTGCTGCTCCATTTGCATGTAGCATTCGTGATGCCTCATTGAGCACATAATGTGGGTGTACTCACAATGCGTGGGAGTTCGGGCAAAGTGAGTACAAGATGAAGGTGTTTCCACCACTGAGCAAGCTGGGTCCCTGCCAACACCAAAAGGCCGTGCTGTCCATTCAAATTAGAACTTGTTATGAATGCAGAAAGAAGGCAATGGCATTCTAAGAAGCAAAAACGACCAAGGAAACCTATCACACCCTTTCTTACTCCCTTGCATTTGCCAGCCACTTTCAGGGAAAAATAATGATGTAGAAGGAAAGACAAGATAGGTCAAACCATTGCTCTTTTTCCTTTCAGTCCTTCCTTATTCAATAGTAAACTGAAGGTAGAGAGTGTTGGTAGAACATGCGCGCAGCAAGTTGTGCAATGAAAACAATTCCATTAATTTTGTGTAGTGTCTCCACTGTTCCAGGAAGCATGAAATACATAGGCATGGCCTGGCACGGTGGCTCATGCCTTTAATCCCAGCACTTTGGGAGGCTGAGGTGGGCAGATCATGAGGTCAGGAGTTCAAGACCAGCCTGGCTGACATACTGAAACCCCGTCTCTACTAAAAATACAAAAATTAACCAGGCATGGTGACATGAGCCTGTAATCCCAGCTACTCAGGAGGCTGAGGCAGGAGAATTGCTTGAACCTAGGAGGTGGGGGTTGCAGTGAGCTGAGATTGCACCACCGCATTCCAGCCTAGGCGACACAGCAAGACTCTGTTTCGGCGGGGGGGGGGGGGGGGAATAAATACATAGGCATATGCACACCATGAAATGAAAACTATATAATTTCAGTGATTCTACAAAGAAATTATATGCCCTTATATTTGCATTTAAAACAGGTTTTGTGTAATATGGAGCTGAATGGTAAAATTAATGCTAACAATTTAAAACATCAATTTTTCTTTACTTACAACAACATTAAATAGCAAATAAAAAACATATGGTGAATATAGACCATGAAAAAGTACGTGAAAGAAAAATGTTTTGTATTTTAATATTTTTAAAGGCCTTTTTTCCTGCTTTTTTAGTAAGAAACTCTATGTTGTCATTTTGCACTGGGCCCAACAAATTATGCAGCCAGTCCTGGCAGCCAGTTGATATATGTGTTGCAGAGTTTTAAAATGTTTCCATGTCACCCTAGTTAGGCCCCAGGGGAGCTTCCCCGCCGCCTGGGCCACCTGGACTAAGTTGAGTAGGGCTGTGTTGTCAGAGAGAGCCTCACTGGGCAAACAGCCTCCTCCTTCTTTTCTTGGATTTATCTTTCTTTTTCTCGAGAATGGCAAAGTCCTAGAGTGCTCAGATGAAGGTGCTGGCCACCCTCAGCCAGATTTTCACCGAGGCTCCAGGCCTGCCTATCGCCTGTAAAAAAACTTGGCTCCTTCTATCTCACCAGGAGACAACCAGCGGGCTTGTGGCCAAAGCCCCATCCAGGAAGACTTTCCCTGTAGGCATGTGTATGTGTGTGTATGTATCTTCCTCTGGGCTTATCTTCATAGCAGGGGCTTGTTCACGGCTTGGTTAGGACCCCCACACTCTCATCTCAGTGTTAACAGTCATGAGAGTCCACTCCCAGAATCTGTCCCCATGCCTTTCTCTCCTGGCCACCTGTCAGCACTCCAGGGTTCGGAGGGAGAGTGGTGAGGGCTGATGAACTGGTGAGAGGCCCTAGGAGAGGCCGTGCTGGGAGGGTGGACCTGCCAGAGAGGGCACCTGCCCTGCTGAGGAAGCAGCAACAGCAGGGATGTGAAGAACTCTTCTATAATGAGCGCGGGCGAGTGAGGACAGGGGCATCAATCACCACCAGCGGTGACACCATCCTAGCTCTTCCTGTCAGCAGCTGGCTTCTCTCCTCACCTCTTCTGGGATTGGGGATCTGGAGGCATCCTGAGTGAGTTCGATGTGTGCCAGGCAGGGCCTTTCCAAGGCTGCAGTGACTGCTTACTGCCGCCTCTTGAGCACAGTTTGCTCGAGTTGAATTGTCTGTGTCCAAAGAATTGTTCCAACCAGAGCAAAACAAAACCCTTACAATGACACAAATGACTGAGACAGGGGCAGGGTTACAGGTTTGTCTTTCATAGTACCATTTTTGGTTAATGGGGGAGCCAAGGAATATTGCTGGGAAAATTCATCTACTCATGTAGTGTTTTTATTATCTACCTATTTTATAAAAGAAGTCCTGGGATTCAAAGATGAATAAGACGCACTTAATGTCCTTAAAAGCAGACCCCTTAATAGGGAGGACAGCAGAGTAATAACAGAATTATCAAACACATACAGCACCACTGGCCGGGCTGTAATCCCGCCATCGACAAAGAGCTGAGGGCACCTAAAGGAGAAAGTGCCTAACTCTGAACAGATTCAGGGAAGTTGTCCTGTGAAGTGACACACTTGCTGGACCTGAAGAATGTATAGGAGTTTTCCAGGAGGTTAAAGTGTGTGTGTGCAGGAAGCAAAGAGGCAGAAGTTGGTGTGTAGCCTAGTTTATCCTAGAAGGGGGAAAAGGGAATGTAAAGGTATGAAAGTATAGATGAGCAAGTAAGGGCAGATACCAGGGGATTTGGGAACGGCGAGGAAGTTGAAAGCTCTGGAGTGATCAGCCCTTCTAGATTGTGGGGTCCAGGGAGGGTGTGAGGAAAGAGATGGCAGTCTCTCTGGGCCTCTGCTGATGGACTATTTTGACTGGCAGAGCTAGAGAGGAGAGTATTCCAGGAGATGAGATAGTACACACTGAGTAGAAAACCCAGGGCATGTTTGGATGACAACAAAGTTTAGCTGGTGTGTAGAGAAAATGAATAGCAGAAATGGTTAGAAAGAAGGTCTGCCGAAGAGTTTGGACTTTAATTCCTTTGGCAAATGGGAACCACTAAAGTTTTTTTGTTAGTGGTTTTGTTGTCATTGGTCTCTCTCTCTCTCTCACTCTCTCTCGTGCATGTGCACGCATGTTTTTTGTAAAGACAAAGTCTACGTTGCCAGGCTGGTATCAAACTTCTTTATTTTTTTAATGAAAGGCCTGACATATTTATTACTGAACCCAGCCAGTCAATGTGTTTATAACAGATTCAGAGAGGAAAACATGTCGAACTCTCTAGATAGTGGTGACATTTCCAGCTTGATATGGTAACGGGATTGTGACCTTCAGGTAGCATAAATATGTGTGCCATCTCATGTGCAATTCCTTATAGACCTAGCTTGGTTCATCTCCAATGTCTCCTGTTGGAGTTGTACCTGATTTTATTACCAGTTTTCATCCGAATCCACTGGGGAATAGGACGATTTTGCTTTTGTTTGCTGACCAGGAACTGCTTAATCTTGAAAGTCTTGTGAGAAGACACGGCGAGAAGCGGAGTCAAGCACACAGCACAATGGTGGAGACAGGAAGACAGCGCTGTCTCTTCCTCAGCCTCCCAAAGCACTGGGATTCAGGCATGAGCCACTGGGCACAGCCCTCATTATTGTTTTTGAAGTACAATTTACATGCAGCAAAATTCATCCTTTTTAGCATTCTATGAGCTTTGGCTAATGTATGTATTCATGTAAACACCACCACAGTCAACCTGTAGAATGTTTGCAACATGTCACGTTTGTTTATGCCTCTGTAGTCAACCTTTCTCCCCACACTAGCCCCTCAAAACCACTGATGTGGCCAAGTTCGGTGGCTCATGCCTGTAATCCCAGCACTTTGGGAGGCCAAGGTGGATGGATCACCTGAGATCAGGAGTTCAAGATCAGCCTGACCAATATGGTGAAACCCTGTCTCTACTAAAAATACAAAAAACTAGCTGGGCCTGGTGGTGGGCGCCTATAATCTCAGCTACTCAGGAGGCTGAGGCAGAAGAATCCTTGAACCCTGGAGGCAGAGGTTGCAGTGAGCCAAGATCGTGCCATTGCATTCCAGCCTGGGCGACAGAGTGAAACTCCATCTCAAAACAACAACAACAACAACAACAACACACCAATCTGTTGTCCACCTCTAGAGTCTTCCCTGTTGCAGAATGTCCTATACATAGAATCACATAGGAAGCAGCTTTTTAAATGTGGTTTCTTTCACTTAGAATAACACATTTGAGATTCATCTATGTTTTTGTGTGGTCAAGAGTCTGCCACTTTCCTTGTTAAGTAGTATTCCATTGTGTGGATATACCCATCGTGTATCCATTCACCAGTTGAAAGGCATTTGGGCTATCTCCAGATTGGGATGATTATAAAGAAATCTACCATCAACATTCATGTACAGGTTTTTGTGTGATCATAAGTTTTCAATTCACTTGGGTAAATTCCCAAATAAACAAGAGTAAGAGTGTTGGGTTGAATAAGTGTTTATAAATGTATGTTCAACTTTATTTTAAGAAGAAGCCTACCGGACAGATGTGGTGGCTCACACCTGTAATCCTAGCATTTTGAGAGGCCAAGGCGGGCAGATGACCTGAGGTCAGGCGTTCGAGACCAGCCTGGCCAACATGGAGAAACCCTGTCTCAACTAAAATACAAAAAATAGTAGCCAGATGTGGTGGCATGCATTGTAGTCCCAGCTACTGGGGAGGCTGAAGGAGAGGAATTGCTTGAACCCGGGAGGCGGAGGGTGCAGCATCACTGCATTCCACCCTGTCGTCAGAGCAAGATTCTGTCTAAAAAAATAAATAAATAAAAGAAACCCACCAATTTTCCAAAGTAGATGTAGTATTTGAAAGTTCTAATTATACACATCCTCACCAGCACTTAGCACAGGCACACCTGGTTTTATTGAGCATTGCTTTATCGTGCTTCACAAATACTGTGCTTTTTACTCGTTGAAGGTCTGCGGCAACCCTGCATTGAGCAAGTCTATTGGTGCCATTTTTCCAACAGCAAGTGCTCACTTCTGGTCTCTGTGTCACAGTTTGGTAATTCTCACAATATTTCAAACATTTTCATTATTATTATATATGTTATCTTGATCTGTGATCAGTGATCTTTGATGTTACTACCGTAATTGTTTTGATACACCACAAACCACCCACCTATAAGATGGTGAACTTAATCAATAAATGTCATGTGTGTCTAACTGCTCCATTGACTTGCTGTTCCTCCATCTCTCTCCCTCTCCTCGGGCCTCCCTATTCCTTGAGACACAACAATTTTTATATTAGGTCAATTAATAACCCTACAATGGCTCCTAAGTGTTCAAGTGAAAGGAAGGGTCGCACATCTCTCACTTTAAATTGAAAGCTAGAATTGATTAAGCTTAGTGAATGAGACATGTTGAAAGCTGAACTAGGCTGAAAGCTAGGCCTCTTGCACTAATTAACCAATTAACCAAGTTGTGATTGCAAAGAAAAGGTTTTTGAAGGAAATTAAAAGTGCTACTCCAGTGAACACACAAATGATAAGAAAGCAAAACAGCCTTATTGCTGATATGGAGAAATTTGAGTGGTCTGGATAAAAGATCAAACCAGCCACCACATTCCCTTAGGCCAAAGCCTAATCCAAAACAATCTCCTAACTCTCTTCAATTCTGTGAAGGCTGAGAGAAGGAAAGAAGCTACAGAAGGAAAGTTTGAGGTTAGTAGAGGTAGGTTCACAAGGTTTAAGGAAAGAAGCCATCTCCATCACATAAAAGTGCAAGGTGAAGCAGCAAGTGTTGATGTAGAAGCTGCAACAAGTTATCCAGAAGATCTAGCAAAGATCATAAATGAAGGTGGCTGCACTACACAACAGATTTTTAATGGAGATGAAACAGGCTTACTTTGGAAGAAGATGCCATCTACGGCTTTCATAGCTAGAGAGGCAAAGTCAATGCCTGGCTTCAAAGCTTCAAAGGATAGGCTGACTCTCTTGATAGGGGTTAATGCAGTTGATGACTTTAAGGTGAAGCCAATGCTCATTTACCATTCCAGAAATCCTAGGGCCCTTAGACTTTTGCTAACGTGTGCTCTGTAAGTGGAACAACAAAGCCTGGATGACAACACATCTGTTTCTAGCATGGTTTATTGAATATTCTAAGCCCACTGTTGAAACCTATTGCTCAGAAAAGAAGATTCTTTTTAAAATATTACTGCTCTTTGACAACACACCTGTCACCCAAGAGCTCTGAGTGGAAATGTACAAGGAGGCTAATGTTGTTTTCATGCCTGCCAACACAACATCCATTCTGCAGCCCATAAATCAGGAGTAATTTGGACTTTTAAGTCTTATTATTTAAGAAATACGTTTCATAAGGCTGTAGCTGCCACACATAGTGACTCCTCTGAGGGATCTGGAAGTGCATGGAAAATCTTCTGGAAAGGATTCGCCATTCTAGATGACATTAAGAACATTTGTGGCCGGGCGCGGTGGCTCAAGCCTGTAATCCCAGCACTTTGGGAGGCCGAGGCGGGTGGATCACGAGGTCAGGAGATCGAGACTATCCTGGCTAACATGGTGAAACCCCGTCTCTACTAAAAATACAAAAAACTAGCCGGGCGTGGTGGCGGGCGCCTGTAGTCTCAGCTACTTGGGAGGCTGAGGTGGGAGAATGGCGTGAACCCGGGAGGCGGAGCTTGCAGTGAGCCGAGATCACGCCACTGCACTCCAGCCTGGGAGCACAGCGAGACTCCATCTCAAAAAAAAAAAAAGAACATTTGTGATTCATCAGAGAAGATCAAAATATTAGCATCAATATAAGTCTGAAAGTTGATTCCAACCCTGATGGATGACTTTGAGGGGTTCGAGAAGTCAGTGGAGGAAGTCACTGCAGATGTGGTAGAAACAGCAAAAGAACTAGAGTTAGAAGTGGAGCCTGAAGGGGTGACCGAATTCCTGCAATCTCATGATCAAAGTTGAACAGATGAGAAGTTGCTTCTTAGGGATGAGTAAAAAAGTGGTTTCTTGAGATAGAACCTATTCCTGTTGAAGATGCCATGAATATTGTTAAAATGACAACAAAAAATTTAGAATATTCTATCAACTTAGTTGATAAAACAGTGGCAGGGTTTGAGAACATTGACTCCAATTTTGAAAGAAGTTCTACTGTGAGTAAAATGCTATCAAACAGCATCTAATGCTGCAGGGAAGATGTTCATGAAAGGAAGAGTCAATCGATGCGGGAAACCTCGTTGTTATCTTTAAGAAATTGCCACGGCCACTCCAACTTTCAGCAACCACTCCCCTGATGAGTCAGCAGCCATCAACACTGAGGCAAGACACTCCACCAGCAAAAAAGATGATAACTCGCTGGGCCGGGCGCGGTGGCTCAAGCCTGTAATCCCAGCACTTTGGGAGGCCGAGACGGGCGGATCACGAAGTCAGGAGATCGAGACCATCCTGGCTAACCCGGTGAAACCCCGTATCTACTAAAAAAATACAAAAAAAAAACCAGCCGGGCGAGGTGGCGGGCGCCCGTAGTCCCAGCTACTCGGGAGGCTGAGGCAGGAGAATGGCTTCAACCCGGGAGGCGGAGCTTGCAGTGAGCTGAGATCAGGCCACTGCACTCCAGCCCGGGAGATAGAGCGAGACTCCGTCTCAAAAAAAAAAATAAAATAAAAAAGATAACTCGCTGAAGGCTCGGGTGATTGTTAGCATTTTGCAGCAATAAAGTATTTTAAAATTAAGATACATATATTTTTTAAGACATAATGCTGTCGTACACTTAGTAGACTACAGTATAGAGTAAACATAACTTTTATATGCTCTGTGAAACAAAAAAAATTCATGTGACTTTTTTTTTTTTGTGATATTCACTTTGTCCTGGTGGTAACTGAACCCTGCATATCTCTGAGGTACCTGTATTGTAATTTTAGCTATTCTGTGTGTGGTAGAATGTCACTGTGGCCTTAACTTGCATTTCCTTAATGATGTCGAGTATCTTTTCATGTGTTTATTTGCCATCTTTATATCTCTTTTGGTGAAGGGTCTGTTCAAATCCATTAAAGTGCTGTGATCACAGTTCCGTGTTAGGAGATTATCCTGGCAGTGGTGTCCTGTCTTGCTACTCAAGCTATCGAATGAGGACCGACAGCATCTGCATCTCCCAGGGGCTTGGTAAAAATGCAGCACTTTGGCCTCATCCCAGTCCAGCCCAATCAGACTCTGCATTTGAACAAGATCCCCAGGTGATTTGTGTGCCTGTTAAACTTTGAGAAGCATTGGTGTTCAGAAGAAATTAGAAGAGAAGGGAAAAATGTAAGGGACTAATTTAGGAAGCTATTGCCATATAGAGAACTTAGGAAGGCCGAACAGTCAGAAGGCAAAGGAAGTAAGAATCCACACATCTACTGGCCCAGTCTGGAAACTTGGCTCAGGGTCTGAGTCCCTATCTGTTCCCTTACTTGTGTCCCGCTGCTGGATAAAGGCCCATGTGGTAACAAAGAGGGTCTTCACAGGAAATCCCATTACCTAGAACAGCAGACACATCTGTCTAGGCCTCTAGTTACAACCTGAGGGATGGTAGTGTGGGGAGGCTTGTTGGGTCCCTAAGGCAGGACAGGGATAGGATTCCATTTCATCAATTGCTTTAGCCAGTACTGGCAGTGCCTCTGATACGGCAGTAACCGTGCTGGATACACATGAGTAAGGTCCAGCCCTCAGATGAAAGTCATGAACTAGTGGAAGAGACAGACAGATGTAATTACAGTTCAGTAGGATCAGTGTCATAGCAGAGATCTCTCTCTCTGTCTGTCTCTAAAATACTGTACAAGCCTAGAACTTAGAGAAGGGACAGAGGGATTCAGAAAAAAGTTAACAGTTGTCTTGGGTTTTAGAATTTTAATAATAGCTAACATTGATGGAGCACCATCATGGAGCTATGTGCCAGACCCGTATTTTAGATTACACATTACTGTGTTTATTCCTCACAGTGGCCTTCTGAGATAGGAACTGGTGTTAGCCCCATTTTATAGACAACGTAACCATGGGCACGCCCCAGGCCTTTTAGCTAGATTCCCACTCAGTCTGTCTGGCACCAATGTTTGCTTTCTTAACTGAGCTTGCACCGTGAGCCAGGGGGTGTCTGAGAGAACCCCAGGGAGAACAGATGCAGAAACCGGTGTCCATAGCCCAAGGAGCCCCCAGACCTTGCCTCTGCCCCTTCGCCCAGAGTGACTGAAGAGATTGACAGATGCCTAGGCAAAGCCTTCGAGCTGCCTGGGGAAGGTCAGGCATTGCCAGAAGCACCTGGCTGTCCTTTTGCTGCTGAGCAGCCTTTGGTCAAGCTTCCATGGTCAGCCTCTGCTCTGGCCGCTGCCTTTCTCTGCAGGCAGAGCTGGACAGTGTCAAAGCTTGGCTCTCCTTCGATCTCACATAACTGTGGATTTCTCCTCTATCTAAGGAGATAAAGCCAAAGACAGGGTTTTGCTATTTCTCAGCCGCCCCTGACAGCATAGAGGTCTGTACATTGTAAAGATTTCCAAAAAGGAACTCTGTTATGGTTTTTAGAAGTAAACCTGGAGAAACAGGGTAGACATGCCCCTCAGCATGCCTTTGTAAAGGCCTCTTGCCCCTCCCCACAACTGCCACCCCGCTCCCGACACGTCAGTTGGACTTTGTAAGCTCCTTGAGTTCAAGGACATGTATGCAGTTTACATTCTTCCTGCAGTGCCTTCGTGCTGTGCCTACCCAAGGGAGGCGCTCCAGAAGTGGTGGTTGTGCCGATACCTCAGGAGGCTGAAGCACGGGGAGATTGTGCCTCACAGCAGTGAGGAGCAGAGTCTCTGGATCTAGCCTGCCAGGCTGATCCTGTCCTGGCCCCTTACCAGCTGTGCAACATGAAGCAAGTTGCTTAAACTCTCTGGGCCTTAGATTTTCCTCTGGAAGATGGAGATAATTGTTCCTGTCTCCTACAGATGTCGTGAGGTTGAAGTGAGTTATAAATACTGGTGGTCCCTGACTTAAAATTTCTTGGCTCTGTGATGGTGCGAAAGTGACACTCATTCAGTAGAAACTGAACTTTCAATCCTGAATTTTTGATTTTTAATGATTATAAAATTTTTATTTTAATGATTATAAAAGATGCTTTGTGTTCCATAATTGCATCCAATTGTAGGCTAATATAAGTGTTCTAAGCATGTTTAAGGTAGGCTAGGCTAAGCTGTGATGTCAGTAGGTTAGGTGTACTTGCATTTTTTGACTTACTACAGGTTTATTGGAACACCCCATTGTAGGTCCCAGCCTGTAAAGTGCTTAGAAGAGTATCTAACCCATATTAAGCACAATGTAATGATTAGCATAATAGAAGAGAGCAGTTTTTGGAATCAGAACTGGATTGGACTGGGTTGGAGTCCCAGTCTCATCCCCTTCTAGCTGTGACTTTGGGCTAGTTACTGAACCTCTCTAAGTGTCAGCTTCCACATCTAAAAAATGGGGATGATAACACCCTCATTGGAGGATGAGGGAGAGCAGGAAAAGCAGTAACAAGGCCAGGTGCAGTGGCTCACACCTGTAATCCCAGCACTTTGGAAGGCCGAGGCAAGCAGATCACTTGAAGCCAGGAGTTCAAGACCAGCCTGGCGAACATGGTGAAACTCGTCCCTACTAAAAATACAAAAATATTAGCTAGGCGTCGTGGTGGATGCCTGTAGTCCTAGCTACTCAGGAGGCTGAGGCAGGAGAATTGCTTGAATCATGAGGCGGAGGTTGTAGTGAGCTGAGATCGCGCCACTGCACTCCAGCCTGGGAGACAGAACAAGACTCCATCCCCCATCCCACCCCACAACTCCACCCCCCAAAAAAGGGCAGTAACAAAAGTATAAGGCTGGCCTGGTGCCTGCTTAGAGTAAGACTGCTGTAATCATATGGTTTATTGATTCACTTGTCCACCTGATCTGAGGGGAAGGCAGACATGGCTGCTCTTTGGTTGACCTGATAAGGTGCCTTCACCCCTATCTAGGGCAAGTGGAAGTCATGGGCAATTGGAGGTCAAGGGCAACAAGACAGCTGAGTTGTGTTCATGGTGAACCTAACACTTAAAAGGGCAGAACCAACAAGATGAATTCAACAGGTGCCCTGAGGTAAGACGAGCAAAATGGCCCCTAGTTCAGAAAGCAAACACTAGAAAATGTGGCAGCTGCAGGGGCCGAGGACAGGGATGCAGAACTGGAGCCACCTCCAAGCCACGGTTACCTAGAACCTCTGTGTATCTCTGCCCTCGGCAATCTGCCTGCAGCCTGGGTCTCTGTCTCATTTCATAGCTCATTACCCGTTTCTAGGTATTTCAGGCTCTGTAGAGATAAGTCGGTGCCATTTGTGGTTGCTGGGACTGGAGTTCTCAGTAAACCTTGCTGACAGATAATGTGCAACATCAGAGTACTTCCAGCAAACCTTGGGTCAAGAACAGGGAGTGGGAGGAGAGATGAAGAGCAAACATCCACAGAAGATCAGTGGAGAAAACCTGAGTCTTAGTAGAACTCTTGTACAGGGTGGCCAAGGACACGGTCTTCTGAGTTTCTTCGACGGTGGCCTTGGGTGGATGGTCTCAGGAGGCTGTTTATCACCTCTGTCTTTTGATGCATCTTCACTGTGACCATGGCAGTGGGGCCCCTCCCATCCCTTTGAGCACAGCCTGCGGGAGCTCCTGGGGAGGAGGTGCATGGAAGGAGGGCGAGGGTTGACACCAGAGATGGGGGCAGCACCGAATCACAGAGGGCCTTGGCTGCAGAGCCAAGGAATCCGAACCGCATTGTGTAAGCAACAGGCAGCCAGTGAGGGACTTTCATCAGGGAAGCAGAATGATTTGATGGGTATTTTAGAAACTTTGTTCTCCGCTGTGTGGAAGATAAGCATCTTGAGAAGATAAAGGAAACACTGTCTAATTTTTTTTAATGTACTATATTTTCCAAGTGAAGCCTACATCACTGATACCACTTTCCTCTAGTTATGTATTTTCATTGATGCAATCTCTTTAAAAGGTCAAGGAAAATTTTTATTATCTTAAGCCTTTGATGATGCCCTAGTTTGTCCCTTCCCCACCATGTAAAGTAGGGCACAGAGAAATCAGGAAACTCTCCCAAACTCCTGCAGTGGGTTTTTAGCAGAGCCAGAAAGGACTTCACAGAGTCTGGATTCTCAGAACTGTGCTCAAATTAGATCCTGCTGCAATCCACCGAGACAACCAGGTTTGCCCTTACCTCCTAAAAAGTGACTTTCAACTTCGAAAAAGAGAATACCCAGGTTTTCGAAACCTGGCTGAGATGGAGTTCCAGGTTAGATTTTTGCAGATCACTGCCTTAGTTTCCTTCTGCAATACCAGTCTTGCATCATTAATGTTTCTCAATGGTTTTCCTGCCAGTCACTTCACTGTATTCCAAGTATAAACACAGTGTCAGTGTTGGCCTCTAGCCTGGAGGGGCTACCAGGCCCAAAAGAACCTCACCTTGGGAAGTGGGGGTCAACACTGGATAGAGAAGTCAATGTTGCCTGCCTTCTAATATCTCCAATGCACCTCTTCATTTACTGCAGAAACTTGCCTCAGACTTTTGCATGAGTCAGCAGTTTCTTCTAATTGGCTGGAGTTGTGGCAGCTGCTCCGCAGTCCATCCCACTGTACTATGTCTCTAGAGCACACCTGGCAGGAAGGGACTGTGTGCAGAAAGGATGTTCATGAGGCTGCATTTATAGTACACTATGAATTTCATGTAAGTTCTTCTGCAGTTTGAAGTAGAAAGTGGTGCACTATATATCACTGCAATTTATTTCAAATTCTATCTATGCTATCCCCAAATGCAACATAAATGCATTACTGTCCTTTGTACAAAAGACTTCCAAATGGTACTGTGACAAACAAGTATGTTTCCACATAGTTTTGCTCTTTTTAAAACACTGCATAGTACTTTGATTCTGGTCCATGTCTCACACACCTACCCTTGAGTCTTCTGAGGAAAGACCAACAGCAGGTGAAAAATCCTAGATCACTCAATAAACCAAATTTGAGCTTTTAAAATTCCATATCGTTGGACTCAAATTGGACTTTGGGCTCTAGGGAATGAACGATGCCTTTGTCCACAAATGTAGGTTTCTGAAGAAAAGTACAGCAGGCTTTAAGGGAATCAAGCCCGCAGACAAGTTAGGGCTTTTACAAATAAAATGGAAAATATAAATCTTGTGCTTTTTGAGCATCTACTCGTTAGATATTTTCAGCCAGAGAGTAAAAGTGTGCATTTTCTAGCAAGGATGCTTTACAAACCTGTCTCTGCAAACAGGTATAAGCACACATGTAAAAGCAGGGGGTGGTCACTTCATTGTCCTTCAGAGAATAAAGTGTCGTCCCAACAGGATACAACATTCACCTTGCTCTGAACGAAGCCCTGAGTGGAGCCTGTGCTGTATTTCACTGTGACACCACCTGGTCCCTGTTCTCGAAGCTTTACATGCTCATTTTCTCTCAATGAAGCACTAACTCAGAACAAGCCTGTGCTTATAACAGGACTTGCAATCAGCTCAGTCCTCCATGGAAAAGGATGGCAAATAGTGACCATGACTGGCAAAAATCCACATGGGAGAAAGACCTCCACGTGTGCCTTTCAGAAGTCTGAGGTGTCCAGTCTATATTGTGCTACAAGCCTCTCCTCCACCTTTCTTGATTTTTAAAAAATCTTGGACGGGTACGGTGGTTCACACCTGTAATCTCAGCACTTTGGGAGGTCTAGGCGGGTGGATCACAAGATCAGAAGATGGAGACCAGCCTGGCCAACATGGTGAAACCCCATCTCTACCAGAAATACAAAAATTAGCTGGGCGTGGTTGCCAGTGCCTATAATCCTAGCTACTCGGGAGGCTGAGGCAGGAGAATCCCTTGAACCTGGGAGGCAGAGGCTGCAGTGAGCCGAGATCGCGTCACTGCACTCCAGCCTGGCAACAGAGCGAGATTCCATCTCAAAAAAAAAAAAAAAAAAAAGAAATCTCACTGGCCTTCTTTGTATTCCCAGTCACTTGTGTGTTCTGTTTCACTGTGTGATGCGTTTCTATCATTCAGGGATAATTTCTGAGCGTCATTTAATTTTTGTCCTCTACCCCCAAGTCCAAATGGGGACCCCAAAACACAATGACCATCCATTATTATACCAAGGAATTCAGGAAATGCTGAGAATAATGTCCCTCAGGGTTGCTTTCTAGAATTAGCATTTAACTGTAAGCCTGAATTTCTTCCTTTTGCCACAAGGAAGAAACAATCCACCGGAGAAATTGTGTTACTGATGAAACTGAAACAAGAGCATAAAGTCAAATGTCTTCCACAAATCTTCCAGCTGGGAAAAATGAGAGCAGCTTCCCTAAAAAGGGATAAGATTCAAGAGAATTGTGTTATCATCTTGAGCCATGTTTACAAGATTCAAGCTTAGGGGAGCATAGCGCTATCAGGACAAAACTAGCTTGCTAATCTTGTTTTCAAATGTATTTGGAAAAGTCAACTAAAGTTAAAACTAAAAATCTATAAAGGGTTGGAAGAGGCTTTTTAAAAAAAAGATCTAAGCCTATTTGCCCAAATTCCCAAGTTAATACTTAGTATTTATTAAAATGTGAGATTGTGACATTTGAAAAGCCACATAGTTTAAGCTAGGCTTGATTTGTCTTTACCAACTTTCCTTCTACATTATATCAATAATTACATGTACTGCTTTTTTTCCCACTTATCATATCATAAGCATTTTTTCATGTTATAGTCTTCATAATTATCTTTTCATTTATACCTTAATATTCTAACCACTAAATGCACCATAAATACATTTATCATTCCCCTTTTTTTTTTTAGGTTGTTTCCAATTTTTCACTATTGTAAATAATACTGCAATCAGCATTTTGAGGACTTTAGTTATATTTCAGCATTTGAATTACTTCCTTAGGGTAGATTTCCAGAAGTAGAAATAATGAGTTAAATAGTATGTACATTTTTATGGCCCTGGATAGTTTGCTAAATTGTTTTGCCAAGGAATTATACCTAGTTACTCGGTCGTTAGCAATGAATGAGAAGATTGTTCTCACCAGCATTGGGTATTAATATGTAAAATGTGTTCATTAATTTAACAGGAAAATAATTTATTTGCCTGGAAGCTTTAAAATTTTTAAGTAGGCGCCGGGCGCGGTGGCTCACGCTTGTAACTTTGGGAGGCCGAGGCGGACAGATCACGAGGTCAGGAGATCGAGACCATCCTGGCTAACAGGTGAAACCCCGTCTCTACTAAAAATACAAAAAAGTGAGCCGGGCATGGTGGCGGGCGCCTGTAATCCCAGCTACTCGGGAGGCTGAGGCAGGAGAATGGCGTGAACCCGGGAGGTGGAGCTTGCAGTGAGCCGAGAATGTGCCACTGCACTCCAGCCTGGGCGACAGAGTGAGACTCCGTCTCAAAAAAAAAAAAAAAAAAGAAACAAATTTTAAGTAAGCAAATATGTCCACTTTTCCTCTGAGCTTTCTTAACTTGCTTGAGACTTAGTAAGTTGTCCCTTCTCCCATCAAGAGCATTGGATTTGCAAGTATGTGGGAGGGCAGGATCCCCTAGCCTAGGACACACTCTCCAGCAACTCCACCAAAGCATCTGGAGGTGGGTCCTGGCTCCAGGGAATTCCCATGTGCAGCTAAGCCTGAGAACCCCTGGCTTAGACGGTAGGGATTCAGGCAGTGGGGAGATGAAGGCAACAGTTTCCCTTTAAGGAAGTTTGATGGAAGGCAGAGATATGATGGAAATTTTAAGGAGTAATGGTTAAAGAAGGGTGCTCTTAAAAATAAGATACATGGGCCAGGCGTGGTGGCTCACGCCTGGAATCCTAGCACTTTGGGAGGCCAAGGCGGGTGGATCACCTGAGGTCAGGAGTTCGAGACCAGCCTGGCCAACATGGTGATACCCCATCTCTATTGAAAATACAAAATATGAGTTAGTCTTGGTGGTGTGCACCTGTAATCCCAGCTACCCAGGAGGCTGAGGCAGGAGAATTGCTTGAACCCAGGAGGTGGAGGTCGCAGTGAGCCAAGATTGCACCACTGCACTCCAGCCTGGGCAACAAGAGCAAAACTCCATCTCAAAAAAATAAAATAAAATAAATAAAATAAAATACATGACCTGAATATGTTTGAAGACAGAGGGAAAGATTCTTTGGAAAGCAACAGAAAAAAGTAAGAGAGAAAGAAAAATGAAGAAAACAGGAATGAGGGAGAGGAGTTGGGCCAATGTCCCAGGAGAGAGGTGAGCATGGGAAAGGGAAAATCGTTTCTGCTTAGATGTGTGAAGGAAAGAATATGGGTGAAAACGCAAGGACGTTTTGAGGTATAGGAGTTTGCATGGGTTGGCCTCGATCTCAGGGCAGTGGAAATTATGTGGAATAACTACAGTGGATAAAGGGAGAAGAGGAAATACAAGCATAGTGTACTAAAAGTAGTCAATATATCAACTGGTCCGCAGCACTCTTCCAGAAAGCCTCCACTGAGAAACAGACAACAAACTAATGACTAAAATTGGGGTTGGACATGATTAGCTGTCATTTACTCACATTATCCTTCCAAGTCTATCATAGTGGCCTGGCTCTATACATTGCATGAGGCAGGACTCAATCAGAAAAGTGGAATCATCATGAATGAAACAGAGTAAGATAATTTTTTACAAATGTGGATTAGGCCTTAAGCAATTGTGGGACCTGATGGCAGACTGTTGTCTCTGCATCTGGTGTTGGGACTGAAGTTGTTGTAGGCCAGAGGGAAAGGAGAACTGAATGTGCAATGAGGGAGAGCAATTAAGAACAACTGGTACTCCCATTCTGTTTCACCATCTCCAGCCTTGAGGATGTGGGTGACTTGCGGAAGCAGCTGGTACCTTTTGTCAGAGGTGCACACATACCCGGCCCAGGACTTGGAGGGGCTGAAGGAGGGAACTGGCAGGAGCCGGAGTGCCATGCCAACAAGGTAGGCTAGGAGATACTTAACAACATACATGAGCTGCCGAGGTACCTGGTACCTATACACCTTTCAAACACAAAAATGGCTGCTGCCTCAACTTTGCCTTCCAAATCTCACTTGGAGAACCATAGAGGAAAGGGAATTCTGAGACTTGGCTTCATTGTGGCCCAGTTGACACCTTACAAAGCCACCACACTGTTTGAAAACAGTCTGTATTTGAAGACTCTATTTGACTGTTTGAAAACAGTGTCTATTTTCAAAAATGCTTTGACGTGGCCAGATGCAGTGGCTCATGCCTGTAATCCTAGCACTTTGGGAGGCCAAGGTGGGCAGATCACCTGAGATCGGGAGTTCGAGCCCAGCCTGACCAACATGGAGAAACCCTGTCTCTACTAAAAATACAAAATTAGTCGGGTGTGGTGGTGCAGGCCTGTAATCCTAGCGACTCAGGAGGCTGAGGCAGGAGAATCGCTTGAACCCAGGAGGCGGAGGTTGCGGTCAGCTGAGATCACACCATTGCACTCCAGCATGGGCAACAAGAGCAAAACTCTGTCTCAAAAAAAAAAAAGTGCTTTGAAGCACTCTACAGACTCATGCAAGAATCCAGCACATGAAGTAGGTTGCCAGCAATGGTTGAGTTTTATAAGGGGAGAAATGTCAGCCTAAAGGTTCCAGTTTGGGCCCAAAGTCACGTCTTGTATTCCTGTTGGAATGATGACATTTAAAACTAGTTTTCCGGTCCTAGAAATGAGAACAGAGACGCCCTCTCTCTGCTGGTGGTGTGCTTGAGGAGGAACCCCCCCCCATGCCACTGTTTCATAACTGTCACCACAGCAAGAAGTTTGGGGCAAAATAGCCCCTAGGGTTTTTGGAAATGTAGCCTTAACTGAGCTTTTCCTTGTCTCAGCACACCCTCACAACTTAGACGTGACTGGGAATTGGGAACCATTTCCACAGCCAGTGCTGCAAACAGCGCCTGGTATGAGTAATTAACTTTCACATGGGGGCAGCTTGCCCTGAATTTGAAGACTCTGCAATGTCCCAGATCCTCATAAAGCAGCTCAAATATTTGCCGTCCAATGAAGCATGGCTGAAATAACACAATCTCCTTGTTGCAGGTTTTGGGAACGCAGCGTCGGCTAGACCCTGGGGCCCTGTGGCTTCCGTCCTCTCCTGGAGAGATGACCAGCTGAGGAGTCGGGCCCTCTTGGCTCCGAGGAAGGGGGAACAACATCTGCTGTGGCATGTGCCCTGCCTGCTTCATCTCTCACCTGACTTTAAACACAGAGGGAATCAACACCGAGCTAGAAGCTAGACAGCAGGCCTCCCTCCCTGTGTTTAAGCTCACACAGCCACATCTGATGCTGTGGAGCGGGCTAATGTCAGTCAGACTCAGACCCTCATTTAGTTTTACTGCGCATGTGCAATGAAGCCAAACTGGAAAGTAGAACCATTTACTAGGACCTGGGTTTGAAGGATTTTGGAAAACATTCTTGGAACCTCGAAAGGCTGGCTTCCCAAAGAATTTCTCAACCCCTTTCTTCTTTTTCTTTCTTCTATGGTTTCCTTTTCCTTCTTCCCCTTCCTCCTTTTCTCTGCCCTTTGTTCTCACTCCAGAAACACATATTCAAACATTTACTGGGATCATGCCCTGATGTACGTGGGGGACAGGAGAATGGAAGGCACTGTGCCTGCCTTCAGGGGACCGACTGGTCAGCATGGGGGGAACACGGGGCGGTGAAGGCACAAGGGAGGGTGAATGTCAGATGAGCCGAGTCTTGAAGCAAAGGTAAGAATTACCGGTGGTCTCCTCTGTTCTTCAGTTGTCATTTATCGGCCCCAACACCCTCCTTTCATACCCTTTACCATCCACTAGGCTGTCACTGGAGAAAGAACCTGGCAGCCAGCAGTAAACTCTGACATCTTCTTATGGCCATCTCTGGGCTCATCTCCTGGGTAAAGAAATCGCTCTCAAATGCAAACCCTCCTAACTTCCTGACTCTCCAGAAGTATCCAAAGTAAAGTTTCAAACACCCAATCACCTGCCCACTCTTAATTAGAGCTGGCAAGTCCTCTCAGCTATGGTGGCCACTTAACATTTTTGCGATTCTCTTAGAACACAAACAGACTTTCAAATCTCTTTCCTGTTGTTCACAGTGTTCCTGGCTGCTATAGTAGATTTTGCTGTCACCTCTATTTTCACTCATGTCCCAGCCACACCAATACTTGTAAGGGGGCCAGAAACAGTTTTAAACATAAGTTGGCTTCCAGCCTAGAGCCGAATTTATCATCCACTATTTCCCTGGCATCACACTTGTCCTCCCAACCTCTGGTGCCTGGCTCAACTATAGCCTGAAAGAGTTAACAGCCAAGAAGCCAGAACCAACTTTTAGGGGAGGAGCTTTAGAATGCTGACACGGCAGTCATCAGATCTGCAAAATGGTATTCAGCAAAGTGTGAGATTGTTACGAGACCAAATGCTAAACTTAATATATGAGACCTTGACACTAGGTACCAGATAGATCTGCTTTCAGGTCCCCTTTTTGCAGAATCCTTAGGAGCAGCATGTCATTTAACCACATTGCTTTACAAATGCTGCATCTGGAGTCAAGAAGACCATCTGAGGGGTTTGGAGGTTGCTGTCTGCCTGGTGATCAGAATGCTGCCCTTAGGTCGTATAGCAAATCAGAGGGAGGTCATCGAACCGCATCACCTATGTCTCCTGGGAGCTTGTTAGAAATGCTGAATCTTGGGCTCCCACTTGACCTGCAGAAACAGAATCTGCATGTTGACAAGATCACCAGGTGATCTGTGTGCACATTACTGTTTGAGGAGCTCTGCTACAGAGTTTTACGGCAACAAAACACTTTTACATATATAAAATCCTCCTCTGAGGAAGGCAGAGGAAACTGAGGATTTGGGAAGGTGAGTGATTCTCTCAGGTCACATGGCTGGCGCCAGACATTTCTTAACTCCTACTTATGTGGCGCTCTTTCCACCAAACCACTTTGCCTCCTGCCAACAGTCAGGAGAGAATGACAGTGGCCACGGAGGCTTTCGTTGAGCGCTCGCCGCACGCCACACATTGTTCTGATTAAGTTGTTTAATATCACTGGATCTATGAGGTGGGAGCCTTTATTTTTCTCATTTTTCTACTAGGTAAGTGGTGGAGCACCAGAATCAACTAGTGTATTCCAGACTTCATTTAAGTTGCCCACACTGAAGGTTGAATTCTGAACTTCCCAGTAGTAACTGGGAAGCAGTAAGGAAACAAGGGAATAAACAGGAACCTAGCTGTGTAACACTGGGCATGTCACATCACCCCACGTTACTCACCCAAGAAACGACGTTCAACTGGATGATCTTTAAGGCAATTTCCAGCACTGACATTTTAGGATTCTAAATATTTCTAAATCCTTTGCTTGATATCTACTGATGGCTTTTCTTCTGAGCATCTCTGATTTAGTATCAGAAACTGTCAGCCCAGGCCAGAGGATAGGGGAAGGGGATTGGAGGCAGAGGCACATTTTACATGAGTGGGACAGATGACAAGCCCCAAGACCACATCCTGAACCTGCCTGCCGGCCAGCCACAACCCAATCTACGGTGTGGCATTGTGGGATAACTCCCAGTACGTGTCCTGCAGAAGTTTCTGAGACTAATTTAACACCACTCCTTACAGCTGCACCACACCCAGTTCAGCTGGCAAGAGGATGCTTTTAAAGAAGAAAAGGTGATTAGGCCTGGAGAGTTTCCCACAAACCCAACGTCACAGAATGAGTTAACTGCCAATGAATCAGAAACATATGGTGCTCAACAAGCTTCTCTCAGATTACGCACTGTTTAATAATCTAGGGAATCGTTATTTGTCAAAACAGTTGGAACTTGTTACCAAATGCAGGACCTCTGAGACCCAGTTTGAAATGTATTGTCAAACACGCCAGAGCCTCCAGGGCCAGATTAATGCATTTTAGCTCCATCCATGGGAGATTATTTTCCGAGTGTACCATTTGGTGATTGTGACTCAGAATGGGGTCTGACGAGAGCTGAGGTTTAAAAGACACCTGATCAATTACGCCTAAGTAAATACAGCTTAAAAGAAATCACAAGTAAGCACTACTTTAGTCACAGTGCAAAAGAACACACACTTGCTGCTTCTATTTTCAGAAAATTAATGAACGATTTTAGTTATGGCAAAACAACCCTGCAGAACAAGGGTCAGTTTGCTCTTTAATCAAGAAGCTTTGCCAAATATTTACTAAAATAGGGCAGACTCCTTGTAAAAGTATAAATAGTTTTGTTTCTTATTTAAAATAAAAAGGTCCCTAGCACCTTATATGGTCTGATCCTTTGATAGCACTCAAGTGTTTCTATAGTAGGATTTCCATTGTGGTCTCTGCTAAGGAAAAAAGAAACAAAATTGCAGCACGAGGTCAGAGAAAAATGATGCTTCCCATAAAAATCCAATCGAAACTGCAGAGTAGACTGTAAGGAATGTTGTCCCATAGGGTAAAGCATGTGGTGATGCTGTAGTCAGACTCAGTGAGGACCAAGATTCCCGTGGCGGACTCATGGTTCATCCCTTCACCTTCTTCCCTCCTTCCTGATAGTCCCACATTCTGTGTCTCTCCCCAGTGTGGTGCAGGGGATGAGCTCCATGCTCAGCTCCAGGGGCAAGTTCTGCTTAAGCCAACCATGGGAGTTCCCTGATTGGTTTAGGAACAGGCCTGTGACCAATTCTGCCCCATGAAAAGTGCGAAATCTGCTGTGGGGAGGTTTCGGGAAAGAGTTCCTTGCTCCTAAGAAAGAGGAACAGGAAGAGACTGATCTTCTTACAGGCGCTGCCATGTTTGAATATGATGCTCCAAAGTGGCAACCATGTTGCTTTCAGTTGAGGGTAAACCTGACACAAGGTTGGGCAAGATAAGGAGAATCAGTGAGAGACGGCACATAGCCCTGACACATCACATCTGGAGCCCACCTGCCTTTGGATTTCCCGTTATGTGAAACAACAAATTTCCTTATTGTTTAAATCAGTTTGAGTTGGTATTTCCAGTATTTGCTGCCCAAAGCATCCAAACTGATCTAATTAGCATTCAAATTCACAAACCACAGACTAGCCACCCCCTTTTCCATTACTGTCCCGAAAACTTTGCATCACACGTCGTTTTGTCAAAAGTCTTCTGAAAGGGTAAAATTTCCCCAGATACCATAACATAATGCTATAGATTAATCAATATGTCTAAATGGTGATCCTTGACTGATTACAACTAATTTCATTTTCATTTCTCAAGACAGGCAAACCAGAGTGGCTTTCTAAAGGGCCCTTTCTATCATAAAAATAACATTGAGTCAGTCACATGTTCATTCCCAGGACTGGCTGAGTGGATCCATCCACCTTCTCTCATGGATACCCCTTGTGACAAAGCTGGGAATGTCGAGACAGCTGATGGGACTCAGGGTAGACAATGGGGGGTCTGAAACAGCAAATCTTACCAGTTCAACCAAGAGTCAAGGGAGATGACATAAAAAACAGACATATTCTATATTTTGTATTCGGAATGTTTTTTTCTTTTTTAACCTTCATCAGAGATTTTTATATACACACATTCCAAAATGGAACAATGCAGCAAAAAGAGTAAAGGGGAATTCTAAAAGCATTCTCTGCCTACATCTGATGAATGAAAGGATTGGAATTTTTCACCTTTATTTATTTGGCCTCAGTGTTCTGCTTTCTTGTATCTATGAAGACCTAATTTAGCACACTTCAAATCCCTTGAGGGAGGTAGTTACTGAATGTCCTTCCAGCTCTAAGAAGGAGAGCTGGAGGCTTTACTCCATGAGGACCTCTGGCACTTAGATTACAGATTGGAGGAATGGTGGGTAATTCCCAATCAAAACTGAATCTGAAAATTATTTTTAAGACCACTTAACATGCTATCTATTTTCTTAACAAATTTTAAGTATATATTACTGTTGATTATAGGTTAACTAGAGCTTATTCATGTTGCTAACTGAAACTTTATATCTATTGATTAATAGTTCTCCATTTCCCCCTCCCCCCAAGTCCCTGGTAACCACTATTCCAGTCTTTGATTTTATGAATTTGACTATTTTAGATACTTCATACAAGTGGAACCATGCAGTATTAATCTTTCTGTGTCTGGCTTATTACATTTAGCACAATGTCTTCAAGGTCTATCCATATGGTCAGACAGGACAGAATTTCCTTCGTTTTAAAGGCTGAATAGTATTCCATTGTACAAATAAATCACATTTTTAAAAATCCATCTGTCAATGGACATTTAAGTAGTTTCCTTGTCTTAGCTGTTGTGATTAGTGCTGCAGTGAACACGAGAATGCTAATACCTCTCGAAGATCCTCATTTCAATTCTTCTGGATATATACCCGGAAGTGGTATTACTGGATCCTACGGTGGTTGTATTTTTAAATTTTTGAGGAGCTTCCATGCTGTTTTCCATAGCAGCTGCATCATTTTGCATTCTTGCCAACAATGTGTGAGGGCTCCAATTTCCTCACATCCTCACCAACACTTGTTGTCTTTTTTTTTTTTTTATAGTAGCCATCCCGATAGGTGTAAGGTGATTTCTCATTGTGGTTTTGATCTGCATTTCTCTGATTATAGTGATGATAAGCTTTTTTTTCATATTCCTATTAGCCATTAGTATTTCTTTTTGGAGAAATGTCTGTTCAAGTCCTTAGCCACTTTTTAAATTGGCTTCTTAGTTTTCTTGCTATTGAGTTGTCTGAGTTCCTTATATATTTTGGAGATTAGTCCCTGGTCAGATACATGGCTTACATATATTTTCTCCCATTCTGTAGGTTGTCTTTTCACTTTGTTGATTGTTTCCTTTCCTGTGCAGAAGCTTTTTAGTTTGATGTAGTCCCGCTTGTTTATTTTTGTTACCTGTGCTTTTGGTGTCATATTCATTGCCAAGACCAAGATCATGAAGCTTTTCCCCTGTTTTCTGATAAGAATTACACAGTTTCAGATCTTATGCTTAGAAATGTTTTTTGCTGGATGCTAGAATGCTAATCTTTGCTCCTATATTCACTCAAAATTATAAAATGAAAAAGAGGTTGTGAGAATCTGGGCAAAAATCACAAATTATAAATCAAATACCAATTAGACTTTCTATGTTCATGCATTCTTAAAATGGCAAGAATATCTTTGGTTGCAATGACATTTTGGCACACATCATCACGCTCTTCAAAGACTGTAAACTGTGGTGTGACCTCTGTTCAGAAAGAATTACTGCCCTATAAAGTTATAGAGGCACTGAGAGTCTTTTACTTTCTCTTCTTTCAAAAGGTGCAGTGCGTTCCTTGCAGACATTGCTCTGAGCAATATGTTGCACAAGACTCAAAACACTGTACCTTTTAACACACACAGCTTGAACCCAGATTCACAACCTTTGGGACTCTTTCCTTTGATATGAAATCCAACCACAAGGCTCATGAACTATTAACACAGGCCTTTATCTGTTGCGCTTGCTACAATTCGAGCAGAAAGAATGTAACTCACTGCAATACTATTATGGGACAGTGGGCTTCAGTGATAATAATCCAGGGTACACCTCAGTTTGCCAAATGCTTTTCCTTATGTTATCTCATGTCAGCCTCTCAAGAATCCTGATGGGATTTTATAGACAGGAAAAACAGAGATGAAATCAAAAGGCTGAAAGTACTTGACCAAGTTCAGGGGCAGCAGAGCTAGCACTTGAGCCTAGCTTTCTTACTCCAAATCCAGTGTTTCTTCCATGATAATATCTTGTCTTGACGAAGGTGGCACGAGGGCAGTGTTATGTGATGGTTAAGAGCACAGTAGTTCTGGGTTCAAATTCCAGTTCTGCTAATTATCAGCCAGGTGAAGTGGGGAAAATTGCTAAGCCTTAGGGCCCTGCCTTGGTTTTCCCATCTATAAAATAGAAATAACAACATGTACGCCATTGGGTTTTGGAGCTTAATGCATTAATGCAAGAAGAGCACTAAGCATAGTGCTTCCCACAAAGCACAGTACTCAGCAAGTCCTCAATGAATAATAGCTCTTTAAAAACCAAAGGGAAGTGAGCCTTGGTTGAGCACTTTGCATGTGAATCCCATTTCTCTGGGTTTTCACTGTTATTGACTGTTAGTCAAAGGTGTCCTGTGAGCTCCAGTTTCCTGTTTGGCCAAATGAAGGCAATGGGACTTGATAAGAACACTCACAAGAACCCCTCTATCTGGCCTCCATTTTTAACACTGGCTCTCCATTGTCTGTGGGGTGTTTGTGTTCACCCTCGGGGTCTGGGGAGAAAGGAGGAAGAAGGGAGTGAAGGACCTTGGTATCAAATTTACCAGCTTTCCCTTCGTGTTAACACTCCCCTTGCACCCAGCCAAGATGTTTACAGGGCAGGAGATTAAGATGCGAAGGAAAGTGGTGACGCCTGGGAATGGCCTTGGCTGTTTTGGAAAATACACACCAACACACAGACACACAATCATTGCCTTCAAAGACATAATGATTCTAGGATGGCAACATTATGATTTGATAGTTAGATTTCTTAAATTTACGTCATTTGTTTAAAGCACTACAGGGCACAAACAAGTAGAGTAAACTGCAATAGTCACATCACCTGATAAAAATAATCATAAGATGAGAAGGACAGCACCAAGAAGAGACTGTTTCTTATTACCACACTAAATGAACTGGACAATTCAGCGGAGAATGTTTACTTTGTGTCATACAAGCCAGTCTAACCAAGGCCCAGGGGGTGGAGGAAGTTCCAGAGAGGCGGGGTCCTCTCGCCAACCCTTTTAAAGTTGACCAACTATTTGCTAGAATGTGCCACACAAAAAGAAAACAAACAAGAATTAGTACAGATTCCTGTGCAGCATTAAAAGTGATTCTTCAAGAGTGTCAGCTCTCCCTAGGGCTGTACTTGGCCAAGGGGGTCAAGCTCCCGAAGCTCAAGCTCCCAAAGTTCTAGCTCTTTATAGTCAATGCTTACTTTCCCTCTTCCAATAGCTCAGGCCCTGGAATGGAGTCTAGAGCCAACCCCTGATTCCCCCTCTCTTCCCCATGAGTTCACCCTTGGAACCCAGGGTGTCCTTTCCCAAAAGCCGACCCTGGTTTGGAACCTCTCGACCCTCTGAGTTGTAGTAACGTGAAGCCCTGCATAACTCCTGTATGGGAGAGCAGCTTTGTAAAGTCTTGAAATGTTTCTGTTACATCACTCCCCTGGGTAGTGAGTGCCCATGACCTTTAAGACACTTAAGTAAAAAGGAGCAAAGAAGGACCACTCGAGTGAGTCTCCTCAGAACGCAGATTTATTCCAAGGCAGTTTACTGTCCTTCCTAGACGGAGCACTGATTGACAATTTTTAAACACACAGCCCTTGATAAAACAAATGTCAAGTTCTGCCTAACCAGTTCTGCCCACTGTATTAAAAATACTGGACACTTATGGTCTCTTTTGTTGGTATGAGTTAATAGACTTTTTGTCTTCAGTAATGTTTCAGGAAGTCTGGTCTGTTGACTGCTTTAGAATCACCTGAGATGCTTGTGAAAATGCAGAATTCTGGACCCCATCTCTGGCCTAATAAAGCAAAGTTTCTGGGAATGGGCCAAGAAATGAGCATCCCATGTGATTCCAACGCACACCAAAGCTTATGCTGATCAGTGAGAAGTTACCTTGTCTGGCATTTACTCCTTCAGTTCATGAATATTTATTGAGCACCTATGATGTGTCAGGCATGGTTCTAAGCTCTGGGAATATAGCAGGAAATAAAATAGACACTGCCAGAGGAAGCTTACCTTCTAGAGGGGAAGACAGACAAATAAATACATAAATGAGCCCATTTGAATACCACATAGTAGTATCAGGGGAAAACGACAAGGGCAAGTGGATAGAGAGTTGGGGTGTTATTTTTAGCTAAGGCAATGGGGCAGGCCTTTCTGAAAAGGCATTTGATTTGTTCAGAACCCTGAATGCAGTGAGGGTGCAAGCCAGCAGATAACTGAAGAAGGAGTGTTCCAGGTAAAGGGAACAGCAGGTGTAAAGGCCCCAAGACAGAAAGGATGCTGGGCATGTTCGAGGAACAGTGAAGAGGGAAATGTAGCTAGGGCAGAGGGTGTGACGGGGACGGGGTGGGAGGACTTGTGATCAGAGAGTTTGGGGAGGGGTGCAGGTCACAAAAGGATTTGAGGACTTTGCTTTTTACTCTGGGTATGATGGGAAGCCACTGGGCGGTCTGGACAGGGCAGTGACATGCTCTGCCTCTGGGTTTGAAAGGGCTCTTCCAGCTGCTGCTTCTGTCTTTGTCTAAATCTTCTCTCTAGGTGTTGCCAGCCAGTTCTATGGCTGTTAAGTGAAGAACTGATTGAGGGGAACAAGAGTACCTTCTAGTCACACTTGTACATCTACCACTCATGGTATTCTTCTATATGTCAGTCGTTTAAATCGCCATCTCCTTTAATTCTATGAGATAGGCACAGGATTAGCACCCCTATTTTATTGATGAGGAAATTCAAGCTCACAGAGATTATACAACTTGAAATGTGATGGAAGTGGGTTTTCTAACTTAGGCTGCTGATTTTAACCCATGTGCGCCACTGCCTCCCCGATAGAACCACTAAGCTTTGCTGCACCTGCATGGGTAAAACGAAGCATAACAATTGTGAAGATTTAACAAAGAAAAGAAAAGGGGTCTAGATTCATGACCAGTGGGGGAAAGGTTGAAGCCAACACATACATGTGAACCTTGAAGTTTCAGCTTTATTATTTTCAGTTTGTGCTTTAGCAACTCCTTCTTCTGTATACTTAATAGCGAGTCATGCAAATTCAAAGTCACAGCCCTAAAAAGCCGCCTAACCACAGGGAGTTTAATTTATCAGCAATTTCAGACTGCCTTCTTTCTCCCTCTTTGCTCCATCGAACCAGAGCTGCATCCTGCTCTATTAACCACCACTCAAAGTTGCTTCTAAAGTCTGTTTGTTTTCCTTTTTTCAAACTGGTCTTTCTTTTTAGGGAATTATCTCCATACTTAGCACATCAAGATAGGAAATGAACTTCTCGACTCTGTTAGAATTAGCCCCTCAGTTAGCAAAGTTAAATAGAGCCCTAACCCAAGGCAGCCCACCTAATCTAAGAAGATGTCATCTCATAAACATATCAAATGATGGTCTGCTTGTGCCAGGGAGATATCTACTTTTTATACAGTATTTTTGTAGGTAGTCTTGGCAGACTAGGAGCTGTCTAATTGAAAGGCATGGAGTATGAGTTAATTGCTGCCATTGTTTTTCAAGCTTAAGCTACTAATTTGTAGCTTCTTGCATAACTGACAGAAAAGCAACGAGGAAGTATTATCCATTAATAATGCAGTAAAGTTCTAGTTACTCAGGAGCCTGGAACAGGAGGATTGCTTGAGTCTAGGAGTTTGAGGCTGCAATGAGCTATGCTTGTGCCACTGCCCTGCAGTCTGGGCGACAGAGCGAGGCTATGTCTCTAAAAAAAATGAATTAATTTAAAAAATACAGTAAAATTAAATGCCCCCAGTCACTCCTGCAAATTCTGAATCAAATGAACTGCAGATATTCATATGTTTAATTCAGTTGTCAATAAGAATTTATAATTGCCTAACAGCTGAGCTGAGAGCAAAACTTTTTGTTTTTTTAAGTCTAAGAAGAAAAAAGAGGTAAGGACAGAGGGGGTAGAGTTCAAAACTAACTTAGAGCCAGCTGTGTTTCTTCTTCAAGAGGGACCACTGAGGAGGTGATGGCTTGTTTAATTTCAGAAATGTAAACAGAAGAAAGCCTGTCACAATTAAGTTAGAATTTAAGTACTAATTAAGTCTGATGCAGTATAATGGAGATTTAGATTTAGTAAATATTGATCCCAAGTGGCTTTACTTTCTTTATGCATCTCAAATTAATCTTAATGTAAACAAAGGGCATGTGTTCTTTTCAAAGTAAAATTTGCTCCTATCTGTATTCCAAGAGAAATGAGATTGGAAACCACAAGGATTACATTTCCCAGGAATGTATATGAAAGACCACAGCCTTGGAGCAGTGCTATCTGTATTTCTGCAGTACTGCTTGGGGCCTGTCACTCCACACAGAGCAGCAGCAGATCACTAAGGAATCCTGGCAAGATTAAACACACACACACACACATACACACACACACACACACACACACACACGCTTATATAAACTGACCCAAAGTGTTATAGACTCCAAGATTTTAAGATCTACTTTTTAAGGTCAATTGCATAACTGGAAAAGTGAGTAAAATATTTGAAAAAAATTATAATTAATCTACCAGTGACTACAGCTCCCATTTCAGTCCATCTCTGCAATGGCTAACTGAAAATCCAGATCGCCTTTGAGGGCATGGAGAAATAAACAGTTCCTGATACTTCACAGGAGAGGAATTTATTTAATGCTGTTAAGGGAGTTAGTGATTGCCCAGTTTACTCTGAAACCATCTTTGTCATCTAAAAAACTAAGAAATTCTTGTTAAATGACTTAACTGTTAATTTTGTTTTTATGCAAACACAATATACCTATATTGTTTTCTTAAAGTTTTAGTATTTTCTTAAGCAGTTGGCATCAGAAAGACAAGAAGAAAAAGTGTGCACTTGAAATGGGCAAGACATTTTCTCAAGACGGGGATTTTTGTCATATTGAATTGGTAGATAGACCGAGAAATATTTCGGTAATAAAATGTATGGCGTCTTAAATTTTATATCAGAATTATAGTCCTAGAAAGAACTATCCCCCTTTTCTGGGCATGACTGTCCCTGAAAAACATTAGTATTTCTCTGAACAGTTTTATAACTGAACTAGAGATCAAGAAAGTGAAATAGCTGGGTTACTCATTTTATAGGTGGGAGGACAGAGGCTTCTTCTGTGAACCCACTAAAGAGATGATAGCTTAGATGAAATCCAGGATATATGTTGAGGAGGAACGAACAGCAATTGGCAATGGATAGGATTTGAAGGGTGAGAAAAAGGAATCAGGTATGCCTCCCAGGTTTTGGGTTTGAGCAGTTGACTGGATGCTGATATGACATCCTGAGATGGCAAAGCCTGGGAGAAGAACAGTTGTGAAGGTAATAGGACAAACGGTTCTGCGGTGCATGACGTCCGAGGCGTTAACTATCCACATGGTGATGTTAAATAAGCAGTTGAATATGTGAGTCTGGAGGCTCAAGGGAGCTCAGGGCTAGACATAGAAAAGGGGAAAGAATTCAGATGGAGAAGAGAAGCAGGCCCCAGCCTGAGCTCTGTGTAGGGAGTAGTTCTGGTAGGAAAATCAAAATAAGGAAACTCCTAATTTTGAGATCCTGTACAGAGTATTTTTATTACCTTGTTTAGAGTTATGAATTCCTAGAATAGCAAACATACCCATATTTAAATATCTGTACAAAAACATATTTCAGGATAAAAAAATTGACGAATTTTGGATTAATTGCTTTAGAATTATTTTTAATCATTGCAAGTTAAGAGTTGATTATATTCTGGAATACTATGCAGCTGTGAAAAAGAATGAGATCATGTCTCTTGCAGTAATAGGGATGGAGCTGGAGGCCATTATCCATAGCAAACTAATGCAGGAACAGAAAACCAAATACTGTATGTTCTCACTTATAAGTGGGAGCTAAATGATGAGAACTCATGGACACATAGAGGGGAACAACAGACACTGGGGTCTATTGGGAGAGGATCAGGAAAAACAGCTCATGGGTACTGGGCTTAATATCTGGGTGATGAAATAATCTGTACAACAAGCCCCCGTGACACAAGTTTACCTATGTAACAAACCTCCACATATACCCATGAAATTAAAATAAAAGTTAAAAAGAGTTGATTATATGCTTATTTTCACATCCAGTAGGAACTAGTTCAATGAATTTGACAAACCTTTAGTAAATGGCTTTGGAGTCAGACATTCTGGGCTTGCATGCTAGTTACACCTACCTAACTAGCCATGAGATCTCAGGCAAATAAATTAGGATCTAAGCATTGGGTTCATGAGGTAAAAAAATTGCACTGGGAGAAGTAAGTGAAACAATTTAAGGTAAAATACCTGGAACAATTCCTAGCACACAGTAAGAGTTCAATAAGAGGAAGCGATTGTTAATTAGATAAGGCATGTTCTCCCAGAGACTTTCAAGTCTGTTGAGAAGAGGCAGACACAACCAGGAAATGCCAGCAAGAAGTTTCCAAAGTGAGGAGATTTGATATGAGCAGAGAACCTCCTGAAAACACTTTTGTTCCCTTCCAGTCAAAAGGAGTCAGAGGGATGGTCCCAGCCGCCCTTGCTCTCCTGGGCGGGTGGAGGCAGCCCAGCTTCAGCCCTTAAAGAACCGTCTGCACAAAAGAGACGCTGCCTCCTCCTCAGCACTCAGAGCCAAGGGCAGCTGGCTGCCCTGTCTGGGTCCTTTCCTTCCCTTGGATGCCTCCGCTTTTCCCAAGGCCCTCCCCTCACCCGCCCGAGTCTCCTCCCAACCGGAACTTTACCCTTCCCAGGGTCACACTTGGTTTCCTGACATGCGGGTATGTCCCTAATTAAACAGTTTCAGTTCCCTCTTTGGCCTGGGGTTTCCAATAACAACGCCTGTGGCATCCAAAGGACACTTTCTTTTGGATCCAGGTCTTGCTGCTGGGTTGGGGTCCTTCCTGCTAGGCTGGAGCCCTTGTTTTCGAGGCCCACTCTGGTCCGCGGCGCTGCCTGTACCTTTGCAAACATGGATTCCATCCCCTGTGAGGCAGAGGGCTGTTTGTCCCTGCTTGACATGGCTACTTGGCTCACTGGTCTAATTCACTATGGATTCTCAAATGTCTCTTTCTTCCATTCATTATATCACAGCCCCTTGAGCAGCCAAAGGATCAAATCTAAGCAGGACATGAGATGTACTTCCTGCCTTAGACTTGCCCTTGTTGGCAGCCAGGCCTGCTGTAGCGGCAAAAGGCAAAACATTTTACTGAGTTCAGTGTGTAGCTGAGTAATGGATCCATTTTTAGGGTGTTGGGTCCCAACGCAGTGGTTGATCTGTGTCTCCAGGGATTTACAGGCTTGAAGAATAACAGCAACAACAAAAAAAATTGATAAATGTAAAATGCCATATGCTGGTGAATAATATCCCGTAAGTCCATTTAAAACAACAAATATTTTGTATAATAACAATTTCTAAAATGATCTTTTAAAATGATTACTTTTGAATTGATTAACCCAGTGCTTCGAACTATGAATAGTCCTCAGTGTTGCTGTTTGTTTTACCTCTCCTCCTGATCTTTTTGCTTTCTACTCTGAGCTTGAAAATCAACAATTAAGCATCCCTGTGTGCCAAGGAAATTAGGTCAAGCCTGCCGCCATGGATCCTGCCAGCCATGCCAGGCCCAGAGGCTTCCTGCCACTCGAGAGGAGCCATTGAAGACCTCCTTGGGTGGTCAGAGCTTAGGGAAAGGCAGAAGTAAGTTTATTTCGAAGGTAGGCTTATGCTTTGAGGCCTTTTTCTTGTACCAGCCTCTCCCCAGGCCCTGCACCTCATTTTCAGTTTGTAATTTTTTGTTCCTGTTCTTTAAAAGGGCAGAAATTATATAGGCTTGAAGACTCACTGAACCTGGGTCTACCTTTATGAGGGGTGAACTCACTTGAGGGCCAGCCAAGAGATCCTGCCAGCTCTGGGCTCCTTTTGGGCAGCCTGCCCTGAATGGGCAGGGGCTGACCTTGAAACTGTGTTGGGTATAGTTGCCATGTCAACAGGCCCAGGGCAGTGACCAAGGACCATACTGGGGAAAATATTCCACGGCCCAGGTTACTGCTGGAGAAATTTGAATGGCCAGAGGCAATCCACATTTTTTCTTTTTTTTTTCAGAGAGAGGGAGTCTCACTATATGTCTCAGGCTGGACTCGAACTCCTAGTCTCAAGCAATCTTCCCACCCAACCTCCCGAGTAGCTGGGATTACAGTCGCGTGCCACTGCATCAGCCCACAATGGATGTTTATGTCCCTCACTGAGTAACCAAAGGGAGGTGCTTTTTGATGGAATATTAGAAAAACAGATTCACATAAACCATGGGCTGTGAGGTAGGGCTGATCATCCATCTGGTCAGTTGGAGGAGCCTCCCAAGGACTCCTGTCTCCCTGAGTTTGCCCACATGTGACCGGATCCTCCTGATTTGGAGGACTTGTCTTTGGGATTCCCTGTTCTTTTCACATCTCATTCAGGGTTCTTGTTGCTAGTTTTTGTGGTTTCTTGAGTCTTAGCTGTTTCTCCAGGACTCTGGCCAAGTTCCTCAATTCATTGTACCTGCACGGAGGACGGAATGTAAATGGTATGTAGATTTTGAACAACATTGTAAATGCTTTATGGATTGTGTGTTACAGAGAGTAGCTGAGCTGTAAAATTGGGATTAAACCAATGTGTTTACAGAAATGTTCTGTTAAACTTCTGTGCTTTTTTAATACAGCCTTTGTGATGCAGAGTTTTGAGTACTTGGAGGGTGCTTCAGAACTGGGGACTCCGAGACCATCTCTGGCAGCCTCTTGTGAGCATCTGAGCCAACATCTTGGTTGCATTTTCTCCACGTTGGAGTGACTCTTCTTGGGCATGCCAGCTTCTTCTTTGAGTTTGTAATGCATTCCTGACCAAATACCCCTCACATGTGCCCTTCCATGTGAACAGAAACGCCTCTCCCTCTGAGGTGAAAATGGTGCTGTCAACACCCTCCTCAGAGGGCACATGCCTTGTGAGTGAGAGTGATGGAGCTCTGCCAGCCGCCATGCTCTCCACCCTCCTCACGGGAAAGGCTGCTCTTCACTGGCCAGCCCGCTGGAAATGTCCCTCTGAGTCACTCTTACCAAGGCAGGAGAAAGCAGTTTCCTGCTTTCATGCCTTCCCTTTTTTCTTTTCTCTCTTCCTTCCTTCTTCCGTTCCTCTTCCTTCCCTCCCTCTTGACCTTCCTCTCTCCCTTCCTCCCTTCTTTCCTTCCTTCCTTTGCTCTCAGCTAACTATAAATAACGCCAAGAAGCAACCTGGCATACAAACCCCTCTGAAGGGATTAATAACTGTTAATAATACCAGAAAGCACTTTACAGAATATATTATTCCTAATCCATATCATAATTCTACATGGTAGTTTTCTTTTCTTTATACTTTCATACAGATGAGGAAACTGAGGCAGAAACAGGCAATTAATTTGTGCAGGTGGCACGTTTACTACAGGTGGAAACAGGAGGCATTCCTTTGTGAGTGACCTACCTCCACTTCCTACTCTGTGACTTTGCACATTCAATCATTGCTTGGCTCCACCAGCGGTATATAAGGTGAAAGAGGATCCTGCCAGCCATTCTGGGCCCAGAGGACATCTCTCTCTCTCTCTCTCTCACACACACACACACACACACACTCTCTCACACACACACACACTGTCTCACACACACACACACACTCACACACTCATTGATGGGGTAATAGGATCGAGAGATAGCTTTGCATCATCAAAAAGAAGTCAGCCCTTTTAGCCTGGAGCTTTAGAAGATGAAGAAAAAAAGAAGTCAGACAGTCCTAGCTTTGAATCCTGGCCCAGCCACTTACTAGGTGGGAGACCTTGGGCGAGTCACTTACCCTCTCTGAGCTTCTGTTTCCTTCCTTGGGTGTAGAATGGGGATAAGAAGCTTGCAAGAGCAGAATAAGGATTCAAATCTATGTAGCAGGTACTCACTAAATAGTAGATATTTGTATGATTTGAAACTGTCCATAATCGTTCCTGTAGGCTTTAAGAAGAAAGCACCCAGAAATGAGTTGTATCATCTGAGTTTGTGATGGATGCGTATTGGTAGGAAATAAGTGAGACAATATTTCAGAAATTGGCATAAGGCCATGGGAGGTCCAGCTCAGAGACCACTTTGGGCTGGTCTTGGCTTATAACCCACTGAAAACCAACTCACTGAGGTTCATTTATTGGGAGGTTTATTATAGTTAATCAATAAACTAGGATTGAAATAGGCAATGGTTGAGCCTATTTTTAGTACCTCTTTTTTTTTTTTTTTTTTTTTTTTTGAGATGGAGTCTCACTCCGTCACCCAGGCTGGAGTACAGTGGCACAATCTTGGCTCACCGGCAACCTCTGCCTCCCAGGTAGAAGCGATTCTCCTACCTCAGCCTCCCGAGTAGCTGGGACTATAGGTGTGTGTCACCACACCTGGCTAATTTTGTATTTTTAGTAGAGACGGGGTTTTACCATGTTGACCAGGCTGGTCTCAAACTCCTGACCTCATGATCCACGTGCGTCAGTCTCCAGTTTTTTTTTGAGACAGAGTCTTGCACTGTTGCCCAGGGTCAAGTGCAGTGGCGTGAACATGGCTCACTGCAGCCTCGACCTCCCCAGGCTCAATCAATCCTCCCGCCTCAGCCTTCTGAGTAACTGGGACCACAGGCATGCACCACCATATCCAGCTCATTTTTACATTTTTTGTAGAGATGGGGTTTTTCCATGTTGTCCAGGCTGGTCTCAAACTCCTGGGCTCAAGCAGTCCTCCCACCTCGGCCTCGCAAAGTGTTGGAATCCCAGGCATGAGCCACTGTGCCCGGCCAATTTTTGGCACCACCAGACTCCAGACTGCTGTCCAGCACTTGTGCTCTGCATTTTTTCCCAGCCTTGTCTGCCATCATAACATTCATTTCCACATTCCATTTGCTCTCAGCTGACTGTAAATAACGCCAAGAAGCAACCTGGCATACAAACCCCTCTGAAGGGATTAATAACTGTTAATAATACCAGAAAGCACTTTACAGAATATATTATTCCTAATCCATATCATAATTCAACATGGTAGTTTTCTTTTCTTTATGCTTTCATACAGATGAGGAAACTGAGGCTGAAACAGGCAATTAATTTGTGCAGGTGGCACGTTTACTACAGGTGGAAACAGGATCTGAACTCAAATTTGTCTGTGAATGTTCTCAGAATATTCACCTACATGTTGCCCAAAGTCAAGGCTGCCCTGGGGCGGTGTGTATACCTGAATGACAATCAATGCAGGCACTGAGGGAAGGGAGAACCGATGCTGGAGAGGCAAGCATAACTGCCACTGTTAACTTTGTGACCAACTTTCATGTCTTGTGGCCTAAAGGACAATCGTATCCCTTCTGGGGGAATTTCCCCACCTCCGTGTTGAATCCCAGGATGAGTAGTACTCCATGGAAAAGAGGTCAACTTGAGAACCGGGAGATATGGTCATGGGGCATGAAAAGGTTCTAAGCTGTTCCTGAAAGGATGTCACTGATGTGGAATACAGGTGAGCCACTTGGTCCTCAAAGGAGTGCCAGGGAGGACAGTAAAGACCGCATGGCAGGCCAGGTGTGGTGACTCACTCCTGTAATCCCAGCACTTTGGGAGGCTGAGGTGGGTGGCTCACCTGAGGTCAGGAGTTTGAGACCAGCCTGGCCAACATGGCGAAACCCTGTCTCCACTAAAAATAAAAAATTATCCAGGCATAGTGGTGTGTGCCTGTAGTTCTAGCTGCTTGGGAGGCTGAGGCACAAGGATCGCTTGAACCCAAGAGGTAGAGGTTGCATGAGCCAAGATCATGCCACTGCACTCCAGCCAAAACAAAACAAACAAAAGACCACATGGCAGTGAGGAGGCTCCCACAGCGATCCCAAGCAATGTGCGTTCCATCCCTGTGGCCTGCTAAGTGAGGTTTCCAGCAGTTCAGTTGAGACTACTGGCCGGCCAGGGCTTCTGTTATTGGTGCCCACACCATTTGGTTGGCCCCTCCAGGAGAGAGGCCTGAGGAGCCTGGGGATTTGTACGATATAGCTTGGTGGCTAGGAGAGTGGTTGCCTGTGTCAGAGCGCTTGAGCCAGATCCTGAATCTGCTACTCACAAGGAGTGTGAGTCTGGATACACTGATAAACCCTTCTGTAAGTGCAAATAATTTCTTCATCTGTCAAATGTGAATCATAATTGTACCTATACTTTATTGGAGTGTGGGAAGATTAAAAGGGCTAATATATGGGAACGCTTAATACAGAGCCTGTATGTAATAAACACCCAATAAATGTAAGCTTTTAATATATTTTTGGTTTCTTTATATATTACAGTATAGTGGTTTTCAACTGGGGACAATTTTGCCCCTCACACCGCTGTCACCTCCACATTTGGTTGTTACAGCTGGGGGAGGTGAGTGCTACTGGTTTCTAATGGGTAGAGGCCAGAAATGTTGCTAAACATCCTCAATGCACAGGACAGCCTCCCATCGAAAGGAATTACCTGGTTTAAAATGTCAGTAGTGCTAAGGTTCATAAAATCCAAACCATGTGGATTTTCCATTGTTCACCAAGAAGTTGGTGAGATATTTGATCCAACCATGAGACTGGGAAGAGATTCAAGAGGTTAGTAAAAAGCATCTTTGGTATAAATAAGTGGGGCTGTACCCCACATCATTTTGACCCAATTCTCAAATTCCACTTTCAGGATTGGTTAATTTGTTCCATGTATTATAAAGCAAAAGGCGACAACTTGGAGATCACTAGCATTCTGGAAAATTAATGAATAGCAACAAGGAAATAAAATAAACCATATTAGTTCCTAAGATTCAGCTTTGCTCCTTGCATATATGAACATCTTCACCACTGATGGGTTTACTCATTTTCCTTGCAGAAAACTTAATAAAATTCTATTTGCATGTCTTTGTCCAAGATATTTTCTCTACCTGAAATTTTCTGTTCTCCTTGCACCCCCACCCAACCCTAACTCCCCACACCCCCACCCCATCTCTTGACTACTGAAATTGACTTTTTTTTCCTTTTTTTTTTGAGACAGAGTCTGACTGTGTTGCCCAAACTAGGGTACAGTGGCATGATCTCGGCTCACTGCAACCTCTGACTCCTGAGTTCAAGTGATTCTCCTGCCTCAGTCTCCTGAGTAGCTGGGATTACAGGCACCCACCACCATGCCTGGCTCATTTTTTGTATTTTTAGTAGAGACAGGGTTTCACCATATTAGCCAGGCTAGTCTCGAACTCTTGACCTCAGGAGATCCACCCGCCTTGGCATCCCAAAGTGTTGGGATTACAGGTGTGAGTCACTGACCCTGACCTAAAATTGACATTTTTATTCATCTTTTAACATCTGCTTCCCACTTCACCGCTTCCAACTTTACTGCAGTTGGGAATTTTCTCTCCTTTTCTCAACTCCTCAGTCATGGTGTGATCACACCTTGCCTTAAATTGAAGTTATTTGTGAACATGACTTTCTTCACGACCTGCCTGAGAGCTTTTCCATGCAAAGACTTTGTCTTTTTCCTCTTTGTATCTTCCAGAGCTTCTAATGTTGAGGCTCAGCATGTGCTTGAGTAAATGAGCGAATGAATGGGTCCCCACAGAAATACTCCCTCATTGCCAAATTCAAATCAAGTGCAAGCCAGGGAGACCTGTGCCCAGGCACAGTCCCTGGTTAGGCATTTCCATAGTACCACACATCTCTGATGAAGCCATTTTCTCTTGGATTCCTTGGGAAAACATCCCAGGCATGTACAATAAAGGTCACCCCTCTGGGCAGTGGAGTGTCTAGCTGAATTTATGTTTCTCCTCTCAAATGCCACAAAGCTGAAGTATAAATAGGGTGGGGCCTAGAAATAAGAGGATATTGTGGTGTGAATGCCAGCAATTTAGAGCATTGAGCCCCCTGCCCTTGATGCAGTCAAAGGGCACTGCCCACTCTCTATAGGACTGTTGTTAAGGGCCAAAGGGTGTCATGTGAGTGTCAAAGGAAAGTTCACATTTCCATGGAAGGCCCAGGGGCCAAGAGAAAGGTCAGGAGCGTCTGTAGGGCTTTTGTCTGACTGTTCTTTGTTCAAACCCACATGTGGCCCTATGTTGATCTCACAGCTCTCTGCATGTGTTGCTGGGTGGATGAGAATGCTGTGCAGCTGGACCCTGAGTAATGGTTCCGGCCTTCAACAAGCTCTGCAGAGAAGCTAGTTTAGACAGGGTTGCATTCTCCTCTCAATTTCCAGTTTGGCAAAGGAAACTGCATATTCATCAAGTCAGAGGAGAGTTAAGGGCGTTGCCCTCAAGTTCTTCTCCCTTCCCACGTGTGTAAGTCACGAAGGAAAAGTTCTGACAGTGTTTTTCTGTGATGCCAATTCATGGCTTAGGTGTGTCAATGCCAGCCTAGTTCCTGGTACAGGGTTGGTATTATTTTTAAACTTTTTATTATGGAAAATTCTAAGTATGTACTCAGGTAGATGAATACGCAAGATTTCAAACATCTAAAACAGTGCTTATCACTCAACTTCAACAGTTATGAACTCATGGTCAACATTGTTTTACACACACCCCACTTACTTCTGTCACCTCATTTGCATTATTTGGAAGCAAATTCCAGACATCATATAATTTTCTCTGTAAGCAGTTCTGTATGAACATCTAAAAGAGAACTAATTTTTTAAAGGCACAATACTATAATCACATTTAAAAAATAACAACAGATCCTTAATATCATCAAATATCCCGCCGTGTTCAAATATTAATTTCTTATAAATGTCATAATTCCTTTAAAAAGTGTCCTTATTTGATTCAGGATCCAAATAAGGCCCACACATTGTGATTGGTTGCTATGTCTCATTATGCTTCTCTCTCCCACTCTCTCGTTCTCTCTCTTAGTACTTTGAAGAAAGCAGACTACATGTTGGTCATGTAGCCTTTCTCACAGTCTGGAGTTTTCTGACTGCAACCCTGTGGTGTCATTTTTTTTGCTCTGTTCTCTGTTCTTCCTGTAAATTGAAATTGGTAGTTGGATCTTGGGCTTGATATGCTTCAGGTTTGGTCTTTTAAAAATTTTTTGGTAAGATTGCTTCATAGATGGTAGCATATTCTTCCATCAGAATGTATATAATATTTGGTTTCTCTCTTTTTGTGATACTAGCAGCTGTTAATGATCAATTCCTAGATCCATTAATTCATTAGAAATTGCAAAATGGTAATGGGGATATTCTAATTCAACCATTCCTTTTTCATTTTTAGCTATAATACTTCCATAAAGAGAAGAGGAACTTCTCTTCTGTTACTTGGTTACCCAGTATAATTGTTCATATAGGAAAGGCAGGCAAATGCTCAATTTTTTCTTCTTATTTACCAGTATTCTTATAAAAGGATTCACTAGCCACCTTCAAGGGTGTCCAATTATTATCTTTTAGAATCATCATGAACTCATGATTTAAACGTATTTGATGCATTTTAATCTACTGCAATTACAGTCATTGATTTTCAAATTACCTCATCTTTGGCCAGTGGGAATCTAAGCTGGCTCTTTAGTCCTTTGATATAATTCTGGTAGTTTTTGATAACTTCCTTGCTATCTACTATGACAAGGTATTCCAGGCACATCTTGTACATTTCCTGTTCTAAAAGTGTAACCAACCATTTATCCAAAGAACCCTTGTTCCTTTTAGTGAGAAATGGCATTTCCGGAGCTCACTCTAGGCCCTGGGGGTGCTGTATGCTAACTAGGTGGCCACTGGTGCTAGGCCTTTTTGGTAGACAGAGCTAGGAAATATGTTTATTTCTTAAGATAACATCCAACGTCAGTTCATATTGATATTTCCAATTCAAATTCAGAATTGCAGGGATTTTGCTTAATGTCTTCATTCCTATATCTCCTTTCTCTCAAAGCTGAGAATCTTGATTTTTAAAGACACTGGGAATTATAGATTATTACATAATTATGCATTTGTTCTATCATAAAACACACACACATGCACGTCTCAGAAAAATTACCAACATTTTCCCCAACAATATAATTTCTGAAAAGAGTGTAAGTGGTTTTTGTTTATGTAGTTATTGTCCCTATGGTACATAGGGACTTGCAGTCAAGTTGAAGTTTTTTTTTTTTTTTTTTTTTTTTTTGAGACGGAGTCTCGCTCTGTCGCCCAGGCTGGAGTGCAGTGGCCGGATCTCAGCTCACTGCAAGCTCCGCCTCCTGGGTTCACGCCATTCTCCCGCCTCAGCCTCCCGAGTAGCTGGGACCACAGGCGCCCGCCACCTCGCCCGGCTAATTTTTTGTATTTTTTAGTAGAGACGGGGTTTCACCGTGTTAGCCAGCATGGTCTCGATCTTCTGACCTCGTGATCCGCCCGTCTCGGCCTCCCAAAGTGCTGGGATTACAGGCTTGAGCCACCGCGCCCGGCCTCAAGTTGAAGTTTTAAGTCTCATGGAATAATTTCCCTCTGTGTGGCTATGCAAACTATATTCACGTTTAGGATAATTTATTTCATTTTATTTTCTGGATTTCCTTTTTTAAAATATAATTTTTTGGTAATTACAAAAAATATTTACATGGTACCAAAGTCAAATCTATCAAAGTATGTTTAAAGTAGTGTGGCTTCTATACAAATCTCTTCCATTATTTCCTTCTATCTCTTAAAAGTAATCATTTACTTTAAAATTTTATTATTTATTCTTCTATTTGTTTTTTTAAATGCACTGCATACATACATTTCCTTTTCTCAGAGAGAGAGATATATATAGACAATTTTCTCTATTTATTTAGTTTATTATATCTTGGAAATCATTCCACAGTGGTATATAGAGATATTTCTTATTCCCTTTTCTAATGTGTGTATATGATGGGACTCAGCCAGTCCCTTAATGGTGAGCATTAGAGTTATTTCACCTTTGTTGGCAAAAAATAATATTAGTTGTGTACCTTTTTTTCAGCAATATATGTTTGGATTAGATTCCTGAAAATTAGATTGTTGGATTCAGAGTAGCTTGTTGCTATTTTAAAACAATCTCAATTTTAAACTACAGGACAAAGAACATATTTTTTCTACACCATTTGGGAGCAAATTGCTCTCAATGGTCCCATCACCAGTGGATACGTTAGTATGTATTTCCCATAAACAATGACATTCGCCCATGTAACCACAATACCACTATCAAAATCAGAAAATTAATGTTGGTACAATTCTACCTTTTAATCTTTGGATCCCATTCAACCTTTACTGATAATGTCCTTGAAAGCAAAAATATTCATTTTTAGATTCATGCATTGCATGTTTGTTTGACAGAGGCATCTCTAGTCTCTGTCATTTTGAAATAGCTCTCTCCTTGATTTTCATGACGTTTATATGTTTGATGATTACAAGTCAGTTATTTATTGCATGTTCTTCAGTTTGGGTTCATAGTGGGTTTTTTAAAAATTTGTATAGGATTAATGTTGATCATGTTCTACTTAAATTAGTCTCAGGACCTTAGCTGAAGAGGTGGACCAGGATAAAGGGAGAGAACTATCTCCACAAGACAGGGGTCCATCCCCTTTGGAAATGTGTTTATCTTACTGTACACAAAGGATCGGGTCTTTTTCATGGAGAGTGCGAATGTGGGGAAGGAAGCTGATTCCCCAGGAAGCTCTGACAGATAAAAAATCTGTGACTCTGTAAATCCATCTACTTCTGTGTTTTTGTATTGTTCCTTCTTAGCTTCTTCCTTAATTTCAATACAATTATTTGAGGGGGAGAAAAATCCAAGCTTTGTTTCAGCTGAAATAAAGGGAAAGGAATTGGTCAAGAGAGCTGGTTAAGAGAGAGCTGCCCAAGGCCAAATAAGGTGAGTCCATAGCAAACTGGATGGGGAGCTACTAAGTAGACAGAGTTGAGAGCTCCTCTTTCTCCCTTCATATGCTCGTCCCTCTGCTATAGGACCTACCCTATTGAAACTGTTAGTGTTTCTCTTCTCCAAGGAACTGTGGGTGCCTCTTGAATGGGAGCTACAAACAATTAACAGAGTCAAGCAAGAGGACTACAGGTGCCCGCCACCATGCCTGGCTAATGTTTTGTATTTTTTTTAGTAGAGACAGGGTTTCACCGTGTTAGCCAGGATGGTCTCAATCTCCTGACCTCATGATCTGCCCGCCTCGGCCTCCCAAAGTGCTGGGATTACAGGTGTTAGCCACCGCGCCTGGCCTTTTTTTTTTTTTTTTGATACAGGATCTCGCTCTGTCACCCAGGCTGGAGTGCAGTGCTGGGATCCTGGCTCACTGAAGCCTTGACCTATCAGGCTCAAGTGATCCTCCCACCTCAGACTCTCATGTAGCTGAGACTACAGGCATGTGCCACCACACCCAGCTAATTTGTAAACTTTTTGTAGAGATAGAGTTTCCGTATGTTGTCCAGGCTGGTCTCAAACTCCTGGCCTCCCAAAGTTGTGGGATTACAGGCATGAGCCACTGCATCCAGCCTGATGCTTTTTTTGTCTGTTTTTTTGTTTGTTTGTTTTTAAAGATCTCTCAGCCAGAGTAATTTCATTTAAACTGAACTTGAAGGCAGAAGGAAGAGAAGGGAAAGCAGGAAGTTAAAAGTTTGTGATTGATTTCTTTTTCAAGTACAGGATGCAGGAGCCTTCAGAGGGGCCTAGTTAGCCGGTACTCCCAGGAGTCCCTGCAGCCAAAATCTAGCCAGGCTTAACCCTGGGACTATAACCTGAGCCTACCTGACAGGTTGACAGTTTGGTGAGGCAGAGAGCAATTTACTTTAGCTGCATTGGTTTTCTTTTCTGGGGGACTGGCGGGGAGCGGTGGGGGCTGATAAGGGGTGGTGAGGAGGAGTAAAACCACACATCCTTAGTTTAATCAAGGTGTTTGTACTACTAGAGATAGAGCGGACATGATTTCCCCTAGGGAAGAATGGTGGTAGTTTGGGGGATGCTGTCTGTGTGTGTCTGAATTGGGCCATAGCCCTCAAATAGACTGAGTCCTTTTGTTATTTGGCAGGAACTCCAATCCACTCATCAAGAAAAAATAAAGGTGCACCTTCAAACAACAGTTTTGAGATAATCTCAAAGATTTAAAAGTCAATATTTGCTTATAGGAACTCTGTGTACATTCCAGACACTTCATACTTGGGTCTTTTAAAATACCTTCTTTCCAATAGGGTCTAGCTTGGAGATCACCACTAACCAGGTCTCCATGTTCCCATCCTCCATCCCGTTTTCTGGACTCAGCATTATTGTATTTAACCCTCTAATGATTGGTATCAGGCTATAGTTGGAGCTCTCTTGATGAGACAGTTTCTTGGCATGATTCTGTTTATTTGCTTATCATTTTATGAATTGGAGAGAAACAGCACAATTAGATACTGGAACTTCTGGATAAAAAAATTTTTGTTAAAACACTTGAAATTTAAAAGCCCTTTTTTGCCTTGTAATGAGTTCTTTGAAAGATAATCTGTTTGGAGCCCTATGGGGTTTCCGAAGAAACGTGCAGCTTTGAGGGGAAATGCTCTCTCTCTCCTGGTCCCACGAGTGCACGTTTCTCAGCTGCACTCTAGCTGGACTGCTCTGCTTCCTAATGCAGTAATCAGATATTTTGGTGGAGGAAATTTTAAAGCCTAATCATGCTGTAGTGAGGAAGGTGGGATTTCTTTCATTGCCTGCAACTTAAGGGCACATTTTCCTCAAAAACCACGTATTACATTTTGGCTTCTCACAAGATGCCCAGCCCATTGCTATGAAAGGGCCCCCAGTCTCTGCCCTTGGGGAGGTTACCATCCGGAGCAGAGGAGAGGCAGCCAGCCAAATAATTTACATGTGTGGTAATTGCAGTAAATTTTTACTAGTGTTGTCAGTACATTCAACACATTTATTACATTTATTGAGCTCAGTGACTGGGAACACAAGGACAAATACCAACGTGTATCCAATCTATGCCATATGCTCTCATTGTGCCATTACTTTTTTAGTTTGGTCTCACCAAGCAAGGAAAAAAAACCACACACACACACACACACACACACACAGCCAATTGTAGCATAAATGCACCCTGATTTCAGAGACACTAAGAAGTGGAAATTATGTATCTTTGAATGAGATACAGCAATCCCTTCCAGATTCATTGTGGAAGACAGGTAGGGAAACAATCACAAAGCAAGGTAAGAAGCACGGTTACAGAGGTCTGAACAAAGTTAGGAGTTGGTCCAGAGCCAGGAACACCTGATGCTTCCTAAGAAAGAAGGTGGTAGGCTTCACAGAGGAGGCGACATTTGGACAAGGTTTTAAAGAATGAATAAGGGGAAGGGAAGGGTGGGAGGGAAGACAGCCAAAGATTGGTTAACGGATACAAAAATACAGCTAGATAGGAGGAATAAGTTCCAGTGTTCTATAGCAATATAGGGTGAGTATAAATAACAACTACTTATTGTATATGTTTAAGTAGCTAGAAGAGCAGATTTTGAATGTTCTCAACACAAAGAAGTGATAAATGTTTGAGGTGATGGATATGCTAATTATCCCGATTTGATCATTGCACATTGCATACATGTATCTAAATTTCACACTGCACCCCATAAATACATACAACTATTATGTATCAACAATAATAAAAGCAAAAATAGAAAAGTAAATTAGTGATGCCTAGGATTGGGGAGGGGGAAGGGGGATGGAGAGTGACAAAAATGTTTTGAACTTACTCTGCAGTGATGATTGTATAAAGCTGTGAGTATACCAAAGTCATTGAATTGGACACTTTAATGGGTGATTTTTATGGTATGTGATTTATATTTCAATAAAAATGTTCTTTGCAAAGTTAAAATTAAATAAAAAGAATGAATAAAGATTTGCAGGTGGAGAAGACAGGGCATTCCAGGCTGAGGAAATTACATGTGCAAAGGCAAAGAGAAACAATAATCTTATTCAGGACTTCAGCTGTATCTCTCAGTTTAATGTTCACAACAATATAAGTTAAGTTGTATTATAACTTCTGTTTTGTAGAGAAGGAAACAGGCACAGGGTTAGTCATTTGCCCAAGGTCTCTCGGCTGGTAGTCAAGAAATAGTAGTTATTGTTATGATTTCAGTACAGTCATTTGGGCCATTGTACTAGAGCTGTGCTATTCAATATGGCAGCTTAAAATGTGGCTAGTACAAACTGAGGTATGTAGTAAGAAAAAAAATACACATCAGATTTTAAAGACTTAGTACCCAAAAAGAAGATGTAAAATATCTCACTAATTTTTAAAAATGTTAAGTACATGTTAAAATGAAAATATTTTGGATATATTTGGTTAACATGTATATTATTAAAGTTAATTTCATGATACTCTTTACAACGTTTTCTGGGGAAAGAGTTAATTCCAACTGTTTCTTTCCATTTTTTTTGTTTTTGTAATTGAGTTACCAGAAAGATGTTAAATTACATACATGGTTTATGTTATATTTCTGTTGGTCAACACTGTTCTAGAGCATTCTGCTGGGAATTGGCATGGTGAGGGTAAAAGGTGTGTGAGGGCAAAGGAATGTATTTGCACCCACATTCTCTGCACTCTGCAGCTGGCATCTCTATGTGCCTCACCTCTCATGTGGGTGCCTCGCTGTCACCTGGCCTCTGAGGTTAAGTCGGTTGCCCCAGGTTCCACGGCTGCAAGTAGCAGAGCTGGGCTTTGAACGCAGGTAGCCTAGCTCCAGAGCCTGCCTTTGAGTTCCAGAAATGTGAGTGATTTTAGGTAGTGACATTCAGCACGAGGAGAGTGGGGTCAGCTTGTGAATGTATTACCCCTTTCAGGAAGCATGCATGGGCACATTTCCAGAGGCCTCTGAGGAGTGAGTGAAATGCTGGGAATTTCTGGCATCAGTGGCAAAGTCTCCAGGAAATACCTTCCATCCTAAAGCAGCCTCCTGTGAGATCTGAGCCACTTGCACATTGCGTTCCAGGGCCACCAGCTTTTGGCCTGTACTAGTGAAATTCTGCCTCAAGCCTAAATCCTGAGCAAGGATCCAAGCCCCTTCGTACCCCAAACCTGCCTGCCTATTAGAACACCACTGCTTTAACATCTGCCCCACCCTCCATCCAGCCACACACATTCTGGCTCTCATTCTACCCCATGCACTTCTATGCACCCAGGCCTTTGCTCTAGGCTCCCACTCAGCTTATTTGATATTTCTTGTCTTGCCCACAAGGCCAACTTGTCCTTGAAGACCCAGCTCACACGTCGCCCTCTCTATAGTCTTCCCTAACTCCTTTAAGATAAAGTCTATCACTCCCTCCTCTCTTCCACATTGTAGTTCCAGGTAACTATTTGTCTATGTCTCTGTGGCCCCCGCTTGATGATGTGCTCCACCTGGGCAGTGGCAGCATCCTGCCTGTCCTTGTCCATCCTAGCAGTGCCTAGTAAGTGTCTGCACACATAAAATGCTCCGCACCTGCTCTGGACTGAATTAGATGGAATCACATTTAAACAACTGAAGGAGAATGATGACAGCTCGCTCACAATCGGAATCCCCCTTTGCAAATCCTCAGGGAGACTGATTGCTTCTGCTCTTGGCCTGTCTGTTAAAATGCAGGATTAAAAAGAGAAACAGGTAGCCAGATTTTTGTTGTGTTTTGTTTTGTTGTTGTAGTTTTTTTTAACTTCTGAAATGAGTATTACAGAAGAAAATCATGCAAGAGGAAAACAGTGATAACTCACTAGCATGACTCAGCAATGGGGCACACTTCAGAGGAAAGGAAGATTGGTTTTGCTCATAGGCTCTTTATCTGTGAAACTCAATCACTCTCCCTCACTGGTGTTTCATGCTCTGACGTCTTATGGTTTGAGGCGCGATCAGGGGCCTATTTCTGTGACACCTGAAGGCTTTACACTTGATTCATTTGCTTCTCACAGCAGCCTCATAGAGTGCAGTGAATTGTTTCAATATTTTCATTGGTCTTACAGTTTGTCTTATAGATTTGCAACTTGTGACAACTTTTCCCACCTTCACATGGTTTGATGATTTCCTTTCACACCTACTACTAATGGTTACAATGCTCTGGATCACGCCTCGTGAATCACTGGTGTCTGCCTTCCCCTACCACAGCCAGGTGCTGACAGTAACAAATAGGTGCCGGCAGTATGGCCTGGAGGACATGCCACAGGCCCTGAAAAGGAACCTTGAGCTGGACCCAAGAGCCAGTCCACCAGAGGTCAGGTGCACCAGAGGTCAGGATCCCTTCCTTGCCTCACAGGGATACCCTGATCACTCTGCTCCCACTCCCATCTTTCACTGAAGGATTAATGTCTGGTATGTGTGGATGAGTTATCCTCCCACCGCTGATCCTGCCCTACTAAAATCAAAGTGACTCTTATTCTAAGAAGCAAAAATTTGACCTCACAAACACACTGCTATTTCATCCTAGGAGCCTACCCCATGCCCTGAAATAATATTTTGCACAAAACTTTCAATTAATTTACTACAATGTCCAGCAAAGATCCAGCACTTTGAAGTCAGATGACTCAACAGGAAGAGCTTTCAATTTTCTTCCTGATTGTAAGTTTGTAGCCTAAATTTTTGAGTTGGTACAATTTAGAGAAGGAAGCCTGCCTTCTGCTCAGGATAAACAGGAAATTTGCCTACACAGTCAGTGTGAAGAGCTGTGTAGTAGAATGATCTGCCGATATTTAGCTTCTATTATAGTGTTCTCCTCATTCTTCCTTCTCCATCTCCCCCTGCAGCTTCACTTCTCTACTAAAAAAGGTGTCAGAAAGTCTGGGAATGCAGACTGTCCTAAAGCACTGCAGGTAACTCCCTCCTCCTGAAGGCAATAGAGCCCCCTAGAGACCATCCGGGTGACCAGTATGAAGAAGTGGGTGGGTAGCCCTATTTGTTGGAAGTGAGAAATAATGAGGACTTTTTATGTTTCAAAGATGGAATAGGAAAAGTTGCCAGACCTGCAATGTAATAGTCCCAGGGGATGAAGAGTATACCGAAGTTTGGGGTCTGTAGGGCTGGACAGCCTCATACAATCTGATGCAACCCCTTTGGATGACTGGATCTTTGCAGAAGGGTCACATAAGGGACCGAAAGTTAGCACTAAGAGCTAACTTTCTGCAGTTCTGGGAACTTAAGCAAGGGGCCATCTTGGCTAAGCTGAACACAAGGTTGATGATTTTCTTGCGGAGGCCTTGCTATGGTTTGAATATGTTCCCTACAAAGTTCATGTGTTAAGCTTAATCCTCATGTGATGGTATTGAGTGGTGGGGCCTTTTGGGAAGTGATTAAGTCAGGAGAGCTCTGCCCTCATGAATGGATTAGTGCCTTGTAAAAGTGTGAGGAACTAGCTTCGGTCCATGTTGCTCCTCCTCTCTTCTCCCATGGCAAGACACACTGTTCCTCCACTTCAGAGGATAAAGCAAGAAGGTGCCATCTTGGAACCAGACACTGAACCTGCCAGTGCCTTGATCTTGGACTCCCAGCCTCCAGAATTGTGAGAAAGAATTTCTGTTGATAATAAACTACCCAGGCTCAGGCATTTTGTTATTGTAGCACAAACAGACTCAGATAGACCTTCAATAGCCTATGCAAAGCCTTGGACTAACATCATCTGAAGGCTCAAGTGGGCACTTTCCACAGCCATGTGGCAGTGATCAGCAACATCTCACCCCTAGAGTGTGAAGGTCAGGCTGACCCTTCTTTTTGAATTATGTAAACCACTGGGATTTTGGAAAAGTTATGGGAAGACAGAGGGCCCCAAGACAGAGAGGCTAGACTTTCTGCTAATCCCACAATCTGATAAACCATGGGAACTTAGGCTACTTGTTTTATGTAAAGAAACTAAATGTGACAGTATTTGCCCCCTGGGTTTGTGGAGCAGTCCTGTTGATTACACTCAGGATGCATGTATACATAAGCAATTTGAAAACAAGAGGCTTCACCACCAGCCCAAAGTTGAAAGCTGGTGAAGGGGCTGATCCCCAGCCTCTGTCTTGATGGTTCTGGGATTCACTGAGTCAAAAACACGCAACAGAAGCCACTTGATATACATTTTATATTTATAATAAGAAGTAGAAATGATCACTCTCAGGGGAAATGATGCTAAAACAAAACAAAATAAGAGCTTGAGCTTTGAGACAAGGTTTGCCACAGTCATTCGTCATGTAAACAAGTATTTCCCTAGAACTTACTCTCTGCCATGCATTGTTCTAAGCACTAGGGAATAAAATGAAAAACAAAGCAGACATACTCCTTGCTCTCTAGTATTAAGGTAAAGAAATACATTAATCAAATAATCACTCAAATAAATAAATAACCTCAGCTAGCATTGAGGACTAATATCTATTTTCAGCCCAATTAATTTCCAGCTAAGAAACAAAATAGATCAGCCTTTATGTATAAAGCTCAAGATAGAAAAGAGTTAAGCCCTACTTGTGGCCCTGTTAAGGCTGTCCCAGGGGGAAAAGAGGACCCATTCATCAGTCCTGAGGCAATGGGTTGGTTCTTCCTCTACTGTCATTTCAGAGAATGTGCATTCCCTCTGGCATCCTGGCTGGCCCGGAAGGTCACTGCAGGCTCAGGATGCCACAAATACAGGATTGTTCACTGTCTTTGGCTGGGGAACTGGGCTGGGGACCAAGCTGGCCCACAAATGCAGGTTTTCCCACTTTATTTCAAGGGCAGCCAACTTCAGGGCCTTAAAAACCGACTTATGGCAACACTGAGAGTGATGGTGAGGGGAGCCAAAGTCAATGCCATCAACAGGCCATGTTGCCTTCAGAAAATTTCCCAATCTTTGAAATAACTACAGAGTGATTGCCAGAGTGACTCAGAGGGGAGGAGAGTTGGAGTGACTTTGGCTACTAAGGTTGTGTGTTGAAATAATAAAAGGAATTTCCTAGGGATCCCCAATCTAGTCTATTTTTTAACAGTGTAGTTTCCATTTCTTCCTATAAGTCTTAGGCATACCTTGAATGAATAGAGAATTTTCTATTAATTAGTTAATCAATTCAATACAGATTAATTCTAGTTTACTCTTTTAATAGATGTAAGATCATAGGTTGCAATTAATACATCTTTCCTTTCATCTAACCAACAAACATATTTAGTGCCTATTATATATCAGACTGTGCTACAATCGAAGAGGGGCACCTAACCCAGACTGAAGAGGAGAATAACAGAGAAGGGTGGCTTCCTATAGCAGAGATAAAGCTTTGGGGGTCACCAAATCTCATGCCATTTATCTCTTCCCAAGCACATGTGAAAACTACACTTCCTAGATACCCTTGGGAGTTCTTAGCTTGGGGCCGCATGACTGGATATTCAATAGGATAGAGCAGAAATGATGTATGCTACTCTCAGGCCTGGCCATAAAATTCACTGTGCAACTGTTCATGTTCTCACTTTCTTTCCCTTCTGTTGTAACCTCTGAATCCAGATGGCAGCAATATAAGATGAAAACAATATGGATCTCTAAGTCACTGCTTAGAGGAGAGCCACAGAAGGACTATAGGGCTTATTTGTTACAACCTAGCCTTGGTTACCCTAATATGTACTCTGTAAAGGTGAGGACATCTAAGTGTAGTACTGAAGAAGAAAATATCTAGGCTATGTCAGGTAAGATGACCAACTTTGACGATCTTATTCCAGCTAGATGGGGAAAATAAAACCGTATCAAAAAATAGTTTACCAAGCAAAATATCTTGATCAAACACTAAAGTCTTGAATGAACCCCAGTTTTCTGCTTGAGAACAACTGAGTATTGTGGTTGTAGTCACCAAAGTAAAGACTGTAGAAGTTTCCTGAAAAAGTCTGATTCACAGCTGAGAAAGTTCTAACAAGAATGTAGGTAGTCGGTTCATTGAAGGAATCACTTCCTAATCATAAAAATGGATCATCCAGTTCTTGACCTTCTGAAGTTCACAATTTAATGAGGTAAAATAGAGGAGATCAGAGATAGAATGTCAAGTTTATTCAAGTCCTAGAACCTTGGATCCAGAATTTTTCCTCTTCCAGGAAGCCTCTTCTGCTCAAATGTTAAATGTGTCTCTGCTTAAATGTTGCTTCCTCAGAGAACCTTTCTGACAGCTTGATATAAAGAAGTCATCCAGTTACTCTCTGTTGAATCTCCCTATTCTAATTCTCTGTGTAGTGCTTCCCACTCTCTGATACTTTTCTTGTTTATGAATTTTGTTTGTTTGATTATTGGCCATCTCCCTTCACTAGAATAGGGGAAGGAGTACTTTGTTCACCTCTCTCTCTAGCATGTTGCCAAGTAGCTAGCATATAGTAGGAGCTCCATAAATGTTTGTTGAATAAATAAATAATCCCAGGAGGCCAAAAGAGAATTAAAAAGCAAACGTTTTGTTTTGAGATAGATTTGTAAATATACTGAATGACCAAGTTGGGATGTGTCTCAAATGAGAACTAGAAGATGGCCATATTTGTCATTCTGCATCAGAGAAAAACCAATGTCAATTGGCATCAATATCTTGACTCTTTTATAATTAAATTTTCTCGAGTGGTCACATGGGAGCAGGTCTGTTTCTGGAGAATACCTTTTTTAGACTCAACGAAATCCCGGGGTGAACACAGTTTTGATATAATGGAATTTGTATACACTAAACCCCTTTATTGCAATATGTCTCAAAGCGTTTGATGCCCTAGATGCAATTATTGCTTTAGAAGCTAAAGCAAGCAAACTCTCTTTTCAAAAGGAATATGAATTCTTGGGCTTGGGCCTCCACTACCTGATCTAACTTCTCTGGACCCTGAGGCATGTGCGTTTTAGAACTGAGTTATCAGATTTTAAGAGCATGTAGGGGGGCCGGGCGCGGTGGCTCACGCCTGTAATCCCAGCACTTTGGGAGGCCGAGATGGGCGGATCACGAGGTCAGGAGATCGAGATCATCCCGACTAACACGGTGAAACCCCGTCTCTACTAAAAATACAAAACTTAGCTGGGCGCGGTGGGGGGCGCCTGTAGTCCCAGCTACACGGGAGGCTGAGGCAGGAGAACGGCATGAACCTGGGAGGCGGAGCTTGCAGTGAGCTGAGATCCGGCCACTGAACCCCAGCCTGGGCGACTGAGCGAGACTCCGTCTCAAAAAAAAAAAAAAAAAAAAAAGAGCATGTAGGGGGTCTGTTCCATGACTTAATATTATCTTCAGAAAATCAACTAAAATCTGTTTAAGTATCATGTCTGAAATAAGTGTAAAGACTAAACGGATGTGGTTACAATCTTGAAACTAGAAGCTATAGCCAGAAAATAGGTCAAGAAAAAAAAAAAAAAAGACAAAAATTGCCTGGATAAAGGCTGTAAAGGTCAAGTATTGCTGGACACAAAACAAGGAGGATTCTTCAGAGAAACTGAGGGATTCACATAATAGTTCTAGTAACAATTACAAGAACTAACATTTATTTAGTGCTTACTATGTGCCAGGTACTCTGCCAAGTGCTTATCATAGATCATCTCATTTAATTCCTTGGAACATGTGCCACTGGGGGACGTATTAGTAATTTCTAGCTACCTGTCAGAAAACTGAGGTTAATTACTGTGTTAGTCCATTCTAATACGGCTGTAAAGAAATATCTGAGACTGGGTAATTTATAAAGAAAAAATGTTTAATTGGCTCACGGTTCTGCAGGCTGTACAGGAAGCATGATGCTGACATCTGCTCGGCTCCTGGGGAGGCCTCAGGTAACTTACAATCATGGTTGAAGGCAAAAGGGAAGCAGACCTGTCTTACATGGTGGGAGCAGGAGCGAGAAAGAAGCGAGGAGATGCTGTACACTTGTAAACAACCAGAACTTGTGAGAACTCACTCACTATCATGAGAACAGCACCAGGAGATGGTGCTAAATCATTCATGAAGGACCACCCCCATGATCCAATCACCTCCCACCAGGGCCCACTTCCAACACTGGGGATTACATCGCGACATGAGATTTGGTGGGGACAGATCCAAACCATATCAGTTACTTTGCCTGAGTACAAACAGGTTTTCCTGACTCTAAAATTCAAGCTATTAACCACAATCTCTCCAACTTTAACATTCAAACTTCCCATTGTGAACGTCTGAGAAATGCTTACAGTTCTAGAGTGGCAAAAAAAAAAAAAAAAAAAAAAAGCGAGAAATAAGAAAACATATAGATGTATTTTATTTGAGTCATTTTATAATAAAGAAGATCAAAATGTTCAATTCGGGAGACAGTATGTGGTATAGTGGAAAGAGTAAAGCGTGCCAAAGTCTCTGTGCCCTGCAGCCTGCCATAACCATTCGCATGATTCCAATTCCCTCCCTCACCTTCTGTCTCAGTTTGCTGGTCTGTAAAATGGAATTAATCCCTACCATATATTTTGAAGTCCTGAGAAAGCTTTCTGAAAGGCCTAGCAAATGAAGGATTCTAATTTAGGTGGTCTAAACAGTTTTCATACATTTTAGGACTTTATTTCACTGTGGTCCACCCTGTTACAGAAAAGAGAAATGTCACAATATAATCAAATTCTCATCTGCACCACAAGAAACTTAAGTCAGTCTCTGTGGCCTATATTATATTTTTTCTCTGGCCTATATTATACTTCTTCTCTTAAGAGGAATAGAAAAGGGAAAATCTTATATTTATGCTGAGGAGGCAGTGTGAAGTAGTTTGGAAGAAGGGTGTGTTTTCACCTCACAGCCATTGTGGGAGGCGGCTGGTATATAGTGTGGCAGTCTGTAAAACATCAGGAGAGCTAAGGTTGTGCCACATCCATCTACTTAAATTCCTTCAACATTCTTATTACTGCTGTGTAAATTATAAAGCTTCAGGATGTGTGTGTGTGTTTTCTAGGTAGAAAGCTTGGATAAACTTTATATGTATTATACTCAGACAAGATGAAGAAGGGTTTCTTGGTCTGGCTGACTGCCCCTAAGAGGCAGGGATAAATTAGGGAGGGCCTCAGATGTAGGGTGGGGGCTGACGGGTCTGTGAGGCAGGAAGATGTGGTGCCCAGAGGTGTTGAGAAACCTCAGGGCTGGGTTTGAGGTGGTTCTGTGGTTGAAGGGTGGAGCCCAAGAGATGGTTCAAAACAATATCCTTCCTTCCTTCCACAAATGTTGATTGTGTGATACATACCAGGCACTGTCTTGGGCATCGGAGATACAGTGATGAAGAACAGTCTTTTATAGAGTGGCTTCAGACATTTTTGAGGCAATCAGGCTTAGGCTTAAATCCTCCTGCCTGTGCCACCAATTAGCTATGACCCTGGGAAAATTATTTACGTCTTTGAGCCATGGCTTCTTCATCTATGAAGTGGGGACAACCTGACAGTTACGACTGAGGAAAGTGAGATTATATAAGTGAAGCATTTAGTGCAGTCCCTGGTGCAGTGAGGACTAAGTGAATGATGGATGTCCACACAATGCTGTAAACCCCATGAGGCAGGGATTGTGTCTTGGGTTCACCTTGAATCTTCGGCACTTACTGGTGTGCAGAGCTGATGCTAAAAGAATTATCTGTTGAAGGTTTGACAGTTAATGGAAGAGTCAGATTAGAGGCTAGGGAGCAGGCTAAGGGTCTGGAACAGGATGCAAAGTCAAAATATCAAGAACTAGTAAAAGCAGAAACAGGATATAGAAACGGAATATTCATAGTAAGTAAGTTACTGGGCAGGGGGCCGGGGGAAACCTCTTCAGGGGTGGAGGGTGTGTAGGTGAGCATGCGATAAAAGCACAGGGTTGTGATAGGCACCAGGGATCTCCTCATCACATCAGACCCATGGGCTCATTAACACTCCCCCCTGCTCGCCTAAACACACCCTGCCCCACTTCCAGCAACCACTAATGATTACGATAATAACAAAGGCAACTAACAGGCAGAACAGACAGTTCAATTATTAGAAAGTTGTCTACAGTGAAAACTGGGGACAGAAAGATAGGCTCTTGAGATCATATTTCTAAATCAGGGCCCAGTTTGGGAGGGAGAGGACCTGAGATCTGTGGCTGCTCAGATTTCCTCTCACCCTCTCCCTAGCCCACCACCTACCATCGATCTCCCTGATAGGATGGGTGACCATAGGTCCAGGTTGCCCAAGTTTAAGCTTGTGTCCCAGAGCAGTCATTAATAAAGCAGTGATTCTTGCACTTTCGTGTATATACCAATCACCTAGAGACCTTGTTAAAATGCAGACTCCTATTCAGTAGGTCTGGCTGGGTCCTGAGATTCTGCATTTCTTAAAATCTCCCAGGTGAGACTGATGCTGTTTGCCTGAGGACTAGAGTAGCAAAGATCTACCTACCACTGGTTCTCAAATGTAACTATATAAGCATCATCTGGATTGACTCTGGGGTCCCCGACACACATACACACACACACACACACACACACGGTGTGCCTCAAGGGGGCTCAGAAAGGTCTGCTCTGAAGTAGCCCCCTTCAAGAACTTCCATCTGCCTTTCCCACCAAATCTTTTTTTGTTTTTTGATTAAGGGAGCACAAACAGAAAATCACCGTGTTACCCTTAATGAAAACATCTCAGTCTACACACAAGAGAAGGCATCATGGGACCTGGCAATTCTCAGAGGGCATTGGGAGTGTAGCAGCTCTTCCTGCTCCAAAGGGCCACTCTAGAGTTTTTCCTTCAGACGTCCTGGTGTTTAGTTGTGTGGCATACATGAGGCTTTGTGGCAGTTGGTTAATATACTGTGGGACAAGAACTGAACTAGGCACTGTGTGGGACAGGGAAAGATGCACTCTCTGGCTTTAGGGGATTTGAAATTAAAGGATAAGATTTCAGATTCTTTCAAAGCCCGAGCTAAACACACACACACACACACACACACACACACACACACACACACACACACAAATCAAACAGAACCCTAGAGTGCTGAAAACAGAAGAATTGCAGTGGATGGGGTTGGAAAAGAAAGGCTTCCAGTTAGAAGTCAATTCCACACCCTGTTTTGCAAGAGCAAATCCAGCGGATTCGTGGAAATGGATGGAGGCTGTTGAGTTGAGGGACTAAGAAGTGGAGGTACCTAGGAAGGTTCTCCCTGAAAATACATCGGGTTATAAATCCTGGGAAGAAATACCTCCATTTCTCACGCACTCACAGGGCACTCTCCTCTGAGAGCTCCGATGTTGAGCTCCCAGGGCAGCGACCAGACCGCAACCTGTGCTCCTGCAGGGGGCCAGCACTGGATGGGTCCACGACACATCGTGCCTGGAGCTATAGAGGCCTCCCCGGGAGCACTACCGCGGTCATTTCGGCCCAGCAGTAAAATAACACCCAATCAGCGAGCTGCCAGCTGCAAACTGTTCCGACCTACTCCTCCCTCCCCGGCTTCATTCCCACCTATACCAAAGTGGCCCCACGCGGGCAGAAGCGAAAGACAGAAATGAGGGGAGGCCAACGACTCGAGATCTGCGACCGAAGCAGATTTTCCATGCGCTCAGAGCAGGGTCGGGGAAAGGCACACTTGGGGCTTCTGAGAGAGAAGGGAAGGGCAGGGAAAGGGCTGCCCCCCAGCAAGACACAGTTGGGTGAACAACTGAGTCTTGGCCTCGTTGACAAAGGAGAATGAAGAACTCGGCCAGGCTGGCTTGAACTGACTGGAGAAAAGCGACTTCTGTAATTCAGGGCCCTCCGCGTGCGAAGGACACTGGCAAAGCGGAAAGACAGGCATGCAGTCTCCAGGAGGAAAAACGCGAACCGTGGGACATGATGGGCTCCAGGGCCGTGGATGAGGTTGCCCGAGGCCTCAGGGCGGCCCCCGGAAGGGGAAGGCCGGGACTGCCAGGGACGTGGCATGGGGGTGGGTGCTGACTTCCGCTCCGGGCCTCGGGGTTCTGTCGCTCCAGGCACACCAGCTCACCACGCTCCCCGCCCACTTCCATGATCACGAAGGGGCAAGGCTAGGCAATCCGGAGTGGCTACTGCCCGGCCCTGCGAGGAGTCGAGGAGCGCTGGAAAACTGCGCGGTGCCGAGAGGTACAAAGAACAGGTCCTGGGAGGGTAGTAGGAGGGGGACTCAGCACAACAAGGATTTGCTGAGAAGTCGCACTGGGTTCAGCATAGCGGCACTGCCTACCTAATCGGCTTTGGGGCATAAAGAGTGAATAACCTGTCAGTGATAATAGTGTGCTGAAAGAAAGGCCAGCCCCAACAGCCACTGCAGGAACCTCAGAAAGGAGGGGGCGTCCCTGTTAGTGGCTGATACTAGATTTCTCATTGTGTTCGTGGCTAGCGCCAAGCCAGAGATCATAATGTAGAACAAATAAATGCGAAGTTTCTTACATCCAAGTGGCCAGGAAAAACCTATACTAATTACATGGTACAAACCCGCTGTGATCATGTGCTAAATTGGGTGGCAGTCAGAGTACAGCTGTAGAGATATCTCTTAGGGCCAGAATGATCAGGAAGAGCTTTGTGGAAGAGGAAGAACTGGAGTAAGGTGCTGAATGACGGGCAGGATATGGACAAGCACAGGAAAGTGGGAAGGCATTCCAGGAGGGAAGGGGCAGCATAGCCAAAGCCCGGGAGATGAGCACGGTGGGTTTATGAGGCTTTAGAGGGATTAGACTGTTTGGAGTGTAGCAGGTGCTCTGAAGAGCACGGGAGAAAAGAGAGCACAGGCAGCTGGAGTGTAGAGATGGGGGCTAACTGCAGAACCCCACAGTGCCTAGGAAGGTCTCAGCTGTCAGGGTTTTCTCCTGAGACTCATTCTCAGCTCCTTTTGGGGTTTGGGAAGATCTTTCATCAGAGTTCCAAACATTTTAGTTAATGTTTAATTCCTTCTCACTGAATCCCCATGGAAGGGGCCAAAAAGCAAGTGCTACTCCTCCGAGGTACTAAAACTCTGGTGCTGAGGATGAGGCTGCTCCAGAGGGACCTCTGAGAGAGAGAGAGAGAGATGGTATCTTATGAGTTTCATAAGTCTTTTAGGCAAGAAAGCAGGAGGAGATACTGAAGAGACCCCCTAAGGAAGCAGAAAAGCTTTACTTTCTCCTTCTCTGCAAGAAGCATCAGGCTTCCCTTTGAAAACAGAGCAAAGGACAGAGCAGAAAAAGTCAAGAATGTTTGCTCTCACTATTTCTATTTAGCTTTATACAGGAGATCCTAGCCAGTGCAAAAGGGCAAGAAAAGACATTAAAGACATGCAGACTGAAGCAGGAAGAAGTAAAATTGTCCTTATTACAGGTGGCATGATTTTGTATGTAGAAAAGCTTAAGAAATCTATAAAAATCTACTAGAATGAATAAGCAAACTAAGTTGCAGGATACACTACAACAAACAGTCCAAAATGAAGTTAAGAAAACAATTCCACTCATAATAGCATAAAAAGAATAAAATACTTAGGAATAATTTTAACAAAAGAAGTAGAAGATCTATATACTGAAAACCTCAAAACATTGCTGAGAAAAATATAAAAAGATCTAAACAAATGGAGAGACACACAATGTTCATGGATCGGAAGATTCAATATTGTTAAGATAGCAGTTGTCCCCAAGTTAAACTATAGTTTCAGCTCAACCCATATCAAAATAGGACTTGACAAGCTGATACTAAAATTTATATGAAAATGCAAAGGACCTAGAGAAATCAAAACAACTTTGAAAAAGAACAAAGTTGGAGGATTTAAAAAATAAAGCTACAGTGATCAAAATAGTGTGGTATTGACTTAAAGATAGGCATATACATCAATAGAACAGAGTAGATTCCAGAAATAAACTCTTACATTTATGGTCTATTGATTTTTGACAAGGGTGTCAAATTCAATAGTCATCAATAAATGATGCTGGAGCAATGGATATTCCTGTGCAAAAAAAAAAAAAATTAACTTACATTCTGACCTCACAACAACCATATGCAAAAATTAACTAAAAATGAATCACAGCTTAAATGTAAGAGTTAAACTATAAAATTCCCAGAAGAAATCATAGGAGAAACATGGATTAGGGCAAAGGTTTCTTAGACGTGATACCAAAAACATGATCCGTAAAAAAAGTAATAAATTCAACTTTATCAAAATTTAAAACTTTTTTCAGAAGATACCATTGAGAAAATGGAAAGACAAGTCACAGACTTGAATAAAATATTTGCAAATCATATACCTGATAAGGTATTTATATTCAGAAAATATAAAGAATTCAGTAAGACAAACTGATTTTTTTTAATGAGCAAGATTTGAATAGATATTGCACCAAAGCAGACATATGAATGGTCAATAAGCATATAAAAAGATGTTCGACATCATTACTCATTAGAGAAATTCAAATTAAAACTATAATGAACTATTAATATCCACTGACAATATCAAGTGTCAGCAAGGATGTGGCGAAATTGAAACCATAGAATGGTATAGCTGATTTAGACAATTGTTTGGAAGTTTCTCAAAATGTTAAACATATATTTATTATATGACCCAGCAATTAAACTCCTAAGTATCTACCCAAGAGAAATGAAGGCACAGATTCACACAAAGACTTATATGCAAATGTTCATAGCCATGTTATACATACTAGCCCAAGCTGGAAATAATCCAAATGTCCATTAGCTGTGGACATGTGGTATATTCACACAATGGACTACTACTTGGCAATAAAAAGAAATGAACTGCTGATACATGCAACAATATGGATGAATTTCAAAAGATGTTAAGTAGAAAAAGTCAGAGATAAAAAATGTTTTGTATAATTTCATTTATGTGAAATTTCTAGAAAAGGCAAAATATAGAAGTATTCTAAAGTTGAATTATTATTATAATTGTGATTATTGTACAAGTGTATAAATTTACTTAAAATCAAACTGTACCCTTATAATAGGTAAATTTTATGGTATGTAAACTATACTTCAAGAAAGCTGTTAAAACAAATGACAGAGAGACTGCTAGATAGGTCCTTGGGGAGAGGGTGGGGTGTGTGTGTGTGTGTGTGTGTGTGTGTGTGGTTATAGGACAGAAAACACCTATGTGAGATAGTAATGATTTTAAGTGCAATGAAAAAACACAGGGGCTCTGGAGCCAGCATGCTAGGTTTGAATCTTGGTTCTACTACTTACTAACTATATGTACTTGAGACAAATTACCCTCTTCAAGCCTCAGTTTTTCCCTCTGAAATGAGGCTAATGGTAAATCTCAAGGTAGTTGTACCACTAAAAATAATATGTATATTGGCTGGGTGCAGTAGCTCATGCCTGTAATCCCAGCACTTTGGGAGACCTAGGTAGGAGGATTGCTTGAGGCCAGGAATTGAAGACCAGCTTGGGCCACATAGCAAGACCCTGATTCTAGAAAAAATAAAAAATTAGCCAGGCATGGTGGCACCTATAGTTCCAGCTATTTGGGATGCTGAGGTGGGAGGGTCAGTTGAAGACAGGAGTTTGAGGCTGCAGTGAACTATGATTGGGCCACTGCACTCCAGCCTGGGTGAGAGAGCAAGACCTTGTCTCTAAGAAAAAAAGAAAAAATATTAATTAAAAATATAAAAATAATGTATATTGAAGTGATGTATGGGATGTGAGGGAAAGTTCTGAAACCAATTACTTCTACAGAAAATTCAGAGCTTTGTTGTAACTGAAGAATTGTGGTTCTCTGGGTGTACTACAGAAGAATTATAAGCCTCTCACTGAACTGAATAAGCGGCCTTATTAGTGAAGAAGGCTGGAACCGTGGCCAAAAACCTTGGTTTCCAGTACTGGTTCTGCCACCATTACACTGTGTGACTATAAAAGGGTTCCATATCTAGGGGTTCCTAGATATGTCCCCCTCCCGAAAGGTGTTGTTGGGATGCTTCAGAAGTCAGAGCGTACTACCAACATAAAAAATGCCGGGTATAAGGTAATGATGGCACAGAGGACAGGGTGGTGGCTGGGACCCAGCATGAGAGGCCAACATCTCTGTACCTGTGAACTGGGATATGAGAAGAGTAGCTTAGCAGGGGGCCATGGAAATTTTCACAAACCAAAATTGGCATTTAGAGCTGAGCTGGAAAGTTGTGAACACAGGATGTTGCTGAAAACAGTGCCCAACAGAGCTGCTACCTGAGGTTTTGGCAGGCTTCACCCCTGCTAGTTGATTGCAGAAGGATGTTGGGTCATCAGGAAATAGGGGTTTGAAATGATCCCACAGGAAGGTGTGAACAAAAACAGAAGCAACAACGAAAAAACAGCCTCATCAGGTCAGCTGGGGGGAGGGTGGGTGTTGGATGGGAGACAAGTGAGTTCTCACTTTCTTCAACACTTCAGAAACGTCTAAGGAGAAGCCCTGCTGGCATTCAAGGATGGCACTGTGAGAGATCCCCATTTATCCCTCCATCCTCCACGAACACCTCCTAGAGGTGGACAAGGAAAGCAGCAGCTTGACAAGGGGACTTATTTCTGGTTCAGGATGCTGGAAGTCTCTATGTAGCCATTTGTAGTGGACACTGCTATTTTTTTGGATGCCTAGCACACACTCCCACTTTTTTCTGGTAAGATCACTTGGATTATTTGGGGGGAATTTCTTCTTCCCCATTACACACAGTCTTGGTGGGGTTGTCAATAAGGCATTCTGCCCTCCTTTAGCCAATTAATTTCTCTCTCCTGGACTCTGAATTGAGCTGAGTGAAGAGAAAGAATGGAAAAAACCTGTTGGAGAAGACCTCATTCCTTGGACCTCATTCAACCTTTACTTACTCCTGCTCCTGAAATCTCAGCTCTGCCCCAGTTTCTTAACTGTTCTTCCATTCTGTGAACCCCTGATATCATCCATTAAACTGTTTTGCTTAAGTTAGCTGTGGCCCATTTCTGTTACAAAGAACAAACACAGAACGTGACTGTGACACTGCATGGGAGAGTTTTCATGAGGGTCTTGCAGGGGAATCGAAGGAGTCTGGCTCCAGGTACCCACTTTCAGTCTTCAGATTTTTCAACTTTCTAGTCATGTGACCACAGGCAAATCACTATATCCCTCTGAGCCTCAACTTCTGTAAATTGTGATATTGTTATATTGTTACTTTGCAGCACTGTAGGATTAAATGTGTTTATTCAATTATTCATGTAATACCCAGCCACCACCATTTGCCTGGAACTCCGGAAGGAACCAGAATAGAGACGTAAATAAGACAGACATTGTATAGTCTCTGTCTCCTTGGAGCATACATTCTAACAGGAAGAGAGATATTGAATATGTTTACAACACTGCTGATGTTAAAATTGAAGTTCAAAGCACTATGGGAGTGGTTAACAAGAGGACCCAGGAAATCTAGTAGAGGGCCATGTATGGAAGACCCTTAGTAACTGTGACTTCCTTTCCCCCTTCCTTCTCCTGACTGTTTTCTTCTTCATACCACTTTACATTTTGCATGCATGTTTCTTTGCCATTTATGGCCCACTCATATCCACGTTCTTGTAGTATAATTAGGATACTCCAAAGAAGTCCTGAATTGGTTCAGTGATTGACATCTGCCTGTTGTGTTTGAAGCATAAATTGGGACCTACTCACCCCAATAGATAAGCCAACTTGGTGGGGGTTCCTTGTGTTGGACATAAGGAAAGAACAAGGTTAAGAGGATGGGGAAAGAATAGAGAGACTTTAATACCTTTAGAATTAATTGTTTCTTAGGTCAACAAGGTTTAGTAAGAGTCAAGATGAAAGAGGTTGCCTAAACTTGATATTGACAAAACAAGGGTAGTCAATTTCCTTGATCTGTTAGGTAGCTCTAGGCACCTTTCTAGCATTACAAAATCTCAGAAATTATTTACAGAATTTTAGCACTGGAAAAGATCTTAGAGAACATTCAGAAAGGGTTTTATTTAGTATGAGGAAACCATGGCTTACTAGAGTTAAGTCTCATCCATGTCCTGAGTGTGTAAACTCATGACATCTTTAGACCCCAGCCTGGCAGTCAGAATGCCCAGAGTGGTTCCTCTTTCATATGGACAAATTCTGGTAGATGCGCCCCCTGAGAAATAGCCTGTGCTAGCCTTGTGAAGGAACTTGACAAGGACCAGAGGAATGAGGTACTGCACTAGATATGAGGGAGGGACAAAGACAATAAGATACAAGTCCTTTGAGGTTCTTCTGACGGTTTGGGGAGTCGAGACACATACAATGCCAGATAATCACACAAGCAACACTATACGAGAACTCCTGTTGGACGTGGTCGCATCAACATCTCTGAAGCACAACTCATCATTTCTGCCCACTTACCTCTTAAGTTTCCTGTTAGAGATGTCTTCTTCTCAGACACCTGCATCTGTTCATAGTAGCACTATCCTACAGTTACAAAGGCTTGAAATATTGAAGTTGGTTTTTATTCCTATCTTTCCCTCAACCCCACATCCAGTATTTACTGGGATCTGTTGATCTGGCCCTTAAAGCTACCCCATCCTGTCCAAAGACACCAGAGTAGTATTCCTAATATACAGCTCTTATATTATTCCTCTGCTCAGAATTCTTCAGGGTGTGCAGAACATTATTTGCAGAATGAAAACCAAACTCCTTAGTTTAACATCTGTGGTCCCTTATGATCTAGACTCAGCTTCCATTTCCTCCTTCTAGTCTTGCTACAGGGAGGTATTAACCATGTTATTTATTTTTTGTATTTTAATGCTTTGACATCTGGGGCCTTGCAGACCCTGGAGTCGCTGCCCCTTCCAGAGCTAGCCCATTCCTAGAGACCATAAACAACTTGCCCTTGAGCATACCTTTCAAAGGCAAACCACCCAATCCAGAGCCCACACCTGCAAATACCTTCTCTATTGGGCTGTCATACTTAGGACTATAATCCCCTGCCCTAATCACTCCAGGGCCAGTTACCAGACAACTAGGAGTAGTCCCTATGCCCCTGAACTAGCTGAAATTATTCAAATTAGTCAATCCTTAATCTGCTTAATCTGCCTTGCCCATTCTTTCCCTTGGAAACCACCATAAAGGCTCTTGCTCATGTTTTCTCCTTTCCTTCTGCCTCCTGATGGACTCTGGTGCTTCCCTGAGTGGGCCCCTGTGGTGTGGCATGTCTGCTTCTCTTGGCATCTGTGAGTATAACTATCTTTTTGATAACAGTCATCTAGTCTGCTGGCCTTGCTATACCTAAATAATAATAATAAAACAATTAACTACGTTTTGAAACAAGAAACCCTATGCTCCAGAGGGGTTCCTTCTGCTTCCCAAACAGGCCCCTGCTTTCCTATGCCCATGTCTTTTCCTGTGCCGTTCCTTGTTCCCACAATAAACTTTCTCTGCCACGTCTGCATCTTACAATTCTATCCATCTTTCAAAATATTCTTGCTGGCATTGTCTTGAATCTCTGGTGATAATATAGACTTAAAGATGAGTGTGTGAGGTTCAGATTGGTTTGTGACTTATACTATATCACACAGCAAGTCGAAGGCGGCGTCAGGCTCGAAGCCCAGCAGGCTTTCTTTGTGCCCCTTCCAATCATTCTGTTGGCTTAGGTCAACTGAGGGTGTGCAACAGAAACGGATCTTAGTCAACTTGAGAACAAAAGGGATTTTCCAGAAGGATGCTGGGGCAGTTCAAAGGATTTAAGGAGGAGCAGAAAGACCAGCTCTCAGGTGAAGTGGGAACAAGGGCAGCTCTAGTGATAAGCCTTTGAATCTTCCCTCAGGATCCAAGTCTTTACTAGAACTCAGCTCAAGCGCATTCCCTTAAGGTTTTAAATATCTGGAAGTGACAAGGGACCCATCCTGTTATGTATATCCCCTGAATCAATCAGCTATGGTAGGATGTGTTTGGGAGACAAGGTAGAGTCTCAGAACACCGATGTGATCACTGGGGACCACTCCTTTGCATTAAGAGTTTCCCAAAGAAAATGCAACCATTGAGACCTGACAATTTGAATCCCTTACAGCCATCTTTCTAATATATGAAATCCTAAGTCCTTCTAAATAAAATGGAGCAGTGGAAGGGTTAGACAAAAACAGCTCCAAAGCAAAGCAACTTTAATAGTTCAATAAATAGTCACTGAATGCTAACTCTGTGCATTCAAAGGACTTATGCTAGACATTGGGTGGATAAAGGGATGAGGGTGGAATGTGAAAACTGGTAAGACCTGACAGCTGCTCAAAGATAAGACAGGCATACAAATCATGACATTGAGAGGCAGGATAAAGGGAATGATGCTCCACAACAGATACAAAGTGCTACAAGGTTTTACAGCATGGAGAGATTCTCTAAAATTTATATCCAGAGGAAAACCAAAAAGCTAAAGTCCAGATTTTCCTTCTTATTGCAACTTCATCATATGCTGGAAAAACTATACATGATTTCACATGCAAAGGAACACAATGTTCTTATTTCCACCTACTGCAGTCCAGCTGCCAATTCAAATGTCTGCCACCTCTTAATTGTGCAATTAGGGAAGCATTAGGTTCAGTGGACTCATGTGCCACTGCTAAGCTCCTGCTTGGATGGATTGTATAAACATGGTATCTGGGAAGGAAAAAAGGAAGTTCCTGGGTGATAACATTGCTATGCAAGGAGAGTTTGCTGCAACATTTTATAACTCAAGAGCTGCTGGCCCAAGGCTATGCTGTTGCAACATATCTGGATCCATCTCACATTGCGGTGATGAGAGTGAGAAGAAGAATTTAAACATCTTAGTCTCACTGGGGTTATTAAAACAACTTTGGTTTATTGAGAGCACCAAGATGCACCTCATGCCCTCTCAAGGTCAGGGAAGATGAGCTTAGGATATGATGTGGCAGTAGGGGAACACACTGGCTTCTTCATTGACTACCCAGTGGTTACCAGAGGCACAGGAGGAGGCAGAGGCAAAAAGGATGTAACGAAAGGGAAGGCTGGAGAAGCAAGTGGACAAGGAAATTAAGGAGGGAGGATGGTGTATGTTTGAGAGCAGAGCGAAAGGGAAAGGAAAGACCCTGGAGTTGTTTAACATTGTTTTCACTGTTGAAGCTGGGGAGAATGAGTAAAACAGAACCTGTCTCATCTTTAGCAGTAGAGAGTGAGGAGAAAATCAGTTGAGTGAAGGAGAAAATGAGCCAGTTAGTTAATATTTCTGTAGGCCCACTAGGCATCAGGCACTGCTGCATTTTCTTCTTGGGAACTTAGGAACAGAGAAGCCTCCAGCATTTGTACTTGGAAAAACTTACAAAGATATATCAGACATCTCCTTGTCCTTAATATATACTATAGGCTTGTCTAGAATTTAGAAATCTAGATTTTAGTTTTCTTTTAGCCCAGTATTCAGTCTCCACTGCTTGGTCAGAGGGCTAGACCCCTTTTGTTTAGAGGTTGAACATTCACACACACAGATGGGATGCCCTCAGCCTTAAGGCTATAATCAATATTGGGAGAGTTGGGATGGGCAGCAGTGCACTTAGCTAGGTCCTCATAGTCACTAAAGGCAGGGTCTCAAATATAGACTTCTAACATTTATCTCAAAATGAGGTTGTATTAGATTGAACTACATGACATTATTGATTTTCTAGGTTAAAAAAATGATTGAATATCAACAATTTCATGTGGCTCAACTTAATACCTAAATTCATTGTAAATTATGTATGTGTTAGAGGTATTAATTTGTTAAATGAAAATATTTTAAAACTATCTTTTTCCAAAACCTGTTTTGTCTTTTTTTTCTGAGACGGAGTTTTGCTCTTGTTGCTCAGGCTGGAGTGCAGTGGCCCGATTTTGGCTCACTGCAACCTCTGCCTTCCGATTTCAATCCATTCTCCTGTCTCAGCCTCTGGAGTAGCTGGGATTACAGGCGCCTGCCACCAAGCCTGGCTAAGTTTTGTAGTTTTAGTAGAGACGGGGTTTCACCATGTTGGCCAGGTTGTCTCGAACTCCTGACCTTGTGATCCGCCCGCCTTGGCCTCCCAAAGTGTTGGGATTACAGGTGTGAGCCACCACGCCCGGCCTGTCATTTTAAAAAAATAACAGAGCTGGGTATGGTGGCATGTACCTGTAATCCCAGGTACTGGGGAGGGTGAGGCAGGGGGATGAAAATATTTAAAAACTATCATTTTCAAAAACCTGCTTTGTCATTTTGAAAAAAATAACAGAGTTGGGCATGATGGCATGTACCTGTAATCTCAGGTACTAGGGAGGTTGAGGCAGGGGGATCACCGGAGCCCAGGAGTTTGAATCCAGCCTGGGCAACATAGCAAGACCCTGTCTCTAAAAAAATACTTAAAAAAAAAACCAAAAAAACCAAAAAAAAACGCTGGGACCCGCTCGACTTCTGCCTGTCGCCCCAAGATGGCAGACACAATGAGCGGGTTGCCCGTGGCGTGGCTGTGAGGACGAACGGTGGGCTGGCGAGGCTCCACAGTCCAGGCGGAAGACCGTCGTCCAAGCAGAAGGAAGAGGAGGAGGCGGCCCAACTGTTGGCCGAATTCCCCCTAGCTGCCGCGGCGCCCGCCTCGCCCAGGTTGGCCCTTCCGCAGCCCGCCCGCTCGCCTTCCCCAGCCGCCGCCAGGAAGCTGACCGACCGCGTGCTGCTGCGGAGCTTCAGCGTTGCCAACGTGTTCTGCGAAAACTCGGACAAGATTAACCGCTTTGATTTCAGCCCCAACAGCGAGGCGATCACCTCGAGCAGCGACGAGGACTCCTTCGTGCTCTGTGACTGCCAGGAGGGCAAACCAAAACCCTCTTCAGTAAGAAATAAGGCGTGGCCTCATCAGATACACTCCTGCGGCAAACACAGTCGTTTACAGCTCTAACAAAATAGACGATACTATTCGTTACTTGTCCTTGCATGACAACAAAGAAAGTATCTGACTTTACTTGTATCGGACATAGCAAAAGGATAGTGCTCTTGTCCATGTCATCTGTGGATGACACTTTCATTTCTGTGTCTCTTGATAAGAGCATTTGACCCTGGGATCTCCGGTCTCCTAACTGCCAGGGCCTCATGCATATAAAAGGGAAGCCAGTTTGTTGTTTTGATCCAGAAGGGTTAATTTTTGCTGCTGGTGTCAACTCTGCAATGATCAAACTTTATGACCTTCGTTCTTTTGATAAGGGGCCATTTGCTCCCTTTAAGATGCAGTATGATCGAACTTGTGAGTGGACAGGACTTAAAATCAACAACGATGGCAAGCTCATCCTCATTTCCACCAACCGCAGCTTCACTGGTCTCACTGGTGCATTCAAAGGAGTGGTGATACACACGTTTGGGGGTTATGCCAACACCAAAGCTGTCACACTGGAGGCTTCATTTACTGCGGACTCTCAGTTTATTATGATTGGTTCAGAGGATGGCAAGATCCATGTCTGGAATGGAGAGAGGGGTATTTTAAAAGTAGCTGTGTTGGATGGTAAACAGGCCCAATTACCTGTTTGCAATTCAACCCCAAGTTCATAACTTTTGCCAGCGTGTGTTCCAACATAGCCTTCTGGTTGCCCATCATTGATGACTGACCCTGATGCTGCTTGGCTATTTCTGTACAGTGAGGGCCGCCAGCAGGAAGAAACTCAGAGAGGACTGAGATAATTGTGGAACTGGATTATTTGACTATGCTGGAGAACATCCTTTTACATGGCCTTCCCATGGATGTGCTGTGCATCTGCTCAAAAGAAAATAATTACTTTGCTGAGCGTCTTCAAAAGGACTCTTGGTGCAGCAGACTCAATTGGAACTCGGCTTTTCTAGCTGTCACTGCACCAAACTTTGCTAGAGGAGTGACCAGACTCACGATTTGGTATAGTGAGGCTCTCAAGCATCTTCAGTTTGAATGTACATGCTGCTGAGGAGCCGGCGAAGTCTTCAGTTCTGCACATCCCTTCTCCTACCCCGCTAAATGTATGGGAAGCCACAGTCCTCGTTTTGAAATGCTCAGGCAGCTCAGTGCCCCTTGCCCTCACCCTGCATGTCTTGTTACTGGGTCTCCCTGTGTACTTGTGGCATTATCCACAACCATCATGTTTCTTAGGTGCCAAACATTTACAGAAATGTTTTCTTGTATCTTGGGGTCAGAGAAAGGGACAAATACAGAAGGACCTTGCTCGCAGGAAGCTGTGCAGTTAGTCACTGCAGTTAGTTATGTGAGGCTAGGTGGTCAGGCAGGCCTCAGGCTGTAGGTGTTGGGTGGGAAAGGGGCCTGAAAGGGAGGGAAAGAGGAGGGTAGCGGGTGAGTTCCTGAGGCTGGAAGGTTTAGCAGCAGCCTGGTGCCGTGCCCTGTCAGCAAGACAAACTCACGGTTCTTGGGGATGCCTACCAAGCTTGGTTTGTACAGAAGCAAGGTGGGAGTCTATTTTCGTACATGTGCTATATCACACTTTGCTGTGGGCTAGTATTGTGAAGTGAGTCTGAGTTGTTTACACTGATGCTTTGCCTGCCCACCACAAATTGTGTACATAGTCTTTAGATGATACCACCCCTTTCCCCAGCTCCCGACCAAAAGCTAGTTCTAGGCCTGTGTTATGTTATAGTTAGCCTTTTTACATATGACCTTTGATTTCTGTTGTTTGTGTTTTAGCACAGTGTATGCACCTTCGTTTAAATACATCTGTGTGCATACAGATATGCATACATGTGTGTGCGTATGCATGTATTGCTCTCATCTGTAGTTTCTGAGAGTTCAGCTGAAGCAGATGGAGTCCTGCAGCCCAAGACACAGATTGCGTTCTTGCTAACAGTGTTTGCCACAAGTGTTAGTGAGTCTTCCCTATTAATGTTTTCATTTTGGAAGACTGAATGAAGCAAAGCTTATAGTGTTTGCTGTTTCCATGGCAGCTAAGTGAGGGTCTCGGGATGACTCCCTGTGTTCCTCAAGCTGCACTTTGGGTTCCTCTCTGCAGTATTATCCCCTTTTTGCTTGGTGGTACTCTGTGCCTGTATGTGTGTGTATGTGTGATAGTCACTCTTGCATGGCTTCTGTGTCTGGCCTGTGGCATTTGGGGATAGGGTGCTGGAGCCAGAGCCTTTTCAGTTTGTTTGAGGCCTCGTTGCCAATGGTAGATCACTCCCGTTGACCTGATATGTCTGCTTGCTTGCTGCTTTTCCTTGCTTTCTCTTGGAGGAAGAAGGGGCTCTAGTCAGGCCTGGCCTGAGTGAGATGAGCTGCAGCTGGCTGATGGCCCTCTTACAGCAGAGAGAGTGGTCTGTCATTTTACTAAGTTCCTAAACAAACATTTATGCAGGCAACACTCCTTGCAGATCCAGAAACTGAGGCACAGTAAGGTTATGATTTGCTCAAAAATACATAGCTGCTAGGGAGTAAATCAAGGCATCACAACTTCTGTTCAGCGGCAGGAATAGGCTGTGAATTGCTAGCGCTTTTTTTTTTTTTAAAGCAATTACTTTTTTTTTTTACTTGTCCCTTAAACTGAAAGTGCAAGAGGTGTATACCTTTCCCAAACGTAGACTAGAATCTGCAGGATGCCACCCACTGTATGACTCTGCTTTCCCAGAGAGGATGGACTTTTAGAAACCAAATGATCTTAATTGTTAGTACGCACCCCTGGCTTTTCAGGGTAGAAAATTCATGATAGGAATCATTGTTAAGAGAGAGTGCTTGGAACCACGGGTTAACAGGAAAGGCTATGTAACGTCACATATCTGCAACCAGAGCAGCCACCAAGCATGACTTACCCAGCAGCAAGAAAATGATTTGTATCTGAGTTCCTGTGTGTCCCAAACGGAGGCACCATGTTCTTTGAAAACATGCCACCTCGTGGCCTCTATTTGTGGCTCCTGCGGTTGCAAACCTGCCTCCTGAGTTAAGAAGGAAAGGGGAAAGATATAGGTGGAAGTGAGTGGAGATGATGTGGTGGGGGGATAAGGCAGAATAAGAGAAGAGATTCTGAGAGCTGGGGCTGCAAAGGTTCTCTCAGCGGAGCCAGAGGTGCTCAAGCTCTCTTGGGGGTGGTTGGGGAGTGGGGCAGCGGCATTTGCCATCCTCTTAGGAGTCAGGGCCAAAACCACTGATGTGTATTTGATAGCGACACTGCACTGCTTAGCCAGAGGGGTAGTTAAAAAAAAAATTATTTCCCGTTGCAATTGTAATTACTACTTATTAAGGAAAATTTGGAAATTTTAGAATCAGTTTGCCACCCAAATGCTACCGCTGTTAATCTTTTGGTGTTAAATGTCCCCCTAAACATTTCTGTGCATAGATTTTTGGTGTGTTTACATAGTCATTATTCTACTGTCTATACAATTTTATGTCCCTTTTGTGCTTAGCATACAAACATTTTTTCCATGTTACAGTCTTAAACAGAAAAAAAATATTGGGATCCAACAAATGGAAGTAACCCTAGGCCCTTCTTGACTCTGAGAGACTGGCTAGAGCCATGTTCTACTTTTTTTCCTGGGCCCTTCACAGAGGAGGCCTCATATGTGAACATCATTTGCTACCTAAGACCCAGAGCAAAAATTAGCCGGGTGTGGTGGTGCGTGCCATAATCCCAGCTACTTGGGAGGCTGAGGCAGGAGAATCGCTTGAACCTGGGAGGCGGAGGTTGCAGTGAGCCCAGATTGTGCCATTGCACTCCAGCCTGGGTGATAAGAGCGAAACTCTGTCACAAACAAACAAACAAACAAACAAGAAGACCCAAAGCACATCTTGTGAAATGTTCTTGTGTTCAAATCTGAGTATTTTTCTAACTGTTATATTTCAGCCCATTTCTTATAGCTGACTATCTAAATCCATATAGGTTATTCTGTTACATATTTGTATATCACTGTATCTGTTTAGTCACCAGGTGGCTGCTCAAAAACATCTATTTTATCTCTTCAAACCTTCTACGGCATCCCAAATTCTTGCTCTGCAAGCCATGTTCAACTTCCTACAAGTTTGACATTAATTCTAAATTCACTCATTGAAAATTCAGGTCAACATAAAACCTACTTAGTGGGCCAGGTGCAGTAGCTCATGCCTGTAATCCCAGCACTTTGGAAGGCTGAGGCAGGCGGATCACCTGAGGTCAGGAGTTCAAGACCAGTCTGGCCAACGTGGCGAAACCCTGTCTCTACTAAAAATACAAAAATTAGCTGGGCATGGTGTTGGGCACCTGTAATCCCATCTACTTGGGAGGCTGAGGCAGGAGAATTGCTTGAACCTGGGAGGCAGAGGTTGCAGTGAGCGGAGATCATGTGCCATTGCACTCCAGCCGGGGCAACAGAGCAAGACTCCGTCTTGAAATAAAAACAAAAACCTACTTAGTATAACTGCTATCAAAAGCCCACCTGGTTGACTGAATATGGATGCTGCTGTAGCAAAGGAAGCCTGGTATAGGTCCCTGCTACCATTTCTCCTCCTCTGCTTCACTGACCTCCTCAAAAAACAAACAAAAAATTTTCGCTTCACTGTAGTTATACTGTGTGCATATACGTATAGTATATGTGTGCTAATTTTTCAGCAAATATTGATTGAGGCCTGATTCTGTGCCAGGCACTAGAGATGCAATGGTGCATGAAACAGACCTGATTATTGTTGTTCTGGTGCCCACAATCTAGTAGGTGTTATAGAATAGAGGACTGACCACATAGTGCTATAAGTGCCACAACAGGAATGACTGAAAGCTACAAAGTGTTGAGGGAGCAAAGTCATTTTTTACCATAGGGTTGAATGTCTACTTGTCCCAAGCACTATTCTACATGCCAGAAAAAGAGACACAAAGTAAGAGTAAACTGGGATGCCTGTGTGAGGAGGCAACATTTGAGCAGGGTACTACTAGATGATGAGCAGGGTACTATACAATGAGCAAGATGGGGTAGAGGAAAGATATGGTATCCTCAACTCAGAATGAGAGGTAAAATAAGTCTTCCTAATGGCAGTGATGCTGAAATGAGACCTGAAGGATGAAGAGGAGTTAGCTAGGTGAAGGAGGCTGGGGTTTGGTGGAGAAGTGCTCCAGGCAGAGGAAACAGGATATGCAAAAGGCCAGAAGAGAAGGAATAGAAAATACAAGAAATTTGTGACTAGAAAAGATGAGGGGGGTAATAGATTATTACTAGCTCTCCCTTTGTCTGGTAAAATTGTTTTACTTATATAAGAGCCAGTTTATTTTGTATACCTTGTTTTCTCTTTTAGTAGCCTTACTGATACACAAGTCCAAACATGTTTGGGCAGCTTCCTCACAGAACATGGCCAAAGGAACTCCTGCCATCTAATGGACAGAGAGAACATCATGATTTGCAGAAAATTAGCATTACTACAGTGTTAGGCTCACAATATTTCAAATAACAGCAACTTTCCACTCAGTGGTTTAAAAGCCCTTATGTACTAAAACAGGTTAAGTAAGAAATATGTAAGAATATTCTCAGACAATGCTCCCCTGTATGGGGAGATGAAAGGAAACCAGGGAAAGAAAGGAAGGAGGGAAGGTTAACAGTTAGGTACTTGTGTCAGCATTGTACTTAGTGAGCATACTCTCATTCCTCCAATCAATGAGGTAGGCAACATAAACCCCATTTCCAGATGAGGAAACGGCAACTCACAATACAGGGAAAAGCTGGCCTTGGCTGACTCCTTTATGTTATGCTGCTTCCCATCAGGATTTATTTCTGAATCAACAAATGGTAAGGAGGCATTAAAATGTTGCCCAGTTGTGACATCCATATATTTACATTTAAGACTTCAATGAAAGTGCTTAAGATCCCATTTCATTCTCAAAAGACATCGGAAGAGTCTCTATTTCACTAAATAATATACACATCAGCTGGTGCCCAAAGCAGAGAGAGCCTCCGATACCACATATATTAGAATGGACATTTTTTTTTTCTTTTTCTTTTTTTTTTTTTGAGGCAGAGTCTCGCTCTGTCACCCAGGCTGGAGTGCAGTGGCCGGATCTGGGCTCACTGCAAGCTGCGCCCCCCGGGTTCACGCCATTCTCCTGCCTCAGCCTCCCGAGTAGCTGGGACTACAGGCATCTGCCACCACGCCTGGCTAATTTTTTGCATTTTTAGTAGAGACGGGATTTCACTGTGTTAGCCAGGATGGTCTCGATCTCCTGACCTCATATTCCGCCTGCCTCGGCCTCCCAAAGTGCTGGGATTGCAGGCATGAGCCACCACGCCCGGCCTAAGAATGGACATATTTTCAAAGCTAAAAAACTGGAATGCCTTTCTGACAATTTCATACTACTTCTAGTTGAGACAGACATTCTTAAAAATGCAATTTGGATGCAGAAACATTGGCATTCTCAGAACACATTGAGTTTTTGGAATTGAAGCTGTCTCAGAAAAATCCAGATGAGGGCCGGGCGTGGTGGCTCACGCTTGTAATCCCAGTACTTTGGGAGGCTGAGGCAGGCAGATCACAAGGTCCGGACATCGAGACTATCCTGGCTAATACAGTGAAACCCCGTCTCTACTAAAAATACAAAAAATTAGCCGGGCCTGGTGGCGGGCGCCTGTAGTCTCAGCTACTCGGGAGGCTGAGGCAGGAGAATGGCGTGAACCCGGGAGGCGGAGCTTGCAGTGAGCCGAGATCGCGCCACTGCACTCCAGCCTGGGTGACAGAGCGAGACTCCGTCTTAAAAAAAAAAAAAAAGAAAAAGAAAAATCCAGATGAATAGGGTTCCACGTGTATGAAGATGAATCGCATTAGCAAAGCATAATCAAATGTGTATATTATACTTTCCCATCGTATTTTATACATACAAGACCTTAAATTGGTCTTTTAAATTGTTATGGTGCTTGGTACACAATAGGAGCTAAAAACATGACTATAATAGAGAATTGTAAAATTTTTGCTTACCCACCTCTTATACAAGGTTGTAAAAAGTTGTTAGAGATTAAATGTCCACCAGTTGTTCTGTCTTCACTGAGGTCAAAGTAATGGGAATGGAGCACCAGCAAATTGGAGTGGAGAGAAATTAGAACTAAGATGGATGGGATGGGGGTTGTGGGACTGAGAAGCCTTAGGACAGACGACCAAGGGAAAAACAGTATAATCCTTTAGATGTTTTAAGAACGATAGGAGCTGTCCTTAGAATGGGATTATTCTGGTGGAGCTTGGAAAACCCCATGGTGTCAGATTCCTGGTCAACTCCCAAGTTTTGACTGAGTACCCGAGTTTCTAGATGCAGCAATGGAAAATACGGGGGGATATATAGTAGTCTCTACTTTCAAGAAGCTTATAAACTGTGTATAGAGAATCAAGGAAATGATCATTTGGACTGATCAGGGAAGGCTTTGTAGAGGGAAGTAGGATTTCTGCTGGCCTAATAATGAATATATTTCGGATATACAGATTGGAGGGAAAGGCATTCCAGGTAATGGCAACTACAAAATCCACAGGCCCCTTTGGGGCCACTCTGAATCTAAAGCAAGGCATTAGAATCTTGGCTTCATCTAAATTACATTTTATGGGGAAGTGGGGTGGTCTACTGTTAAGACATTATGTAAGAGGAATGAGGCATTTCGTTTTTCTTACCATTTGGTGTCACTCTCGATCAAATAAATTGTACTAAACTTAGGAAAATAGGCACCCTTGTTAAAAGTGGTTTTGGCTTTTGTCAAGAAAGCAAATTAATTTTTTTAAACACAAAAGTGATAGTGAGGTTCCTTTTTATGATGAGTACACATGTGGTATGATCATTTACCTAATGACAGAAAGGACACTCACAGAACACCAGGCATTCATTTCACAAACTGCGGGGAAAAGTGTATTTTAAAGATACATTGCTAATACTTGCCTAAAGATTACTTATACACACAGTGTGACTGTTTTTTGTTTTTCTAAATCAGAGCTTTGAGTGTAGAGACAGTGGCAACATGCCAGAAGAAATAAATTTCTACCGAGTAAAAAAGCATGAAGATGAGTGTCTAGGGAGATTTGGAGGTGGCTGGGTTCCCCTGGCCCTGCTCCTTTTTCTTAAGGACAGAGCTAAAATAACAACAATGTGAGGCTACAGATCATCTGTTTCTTATTTACTTTCTTGGTCTTGTCCTAGCTAAAGTCATTTCTAGATCATGTGCTGGTCCTCAGAGAAGTTATGGAAGGAATTTACACAAAGGGCAAATACATAATTGAATACATGTATAAAAACACATCAATAGAATGTGGATAGAGAACATAGGCCAAAAGTCGGATTAGAAGGAAATCAATGGATCTTTCATTTTCTGATTTGTACCACAGCTGACAGTGTTCAATTTCTTCAGGATGTCAGAAGCCCATTCCTTGATCCAACTTCTTGGTTACCTGCTGGAGGAACACTGGCATTCTCTAAATCTAGAACTAGAGGTGTATCTATAAAGTATTTATTCCCTATTTTCCTTCATATGTTAAGTTTTCTAGTGCTAACCCTGTTTTCCTCAAAGAATTGCTTCAGTAGGGTCTAAGATGGAATCAGCTAATGGCTAACACATGATGTGTTAAATTCGGAAGAGTAATTTTGCACATGGTTTATGCTTAAATAGAAATGCTAAACCATTTACATCTGTTTTCTAGTCATTGTTCTTGCTTTATAAAAGCTATGTGTATGCTCTCCAAATAAGTTTTTATTTTGCCCATTTTGAACTCTTCCATATATTAATTTTTTAAAGCACTCAAAACAGAGATCAAGAACAATTGTGTCTTTTTAGTTCATTGTCTTCTACAGAGGAAAAAATCAGGTCAGATTAAACTCTTGAACTGTTGCAATTATTTTTGTTTTCCGAACTTCAGTTTTTAAATTTTCTTTTAATTTGCAATCACTTTCCTAAGATCATGCCTTTTTACTTTAGATAGCTAAAACATCATTGTTTACTAAATACTTGCCTTAGCATTGACCTCTGTAGTTACTTTGTTGAAAACTGTGCTGTAACTTGACACAATATTAACTACTTCTGATTACTTATCTGGTACATGTTTGATAATATCTACCTTTCAAGAAAGGAAGACAGTTCAGACACATAATTTGACAAAATTAGGAAACAGCAACATCAGTTCTTCCAACACAGGAAAAAATCTGAACAGTTGACATTTCTGTCTGGTGTTAGATGATGTTCTTTAAAGACCACAGACAACATGCACAAATGTAGGCGGAAACAATACATCTGCTGATACTGGCAGACAGCATTACCCGCCAAATTTGGCCAGTTTGTTGAGATAAATAACTTTTCAGTGACGTGCAGGGCTGAAATTACATAAACAACAGAAATTACTAAGACTTAAGCCTATGAGTTTTGTGGGTTTCAAGATTTTATGCAATCAATATCCCGACATCTGTAACACTATTTTGTCCCTAAAATGCTGATGCCAGGAACAGTAAGATTAACGTTTTACTTGATGACTTGTTCATATCTTGAAATAAACGATGATTAATTCTTAGAATAACCATTATTGAACCACATTTTTATTTAGGTCATTAAGACAACTATAATCATCTCCTTATAAGGAAAAGTTTCATTAAAAATGCTAGAGCTCAGCCTGTTTCAAAAACCAATACTTGTAGCTTGCTATATTAATAGTTCTAAATGTCTAAGGCTTTTTAAGTGAAAATACCCTTAAGTTTTATCGAGCCTGAGCAGTAGGAATTTTTAAAAACTGACAGTGAAAAATAGCTGATTAAGAGGAAATGGCATTAACTAGTTACCTTCTTAGTCTATCCCTAGAAATGACTATTTTGCCTAATTCAAATCTTTTAGAAACATTTCCCATTATTTAAAAATGGTCTTCAGAAGGCGTAAAAACCTAAAGAATATGCATATAGAAGCTCCCTGCCAATTCTGATTTAGCACATTAGGAATATTAGTCCAAAATTGAGGCAATATTCTTCAGTGGGACTGAAATTCCCTGAGAACTAATTTGTAACACTAGGTATCTTTAAAAACACTAGCTCCCTTTTACTTCCCCCTCAGGATCAATCAAGTTCTTTGCCATTAATGGAAAGTTAAAACAACAGCCCTGAATTTTAAACTTTCTTAGAGAATGTCTCCCTATCTACCCTTTTGGTAAATTTTTCTTTCTTTTTAATTTCTGAATATGTGTTAATATGACTGTTTCATTAACATGCTACCTATTTGCTGAAGAAATATCATCATTTACCCATCTCAAAAGAAAACTATTCCCAGTGGTCAATTTTAAAAAAAAAGCTATTTTTCAAATGAGTACTCTGACATAAAAAATATAAAAGGATAACTTTATTAAATATACAAATTCAAGAGCATTCAATTTTTTTTAAGATTATGGCATAAGACAGAGCAGATCAATGGTAATGGTTTATATAGATATACCCTATAATTACCAAACAGATTAGGTAGATATACTGATCTACCAATGCTCAAAATAACAAAATGAATATATGTCCCTCAACTATTTCTATATTTTATGACTACTAAATGGGAAATCTGTCAGCTGACCCAACCACCAGACTTTTTCCCATAGGAAGTTTGATATGCTGTCATTGATATATATCATTTCTGAATAGGGACCTCTATCTTGGGTCCTTTTCTCTTTGCCTACTTCATTTTCTCTCTTCCCAACCCACCTAAGACTTAGTCAAAACAGGATACAGAGATCTGGATGGCTCTATGCAGAGGAAAAATCTCCAATAATACTGTCAATTCTGTATTCACTTTTCCTTTCAGCAGCTACCTAATTATATCTAAGATGGTGTGAAAAAATATACACCTCAAAAAAGAAAAGCATTTGGACTATCAATCTTCACCTTGGTCCTGCAGCTTCCCTTTATCAACCAGTGTATATATTATTTTAAATTCCCAACTGTAAACACATACAATATTTAATAAAACATCCAGAAACTTTGTGGTCAGCACCATGTAATTTCCGAGGAGAATGTTTTTGGTAGGGGCAGAGAAGGAAGAAAATCGAGAAGCCATTAAGAAAAAATGGCAATTCACACTAAAATGCTTTCATAAAGTGTTTTTAAAAAATGGATAAATTCAATTTTAGGTGATACTTTGCCCCATGACCAACATTTCCTCATTGTTTTAGTGTTCATAAAAGGCGTAATATGTACCTCTAGAAAAGGAAATTATCTTCTTTTCTTACATTGTTAGAGCACCAGCACCAGGTTGAGTTTCCCCAAAGTATACATAGCTCATAACTCTAAAAAAATCTACAAATTAAGTCTTTTGATTCATTTAATCCTCATCACATCCGTTAATTTTAATTAATTAAAACTAAAACTGCTCCTTTTTCTGCATATGTCAGTGAAAAGTAATTAGGGAAACTAAAAATCTGACCTAATAAGGAACCCACCTAAAATCTACTTAGGTAGGTTTAACTCAAAGAAGATCATGTTGTTAGTCCCAACAACTATCCCAGGCATTTTAAGTATTCTTAATCTATATTTTAGAATGTGCCACCAAACACTAAAATGTTAAAATAAATTATTAATCCTGCTCTGGTCTCTAAACAAGAACTTATGGCTATTACAAAATATTCTTTTTTATTCTACCTCATAACAGTAAACATTAAATGAAGATCCATCATCACAAGCTCATATCTTTAAAAAATGGATGCAGCAAAGCTTCTGCTGCTGTTATTCTTGAAGCTGGATTTAGATCTAGAAGTTTATCAAGCAGGTCATAAGCTTCATCAGGTACCTCATTCCAGCCTTCTAAATTGGTAGTATACTCATCAAAACAATACCCACAGCTATTACTATCCCCCTTTTTAAATGAATTCCCTGAGTATTGTCCTGGAGGTGTTTGTATGAGGCGAGAAGCTTTATGGTCAGTCTTCTCTGAAACAGCTGGTTGATGAGAAGCAGGTCCTTGTATATCACTTGTTAACTTGGGAGTGTTAGAATCCATACCCCTGAGTCTCTCACAGAGTTTTCTCAAGTCTTGTGCTGGAACTTCTTTGCTACATAATATTGATTTCCCTAAAAGCAAAAGAAGAAAAAACAACAACAGAAAAAGCCATTTTATTATTTGAGTATATCAGAAGCCTCTCTCATGAGAAACATGAAAGTTCAAACATATGCTTTATGGACACGGACACACAAACACACACACATACAGTGAGATAGAGCACCACATGCTATATTTAAGTTGTATGTGAATTGCACAGTGGGAGATAAAGTGAGAGATAGTAAGTAGAAAGCAGTGACTTACTAAGCTATGCCAGGCACTCACTTGACTCTGCCAGTTTCTCAAGCTTCATCTTATCCTTCTACAATCTTTAACTAGCTGCAGCTCCCACGCCCCCACTCTACTTCCTTTCCAGCCTTCTATGTCTTTGACTACATGACTCCTGTCTTTGCCTATGATGTCCTGCACTCCTTGTGTGCCCAGGACACTCTCACTGGCATCACCACTCAGATCAAGAATCACCTCAGGCTTGACACCCTCAGAGAGAATTGATCAATTTCAGCTTCTACTGTATCTTGGGAGGAGTTCTACTATTATTTTTGCTATCCTATATATGTCTGTCCCACCTAGTAGACTGTGAGCTCTTTGAAGGTAGGAACTATCTTATCTATCTTTGAACCTCTCAAACCCAGCTTATGCCTGGTACATGTTAGGTGGTCAGTTAATGTCTGTTGGACTAGACAAAAAGGCATTATTCATTTCAACAACTCTGTTCAAATGGCAACATACATCCTTAGAGATGCTGTTCTTGACCAACCTATCCTAAATGAGCCTCTTCCCTCCCCTTTTCCTTTTATCTTTCTCAGTACCACTCATTTCTCATAGTACTTATGTTCTCTCCCTCACTAGAATTTAAGCTCTGTCAAAGTAGAGACCTGCAATAGTACTTGGCATACATAAAGCCCCAATAAATGCTTCTGAATGAACAAATAAACAAACTATATCTCAGTTTTTAAAAATATAAATGTCTGAAACAACTTCCTGATGGGTTTATTATCAGATGTGCAAAAAGAAGTTAATCACGCAAATGGCAATCATGTATTATTTTTGCCTTGCATTTACTTATTAAACATAAATGTACTAAACAATAAGTACCATAACATTTAGATGCTTTTCTGGGAATGTAGATTGTCAACAAAGTCATTAATCTGGCTGAGGATGATAAAAAGTTACCTTTCCCTATTCTGAACTAACTACTGGACTGATGTTTAACTAAGCCAGGGGAAAAAGAGGGGAGGGAAAGGGAGGAAACAAAAGAAACAATTACCAAAAACCAAATTCTATGAGGATACAATATGCCAATCCTTTTTTACTTTTGAACTGATTCTATCATTCCTATTCTCTCTGGAAAATCAGAGCCAGAGGGGAATACTCACATAGTTTTTTATTCCTTTATTAGCTTGTTCTGAAGTCATAAAATAATTAATAGTATATGTTATCACATGTCCCCAAGTTATACAATATGCTTTTTTTTATATGACCAAAAAGAAGATTCATTTATAACATTCAGGAAAAATAACTCCAACTAACACAATCGGTCAACATACTTTGTTACAGACTACTATGTGTCAGGAATTTGTTTCAGCTCAAGACTTTTCTTTTTAATTTATCCAATACAATTCACTGAGTACTAAATGACAACCCACAATGGAGCCAGGTTTAAGGGCTGAGGACAGTGGAATAGGTTACAGATAAGAGAAGTAAAGGTGATCTCACTGCTAATCTCAGCTACGTCATTTCTTTAGGTTACAAAGGGGAACACAGTTGTGTTTGTTGAAATTTTGAGGCTTTTATACTCAGTCCAAAGTTATAGTAAGATCTGACTAAAATAACTACAGATGTCATACTAACACAACTGAGACAAGTCCTATGGCATTATTTTTATTATTTGTTTTTTGAGACAGTCGTGCTCTGTCGCCAGGCTGGAGTGCAATGGTGCAATCTTGGCTCACTGCAACTGCCGTCTCCTGGCTTCAACTGCAGTTCTCCTGCCTCACAGCCTCCCGAGTAGCTGGGACTACAAGTGTGTGCTACCATGCCCAGCTAATTTTTGTGTTTTTAGTAGAGATGGGATTTCACCACATTACCCAGGATGGTCTCATCTCATGACCTCATGATCCGCCCACCTCAGCCTCTCGAAGTGCTGGGATTACAGGTGTGAGCCACCGTGCCTGGTCCTATTTTTTTTTTCAAATATGAAAACAAGTATTACAATGATAAATCTCTAAAAGCTCTTGCTTGCTATCATGGCACTTGATCTGGAGTATTTTTGTGTCAGATGTTGTACTTCCATTGTTGGCCCTGATTATAACTTGGATTACCAATGGGGAGATTCAAGCTCTTCAATAAAATATTTTGGTGTTGGCTGATAAACTTCATGTTCATAAACCTCTCACCAAGTTATTCAATAGTAGATGAAAGTTTTCTCAGTTGAGAATAAACATACTTGTTATGTTTATTATTATGTAAGAATGCCATTTCTAAGATATCAATCTTGTTTTCCACTCATGGTCACTTTTCCCTTGTATGTATTATTTCATCCTATTATCTTCAAATAAAATTTTCTTACAATAAGTACAAGATAGTTACAATTGTGGACCGACTTTGCTGTAGAAACATATTTTGGCAAGCCTCCATTAAGATGAGGCTTTCTTCACAACCACCAAGTTTTTCTTATAGATTGGACTATAGCACTAGTGCATAAGCTAGGGCAGTAATTTTTGCAGTGGTTCTTAAACACCTGTAGTTTCTTAGTCAAAATCACTTGTTTTTTCAAACTAACAAGGCTGGAGCCTTCCTAAGTATCTTATTTTTCTGAATCATATTTTCCAAGAATAGGTAGAGTGGGCAGACATATGTATTTCTTAAAGATTCTCAGATAATTCTGACATGCAACCCCGGTTAAGACCCGCTGATCCTGGGGCTGGGCACAAGGCAGCCCAGCTACTCTTGAGGTAGGCTGGTTGAACCTTTATCTCCTGGGGTATTCTGTATTGTGTGGTAGTAAGCTGACTCAATCCCACTTATTCCTTGGAAAGCATTAACTATAACTGAGCTTGGAAAATAAACATTAAACGGGCATTTGAGTTCAGACTGTTGGCCACAGCAAGGCTGAGATAATTCTCACGTGCCCTATGAAGTACACTGCACATCCCAGTCTTGAAGAACTTGCATGCTAAGGAGATGACATCCATGTCCAATATATGTTTACAATAATATCCCATCAGTTAAGGCCTTCTATGCATTCTGCTTCTCTGCTACCATAAACCTACACAACCTGACAACACAAATTTCTATTCTCTTCCCTAATCCTTATTATACTGTATTAATAATTGTTTACTTGTTAGTATAGCCTAGGATCATTTAAGGCAAGGACACTCTAAGTACCAAGACATAGTACATCTGATGTTTAAAATACAATAAAAAAGTAAAACATATTATTAAAGGTAAATGTATGTAATAAAAGTCAAACCATAACTAAAAGGAGTTAAGATTTTACTCCTTATTCCTACAAAATTATACAGGTAAACTTTAAATACTGCAAAAGGTATTACTTGTGCTTAATAAGATTAAATGATTATATGTATAGAGGAGAGATGATACGTTTATTTTCAAGCAATTGAAGAATTTTCTACTTAATATTAGAGAACTTTATCAAGACTGAATGTTTATTTGTAAAGAAAATTTCATAATAATTTATTAAGTGATTTGTAGGAGATAATCAAAGGCATTCTGTTTTGTTCTATAATACAAAACTGCTTACCAAAAGTTTTAGCAGCTTGGATAGTTTCTCTGGATCCCCGAATTGTCATAATTTGGGCCAAAGCAGTTAAATCATCACTTGCTTTATAAAATGGGTATCGTCCACTAAGCAAAGAAAGAAATATGACACCTGCAGACCACATGTCAATTGCTGCAATAGAAGACAAATTTTAAAAATAAATTTCAAGTCTATAATTTTATCATCTAAATCAATAGTCCTTAACATTTACTATGCATTAGAATCGCCTTGGGAGCCTTAAAAAATTCAGATGCCCAGACCCAGAGATTTTGATTGAACAGTTCCAAAGTAGGGCTCAGGCATCAATGTTTTAAAAAAAGTTCCTCAGGTGATTTTAATGTACAACCAGGACTGAGAATCCTCACTGCAAAATGTTTCTTTCTTAAGAAACATGTTGGTAAATTTAAAAGGATACTTAATCATTAGGAAACAATAAGTAAATGAACATTTTATAGGATCAAAAGGAATCCAAAAACAGCTAAGAGGGAAAAAATCTGAATGATCCTTGAGAATTACATACCATACTGGTCAAAATGCTTTCATTTTAATGAAAAGTAATGAACACTAGAAGCTCTTCTTCAGCTGACACTAGCACCAACTGCTGCTATAGAAACCTTTAAAAAGTATTTTATTTTTATTTTTTTGTGGCTGTAAAGACTTTAATTTTTCTGAGTACACAGTAGATACATATATAGATGAGGTATATAAGATGTTTTGATACAGGCATGCAATGTGTAATAATCACATCATGGAGAATGGGATATCCATTCCCTCAAGCATTTATCCTTTGTGTTACAAACAATCCAATTATATTCTTTTCTTTTTTTTTTTTGAGACATGGTCTCGCTATGTGGCCCAGGCTAGAGTGCAGTGGCACAGTCTCAGCTCACAGCAACCTCTGCCTCCCAGATTCAAGCAATTCTCATGCGTCAGCCTCCTGAGTAGCTGGGATCACAGGCGTGTCACCATGCCCAGCTTTTTTTTTTTTTTTTTTTTGTATTTTTAGTAGAGATGGGATTTTGCCACATTGGTCAGGTTGGTTTCAAGCTCCTGGGCTCAAGTGATCTGCCTGCCTCAGCCTCCCAAAGTACTCTTTTAGTTATTTTAAAATGTACAATTAAATTATTGACTATAGTCTCCCCGCTGTGCTATCAAATACTAGGTCTTATTCATTCTTTTTTTTTTCGAGATGGGGTCTGGCTCTGTTGCCCAGGCTAGAGTGTGGTGGTGTGATCTCGGCTCATTGCAACCGCCGCCTCCCAGGCTCAAGTGATACTCCCACCTCAGCCTCCTGAGTAGCTGGGTACACGGGTGCACACTACCACACCCAGCTACTTTTTTGTATTTTTGGTAGAAATAGGGTTCTACCATGTTGCCCAAGCTGGTCTCGAGCTCCTAAGCTCAAGCAATCCACCCGCCTTAGCCTCCCAAAATGCTGGATTATTCATTTATAACTATTTTTTGTACCCATTAGCAGTCCCCACATCCCCCACACCCTCCCACTACCCTTCTCAGCCTCTGGTAACCATCTTTCCACTCTCTATGGGTTCAATTGTTTTGATTTTTAGATCCCACAAATAAGTGAGAACATGTAATGCTTGTCTTTTGGTGCCTGGCTTATTTCACTTGACATAATGATCTCCAGTTCCATCCATGTTGTTGCAAATGACAAGATCTTCTTTTTCATGGCTGAATAGTACTCCATTGTGTGTAAGTACCACATTTTCTTTATCCATTCATCTGTTGATGGACACTTAGGTCGCTTCCAAATTTTGACTATTATGAATAGTGCTTCAACAAACATGGGAGTGCAGACACCTCTTTGGTACATTGATTTTCTTTCTTTTGGGTATATACCTAGCAGTGGGATTGTTGGATCATGTAGTAGCTCTATTTTTAGTTTTTTGAGGAACGTCCAAATTGTTTTCCAAAGTGGTTGTACTAATTTACATTCCCACTATAGAAACTTTAATCTTCTTAATTCTGGCTGTTAGAGATTACGACCAGCTCAACTTGATGTTAAAAAGTTTTTTGTTTTTTTTTTTTTTAAAAGGGATATCTCTCCTAATTGTTGACCTCCTAGTATCACCAGGTTATTTGCTCTGTTCCTTCGGCTACTGTATCACCTTTTTTTTTTTTTTTGAGAGGGAGTCTCTATTGCCCAGGCTAGAGTCCAATGGTGCAATCTCGGCTCACTGTAACCTCTGTCTCCTGGGTTCAATTCTCCTGCCTCAGCCTCCGCAGTAGCTGGAACTACAGGCACGCACCACCATGCCCAGCTAATTTTTTGTACTTTTTAGTAGAGGCGGGGTTTCACCATATTGGCCAGGCTGGTCTCAAACTCCTGACCTAGTGATCTGCCTGCCTTGGCCTCCCAAAGTGCTGGTATTACAGGTGTGGTGAGCCACTGTGCCCGGCCCCACATGCCTTTCTTAGCTCCTTTGGTACCTCTGCCTGCTCCTTCAATGTTTTCTCCAAGCCTTAAGTGCTGACTAATGTTCCTCAGAGTTTTAACTTCTTCCTCTGTATACTCTCCCTGATTGGTCCATCCACTTCATGGTTTCAACTGTCATTTATATAATGATGACATTCAACTGCATTTCTAGCCCAGCTCCTTCGCTGAGCATCAGACTTAACTTTGATTCTGTTGGATATCTCTATTTGGATGTCCCACAAATACCTCAAACCAATTATACCCAAAACCAACCTTACTTTCCCCTATAAACCAGTTACTTCTCCTTTACTCTCCACCTTGGTTACTGGTACACATCCAAGTCTCCCAAGCTAGGAATCTGGTAAATATCCTGAATGCCCTTTTCCCTCACCACACCACACCCAAATTCTACATCCAATTATCCACCAAGCTCTGCCTTTTCCAACCCTTCACTTTTCTTTTTATTCCTATTACTAATACCCTCATTCACATTTTCATCCTCTCACCTGGAAAAATTCATGCCACCACTCTCCAAAAGCTAAACTGTTTGAATGCCTGCCAGAATGATCCATCTAGAATATACCACTGCCACTTCTTTCGCTTGATTATATGTACAGTATATAGTCCAAACTGTAACAACTGTGGTCTGACCTTGTCTACCTCATTCCAGGTTTATTTCTCACCATTCCTCAACTTGCATCTTAATATTCTAGCAAAATTAGACCTTTTTTTTTTTTTCGAGATGAAGTCTTGCCCTGTCGCCCAGGTTAGAGTGCAGTGGTGTGATCTCAGCTCACTGCAACTTCCGCCTCCTGGGTTCAAGTGCTTCTCTTGCCTCAGCCTCCCGAGTAGCTGGGATTACAGGTGCACACCACCACACCCAACTGATTTTTGTATTTTTAGTAGAGATGGGGTTTCACCATGTTGGCCAGGCTGGTTTCAAACTCCTGACCTCAGGTGATCCGCCCATCTCAGCCTCCGAAAGTGCTGGGATTGCTGGTGTGAGCCACTGTGCCCGGCCAAAATGAAACTTTTTTAGTTTTCTGTATGCTGTTTCTTGAGTTCCTTGGCTCATGCCTCTATGCTAACCTCCCAGCCCAATTTACATTCTAAGAGGTCACTTCTTTCATGAATTGCCTTTCATAATCTCTTTGGGTTAGGATAGTTAGATACTCCTTAAATACCTTGTATAAGTTTTACTACCATACTCAACAGGTTATTTTATAATTATTTGATAGTGTGTCCTGATTAGAGTGTGAACAGATGGTCTCATTTATTTATTTACTTTATCATTAGCAAGCAAGAACAGACATTCAATGAATGAATGCATTTCTTCAAAGCCCATAATCCAAGTGAACAGCAGGATCCATCTATTCATTCAAGATGTTTCCTGAATTCCAGCTCCATGGTAACTTTTTAGATTATGGAAGACGTTTTTCTTTTTCAAAACCTTCTAACTGCTATTATATTGTTTATATAACAAAAATAATTTTAATCAAACACAATTATATCTACATCACAGGAAACTTTTGAGGTATTAAGCAAGCAAATAAAATGCTTTAAGTCTTTGGTTGGCAAAAACTATTAAACATAATTTTTTTCCCCCACAAAGCTGATGTCAACAAAATTCTATAGATTACATTTTGCGTATTTATTTACAAGATGGTAAGATCATCTTGTAAATAAATACGCAAAATGTAATCTATGGAATAAACTGTTTAAAAAAAAAAGAGAGGCAACATTAGGATTAAAAACTTTCATAAAGAATAGCATTAGCTCAAAAATAGGAATGCCACACTGCTAGAACTGCTTACATAACTTAAATAAAAGCAGAAGAGCTCAAATATTAGTTATAAATAGACAAAGATCATAAAATAAAATACATCTGGGACAATCCATTTTAATTGGGTTCTGTATTTCCAGTACAACATACCTGTAGTTTGATTGGGGCACTTTGTCAAGACCTCTGGTGCTCTGAATCCTGGTGTACCTGCCCTAGGGGCAACCTGCTGACGCCTTATGATGAAATAAGATTTCTCTAGTTATGTTAAAGTTGAACTATGTAAGTCTAAAAGATAACATTCATCAATTTAGTTCACAGTAAATTTTGCCTCGATACCTATATAGTAAGTGTTACTATGAAGTAAATGATAATCTAGTGGGATAAAAAGCCTCGATTTTTCTTCTACTGGTTTTTACTCCCTCTACTAGTTCCCCAGATTTACTCCAGAAAGGTTTTAAAATAACCTCCAAGAAGAAAAAGCAGTAGTGGATAATAAGAGCCACAATAGAAAAATAGAACCCAATAGCAATTCACAGGTATAAAAATTCATTTCTGTTTGGAGTAACTGATCGCAGATACACTTATATATTTGAGTTAATCAGGAAAGGCTTTATGAAAGCCAAGTCTTGAAGGAAAGGGAGAAATTTATGAATCAAAGAGTTGGAGGTGGGAGTAAGAGAGGAGCTCTTACTGTTTGGTTCTGGTTACTCCACATAAATGGGAATAAAAAGAGAAAACAGAAAAGATTACATCAGCAAGCAAAATGTGTGATTCGAAGCTTCTAAAAGCCACCCCATCCTACTTATTTGCATATAAGAACAAATGTGTTTTCCAGAGTATATCCGTATTAAATAAATAATATATGAAAACTGTTATCATTTGCTCTTCAAGGTACTACTGCTGTGCATCAAGGCCCACTGCAGTTCACTGATCTGTATTGATCCCTTGCACTCACAAAATTATCCACCCAAATCAATGCAATTTCTAATGGCAGCATGCTGGTGATTTTATAACACCATCAAAACACATTACCTTGAAAGGCAAATACTACAAACTTTATCTGTTGCATAGCAGTCACAGGTCAGGCTAGCTGGGCAAGAACTGGCAGTTTTCCTCATTACACCACTATTCATAACTTTTGCAGAAATAGCCTTCTTTTTTGTTGCTAACTTTCTAGACAGTACATCCACAGTCTTTGATTGCTTCATGAGCTGTAAAAGAAAAGTCTTATTTTTCTATTTTCATGACATTTAACACGATGTCCTAAAATGCTAGTATGGCAAAAAGCAATAGCGGAAGCATAGCTTTAAAAACTGCTGAATGGCTACTGGACGATAAATAAACAGTTGTCTATTAAAATGTTTAAGGTCTTGGGTTTTTCTGCAAAGTTGCCTTACATTAAAATTTACTCATTAGTCCTAGCTTGGCCAATATTTGACTTATACTTTATTAGAACTTTTCCTGATATATTACAAAAGTATAAAACAGTTATGTTCTAGTGTCTAACTCCATTTCAGAACTGTAAACTGCACAAGTACATTGGCTAAAATCACAGTTTTAATTTGTTGCTCATGCTGTCTAGCTGTCACAAGATATCCTAAGTCAATCTGAAATCATCTACGTTGATGATGATTTTGTTAACTTTACAAACATCTTTACACTATCAACTATGTGTCAGAACAGTTAGCTAGCTGTATGGAGCTCACACTCTAGCAATGACAGAAAAGCCCTTAAGGTTCTTCCTCTAGAGAAAGAGCAGTAATAGTCAGCTAACCAAAAATGAGAAAAAATTCCACCAGAAAAGTTCAGAAAAAAACTGGAGAAAACAAGTTTTGACTAAATGCTCAAAGCAGTAATACCTTCTGCCAAAGCCAAACTCTACTTTAAAAAAAGTTCTGATAATAAATGTTAATCTAGTTATTACCTAAATTCTCTTCAGTGTATGACTGACTGATCATTATGCTATTAAGCTACATTACTTACTTTCACTGCAGGGCTCTCATGTGAAATGGAGCTGTGTATATTGAAATTTCTTTCTCCAAAAACAGAGCGCTGGACAGAAAGGCCTACAGATCCCTCCTACAATACCAACAAAAACAAGGAAAATAAGGATTATATCTGTAACACTTTCTGCCAGCTGTACTCTGCCATAGTTTTGAAAGAGTTAAGTGAGATGAAACAAAAACAGCTGCATCCAAGTCATTCTCAGGCACCAAACCACTTCTGTGAAAGGAGAAAATAGTCTAGACAGAATTCAACACCCATACAATGTTATCATAGTCCACAAATATATGTAACTAAAAAAATTCAAAAACCACCTGCATGGATGTTACATTTTGCTGTGCAGCTAAAATGGAGATAGACACTTCAGAATTCCTCCCCTATAACTAATGCTTTCTTTTAAAAAGGATAATCTGAACTTTTTAACATGCAGGGAAAATGTAATATTTTCCATTTTTGTCATAAAATATGATTTCATAGTAGGTAATGACAAATGTTATAAACGGACAAAGTAAATTTTAGTTTTAAAATAGTAACCAAAATGATTCAGTACAAATCTTAGTGAAAAGTTAATCAACTGAATACATATAACAAATGTTAAAAAAAAGTTTTTTAAATTACAAGTACTATCCTAGTATTGTATCTCCCTCTGTTGGCTGAAGGAGTACATTTCTAAAACAGTGTCAGTACTTAAGAAATAAAAGAGAGAGAACCTTTCCATCTTTTCCTTGTTTAATCTGAATTTGTGCATTTGTGTAGGGTCTTTTAACAGAAGCTTTTGTGGTGGACTGCTGATCCAGCTCCTTAGGTACTGGGCCACTCAATGGAATCTTGTTTCCTGTGATTATGTGGGATTTGTTTTGTGAACACCTTTCCTGCTGAGCTTCAGACTGGACAAATTTGAGAAGCTCTATTTTCGTGTCATGGGTTCCTTGGGCCAAACCAAAGTCTACCAAGGCATACCTAAGAGACAAAATTAAGCATTTTTACTTATCTGTAACAATTAAAGCTTAGTAACATTGTAATACTCTCAAACCATCCTCATAAAAACTGTAATTCTTTTTGGGATCAATTAGGAATTTATAACATTCTGCTGTTTTTTTTGGGGGGGGGGGAATTTATAGCATTCTGGAAAAGAAAAAAAACATAAGTTTTCCAGACAAAGTAAGAATTTAACATCTAACTTAGATTGCAAATTAAGAGGTGTCCCACAATCAATCAAATGTTCTCTTTTTCCAGTGGTCTAGGTTCATAAGGCAGAAGAGGAATACATAACATAAACACAATCCTTTGTTCTTTGATGGTGGCAGAGATGGCATCATAGCAGATAATTTCTAGTTAAGCAAGTTTAAAAAATTAAAATCATGGTTTTAAAATCTGATCCAATTAAAGAAAATTTAAGTCAGGGGTATAAAAGCTCAAAAAAGAAGTTATAATCTTACTATGTTCAATACGATCCATTATATAGAGGTATTTATGTTATTTTCAGCTTATAATCATAATCAGCATTAAAAAGTATACATAAAAATAAAACTTTCATATTAAAACAGGAAATTGGCTATCATGTGGTCCAAAGAAAAATGAAGTCCAGAGTAACAGACATGTCTAAGGTCAAAAATTATTAGACTCTAAGTCTGTTAGTTCAGGCTATTTCCACTGAATCATGGTATATCTAATAATGTACACTGTTCCACGAATACAATTTTATCTTCTTCTTCACCACAGTTCCCTTCCCAATCACAAAGAAACTGAAACAGAAATAATCTGTGCATGGCTGTTGCAGTATGTTCTATCTAAGAGATATAGGTCAGAGGATACAAAGTAGCAGTTATGTAGGATAAATAAATCTAGACCTAACACACACTCTGAAGATTACAGGTAATAAAACTGTATTGTATATGGGATTCATGCTAAATGAGTAAATTTTAGCTGCTCTTGCCATAAAAACAAAAATAAAATGGGTAACTGAAATATTTGCTTCACAATAGTAACCTTTTTACTATCTATTTATGTTATAACATCATGTTCAATACCTTAAATATAGACAACAAAATTGTTTTTTAAAAGAGAAATAGGGTAAATATTTTTTGTAGTAACTCTTCATACTTACTTTTTCAAGCGCCTATTATATAAAAAATTGCTGGGCTTAACATCACGGTGAACAATACCAAACTGATGGATGCGTTTCAAAGCTTTGAACAGATTAAACATATATTCCCGTACTTCTTGAAAGGAAAGAGAATTCAAAATGTCCTAAAATAAAGTTATGAATGAAATGAGTTACAAATATTGTTTGCAATGAAATATTCAGCTAATAAAAATTCAAGAAATATTAAAACCTACCAAAAACGACTCATGCTCCAGATATGGCATAGCAATAACTACATGATCATTCTTCCTAAAGCAGTATTTAACTCCCATGACATTATCTTGCCCCCTAGTGGAAAAATGCACAACGAACTTTTAGAGGAAAAGTCAGAGGGACTGAAACTTTATGTCTAATTTTAAAAACCGCAATTTTAGCAATGCATACATATTGCTGAAAACTGACTTAAAATCATCATCACATAATATAAACATAAGTGACTTGTGTTCTTGTGTTAAAGTTTTCTTTTAAAACAAAAATAGCACCAGTTTTGACGTTACTATAATAATTCCAACGAGGTAATTATAGTTGTAACTGGGGAAGTGGCAGAGTGAGAAAAAAGGGAAAAGATTAATAAGACTTAGCAGATAAGATGGTAACAGTAATAAATAAATTAGGGTCACTAAACTAATAGATCATACAGCCAGGATTTGAACCCAGGCATTTTGCTCCAGACATATGCTCTTAATCACTATGCTACACTGCTTCATAAAAGAGTAAAATAGGACAAAGGTGATTTCTATGATTTTGAGCCTGAGTAAGAAAACAATAGAGATATCAAAACATAAGTAAAGCCAGTAAAAGAAGCAGCTAAAACCAGACCTCATCATTTTGATAGAGCTATCTAGATAAGGGACTAAACCTTAAGTAAGACAAGTGAGAAGTCAGTGAGAGTACTTGCAGAGAAATGATACCTAGAGACATGAAAATTAATAGTGAGAAAAGAAAACTAAGCTTGGAAGAAGTCAAGTTAGAGAGCCAAATAGGAAAGGAATTTTGAAGGAGGAGTTATTAGCATGGAAGTCAAAGAGAATAACAACTGAGGGGAGGCTTTTAGTTTGGCAAAGAATAATTAACTGGTAATTTTTAAGACAGCAATTTAAGTGGAAAGGAAGAAACAAAACAGAAGGAAGGAAAATATAACACAATGGAAGCTGAGCCTAAAGACAATTTGCCTGACTGCGTTGTAAGATCAGATGAAGGCATTTTTAGCATGTACCTTTTTAAGCACAAAAAAAGAAAAAGTGGTAGAGGGAGACAGTTAAAGTATAGAAAAAGGAATGATCACATTTACGGTACAAGAACGTATGCAAGCGTTCTTTACAAAGGCCATCTCATTTTCTTGTCTTCTATAGTACACAGAGGGCTGAAACAAACAGGCTTACTTATTCATTCATTCAATATTTAGTGGGCACTGTTATTTGCTGTTAGGGATTACAGACATTAGTAATGCAACAGTGAATAAAATTTACAGAATTTCTGTCCTCATGGAGTTTACTACCTAGTGGACAATACAGATAATAACAAGGTAACTTATAATGACAGATTATGGTAAGGGCTTTGAAAGAAATCAAAAGATGCTATGACAATTAGAAGAAAATAGGAGAATCTAATTTAATTCAGAGAAGACATCTTTCAAGCAGTGTCACTCTTTTTTTTTCCTTAGAGACAGGGTCTTGTTTTGCTGACCACGCTGGATGGAGTGCAGTGGAGCGATCGCAGGTCATTACAGCCTCAAACTCCTGGGCTCAAATGATCCTCCTACCTCAGTCTCCCAAGTAGCTGGGACTACAGATGTGTGCCACCCTGCCTGCCCAATTTTTAAGTTTTTTGTAAAGATGGGGTCTTGCTATGTTGCCCAGGCAGGTCTCAAACTCCTGGCCTCAAGCAATCCTCCCAAAGTGCTGGGATTACAAGTATGAACTCCTGTGTCCAGTTTCACTCTTGCTCAGATCAGAAGATAAAGGGTCAGCAGGCAATGACTGGGAGAGGCCTTCCTGAATGGGCAAACAGTCTGGGCAGTGGCCCTGAGGTAAGAAAGCTCTTGAGACAAATTTGATAAACTAAAGAAATGGAGCACAGTGAAGGAGGTGGGAAGATAGGCATGAGAAGGTTGAATTTTTTTTCAAAGTACAAAGGGAAACCATTGAAAGATTTTAAGTGGGGGAACTAATGACCCAATTTAAGTTATATACATATATATTTTATATTTTAAAGATCATTCTGGCTGCTGTGTGAAGACAGAATGAAGGGGAGAAAGACGCAGCAGGCTACAGTTATAGTCTAGGCTTCAGCTGAGGTAGTGGCAGAGAAGATAGACATGGATGAACTTCTAGATATATTTTAGAGGCAAAATGGCTAGGACTTAGTGATTAATGTGGTTTAGGAGAGAAACAGAAAATGAGGATGATTTCTAGGTTTCTGGCCTGAACAAGTGTGTAGATGGGCCATTTGCAGAGATGGGTAGATAAGAACATTTGTTGTGGTGGGGTTATTTCTGGCATGTTAAGGTTTAGTTTTGGCATATTAGGTTTGAGATATTTATCAGGCACCAAGTGGAAATGTTAAATAGGCAAGTGGATATATACAAACCGGTAGTTACAATAAAAGGTCTGAGATTAACTATATACTTGTGGGAATCATTACTTTAGATCATGTGGAAATGGAGGATGCTAAGGAGAATACAGAGAAACCCAAGAGCAAGCATGAGGAACTCCAACATTTAGGGGTCAGATAGAAGTGGAAGAGCTGGCAAAGACACTGAAAATGAAAGGCCAAACGAGGGAAGAAGAAAACAAGGAGGGTGTGGCAGTACAGAAGTTAAGATAAGGGTTCAAGTCAGTTGTGCTAAATGATGCCTAGAGTAATGGCTGACTCTATAGTTTCCAGTTTAGAGGAGAACAGCCACAGTGAGTATTTAGTGAAAGGGAGGTGTGAAATGAAAACAATGTATGCAGATAATTGTTGAGAAGTCTGGCTGTTAAGGGGGGAACAAAGAAATGATGGAGCAGGTGGAAGAAGGAGGGCAGTTTAGGAGGATAAGATACTAAATCATGTCCTTATGTTGACAGAAATGACCCAGCAGAGAGAAACCATACCAGATGATTCCATTATTCTAAATAAAATATTAGATGAGGTCGTCAATAGCTGGGGAGATGTGAAATGTGAGCTCCCTACATTTACAAAATAATGTAAACCATAAAAGCCAAGGTTTATGATTTGGCAGGAAGGTTACAAAAAGCAGTGATAAAAGACAGGAAATCAAGCCGAGCCTCAAGGGAAATCCAATCTAAAAGAATTACTATAAATTTAACTAACTATTGCAAGGTTAGAAGGAAAGTGCTAGCAAATTGCAAACACTTGACTGAAAAATGTATTTAATTCACATACAATCTCCTCATCCCTGCTAAGCATCTACTTTAAAATCTTATAAATTATATACAAGTTCAATTAAAATATGTTTAAATTGCCTACCCAGCCACTGTTAGGCACTGAAGTTCCGCTGCAATTCTTACAGGATGACTTGTTGGAATCAAGTGTTTTAGAGCAATTTTCTCTTCAGGTCCTACTTGTAACTGTGCTGTGGCCAAATAAACAGAGCTGAAAGTGCCTGTAAAACAATGTATTAAATTTTTCAATATCAGGGTTTTAAAAAATGTTAATGAAACAATTCTAAAATAGATTGTAAAAACTGTTTCAATGGCATAATAGATTAAAACAGGATTTCATTTTACTGTAAATATTTATTATTTATTCTTTCTTTGAGGTTGAAAAAGAAAAGCTGTTACCATAATTAGTAATAAAACTACGGTCTTAATAGTCTAAAAAGTGGTATATTTTTCAATAAGAAGTAGTAATGAAAAGCAAGATTACAAAAGGAAAACAGGAGGGAAAAAAGACCTTGTAAAAATAGTAAAGCATATCCCCAAATTACCTTCTCCAATTTTGTCCTTAATCTTAAACACATTCCCAAGCTGTGGTACAGCTTCATAAAGCTTCTCAATATCTTTTTTAACACCTTTCAAGGAAACAAAAATTTAGACTTTTAATCAATGACAGTATATTTTATAGTTTCTTAAAATTTAAAAAGCTAAATGAAATTATAAAACATAATTAATTATAAATAAAAGTTTTAATAAAACTTGTAAGATTAAAACCCTATCAAGTTGCTATAACTCACACACACCTCTTGAACAGGCAAAAATGACAGTCCCATAATTAAATACACCAAATTTCTACTATACTGGAATTATATACTAATAGATACATTGTTACTGTATAGATTACAACATGAAAAACCATCAAATTTTTAAAATGACTAAACAATTTGTGCTGTGATCACTAGATGGCATGACAAGGACACATTGCGATGTTCTTGAAAACTATTTCCCGTAAAGATACAACATCTTAAAGGCTTGGTAAAATTTTACGTATTGAATATTCACCCTATATTTTCAGAGAGAAGGCCTACTAAAGCTCTCAAGCATGTAAAAACGTATTTTTAAAAATTTGTCCCAATTGCCAGTAGTACTCTCTATCCTTGACTACAGATAAATTGCTACTTTTAAATAAATATCAGTTCTTTATAAAAATGTACATAATTAAAACAAGGGAACACAATAATACAAAACCCAGTAAACTACTGGATACAGAAGATAACTAGGTAAGACTCTTCAGATTTTATTACAGCATCTAGGCTCTACTAGCCCTATGTAGCATAAGTTTAAGACATTTTCAAAGCACTTGCACATACCTTATCTTTTCAGATCTTCCTAACAGTACTGTGATCTTGGCAGAACAGGAATTATTATCCTGATTTTTCAGATAAGGAAACTCAATTCAGGGAGGTTAAATCATTTGCCTAGTTTCACAGAGGTGTTGCTGATGTCTAGAGAACTTATTCCTTTATTTTAATTATACATATATTTTCTAATTTTCTTTCTTTTCTTGAGATGGAGTCTCACTCTGTTGCCCAGGCTGGAGTGCAGTGATGTAATCTCCAATCACTACAATCTCTGCCTCCCGGGTTCAAGAGATTCCCATGCCTCAGCCTCGGGAGCAGCTGTAATCACAGGCGCGCACCACCATGCCCGGCTAATTTTTGTATTTTTAGTAGAGACGGGGTTTCACCACATTGGCCAGGCTGGTCTCGAACTCCTGATCTCAAGTGATCTGCCCACCTTGGCCTCCCAAAGTGCTGGGATTACAGGCATGAGCCACCACACCTGGCTAGAACTAATTCATTTAAATAAATACTGTTTTAAAAAATGCTCAGCAATGGGCATGTAAAAAAAACTAATAAATATGGTACAGCCACTAAGAGCTTGGTCTAGTAGAGGAAACATGTTATCATTCTTAATACAAGGTGATACCTGTAATAAAAGAATGCATATACTACTAGGTTGTGGAGGATTTCCGAAGGTGATAGGAAGCCTTCAGTTGATGGCTAAGTTTTGTTCTGAAGCATTCACCAAGTAGTGAAAGTCGAATACAACACTTTAGGAAAAATTAACTATGTCTGTAAAGACAGTAACAAGAAAAAAAAAACAACAAAAAACAAAAAAGGCTTGGATGATTAGGGCAGGGGGAGGGCTGAGAGACAACGAAATACAATGTGGCCTGGGATGGTGGCTCAGGCCTGTAATCCTAGCACTTTAGGAGACCAAGGCAAGAAGATTGCTTGAGGCCAGGTGTTTGAGACCCCATCTCTTAAAAAAGTTAAAAACCAACCAAACAAACAAAAAATTAGCTGGCTTTTGTAACACAGGCCTGTAGTCTCAGCTACAGAGACTGAGGCAGAAGCATACCCTGAGCCCAGGAGCTTGAGGTTACTAAACTATGATCATGCCACTGTACTCCAGCCTGGGCGATAGAAGAGGGAGACCCTGTCTCAATAATAATAATACTAATAAAAGAAATAGAATGTGGCTGAGGAAGAGAAGAGAGAATGCACATGAAAGCTACAGAAAGTTTTTAAGAAGAAAAATGACAAGTGGAGAACAGATGTGAAGGGGAGGAGAAACATTAAGGGTGCTTCCACACCAGTACTCACTTACTATGTACCTACTCCTCTTTACAAAACTCAAAATGTTTATTAAGGTTTCCTGTCACTTCAGAACAACTTCAACAATTTTAAACAACAGTAAAACTTCCTGGCAACCAAAGTGAATGCAATATCTTCAAATTCTGAAGTGGGAAACGAGAGCAGAAAGCAGAAAAGTGCATTCATGTCAAAAGCTGGAAAACAGTACTAAAGACAGACAAATGAAATAGACTTTGAGGATTGGAGGAGGACCCTGAAAAGTCTATTATAATATGCTAAAAATTATTTAAATGCCTCTATTTTATACATGAAGGTCTAGGTTTCTATTTTGACATTTTAAGTAACTTTTGTTTTCTGCTACATAATATATCCAAGTTGGTTTTAATATATCAATACTCTCCTTAACTACACTCCTTGCCAGCCTGTAGTCTATCCGTAATGCAGCAGTCAGTCAGCTTGCAACATAGCAAACAGTTTAAACAGAGTGTTCTGATAAAGCTAAGTCACCTTGTCACGATTTTGCTCAAAATCTTAATGGTTTCCACATCTCACTCCATTAGAAAGTCTCTTCACATGTCTCTTTGACTTCACTCCAATTACCTTCTCCATTCTAGCCACAATGACCTCCTTTGCTATCCTTGAATGCTAGGCACACTCCCATCTCAGGGTCTTTGTACTTGCTGTTTCCTCTGTTTGGAATGCTCTTCCCCAAATATCTGCACAGCTCACTCCTTCACCACCTTGAAGTCTTAGCTCAAATATTACAGAAGGCTATGACCAACTATACTAACCAAAATTACAATCTCCTTCCCCAATACTTCCTATCTCCCCTTCCCTTTTACATTTTCTTTGTAACACTAATCCCTTTTGAACATTAGTATTTATTTCTTTTGTTTACTGTCTGTCTACTGTCTAACTATCAGGGTGTTCATTTCTGTTTTATGCTTTGATTTATCCCTAGCACCTAAAAAAGTGTCTGTATATAATAGACACTTTCTTTCTCACTTATTAAAACTTGGCATATCGTAAGATACTTAAAAAAAATAATAAAAGCTTACTGGCCAGGCATGGTGGCTCACACCTGTAATCGCAGTGCTTTGGGAGGCCAAGATGGGAGGATTGCTTGAGGTCAGGAGTTTGAGACCAGCCTGGGCAACATAGCAAGATCCTATCTCTAAAAAAACATTTAAAATTAGCTGGGTGTAGTGGCACATGCCAGTAATCCAAGCTACTCAGGAGGCTGAGGCGGTAGGATGGCTTGAGTGCAGGAGTTAAGGCTGCAGTTAGCTGTAATTGCGCCACTGTACTCCAGCCTGGGTGACGGAGAGACCGTGTCTCAAAAAAAAAAAAAAAAAAAAAGGCTTGCCAAATTAGTGAAAGAATAAACATTTGACCAATATTATGCCAGATAGTTTGTGCATTATAGCATTTTTCTTAATAGGAAAAAATAGAAACAATCTATAGGGTCAACAGTAAAAGGTGATTAAATATAATATACAATGGACCTTAAATCCAGTTGTAGAATATTTACTACATCAGCAATATTCAAGTTATATATTAAACAAAAAATGGAGATCAGAAATAAGATCTCATACTCCGGTTCAGGCAATATTTCAATAATGCAAAAAGACTTTATTTTGGCTTTCTTTACTTCAAAACTTTCAATAATCATGTTTATCAGAAAAATGTTATAAAAAATCTTACAAATATCTCAAAATAAAGAGACATGCTATTCATCCATTACACTAAGTACTTTACTTTATATCCTTACATTAAATCATTCATTCAAATATTTTCAAGCACCTACTATGTGCTGGACACTGTTAAGCTCTGGGAATGCAAAGATATATAAAACATCCAATCAAAAATATAACTTCAATAAGGAGTAAAGCTGATAAGGTGCAGGGATATACCTGTCTTATGATCTAATTTGATTTACTTTCCCAATTAGATTACGAGACTGTTACGTGCCTGGACCTCATCAGCTTTACTCCCCATTGAAGTTATGTTTATATAATTTTAGCTGTTATTAAGGATCATATTTTAAAAAGAGCTGCAAGAGTAAAGTTTTAGCATGTTTTACAATTTATCGTATTATTTATAATGTCCAATATTCTGTTACATAGACGCTACAAAACTTTTGAAATCTGGAATAAAATTCACCCCATTCTTTACTTCCCAGCGGATTTTCAGAATATTAGAATAGTGGCATTCTCCTAAACAAGATGCCAGAACCAAGTCAGAGTCATCCATTCAGATACTCTGCTGAAGTCACAACATACTTCAGAAGCCAGAGGAGATACTGCCACCAAGGGGCTTACAGTGGAGACAAAATGCAGAATCCTAAGCGATAGAAAAAGAATACTACAATGACTGTGTTACTGTGTTATGTGTCCAATGACTAGTAACGGAAAGATGAACTAAAAAAACAGCTAACTGCTGGAAAAATGGAAAGGAAGAGGAACAGTATCCACGAAACTGGATGAAAGTGGCATTTTAAGATTATTCTAGCACCAACGTACCAGATGAACTGAAGGATGGAAAAGTGCAAGCAGGCAGCATAGGTGAGAAACTGTTGTAAATCAGGAACAAAGTGTAAGGAAATGAATTAATGTGGTGGAAATGGGAATGGAAAGAAGACACAATGCCATACCTATTAAAAAGAAATAAAGCTAGGTGACGATATGGGGAACAAATAAAAAGCATCAGCTGAAGATTAAAGTTTCAAGTTTAGGTAACTGGGATAAATGACTTCCATCAAAGCAGAAAGTATGTGATGTCATATTTTTCTAGGGTGGGGTTATAAAGAATATATGGACAAAAGGTCAAAATAAGTATCTTTTGGACAAGCACAGAATTCACTTCAGACAAAGATGGAAAAGATCTGGCTACCCTTTCAGGAAAAAAAATACAGTCAACTAGAATTCCTCTATTTAACAAATATTTATTATTAATAAATACCTACTATGTCCCAGGTCCTGTGCCAGAGCAGAAATGAAAGCACACATGCGAGTGTACAAAAGCACGCACTGCTTGACCCTGTCCTCTTCACCCCAAGGTCTGGTTTACGGCCAAACAACATTTCATGCTCTACACTGAGATATGGTGCTTTATTATTGCTACAAACATTTCATATTTTTTTCTCTGTGAGTTCTGCTTTTGAATACTTAAGTGATGATCTCCAGTGTCAATTTCTAAATTTAAGCTTAAGGCAATGTGGTGAGTAGAGACAAGAACACAGGTAGAGAAGAGAAATTTAATTTGGGCATCATCAAATTTCTGCATTCTTAGTTACCAATATTGATGACCATAACAACTTCAACTGTAAAACGGGTTGTATTACAGTCTTCCAAATTGCAATTCAGTCCTACATTTAGATCTTATGAAGCTCTGTTTTAAAACACTGTCCTATAGAAACACACAACTCACTTTAAGATTCAATCTACTTATTTTTTGAGAGCAACTGAAAACACAGAATTGTTGCCTGAAAAATCTCTGCAACTGTACATCTTTGGAATTAAACACATACCTGCAAGTTTAAAATTCTGCTCGTTTTTTTTTAAAGAGCCTTCAGCCTGAGACCGGTCACGCTGGGGAGAAAAAGCCATTGGCTCATCCATTTGAATCCCCAAAGACGCCTCCATCACAAGACAATTGGGATGCAAAATGCCAGCTAAGGGGTTACATCCACAGGGGAAGCAAAGCAGCTGTAAAAATTAGAACACTGGAGAAGTTTACATCACTCGCTAAACCACGCACTAAAAACATGCCACTGCCCCCAAAGGGGCAAACATTTTCAAACGCACCATGTGTCCAAACCTCCACAGTAGGGCATACTGTGGCCTTTTCTAAGGAATTCCATGTGCTTTATTTTCACCTATCAGAAACGCCGGCAGGGGGCTGCAGGGAGAATTTCCCGGCTTGGGTACCCGCGCAGCAGCGGGCGCAGTGGGAAACGGCGAGGCTGCGAGTCCGGCGTAGCCTGCGGGACCGCGTGGGGGAGGGGCCGAGCGCCGGGGGCGGTTTGAAGTCAGGAAAAGGACCGAGGGAGAAAACCGTTTCGCCACTGACAGGGAGCGCCAGGAAGCTCGTCCAAGGCCCCACGCAAGTTGATGGAGAACTGATACGACCCTGGCTACGAGTACTGGGCGGAGGAGGAGATGGCTTAATGAATGGGAATCCTCCGACCAGCCCTGGCCGCGAGGTCAGCCGAAAAAGACCGGCTTCCCTCGGGCCAGAGACCGAACCAGATGCTTAGTGCGCAGGCGCGCGACTTTCCCGCCGCAGGTCGGAGGGATCCGAAGGGGGGCGGGGAAAGGAACTGCACGGCGAGAAAACCGAAGTCACCATCCAGAATTCGTTCCTAATCCCTCACAATCCCGCGCCACGGAACAAACCGTCTGAAACTCACGGTTTAAGGGAGTACGACTTCTGGGGCTCCCCAGATGCCTGGGTCGCCGTCTCCAAGAGCTCCCCACCTACCGAGTGGATCGGATGCGCCTGCGCAACACTTCCCGCCGCAGCTCTCTTTGCACATGCGCACACTAAAGCCCTCGACCCAGCGGATTCCGCTACTGGGCGCTTGCGCAAGAGGGTGGGGTTTCTTCCCGCCGCCTTGGCCAGCTGGAAGAGCGGTTACGGGAATGAAACCCCGGGATGATCTTAAAAAACAGGGTGAACCATAAGGCTAAGGGCTCAACATGATTTCCAGGAAAGAAACTAGCTCAGAGAAGGAAACACCCTCAGGTGCTGCTGACACATCCCTATATACCGTGGCCGCACAACACTTGGGTACTCCATGGATAGAAGGCACTTTCTTGACTCTGCTTTTATTTCCTTTTCATTGAGTGCCCTACTTTCCGTTAAAAACAAGCAGAAAATGCTGATTATTTGTGAGTGTGTTAGTAGAAATTAGCACAGTGGCAGGAGGGCAGTGTGTACTGTTTACTGAGTCCTTGGCTCCGAGGTAGGTGGGTTTCTAGGGGCTGAAATCATAGTGAGCAAGACAAACACCATTCCTGTAGGAAGCTAAATTCCAATGAAGCGATGACAATAACGGATGAATACATGAACAGTATTCTTTCCGGTATTGATTACTACTTGAAGGAAATAAAACGAAAAGATGTGATAGTGCCTAGAAAGGTGGCATCTAGATGGTCAGGGAAGCCCTCTCAAAGAGACCTAGATGAGAAAGAGCTGGCAGGGAGACTATTGTTCTGGCAAAGAAAGGACAGGGCAAATGCAGAGAGAAAGGAACTTGGTATGTTGCAGGGGCAGGGCAGGAAAGGCCAGTGTGGGGGAAGCATAGTGAGTGAGCGGCAAGATAGTCCCAGATAGATGAGAGTGGAGAGTTAGGCAGAAGCCAGACCGTGGTCCTTGAAAGCCAGGGTAAGAAGTTTGGCTTTTATTTTGAGTACAATAGGAAGCTATTTGAAAGTTTTAAAGCAAGGGAGTGATATGATCTATGTGTTATGAAGAGAATGGATTATAGAGGGGCAAATGTGGAAGCAGAGGAAATAGGATGCACTTCATGTTTAGGAGAAAGATAATGGTAGTTTGGACCAGAACAATGGCGGAAGAAATAAAAGAAGACAATGGGATTTGGTGATTGGCTGTGGAAAATTAAGAAAAGGGCATCATCAAGAGTGAATCTTAGGTTTTGGGGCTAGCATATGTGTGGGTGGTAGTGCCACATAGAAGGGAAGTCTGTGAGGTAATGGGTTTTTATTGAGTGAGGTGGAAGAGAGTAAATCAAGAATTCTAGTGTGGATACTGAGAAAGAGAAAAGCAGACCGTGACATCCAGGAGATGGCCTGGTACTACCAGCTTGGCTTGCCGTTGCTTTGAGCTGGCCTGGCAATCAAAGCTAAGCATTTTTATTCTTCTGTTGAACATAAACAATTTCACAGAACATCAAGACAAGACAGAGTTTGACCATGATAGATCAAGACAAAAGTAAGATCACTCTGTAATCATACCTGAACATAGACAAAACATCAACATTGCCCAAGCCATACAAATGATCAAATATCTCCTTATCCTGGCTAATACGAGCGCCTGTTGCTTCTTTACCAATTATAGTTTTAGCCTCAGTCTAGCCTTCCTTCTTTCTACATAATACTTACTAAAATACCCAATTATAGAATTATCCTTGCTTCCTTACAGCTTCCAATCCAGACCAAAGTCCCTCTTTCTTGAACCCTTCCATAAATCTCCTAACACAAACTCAATTCTATAACAAGTCCTTTTTAACACCCTCTTCCTAAGACATCCCATGGTTCCCCATGGTGTGCATTCTCATGTACTGAAACAAGCAATAAATCCAAGTTGCTCAGCTGTAGTTGTGTTCCTGGTGGTCATTGTCTGGAGGATGTTTACAATAATCAAGTTCAAGATATGCAACTGATGATGTCAAAGAAACAGATGAATATATTGGTCTGGGGTATAGTTCAGGGTGAAGAAATAAACTTGGCAGTTATGAATTTGTAGATGAAACTTAGTCTTGGACTATACGATATTATCTAAGCAAAGATTGTAGATAGAGAGTTGGGCTATGATAACTTCCAACATTTCATAGTTGAGCAGAGGAGGAGGAAGAACCAGCAAGAGACTGAGAAGTAGTAGTCTGTGAGGTGTGAGGTAACAAGGCGATGTCATAGAAGCCAAGAGCAGAAAGTTTTACAATTAGAAGTGGTCGTCTATAGCAAATGCTTCACAGAAATAGTGAGGATACAGAACTGATCAGAGATAGTCATTAGAGCCTTTAGAAAGAGCAACTTTGGAGTGGGACAGAAAGACTATATTGAATTTATTGACAAACAAAAGATCTACAAATGGAGACAACTCTTGAGGTTTGGTTTGTTTCTTAGTTTGGTTTCTTGTCTTTATCGGGAGGGTAGGGCACACAAATAGAATGGTGGCTACAGTGCCAAATTGTTTATAAACTTTATACTAGCTGTGTAACTTGTTCAATATCTGTGACATTCATATTTCAAAAATGTAAAATGAACAAATATTTGCTTGGTTTGCTATAGGGATTAAATTAGATAAAGTGACATAATACATGTAAAGTGCTTGGTCCCATAGGCCTGGACATTGTTAGCTTGTATTAGTTAATTTTTAGTAGGTACTTTTTCCCCCTTTCTCTGTGATCCTGTCGGTAATACCTAGCACATGGCTGTTCACATAGTACGGATTTAATAAATGGCTATGGAATTAATGTACAATGAGAAGTTAGGTTTTATTTATTTATTTTTGTTATTCATTTATGTATTTACTTAGTAGAGACAGGGTCTGGCTCTGTTGCCCAGGCTAAAATGCAGTGGCATGATCATGAATCACTACAGCCTCGAACTCCTGGGCTCAAGCGATTATCCTGCCACAGCTTCCCAAGTAGCAAGGATTACAGGTGTATGCCACCATGCTCAGCTAGAAATTAGGTTTCAAATGGTTGGTTGCACTTATGTCTCCTGTAAGCAGATTGAAGGTAGGTTGTTGATTAAAAATTATTATTTAGAGATTTTGATAACTACATATACAAAGTTTTTTTTAGGGTCAGACCAGTGCCTTTACCATTTTTCCTTCATAACATGTTTATTCTGCCTCCAGGTCTGTTTGTGCTGCGTGTGTGTGTGTGTGTGTGTGTGTGTGTGTGTGTGTGTGTGTGTATGTTTTGTTATCTTTTGTTTCTCTCTGTATCCTCCAAAGTCAGTGAAGTTTTCTTTAGATAGTCTAGCCCAGGATCTGTCCCTTCCATAACTCACAGCTGACCCATTATAGCCTGAAAGAAGTTACTAACTCAGAGTTAGCAAGGGAAGCCATGGACCTGTTTGTGCCAGTGAGATTGTGGATCTGTGCTGTTGCAAAGGGATCCTCTAAGTGTCCTCCTTTCTTAGAGGGAGCACATGAGAACAATCTTATTAGTGGACTTCAAACTACTTAGGCACCAGGTAATCTGCATTTAGAAGCCCAGTGATTCTAAGTGTTGTCTGGGAAAACCAGATGCCCAGCTACTGGAGACCTTGAGGCCTGTGGAAATTTGAGTTGGGTGCAACTTCTAACTCTGGGAGAAATGGGGAGCCTCTGGTCAGTTGTACAGTAAACTCAGAATAAGTTCCCAGAACAACTTTCAAATAATTCTGCTCATCTTTCTCTCCATGAATGTCCCTACCAAAGGACACACACACACACACACACACACACACAGAGAGAAAAAAGAAAAAAAAAAGAAAAATGACTAGGAAAGAAAGAAATGACAAAGGAAAACTTACTGGAAATCTTATCCCCCTCTCTACTATTATATATATAAATAGCTGACAAACTCTCTTAGAACCTCCTATCTTGGAGGAATTTATTAACCTAGGATAGAAATAAAGCAGACCGGGTGTGGTCACTTATGCCTGTAATCCCAGCACTTTGGGAGTTTGAAGAGGGCAGATAGCTTAAGTCCAGGAGTTTGAGACCAGCTTAGGCAACATGGTGAAACACTGTCTCTACAAAAAATACCAAAAAAAAAAAAAAAAAAAAAAAAGAAGAATTAGCTCAGAATGGTGGCACATACCTGTAGTCCCAGCTAATTGGAAGGTTGAGGTGGGAGGATTGCTTGAGCTTTGGAGGCTGAGTCTGCAGTGAGCTGTGATGGCACCACTGCACTCTAGCCTAGGTGACAAAGCAAGACCTTGTCTTAAAAAAAAAGATAAAGTAAAGCAAATACATAGCTTTTGAAATTGAACAGAAATTATTTCTTAGGGCAATGGCCAAGTAAATGTAGAAATTCCCAGGTTATAAAATGAAATTCTAGCCAGTCATTATAAAGTATACCAGGACAAAACACTTAGAATTTAATGGGGAAAATTTTTATTTCAAAAATAAAATTGCAAATTATTTAAAAATCTAAAAGCTATAAATCAATTCTGAAACTACAATGAAGCAGCAAGAAAATTTGAAATATACAAAGGTCCACAAATTTACCAAAGTTTGATTTCTCAATTAGTAATGTAGGACAGAAAAATAACTGCCTTACAGGATTGTTACACAAACCAAATAATATTTAAAGCTTCTGGGAGAGCTCATGGAAGACACCTAACATTTGAATTTATTTTTTCGTTGAATGAATGCCTTCTCACACTTGCTGTGTCCAGCAACACAATAGGTACTTGTAATATACAAATGACTAAAAAGAGGACTCTACTCTTAAGTAGCTTGATATATATATATATCTAATGGCTGAAGTGGACAGTTTTCATGTTTATCCTTTATGACCCAGCATGGAGCATGTCTTTCTGAAGACATTTCTTTCTCAACTGAATAGGTTGAGTTCCTGGGTGCATGCTTCCCTAGCAACCTGTACTCCAGCTTTTATCACAGTAACATGAATAACACTTATTCCATGTTATTCATTTATTTGACAAATTCAATAACATTGGAAAAATATTCACTGACCACATATATGTCAATTACTGTGTAAGGAAATCTCATCATTGTCATTATCATCATGGCTAACACTGACATAGAGCTCACCACAGGCCAAGCACTCTTCTAAACAATACACATTTATTAATTACTTGACTTGAGCAACAATTCTATGAGGAGGTGATTAACTTTGGGTCAGAAAATTGTTCTGGAAAAGCACTGGGTTTTGAAAAATTGATAGGTGCTTACCATGTCAACAGGGTAAGGAAGAGATACTCTGCTAGGCATTCTAAGAAGACTGAAATAGACAAATGTTTTCAGGGAACTCTAAGTTCTTTGGTATTACTTTAGCCCAAACAGCAAGAAAAAGACTGGTAGGAGTTGAGCTAGAGAGTAGACAGGGACATATCATGAAGTTTCTTGTGTGCCGTTCTCAAAATGAGGGCTATAGAGAACTAATGAAGGGTATTAAATAGGAGAGAGGGACAAATAGACTTGCTTTATTGAGATTACTTTAGTGTAGGAAATGAACTATAGGAGGAAGAGGCTATAAGCTGAGTGGCCTATTCAACAAATGTTTAGAGATGGAGAGTGACATATTCTCACTTATAAGTGGGAGCTAAATAATCTGTACACATGGTCATAGAGTGTGGAATGATAGACATTGGAGATTCAGGAGAATGGGAGGGTGAGGGGTGTGTGATGGTTGACAAATTTCTTAATGGGTACAATGTACACTATATGGGTCCTGGATACACTAAAAGTCCAGACTTTACCACTATGCAATATATCCGTGTAACAACTCTGCACTTGTACCCCTTAAATGTATACAAATATAAAAAGAGAGAGCAAGAGTGAGAGAGAACTTAAAATAGATGACCTGAAATGGTCTCTTTTGGAAAAGCTTCAATTTCTTTAGTCTCCTCTATATGAGGCCCTGTACTGCATATAGGACATTTCTATTCTGTGTTTATTTCTCCTTGAGAGATGATGAAAAGAGACTAAGCATCTAGTTTGATTAAGTGCAAGGCTTACAAGAAAGCAAAAGTAGCAACCCTGATTTCATCATTGCTGATTGACAAGAATGTTGTTTCTAGCATTACCAAATGTGGTTTCCTTTGCAAGAGAAAGCAGTTGAAGTAATTATAACCAGGTCAGTGATTCTAACAAGTGAATCATAGGAACAAATTAGCCAATGAAAATACATCCCTTTCTCTCTGATGTAGCTTTTTTGGAGGAGGTGGATTAGTGAGCAGTGGGTCCCTGTTGGATGAGAGGTTAGGGAAGGGATGACCTGAGCTCTAAACATAGGAAGGGCTTCCATGCGTACCCTACATGCCTGGATGATGGATTGAGACTTCAGTCTGCCATTTTTTGGCTCCCTCCTGAAGATGATAGTCAGTAGCAGACAAAGTCATGGTCCAAGAAGGGTCACTAACAAAGCATGTTCCTCTACCTCCCCTTAGAAAAACACCCAAAACAGAGTATTCTGCTTTGGAGTCAACAGTGGGAGAGTATGAACAAATAGAATAGGTACTCCCTGCACACAAGGTATGGGCTCGCAACAAGAGCTAGGCAGCTGGTGACAACACTTTCTTTGTGGCCCACTGCTCCTCTAAAATAGGCCTGTTTATAAGAACCTGGTGAATTATTGAGGGAAATTGGGATAAGCCGTTCTGCCCTCCACCCCTTTCCTCAGGGTATAGCTGGAATTGAAGTAAGTACATAATATCTAAGTTTAGGCCTACATTAGAATAATACGGGAAATAGACACTTTTGGCCACTTCACGAGGTAAATGGACACTGAATGGGGTAAAAGAACATAGTACTGGCATCGAGGGACATAAATTCTAGCAATCAAACTGGGAGACTTCTCTTTTATCCAAGCATCCCAAACAAAAATGAGAAAAGTTCAATAGCAGTGCTATAAGGGAAAAATTCTGCAATTCCTTCTCGATCCCATTTGGTGTATATTTGAATTACGGACATAATGAATGTAAGGGAAGGGGATGCATTTGATGCACACTGTCATAGGCACTGTGTTTGGCACTGCAGTAAGATCTTTTTATGTGTTATTAATTCTTTAATTATTGGACCTATTTTATAGATGAGAAATATTAGCTTTAGAAAAGACTGGCCAGGCACAGTGGCTCACTCCTGTAATCCCGGCACTTTTGGGAGGCTGAGGTGGGTGGATTGCTTGAGCCTAGGAGTTTGAGACCAGCTTGGGCAACAGGGCGAAACCTCATCTCTACTAAAAATACAAAAATTAGACAGGCATGGCGGTGTGCACCTCCAGTCCCAGCTACTTGGGAGGTGAAGGTGGGAGGATCACCTGAGCCTGAGAGGTCGAGGCTGCAGTGAGCCAAGATCAGGCCACTGAACTCCAGCCTGGGAGGCAGACCAATCCTGTCTTTAAAGAAAAAAAAAGACTAAGTAAATTACTGATAACAAGAAGCCAGAAAGTGGCAGAGCTGAAATTGGAATCTAGGATCCTTTGAACACAAAGGTCTTCATTTGGATTAGACCTCGACTATATATTTTTTCCTTTTTTATTGTGGTAAAATACACATAACATACAGTTTACCATCTTAACCATTGTTAAGTGTACAGTTCAGTGGTATTAAGTACATTTACATAGTTGTGCAACCATCACCACCTTCCATCTCCAGATCGCTTTTCACCCGATGAAACTGAAACTCTATACCCATTGAACAATAACTTCATTCCCTAGTCTCTCAGACCCTGGCAACTACCATTCTACTTTCTGTCTCTATAAATATGACTACTCTAAGCAACTCTGGCAGAATCATACAGATTTGCCATTTTGTGACAAGCGCATTTAACTTAGCATATTGTCCTCAAGGTTCATCTGTGTTGTAGCATATGTCAGAATTTCCTTCCTGTTTAAGGCTACATAGTATTTCATTGTATGTAGATGCATTGTGTGCATAGACAACCTCTGTATCTGTGGGTTTCATATCTGCAGACTCAACCAACTGAGATTGAAAATATTCAGGGGGAGCAATAGATGTTTGCATCTGGACTGAACATATACAGACGTTTTCTTGCCATGATTCCCTAAACAATACAATATAACAACTATTTACATAGCATTTACTTTGTATTAGGTATTACAAGTAGTCTAGAGATGATTTAAAATATATGGGAGGATTGGCTAGATTATGTGAAAATACTACACCATTTTATATAAGGGACTTGAGGATCTATGGATTTTGGTATCTGCGGGGGGTCTGGTAACCAATCCCCCATGGATACCGAGGGATGACTGTATCACATTTTGCTTATCCATTCATCTGTCAGTGAACAGTTGGGTTGCTTCCATGTTTTAGCTATTGTGAATAATGCTGCTATAAACATGGGTATACATGGGAGACCCTTTCAGTTCTTTTGAGTATGTACCTGGTGGTGGAATTGCTAGATCATATGGTAATTCTATTTTTAGTTTTTTAATGAACTACCATACTGTTTTCCACAGCAGCTGCACCGTTTTACATTTCTACCAACAGTGCACAGAGTTCTAATTTCCCCACATTTTTGCCAACACTTTTTTTTTTTTTATTGGTGGCCATCCTAATGGATGTGAGGTGGAATCTCACTGTGGTTATGACTTGCATTACCCAAGTAATTATTGATGTTGAACATCTTTTCTTGTGTTTGTGGCCATTTGTGTATCTTCTATGGAGAAAAGTACATTCAAGGCTTTTGCCAATTTTTTGAATTTTTTTGAATTGTTGAACTTTAGGAGTTCTCTTATATTCAGGGTATTAATCCCTTATCAGATGTATAACTTGCCAATATTTTTTCCCATTATGTGGGTTGACTTTTTACTTTATTAATAGTGTCTTTTGATACACAAATATTTTGTTTTGTTTTTACTCCCAAGAGGAAAAATCCCAAAAGCTTAACTTTTCATAAAGTACAGTTTGTCAATTGTTTTCTTTTGTTGCCTGTGCTTTTGGTGTCATATACAAGAAATAATTGTCAAATCTAATGTTGAGAAAATTTATCCCTTTGTTTGCTTCTAAGAGTTTTATGGTTTTAACTCTTTGTTTAGATATTTGATCTATTTTGAGTTAATTGTTGTAAATGGTGTTAGGTAAGGGTCCAACTTCATTCTTTTTTTTTTTTTTTTTGAGATGGAGTCTCACTTTCGTCACCCAGGCTGGTGTACAGTGGCATAATCTCGGCTCACTGTAACCTCCGCCTTCTGGGTTCAAGCCATTCTCCTTGTTCACCCTCCTGAGTAGCTGGGATTACAGGTGCCCACCACCATGCTCGGCTAATTTTTGTACTTTTAGTAGGGAGAGGTTTCACCATTTTGGCCAGGCTGGTCTCGAATTCCTGACCTCAGGTGATCTGCCCACCTCAGCCTCCCAAAGTCCTGGGATTACAGGCATGAGCCACCGTGCCTGGCCCCAGCTTTATTCATTTGTTTGTGGATATCCAGTTTTCCAGGAGACCTCAACTATATATTTTTTTAAGTTTTTTCATACCTTACTCAGGCTGCCTTCAAATTGAAATTCAGTTTTCAAGTACAGGTAACTTCATGCTCTATTATTGAAAAAAAGATACTAATTTTTGTCCAATTGTCCTGTAGCACAGTTTAAAGAGATGCAAATCTCTCAGGAGTAGATTAAAAACAATTTTTTTTTAAAAGGAAGCCAAGAAGTTTAGTATAATAATTATTTATCTATCTAGTGTTGTTGTGTATCTATTCATTTATCTTTTTTTTTTTTTTTTTGGTGATACCTATGGATAGTTGCAACCCAATTTCAAAAACCAAAAACATGAAGAATAGGAAACTTGATTAAAAAATACCTGCAAATCTACCAAGGGAGAAAAAGTATTTATAGTATGAAATAAATATGTTGCACCTGAAGGTAATTGCAGCATACAAAGAAAACAAATAACACATATTTTCCTCCTGAAACAGACAGATTTCAAACACTCTGGAGAAAAAAAATCCTGTTATTATTACTAAAATTCAGAGAGACTCACAGGACCAAATTCATATTTTAAAAATTTAAATGTAAACTTATGAAAATTAAGATCTGTACATTCCTAGGGCTCCAATATAGAGTAAAATACTATTAGGACTGGGAGGTCAAGGAGCAAGTACTGTGATATGTCAAGTTTCATCTCCAGGGACTGAAACTTGCTAGCATCTGGTACTACTCTGAAATGTGCTGATTATCTCAGTTCAGCTATTAATGGGAAAAATACCCACTATGATGAAATCATAATGACTTGACTTCCAATTGTTTGTTATCTTTAAAGAAGATGATTTAAGATTTTGAAAAATCCTTACAAATTTCAATTTCAGGCCCTTCGTGTTGGTGCCTTTTTGTTGGAAAAGAAATATGCTTAAGAACACATTTTGAAAATGATATATCAATACTGTACAAAACTTTTCATATTCTTATGTGTTTTAAAATTACAGAATAAGATTGTAATTAGCCAACATTTATTTTTTAAAAACCTAAAGATGTGACTGTCCATTATTTAAGACGATTTACTAAGATATAACTTAATACAGAAATATTAATTGGGGTTTAGTGCTAGTGGTTTTTCAGATTTAGAACAATTATCTTCTCAGTTTTAAGTTTTAAATATAAAATTTTATCCCAAAGAGGAATTTTCAAGTTAGGCTATCCATCACTGCCCCTTCTCAAAAATACTAAAATAAATTTTTTATTTTATTTTATTTTATTTTTATTTTTATTTTTGAGATGGAGTCTCAAAATGTGCTGATTATCTCAGTTCAGCTATTAATGGGAAAAATACTGTCTCCCAGGCTAGAGTGCAATGGTGCTATCTCAGGTCACTGCAACCTCTGCCTCCCAGGTTCAGGTGATTCTCCTGCCTTAACCTCCTGAGTAGCTGGGACTATAGGCATGCGCCACCATGCCCGGCCAAGTTTTGTAGTTTTAGTAGAGGGGTTTCATTGTGTTGGCCAGGTTGGTCTCAAACTCCTGACCTCAGGTGATCTGCCCACCTTGGCCTCCCAAAGTGCTGGGATTACAGGTATGAGCCACCATGCCTGACCCTAAAATAAATTTAAAATGGAGGCATAGGCACAATTAACTTTGAAGCTTTAAATATAGTGATAAACTTAACTTTCGTAAGTTTGAGGTTGGAACATCAGAGGGGTCTGAGAACTATAGACCAAATCCCCTGTGGGACAAATCCAGCCTGTTACCTGTTTTTGTACACACTGCAAGCTAAGAATGGATTTTACACTTTTAAGTTATTGAAAAAAGTGTGTAAAATAATATTTGGGACACATGAAAGTTATATAAAAATCAAATTCTAGTGTTCATAAATAAAGTTTTATTGGAACACAGCCATGCTCATTTGTTTAGTATTGTCTATGGCTGCTTTCACTCTACAACGGCAGAGGTGAGTTGAGTAGCTGCCACAGAGATGTGTGGCCCACAAAATCGAAAATATTTACTAGCTGGCCCTTTATGCAAAAGGTTTGCCAACTGCTGAGCATCATAATTGCAGCTTGCATTGTGAAGTCAACATAGAGATAAACCAAATGTCACTAAGGCATGCAGAAAAAATTTTACCATGCAATACATGAGTTGTTTAATATGGAGAAACAAAGTACACAAATATTTACTTAGTATTTGTTAATTACAACAGCTAAGAATTGTAACTAGTGCTTTCTAATGGTAGTTTCTTTTTCTTGACAGGAGAGCACCAGCTTACTCTTTCCGTGTGAAAAAATACACTTATCCCATGATCCTCCACAAGGCAGGAGATGGAGGAAATATTGCAGGAGTCTCTATGCTGAAGTCTTTGTTAACAGCATGACTATGGATGGACAGTGACTGGCATTTAATTTTGACGTGAGGAGGGTGGAGAAGCCAGCAATACTCAGTGCCTCTATTAAAGTGAAGGGAAAGACACATGGTGTCTTTTCTTGCTGCCGCTTGTGTAGCTGGGAATGGGTTGTGGTAAAGTCAATAAAATTATTCAACATCCGTCCATAGCAGTGATTCTAGTCCTTCTGAATGGTTCAAATTCTATGTTGATACTTATGTTTGCTAGTACATTATTCTCTCTCTAGCCACATGAAAAGGCTAGAGTACCACAAATGTCTAAAAATGTAGAGCTCCGGATTATGACACCTCTTTAGGAAGCTGGTAGGTCCTCTGGGTATTACAAAACTAGGGTTATGTCCTCACTACCTAGAAATATCCCCATGTGGTCGTCTCTCAAAAAGGATAACTGTGATCTCAGATAATATGTTATAGGGAGCTAAAAAGGATCCCTTGCCTTCTAAGCACCCTGAAGATCATGAGCTGTATGTTTTAAGAATATATAGCTGGCCAGGTGCGTTGGTTGACATCTGTAATCTCAGCATTTTGGGAACCCAAAGCAAGTGGATCACTTCAGGTCAGGAGTTGGAGACCAGCCTGGCCAACACGGCAAAACCCCGTCTCTACTAAAAATACAAAAATTAGCTGGGCATGGTGGTGAGAGCCTGTAATCCCTGCTACTGGGGAGGCTGAGGCCTGAGAATCACTTGAACCCGGGAGGCAAGGTAGCACTCCAGCCTGGGCGACAGAGTGAGACTCTGTCTCAAAAAAAAAAAAAAAAAAAAAAAAAATATATATATATATACACACACACACACACACACACATATAGTCCCTGTTTCTTCCAACCATCACATAGCTAAGAAAGTGACTGAATGTGGCTACCGAAAAATAAAAGGAAAGGGAAAACGGAGGCCCAGGAATGAGAATGAACAGTGTCTTCTAGCATGTGATGTATAAAGCATATCACCCCAAATAAATAGCAGTTTTACCAATAAAAATAAAATTAAAAAACACAATTATATTCACTTTTAGATCCTGTAAGCAGAAAAATTATATTCAATTTTTAGATCCTATGTTTAGATGAGTACTAAACACTCATCTTCTATACAGCAAGAAATCACATCTCTGTGATCTATACTAGGTTCCTGTATTTCAGTATTTCTGGTACGAAGCACATCTGGAACTTGTCAAAGTAAGTTAACTTTACAAGATAATTCCTTGTAGCAAGACCCCTGGCCAATGAGTTCTTTCTACTATATTTCCACTGTAGTTCACTCTTGAGTAGTTACCACGGATATTAAAAGTGAAAGATAAGTTCTCTTAAACTTTACATTTTGCTTGAACAAATTGAGCACTTTATCATAAAATTGGTCTAACAGCAAGCATTCCACAATTTCCTTTTTTTCTTGTAAACCTTGAGTAGACAGTTTTAGAAATGAATGTGATCACGTGATATGCCCACTTCCCTCCTTCATGCCATTTTGTGGTTATGATTTTATGTTTGATCTTTTCCAATATGAGGTTAGGAAGTCCTATGAAAAAAATTAAAATAGGACTGATAATAGGGACTGATATAGTGTGGATGTTGTCCCCTCTAAGTGTCATGTGGAATTGTAATCTCCAGTGTTGGAGGTAGGACTTGGTCGGAGGTGATTGGATCATGGGGGTGGATTTCTCATGAATGGTTTAGCCTCATCCCCCAGGTGCTGTCCTCATGATAGCAAGTTCTCAAGAGATCTGGCTCTTTACAAGTGTGTGGCATCTTCCCTCTGGCGCTCACTTGCTCCTGCTTTTGCCATGTGACATGCCTGCTCCTGTTTCGCCTTCCACCATGAGTAAAAGCTCCCTGAGGCCTCCCTAGAAGCTGAGCAGATGCTGGCACCACACTTGTACAGCCTGCAGAACTGTGAACCAATTAAACTTCTTTTCTTTGTAAATTACCAAGTCTCAGGTGTTCTTTCATAGTGATACAAGAACCTCCCATAACATAGGGACTAAACATTCTTCTTAAAGAACCTGAAAAGTTTTGGGATTCTGTCAAAACTCAGCATCCCAGACTTTTGATACTATGCAGTTTTGGTACCTCCAATACTGATGCAGTTATAACTCTTCAAACATTCAGAATGTTAACTTACACTAAAATATGAATTGCTAAAGCTAGGATATATAAGATATTGTCTGTCTGGGTTCCCCTGAAGCCCAGCAACATTTATTAAACAATGTGATTCCAGGGAGCAGGCATACAAAACAGGAAGGGGGAGAAGCCAAGATGAGTACGTATTAAATATTAAGGGGTTAGCCACTCCTGTGGATGACTGGCACACAATCCTGCAGCGTCTTCTGAGGAGGCTTTTGAAATGTGTTGTAGAATTTTTCATCTCAGTTTAAAAGAGGAAGTAAATATTTATCCATTAGTTTCTGTCCTTCATGGGTCAACTCCCTGCCCCTTGCCAGAATGCTGAGTGGGTTCCTATGGGTGTTCCACATGAGGGTGCCAGAGGTTTCCCAGGGCAGACAGCTAGAGGGACGCTTTGTAGGTTGAAGCAAGAATACTATCAAATCACTTCTACACAAACTTAGTTGAGGTCTACAGGAAACAAGCTGCAGCAGCAGTGGCTGAAGTGAGAGATCTGGCTGGTAGGACTAAAGTGGTGTACTGTCCAGGCTATGAAGGGTTTGAATTTTACCCTACTTGCAAGCTAACAAGTTTGCCTGTCACAGTTTCATGGGAACTGGTAGAAGGCATGAGACTGCTGAAACAGACAAAGGACTTTATTCCATATGATACAGCAGGCAGCCTGAATTTCATGTTCATGTTAACACCTCTTTCCTCCAACTTCCACTAGGACAACACAGAGGGGAGTCCAAGTGGATGTGGCACATACAGCATGAGGAATACCTGAGATATTCCAAGCTTAACAATCCTCAATCTTTTGTATGATGGCCCCCAGCAAACCTGCCTAGCCTTTTCCCTGGTAGAAACTTGGCCTTTATTTTACTGGTGCTATGGTTTGAACGTGTCCCCTACAAAATTCAGGTATTGCCAATGTGATATTATTAGGAGGTGAGGCCATGAAGAGGTGATTATGTCATGAGGGCTCCTCTCTCATGAATGGGATTAGGTACCCTGATAAAAGGGTCTGTTTAGAGAGCTTGTCCCTTTTGCCCTCCCATGTTATGTCATGTGAAAACACTGCATCCTTTATCTCTGGAAGATGAAACCCTCACCAGACACTTAAGGTTAGTGCCTTCCTTGATCATAAACTTTCAGCCTCTAGAACTGAGAGAAATTTCCATTCCCTATAAGTTACCCAGTTTGTGGTATTCTGTTAGAGTAGCATAAATAGACTAAGACAACTGGCCAACAAACAAATCTGTCCTCTGAGGCAGAGAGATACATTATCTTCTTTTTCTAAAGCTGTCTGCTGTACAAACATCTTCAAAAAGATAGTCTGGAACAAAAGCTACTCAGAAGACATGCATAAATGTGAGAGATCAATAGAGAATCATCTCCCAAGATGCACAAGAAGTGTTCAATACTAGTGATGTTTAACTGGTTTAAGTAATAGAGATGTTTAATCTTTTGACACTGGTCACCTTGCTTAATTAGATAATCTTTGCAGAGCCTTTGTTTCCACATGTGGAGAATTCACACCATAATCTGAGCTGTCGTAAACTGTGAAAAAATGTAGAAGTTCTATGGGTCTGTGTTGACTCTCATCCATTCTCCACACTGTTGTCATGATTAACTACATGTACTTGTGTCATACTGCCAACTTGTCTCAAGCATATTGCATAAAATTGAGTTTATAGAGATTTATGTTTGACACGAAGGTAGGGAAGTTTTAGTGTTTAAGTGGCAATAAAGAAAATAAGATATGTGGCCGGGCACGGTGGCTCAAGCCTGTAATCCCAGCACTTTGGGAGGCCGAGGCGGGTGGATCACAAGGTCAGGAGATCGAGACTATCCTGGCTAACATGGTGAAACCCCGTCTCTACTAAGAATACAAAAAACTAGCCGGGCGCGGTAGCGGGTGCCTGTAGTCCCAGCTACTTGGGAGGCTGAGGCGGGAGAATGGTGTGACCCCGGGGGGTGGAGCTTGCAGTGAGCCGAGATCGCGCCACTGCACTCCAGCCTGGGAGACACAGTGAGACTCCGTCTCAAAAAAAAAAAAAAAAAAAAGAAAATAAGATATGTAAGTTTTAGCAACTTTGTCTCACTGATAAAAGAATTTGAATTACCTACCCTGTACTATCTATAGGCTGTAACTAATTTTACTTTTGGAGTAACTTGAAGAAAGGAATAATATCTTGTTCATTTTTCACTGTCATCTAGCACAAAACCTGGCATAAGATAGATACTCAAAAAGATATTTGTTGAATAGATTATTAAAGGAAAACACAAAAGACTAAAGTCATCTACAAGAAAAGATAAGGACCAAAAAGAAATGCAAATACCAATATTGAAATATAGCACTCCATGGTATACTTGTTAGGGATATTGCTATTTTTTTTTCTACTTGCTGTGGTTTGAATGTTCCCTTCAAAACTCATCTTGAAATCTAATTGCCATTGTAATAGTATTAAGAGGTGGGGCCTTTAAGAAATGATTAGCTCATGGGGGCTACACCTTCATAAATGGATTAATGCTATTATCATGGAAGTAGGTTAGTTATCACAGTAACAGCTTCTTTATAAAAGGGAGCTCTCCCTCACATGTGCTGTCTTGCCCTTCTGCCTATCTGCCATGTGATGTTGTATGGAAAGGCCATCACCAGATGTGAGCACCATGCTCTTGAACTTCTCAGCCTCTAGAACCATGAGCTAAATAAACCTTTCTTTATAAATTATCCAGTCTGTGGTATTCTGTTATAGCAATAGAAAATAGACTACACCACTACTTAAACCCTCCTCCTGTCCATATCAAGCAGACAGTAAATATTTATGAGCACTTATATGGTGAAAGTATTTTACCTTTATAGATAAAAGAAGATCCCTTGACTTTTTTCAATGTCATGTTCTCTATAAAGAGCCATAATTTGGCCAGGCATGGTGGCTCATGCCTGTAATCCCACCGCTTTGGGAAGCTGAAGCAGGTGGATCACTTGAGGTCAGGAGTTTTAGACCAGCCTGGCCAAAATGGTGAAACCCCATCTCTACTAAAAATACAAAAATTAGCTGGGCATGGTGGTATGCACCTGTAATCCCAGCTACTTGGGAGGCTGAGGCAGCAGAATTGCTTGAACCCAGGAGGCAGAGGTTGTGGTGAGCTGAGATACTGCCACTGCACTCCAGACTGGGTGACAGAGCAAGACTCTGTCTGAAAAAAAAAAAGACACATAATTTATTTGGCAGGTAGCTTGTTACAGTAGATAGCTCATATGAACTTTATGATCAGACTAATTTAGTTTAGTTTGAATCTCAGCTCTACCACTCATTAACCAAGTGATGGTGGGTAAGTTTCTCATCTAAAGATGAGCATCTAAATAATACTGCCTTACCAACTACTTCTGAGGGCTAAATGAAACAACATGTTTGAAGCTCCTAGAAGAGTGCTAGGATCCAATAAATGTTAGTTTCTATGTTAGTTTCCTGTGGTTTCCATAACAAATGACCACAAATTAGGTGGATTACAATAATAGAAATGTATTTTCTCACAGTTCTAGAGGCCAAAATCTGAAATCAAGGTGTTGGCAGAACTGCGTTCCCTTTGAAGACTCTACGGGAAATCCTTTCTTGCCTCTTCTGCAGTTTTGGGGCTTCAGGCATTTCTTGCCTTGTGACAGCATAACTCCAGTCTCTGCCTCCATTTTCACATGGCCCCTCCTTTTCTCTTACTGTCTCTATTGTGTGTGTCTCTTATAAAAACATTCGTCATTGGATTTAGGGCCCACCCAGGCAATTCAGAATGATCTTATCTTGAGATCCTAGGCTTAGTTACATTTGCAAAGACCCTTTTCCAAATAAGGTCAAATTTTCGAGTTGCAGGCATTAAGGCCTGGACATACATTTTTTGGATACCATTCAACTCCCTACGGTTCTCTTCCCATTTCTTCCTCTTGATTTAAATATATAGAGCACAAAAATCTGAGTATGTTAAAAAGATTTTAGCAAATTATACCTGGGGGTTGAAGTTATATCTCAACAACAAGAAAAAAAAAATGAATAAAGCAGTCAAGTAATGAAAAACAACTTGTTATAATTGATAAAAAGAGGTTTTATGCAGACAATCCGGGAAGCAGATAGTATGAAAAAGAAGAAAACACCTATGCCTAGTTATGAAGCAGACACTGTGCTTTGTTTTGTGTGTGTGTGTGTGTATGTGTATATATATATATATATATATATTTATATATTTTTTTTTTTTTTTTTGAGATAGAGTCTCACTCTGTCGCCCAGGCTGGAGTCCTGTGGCACAATCTTGGCTCACTGTAACCTCCACCTCCTGGTTTCAAGTGATTCTCTTGCCTAAGCCTCCCGAGTAGCTGGGATTACAGATGTGCACCATCACACCTGGCTAATTTTTTGTATTTTTAGTAGAGACGGGGTCTCACCAGGTTGGCCAGCCTGGTCTCGAACTCCTGACTTCAGGTGGTCTGCCCACTTCAGCCTCCCAAAGTGCAGGGATTACAGTCATGAGCCACCACGCCTGGCTTGTGCTTTGTTTTTTAAATACACCTTTTAAAGAAAAATACTCCAATAATCCTATTAGGCAGCAGTAAAACAGATTTACAAAATACATATTTACAAAAATTCAGTTCAGAAGGGTTATGTGTCTTGCCTAAGATCATATAGCTATCAGGTACAGTGCCAGAATTTTAAATAACTGTACTTACATTGCACCAAATTTAATTATAATTGATTCATAGACACACTGTTATCACTAGGCTGTACATTATCTATTTTTGGTGTTTTTACTGCAACTGGTGGTTCACTGCAACCACCCACAAACCTATCACTTAGCTCAAGAACCAGAACTTTAACAATTTACGTCTGCTTGTATGTTCCTTCCCTATCCCATTCCCCCAAATCCTAGAGGTTTGCTGTTTTCATTACATCACAATGTCTGACATATTGAAACAAGTGGGAAAAGCCTTGTCTTGAAATTAGAAAGCCCACATTCACATCTCAGGTCAACCACACAGGAGGGGTAACTTTATGCCAATGCTTGTCTATTTCTGCCCTTTCCAAGCTGTTTCAAGTGTTAAAGACAAACTGTCTGCAGGCTCAGCCCACCTGGTCCACTGACAGCCCAGTTTGGCAGCATATTAAGAATATCCCACCTTGTTTCTGATCATTTAGGTGAACTGTTGTGATTTAAAATAAATTGCTTCAAATATTTTCCTTTTAAAATTAAAAAAAGTAATTATATTACCTAGGGGTAGAAAGAATAATTTATATCCATGTAGCATATCTTTTTCTGCAAAAATCTTTGAATAGTAACATATTGGTGAGATAAGTATGTTGAACTGACCAACCCATAGGAACAAAATTAATCTTTAAGAGTGGCTGGGTGTGGTGGCTCATCCCTATAATTCCAACATTTTGGAAGACTGAAATAGGTGGATTGTTGGGTCCAGGAGTCTGAGACCAGCCTGGGCAACATGGTAAAACCCTGTCTTTACAAAAACATATAAAAATTAGCCCAGTGTGGTGGTGTTTCCCTGTAGTCCTAGCTACTCAGGGGCCTGAGGCAGGACGATGGCTTTGAGCCAGAGAGATTGAGGCTGCAGTGAGCCATGATGTCACTACTGCATACCAGCATTGTCTATGTATCTGTTTTTATGCCAGTACCATGCTGTTTTGGTTACTATAGCTCTGTAGTATAATTTGAAGTCAGATAATGTGATTCCTCCAGTTATGTTATTTTTGCTTAGTATAGCTTTGGCTATTCTGGGTCTTTTGTGGTTCCACATAAATTTTGCAATGGTTTTTTTCTATTTCTCTGATGTAACAGGATTAGTTCTGGAAAGAGAACTGGATAGCAGAAAATAGAGTAGAAAGGAAAATTTACCTTTGATTGTATGCATGTTTGAATCTTGTTCCAAATAATCATATTTTTCTATTCAAAAGAATAAGTGAAAATTAAAACAAACTATTTAAATCATGTTTCTGATTTCCAGTTGTGTGGAACTGTGTGTGTCTGTATATTGAAGGCTAGGAAGAAAACATTACTAACAATAGTGGTTATTTCTAGAAGATGAGATTATTGATAATTTTTAAAAATTCTTAATCTTCATTTTCCAAAACTTACATTAAAACCAGGTAAACAGCTAATTTTTTTTTAAATAAAAAAATTATTTATAAATGAAAAGCTGTGAAGAGAAGCCAGTGGTTACCTGCTTAGGGTAATACTTTGTGAGGAGGGTAGGTCAGGCCTGAAAGGACCACCCATGCTTTCCAAGAAAGCACTATGCAAGTTACAAGGGCAATGAGGGTACTGCTGGGGACCCATCTTTGTGGATTGTGTTTACTCAGTAGTAACAACAGCTCTCAGGATCAAATGGATCACATTTAGTCATGGAGACCCCTGATGTAAGGGAGTGAAAGCTCCCAGAAGGAATTCTCCTTTTATTATTATTATTATTGCTATTATTATTTTGAGACAGAATCTCAGTGTCGTTCAGGCTGGAGTGCAGTGGTGTTATCTCAGCTCACTGCAACCTCTGCCTCCTGAGTTCAAGTGATTCTCCTGCCTCAGCCTCCCGAGTAGCTGGGATTACAGGCTTGCATTACCACGTCTGGCTAATTTTTGTATTTTTAGTAGAGATGGGGTTTCACCATATTGACGAGACTGGTCTTGAACTCCGACTTCAGGTGATTCAGCGGCCTTGGCCTCTCAAAGTGCTGGGATTACAGGCGTGAGCCACTGCGCCCAGTGGGAGTTCCCCTTTTAATCCCCAATACTTGTTGCCAGTAGTCTCTCAATAGATGTTGAGTAAGTAAGTGAGAGGGCCAGGGAGGAAATAGAAAGCACTGGTCTTGTGGCATCAGAGGACATGGACTTAATTCCCTATCCTATAATTTAAAAATTCCTCAGTGTTGTACCCTAAAGTTACTTAAAACTGTGGGTCTCAGTTTCTTCAGTCTTTAAAATGGAAGGTTTGAACTTGATCAATGATTAGCAACCAAAGGTTTACAAATCAAGTGACTCTTCTATTAACATCTGGCTATTAGGGTCTTCCCTCCCAACCCATTCACTTTTCTATAATTCCACTTCTTCCATAAGGTTGCATCTAAGTTCATGGGACCAAGATTTGCTGACTTATCAAGATGTGCCTGTCTGTGCGCACATGTGCGGATGGTAACATCTGGTCTCGGCTTATCGTCTACACATGCTGGCATCCACCGAGAAGCGCAGCCTTCCATTCTGCCCTTGGCCAGCAGCCTAGGCAAGACCCTATGAGTCATTCTTCGTTCCCATCCACAGGGTCTCTTTAGGTCCAATAGCTCTTTGTTTCTACAACTATGTCACTTTGGGGTACAAAAAGACAATATGCAGCTTCCCCTGACACCTTGGAGAGCAGGGAAACTCAGTAAACCTGTCTCAGGACCACTATTCTAGACACTATGCAGCTGATTCTTCTGCCCCTAAAGGGTCTGGTCACCAACCTGGTTTCTCCTTGAGAAAGGAGACCATAGGCATGCCTTGCTTCTATATCTCTAAACCTATTTGCTTTAGATTTCTCCTGTTCCCTCCCTTCCCTTCCTATTTCTTGGCCTTGGAAGAGGGGTTCCTGGGCCCTCTTCTCAGACTACACTTCCATCTAGTACTTGTCGGTTCCAACTTTTCTTCCTCCTGGTCCCAGAGTAACCTTCTTACTCATTCCTATGAATCTCTCGCTTTATGTGACAGAGCAATACAGTGTAGTGGGTAATCACTCAGGCTGCCACACTTATGTTTTATGACAATAGCAAAGCTGCATAATATAGTGTGCCTCAGTTTTATTATATGTAAAATGGGGTTAATAACAGCATCCACCTGTATTAGTTTTTATTTATTTATTTATTTATTTATTTATTTATTTATTTATTTTTGAGATGGAGTCTGGCTCTGTCACCCAGGCTGGATGCTGTAGCATGAGCTCAGCTCACTGCAACCTCCTCCTCCCGGGTTCAAGTGATTCTCCTGCCTCAGCCTCCCAAGTAGCTGGGACTACAGGCGTGTGCTGCCATGCCCGGCTAATTTTTGTATGTTTAGTAGAGGCGGGGTTTCACTGGTCAGGCTGGTTTTGAACTCCTGACCTCAGGTGATCCTTGGCCTTCCAAAGTGCTGGGATTACAGGTGTGAGCCACCATGCCCGGCCAGTTTTCTATTGCTGCTTTAACAAATTCCACAAAACTGGTGGCTTAAAACAACACAAATTTATCTTACAGTTCTGGAAGTCACAGAGTCCTCAGTGTTGGTAAGACTGTTTCTTCTGCAGCCTCTAGAGGAGGATCTGTTTATTCACCTTTTCCAGCTTCTAGAGGCCACCTGCATTCCTTGGCTTGTGATTCCTTCCTTCACCTCCAAAGCCAGTAGCAGAACATCTTGAAATCGAGCATTTGTGCACACTCTGAGGCCATCAGTCATCATATCTCTTTTTCTCACTCTGGCTCTTCTCTTGTGATTACATTGGACCTAGCTTGGATAACACAGGCTAGTTTCCCCAACTCAAGCTCCTTAATTTAACTGCAGCTGCAAAGCTTCTTTTGCAATATAAGGTAATATGTTCACAGGTTTTGGAATTAGGATATGGAACATCTCTGTGGGCCATTATTCTGTCTATCACACCATCTAATAGGATTATTGTGAGGATTAAATAAGATAATGCATGTAAAATGCTTAGTTTGATACAATATTATTGTTAAGCCTAGGCCTTGTCTTTTGAAATTCATAAGCTGAGAATTATGATCTTCAGCCTGTTGTGTTAGCTTTTCTTTGAGGCACTGCATGCTTCACGTTCCATCCACTACCTGAATAAAGAGGACAGTTGTAGGGTATAAGGAAATGCGGCATAAAAAATGTTCGTTAAGTTGCAAATATCCATTCCTGCCACATCTGTAAGCATTTCCATGTTTTCTGAATTGGCCCACGTGTAAAGAAGTTTACTCACCAGTGAACTAGATGGTCTCCAAAGTCCATTCCTACTCTATGATTTAGGTCCTCTTTTCTGAGCAAGTATGAACTTGTCTGGGACCCCCTCCTGGCTTTTCTTTTCACTCCGCTTTCCTCTCTGTCTCTTCCTTCTCACTGAAATCCCCGAGGAGTCTCCTAAGTGCCAGGAGGTGGAGTGTGTAGCCAAGGTCGGGCATAGGTGAGACTAGCACCCTAGAAAGGACTGCCTATTTGTGTTTGGCAATGGAAGCCCCACCCCACAGAGGGAAGCAAATATTTTATGGTATTTTATTAGCATCGGAGAGCATGAGCATTTCCGGGTGACGGTTGAGAAAAGCTGGAACATGACATTGAGTTTGAGGGAGTCTTGCTTGGTTCATTTGAGTAGAACCATCTGGTCTTTCACAGACAGGCCTCAATGGCTGTGCTAGCCTGACTGTGCTCAGGCAAGGCTGCAATCCATCAACTCTAAAAATGACAAGAAACGGGCAACATTCAGTTCCTTAAGGCCAGGAAGGAAATGCTTTTAAAATGCTGGGAAGAATGTAAGAATGTATTCCCCAAAGTGGGGTCAGGAAGTCCCAGAGGAGAGTTATATCTCATTTTGTGAAATGACCTCCAGAAATTAGAAGCGTGGACTTTGTGGGAATGGAGGGATTGCACCAAGGATTAGAATGAACATTGAAGAAAGGAAGTAATTGTCTTCTTCTAGGAAAAGAAGACAAATCATTGATTTAAAATTATGAGCAGCTGTGGTGCATCTGGACTGGCACTGACATATAGTTAGGAGACACTAATAAGCCCTGGCACTTATCACTGATTAATAATTGTAAGGATCACCTGTTACTGAGGTAATGCTATGTTTGGGATTCAGTACTTGTACTTATTTATATTATCTTTAATTTTCAAAAAACCCTGCAAGATAATTTATTATCTTGTTTTATTCTCACATACGCTCAGCTTTAGTTTGTTTTAATCTTTAAAACTGGAATGATAATATATATCTTACAATATTGCTAGGAGAACTGCATTTAAAAGTCTATGTAGGCTGGGCATAGTGGCTCACACCTGTAATCCCAGCACTTTAGGAGGCCGAGGTGAGCAGATCACTTGAGCCCAGGAGTGTGAGACCAGCCTGGGCAATATGATGAAACCACATCTCTACAAAAAATATGTAAATTTGCTGGGCATAGTGGTGCATGCCTGTAGTTCCAGCTACTCGGGAGGCTGAGGTGGGAGGATCACCTGAGTCTTGCAGAGGTCGAGGCTGCAGTAAGCCGTGCTCACCACTGCACTGCAACCTGGGTGACAGAGTGAGACCCTATCTTAAAAAAAAAAAAAAAAAAAAAAAGGTGCTGTGGCTCATGTCTGTAATCCCAGGAGTTTAGGAGGCTGAGGCAGGTGGATCACCTGAGGTCAGGAGTTCTAGACCAGCCTGGCCAACATGGTGAAACCCCATCTGTACTAAAAATGCAAAAATTAGGCAGGTGTGGTGGTGAACACCTATAATCCCAGCTACTTAGGAGGCTGAGGCAGGAGAATCACTTGAACCCAGGAGGCGAAGTTTGCAGTGAGCCGAGATAATACCACTGCACTCCAGCTTGGGCGACAAGAGTGAAACTCCATCTCAAAAGAAAAAAAAAAAAAGGTCTACATGAAACTGTCTGGCATTTAGCAGATGCCAATTTATATTTATGAATATGAAATTATTGTGGAAACGGGCAAAAAAGATGTGAAAAATTTTTTTTTTTTTTCCGGGACAGCGTTTGGCTCTTTCACCTAGGCTGGAGTGCAACAGCGTGATCTCGGCTCACTGCAACCTCTGCCTCCCAGGTTCAAAAAATTCTCTGCCTCAGCCTCCTGAGTAGCTGGGATTACAGGCACCTGCCACCACGCCTGGCTGATATTTGTATTTTTAGTGGAGATGGGGTTTCACCATCTTGGCCAGAGGCTAGTCTTGAACTCCTGACCTCGTGATCCACCTGCTTCAGCCTCTCAAAGTGCTGGGATTACAGGCGTGAGCCACCGCACTCAGCTCATGAAAGAGATTTTGATCTATTATTTTATTTGGCAATTCTACAGGATGCCTGCTACATTTCAGGCCCCCAACAAACAGTATTCAAATATAGTCCTGACTTTAGGATGCTCACAGTGTAGTGAGGAAGACAGACCCAAAAACCCTGATCAAACAAGAAAGCTATTAATTAGAATTTAATAGAATATATTTTAGGATAGGGTGCTAAAAAAACTGCTTCTAAAACCGGGATGAACATTAAGTGGACTCGTAAAAGTAATGAGTGGGAATCGGGGTGAATGAGAGAGAGAGAAAGAGAGAGAGAGAGAGTATGTGTGTGTGTGTGTGTGTGTGTGTTGTGTAGTGTCGTATCCATCCATTTGGGGCAGGAGAATAACTGCCACTAGTTTTATACTGCTAGGGAAAGAAACATGCCTATGGAATAGGACCAAACAAGTAGGCAGGAGCTGAATCACACCTGCTCTTCTGCACCTTTCCAAGAAGTTTACATTTTAGGCTAAAAGTGATGGGGAGCCGTTGAAGGATTTTATGAAAGGTATACTGTGTTCAGACTTATGGTTTAGAAGGATTATTTAGGTAATAGTGTGGAAGGGAGGGACCCAGGACCCAGGATGCAGGAAGAGTCAGGAAACTAAAAAGAGGCAGTAGAATACAGTGGTTTAAAGTATGAATTCTGGAGATGCATAGCCCAGCTCAGGTTTTCTGGCTTCAACATTTTCTGGCAATATGGTCATGGACAATTTAATTTTTTTTGTGACTTGGTTTTATCATCTGTGAAAGGAAGATAAATATATTACCTACCTCTGAGAATGGCATGAACCCAGGAGGCGGAGCTTGCAGTGAGCTGAGATTGAGCCACTGCACTACAGCCTGGCGACAGAGCGAGACTCCGTTTCAAAAACAAACAAACAAACAAACACCTACCTACCTCTTAGGATTGATGTGACAATTAAAAGAGTTAATAGAATACAACAAACAGTACAATACCTCCCACATAATGAGGCCCAAATACATCTTAATCTGTTGTTATTATCATTAATATACTAGTGCAAAAGAGGAATGAGAAGGAACGGGGCTAAGTCAGTGGCCCAGTGGAGATGAAAGGAAGGGGAGGGTGTTAAGGAAATGGAACTGGAAGGACTTGGTAAGTGCATGAGGGTGGCTTTTAAAGGAATGGAGGCAAAAGGAAGCTTTTTGAATTCCCTGAGTGAGTGGAGGCGTCTGAGTTCAAAGCTGTTCTGGTGGATACTCTCCCCACTGTTCTTTTTCAGTAGGTTGCACTATGATTCTGTCATCCTGCATGTCCTTATCTCTGTGTACGGGGTTCAAATCTCATGCACAAACACAGACGTAGAAAAGCTATAAATGTCCTTCTTTTTCTGTAGCTCAACTTAAGTTCTGTTTTGAGCCTTCCTCTTGGATGGCAGGAACACAGTTTCAGTTAGATTGGGGTCTTCCTTCCATTTTCCCATGAGCATATTTATGTTCTAAGAGTGCCAGGGTTTGAGGTTGGGCCTGCACATTAGGTCTTTGGTGTCATCTGGCCAAACTGACATCCCCTGGGGCTACTATTGCCTCATTGGGTCCTCAGCCATGTTCTACTCAGGCTGTCCTCAGGTCACCTCTCAGGCTCATTCATAAAGCTCCTTTAGGTTCAGGCCCCTCTTCTTGGGAATGCAGTGATTGTTCTGCTTTTCATTCAGGTGCTCCCATGACATGTGGGGCAGTGGAAGCCTTGGAAAGGTGTTAGGTCTTCATTTCTGTCCCCTCTTGGACACACAGAAGTGATTCCATGGTTTTGGCACCAGCCTGAGGTGTGGGTGAAGCTGTCTAAGATGTCGGTTCTTCTCCAGGGTCTTGCCACCTGCAGGACATTATCTGTGTTCTTGGATCTCCTAAACCTAGCCAGGGTTTCTGCAGACTCCCTTGGGTCACAACTCAACCTAAAGGATGGGGTGAGGAAGCCAAGATGCCCTTTTCTCAAGGACCCCAAGCATCGAAGCTCTTCTGGCATCACCTTGACTCTTCTTTCACCCTTCAGGCCTGAAGCCTGGTTCTTATCCTATCTTTTCTTCTTTTTTAAAAAAAATTGCCTTGAGTCTTTTCAGTTTCCCTCAGAGCCTAGGTTTTGAAACTCAAAAGCTAGGAAGAGACTCTTTTTAAATCTGCTTTCTTCTGTAACGACACTCTCCTAAGGCAATTAAAGAGGGGAAGTGCTAAAAGATGAGCAAGTGTCAAAGAAAGATAATCCTTTAATACTTCATAGACACTATCCCACCACATTTTAAATAGAGTCATCAGGCAATAACCTACAATCTCTTTTGTCTTTAGTCTTTGAATATCTTTGATCTTGTCCCTAGTTGGCAGATATGATATAAATAATTCTGATAGTTATTTGACTTATTGACGCTGGACATGTGGGCGGAGCTGAATTTTACTGATAAAGAAATCTGTCAAAGATAAAGCTAGCCTCTTTGAATCAGGGGGAAAACTAGGGTAGAAATGAAAGACGAACTTCTCTCTCAATACTACCTTAGTGCCATGGGGGTGGGACAGGGCTGAAATTGGGAAATATCTGTGAAAAGCTGAGATAGGAGAAGGAATTTATCTCCAGCTACATGTGGAGGATCATAAACACTGGTTTGCCTGGGACGGCACCAGTTTATGCCACTTTTCCTCATGTGCCACCTGGTTAGTGCCCGCTTTCTCTCCAAAACCTATCACACCTTGGACAGTAAAGTATGTGATCATCCCCTTTCTGGTTTATATAAGCCTGTTCGAATGTTCCAATTTGGAACTAGGCTGGAGACATTGAAAGCCTTAATTACCAAGATTTCTGTTTATGCAATGAGGTCAGTAAAATCACCCAAGAGCCTGAAACGGAGAAGGGTTTTTGTTTTTAACTCTAGGACTACGTAAGTAAACAGCCACTTTGATATAAAAATCATAATTTCAGTATAAATAAATAAGGATATACTATCTAGCCATTTCTCCTTTGTTTCATTATTCACATATTTTATTATGGTTTTATAAGCCTTTTTTTGCCCATTCAATTTGTAGTAGCAAGGAGAATCTCAAATCATCTGCTATTGTATGTTTCATTCCAACATTTTTAGAGTTCTTAGTTATCCATGAGAAAATCAAGTTCATGCTGCCTAGATAAAATCATCATTTTCAATCATTGATGTGATCTTGCCTTAAGATAGTTTCTAGCAAAATGGTCAAATTTGTGTATTTTGTCCATAGATGAAGTTGATTAGATTCTGAAGGTCAAAAGTAAGAGGCCTGAAGCCATGTTGATTTCCAGTAAATTCCCTGCTGCAGTCCACTATTCTGATCCCCTGAAGCCCTCCTTGTCTTCTTAGGAGTTAGATCAGATTTTCAAGAACAGCAGCTGGGTCAACCAGGCATCCTAGAACCTGATGAATAAACTAGAGTCTAGAATAACTCCCTACCTCTTCATCCTTTCCTGTTACTAGAATGCCTTAGTCCATTTGTGCTGCTGTAACAAAATACCTTAAACTGAGTAATTTATAAAGATCAGAAATTTTATTCTTCATAATTTTGAAGGCTGGAAGTCCAAGATCAAAGTGCGGCAGGTTCAGTGTCTGTTGAGGGCCCTGTCTCTCTGCTTCCTTGTTACGGTATCCTCCAGAGGGGATAAACTCTGAGTCCTCACATGGAAAAAGGGACAGAAAGGACAAAAAAGGCCTAAGCCAGTTCTTTCCAGCCCTTTTATAAGGCACTAATTTGTCCTTGAAGGTGGAGCCCTCATGACTTAATCACTTTCCAAAGGCCCCACCTCTTGGTATCACCACAAGGGGGATTAAGTTTCAACATGAATTTTGGAGGGAAGACATCCAAACTGTAGCATTCTACCCATGGTCTACCAAAATTCATGTCCTACTCACATACAAAATACATAATTCCATCCCATAGCCACAAATGTCTTGTTCCAGCATCAATCTTAAGGTCTAAGTCCAAAGTCTCATCTATATATTATTTAAATCAGATATGGGTGAGATTCTAGGCACAATTCATCCTGAGACAAATTCCTCCTCCAGCTGTGAACTTGTGACATCCAATAAGTTACGTACTTCCAATACACAAAGGTAGGGCAGGCATAGAATAGACATTTCCGTTTCAAAAGGGAGCAACAGAAAAGAAGAAATGGACAACAGGTCTCAAGTAACTTGAAAACCCAACAAGGCAAACAACATTACATCTTGAGACTTTAGAATAATCTTTGACTCCATGTCTTGCCTTTCAGACACGCTGGGCTGGGGTTGGATCACCAAAGCTCCAGAGACTCTGCCTCCATCGCCTCACTGGGCACAGCTCACATGGCAGTTCTTAAGGGTTAGAGTCTTGTGCCTGTGGCTCTCCCAGACTAGAGTTACATGTTGGTGGGTCTACAGGTTTGGTGTCTCAGGGGTGACTGCATTCCCATGGCCCCACTAGACACTGCTGTACTGTGGGGCTCTCTGTGGTGGCCCTGACCCCATTGCTCCACTCGGCATTGCCCTAGTAGGGGACCTCTGCAGCAGCCCCACCCTAGTGCAGTTCTCTGCCTGGGAGCCAAGGCTCTCTGATGCATCCTGTGAAATCTAGGTGGAGATAGGCATACCTCCATGGCTCTTGTGCTCTGTGTACCTGCAGAGTTAGCACCATGTGAACTCTGTCAAGGCTTACAGACTGTACCTTCCAGAGGGGCCATCTGCAGCACACCTGGGCCTGCTTAAGTCACAGCTGGGACAGCCAAGGAGCACTGTGCCTGATGTGGGGAGCAGAGATGAGGTGGTGCAGGGCAGTGAATACTAAGATCCTGAGGGCCCCCAAGGTTCTCTACTTCCCTTTTAATTATGAATTCCATCTAAATCGTTTCTTTCTTTACTAGAAGCAATCAAGAGATGCTATGCAGCCCCGTCAATATTTTGCTTAGATATTTCTCCCATAAGTTATCTTAGTTCATTGTTCTTAAATTCTGTCTTCCACAAAGCCCTGGAGCATGGACACAATTCAGCCAAGTTCTCTGCCACTTTGTAACAAGGATGGCCTTTCCTCCAACTTCCAATGAGATAGTCCTCATTTCCATCTAAGACCTTATCAGAATAGAATTTACTCTTTATATTTCTACCAGCATTCTGATCACAAACAGTTAGATAACTTCTGAGAAGACTGAAGCCCTTTCTATAGCTCTCCCCTTCTTTTGTATTTATCTTAGTCCATTTCCTGCTTATTATAACAAAATGCCTGAAACTGGGTAATTTATAAAGAAAAGGAATTTATTTATCACAGTTATAGAGTCTGAAAAGTCCAAGATGGAGAGGCGCCATCTGGTGAGGGTTTTCTTGCTGCTGAGGATTTTCTGCAGAGTCCCAAGGCAGTGTAGGGCTTTGCATGGTGGGAGGGCTAAGTGTATTAGATTAGGTCTCTCTTCCTCTTCTTATAAAGCCACTGGTTCCACTCCCATGATAACCCATTAATCCATTAGCCTACTAACCAATTAATCCATTCATCCATTAATAATCTATGAGTGCAAAGCCCTCATGACCCAATCACCTCTTAAAATTTCGCAGCACTGCCACATTGGGGATTAAATTTCAACATGAGTTTTAGAGGGGACAAATATTCATACCATAGTAGAACCCCACCAGAATTGCCCTTAATGCTCCATTCATAGTAATATGGGATTTTTTTAGCCTGCCTCTCCAAACTCTTCCAGCCTCTGCCCATTACTCAGTTCCAAAACTGCTTCCACATTTTTAGGTATTTGTTATAGAAAATACCCACCTTCTTGGTATAATTTCTGTCTTAGTCCATTTATGCTGCTGTAATAAACAAAATAGCAGCCTGGATTATTAATAAACAGTAGAAATGTATTTATCATAGTTCTGGGGGGCTGGGAAGTCCAAGATTGAGGCTCTGGCAACATCAAGGTACCCACAGATTTAGTGTCTGGTGAGGGCCTGGTCTCTCTGATTCTAAGATGGTGCTTTATTTCTTTCTTTATTTAAGATGGAGCTTTAATCCTGTGTCATTCAGAGGTGTGATGGTTAATACTGAGTGTCAACTTGATTGGATTGAAGATGCAACGTATTGATCCTGGGTGTGTCTGTGAGGGTGCTGCCAAAGGAGATTAACATTTGAGTCAGTGGGCTGGGAAAGGCAGACCCACCCTTAATCTGGGTAGGCACCATCTAATCAGCTGCCAGCACAGCTACAATATAAAGCAGGCAGAAAAATGTGAAGAGATGAGACTGGCCTAGCCTCCCAGCCTACGTCTTTCTGCCATGCTGGACCCTTCCTGCCCTTGACTCCAAGTTCTTCAGTTTTGAGACTCAGACTGGCTTTCCTTGCTCCTCGGCTTGCAGATGGCCTATTGTGGGACCTTGCAATTGTGTGAGTTAGTACTTAAAAACTCCCCTTCATATATATATGTGTATATATATACACACGCACACATATATATATACACATACACACATATATATATATCCTATTGGTTCTTTCCCTCTAGAGTACCCTGACTAATACGTATTTTGGTACCAGGAGTGGATCTAGAGGAACAGAATATTAAGGATGGGGTTCTTTCGTTGGTTTTGGGGTTTCTGGAGTTGGTTGCTTAATATGATTAGACCCAAAAATGCTAAGGACTCACTCACTCACTTACTTCCTTCCTTCCTTCCTTCCTTCCTTCCTTCCTTCCTTCCTTCCTTCCTTCCTTCCTTCCTTCCTTCCTTCTTTCCTTCCTTCCTTCCTTCCCTCCTTCCTTCCTTTTGTCCTCTCTCTCTCTCTCTTTCTCTCTTTCTTTTTCTCTCTCTTTCTCTCCCTTCCCTCCCTCCTGCTTTCCCTCCCTCCCTCCCTCCTTCCTTCCTTCCTTCCTTCCTTCCTTCCTTCCTTCCTTCCTTCCTTCCTATAGAGTCTCGCTCTATCACCCAGGCTGGAATGCAATGGTATGATCTCGGCTCACTGCAACCTCTCCCTCCCAGGTTCAAGCAATTCTCCTGCCTCAGCCTCCCAAGTAGCTGGGATTACAGGTGCCCACCACCAACTCCGGCTACTTTTTGTATCTTTAGTAGAGACGAGGTTTCACCATGTTGGCCAGACTGGCCTTGAACTCCTGACTTCAGATGATCCACCTGCCTCAGCCTCCCAAAGTGCTGCGATTACAGGAGTGAGCCACCATGCCCAGCCAGGACTCTACTTCTAATAGTATGGAGAATACTGATAGTCTCGTGCAGGAGTCTGACCCACAGATCCCGACCCAGCAATGGATGAGAGACGTACATTGACACTAATATTTTTCCTGTCAGTCCAGCTAAGGGGCTCTGCTCTGAGTCTGGAGCATCACTTCGATAAGCTGATGAAGTTCACATTTATTTAGTACAGATTAAATGACAAAGGTCTTGAGTAAACACCACTAGAGGGTAATTAACATTTCTGACCCCCGGAGTAGACAGTAATTATGCACCCGTGTTTGATCAAAGGTTGGTCTTAGGACTACATGAGAAACAAGCTGTTTAGATAAACTCCCCACATTCCCTTGTTATTTGCTTTTTTGCTGTGAACTAATGGTAAAAAGGATTAGGCTGCCTTCAGCCAAATCTGTTACTGAAGCTACACAACCCCTGCAGCGTTCCAAGGTTTGTGACTATTTTCTGTAACTATCTTTATAATTTTTTCCCACCACCCTGACTGAACTCCCACAGTCTTGGTGTGAACTGTTTAGAGAGCTATGCAAAATAAATGCATTTGTCACTCCTGATTCACTGCTCATGAGAGGCAAGGAGTTTAGTGACTCTATACATAATATCTTTGACCACATGTAGAGAACCAAGGAACATAATGAAGCTGGTTGGTTGCTCCTAAGTTTAGTTGATGAAGTGATGAAAGAAAATGATGAACTCAGGGATTCTGTCTCCCAGCCTCAGAGGCAGATACTGAGCCTCAAATCTGCTAAGATTGCTTCAAGTGAGAGTCTTAGCTCCTGTAGAGAAAGAGCTGAAATTGTGGAAAAACAGACACAAGCTCTTACCATGCGAGCGGCTGACCTGCATTGAAAGATGCATGCAGAGGCTTGCCAGGTGTCTACAGGTCCAAGTGAGGGCGTAGATTGGAAAAGAATGGTACCCTGAAACTTGGAATGGGGGTGTGTGGGAGGACCCTGATGAAGCTGGGATACTGAGTTTGTAAACTATGATGAACCTTTTTTGCCAGAAGAAACAGCTTCCCCATTCCCAGTAGTGGCAACATCCCCTCCCGGAACCACGCTGCCATCAGCCTTTCCACCTTTGTCTGAGGAAATGAACCCTGCACTGCCTGAGGCAACAGTGATGGCCTCCCCTGAGGCAGTTGCCAGGCAAAAAAAAAAAAGTTGATTCTCCCCAGAAGCCATCCCCAACACCCCTGTTTGCTTCTAGACCTATAACTGGACTAAAGTCCCAGCAGGCTCTTAGAGGGTGAGGTTGAAAGTGTGACCCATGAGGAAGTGTGCTATACTCGAAAAGAACTGCTAGAGTTTTCTAATTTATGCTACAGAAATCTGGAGAACAGGCATGCAAATGGATACTAACGGTTGGGATAATAATGGAAGGAATGTAGAGTTATATCAGGCTGAATGTATTGATTTGGACTCAGTAAGTAGGGACTCTGCATTTAGTGTTGCAACTTGGGGAGTTAAAAAGGGTTCTAATAGTTCATTTGCTTGGTTAGCTGAAAGATGGATTAAAAGATGGCCCACTGTGAGTGAGCTGGAAATGCCTCATCTCACTTGGTTTAATATAGAAGAAGGGATCCAAAGGCATAGGGAGATTGGGATGGTGGAGTGGATTTAGTCACTTTAGACCACTCATCCCAGCTGGGAGGGTGCAGAAGATATACCCTTGACCAATGCCTTGTGAAATAGATTTGTGAGGGCAGCACCTGCATCTTTGAAGGACCCTGTCATTGCTCTTCTTTGTATGTCAGATCTAACAGTGGGAACTGCAGTTACTCAACTACAAAATTTAAATACAGTATGAATAATTGGATCCCAAGGGGGCGGGGGCCAAGTGGCAGCACTCAACCATGAAAGGTGGGTGCAGCTACCATAATAGACAGCAGAAGCAAAGCAGCAATAAGAATAGCCTGAATTGTGTAGGGCTATGGCATGGGCTAATTAATCATGGTATTCCTAGAAGTGAAATTGATATGAAGCCTACTGCATTCCTACTTAATTTATAGAAGCAGAAAACTTCTAGGCTGAATGGACAAAAGACTAATTCAAGGCTGGGCACAGTGGCTCACGCCTGTAATCCTATCACTTTGGGAGGCCAAGGCAGGTGGATCGCCTGATGTCAGCAGTTCAAGACCAACTTGGACAACATGGTGAAAACCCATCTCTACTAAAAATACAAAATATTAGCTGAGTGTAGTGGCAGGCACCTGTAATCCTAGCTACTTGGGAGGCTGAGGCAGGAGAATCACTTGAACCCAGGAGGTGGAGGTTGTGGTGAGCAAAGATCGTGCCACTGCCCTCCAGCTTGGGCGACAGAGTGAGATTCTGTCGCAAAAAACAAACAAACAAACAAATAAACAAACAAAAAGGCTATTTTTAATTATAAAAGCAAAGAATCACGGCCCCTCAACTGATTTCCAGACTTGAACCAGTATACAGACTCAGGACCACTTGAATGAAGGTGAGGCCAGGTCCCCATGAGGAAATACCTCCACTATAGCAACAACTTATTTAGTTAATCTTTCTCCCATTCTTCCCCAAGGAGTTCTCTGGCCTTTTACCAGGGTAACTGTGCATTGGGGAGAGAGAAATTTTCAGACATTTCAGGGACTACTGGACACTGGCTCTGAGCTGATGTTGATTCCAGGGGACCCAAAAACGTCCCTGTGTTCCTCCAGTTAAAGTAGGCACTTACGGAGGTCAAGTAATGGAGTTTTAGCTCACGTCCAACTTACAGTGGGTCCACTGGGTCCCTGGACTCATCCTGTGTTCATTTCCCCAGTGTCAGAATGCATAATTGGCATAGACATACTTAGCAGCTGGCAGAACCCTCACATTGGCTCCCTGACTGGTAGGGTGAGGGCTACTATGGTGGGAAAGGCCAAATGGAAGCCATTAGAGTTGCCTCTACCTAGAAATATTGTAAATCAAAAACAATATCGCATCCTTGGAGGGATTGTAGAGATTAGTGCCACCATTAAGGACTTGAAAGACGCAGGGGTGGTGATTCCCACCAAATCCCTGTTCAACTCTCTCATTTGGCCTGTGCAGAAGACAGATGGACCTTGGAGAATGACAGTGGATTATCATAAGCTTAACCAAGTCGTGACTCTAATTGCAGCTGCTGGACCAGATGAGATTTCATTGCTTGAACAAATTAACACATCTCCTGGTACCTGGTACGTAGCCATTGACTTGGCAAATGCCTTTTTCTGCATTCCTGTCCAAAAGATTCACCAGAAGAAATTTGCCTTCAGATGGCAAGGCCAGCAATATACCTTTACTGTCATATGTGTGTGTGTGTGTGTGTGTGTGTGTGTGTGTGTATACATACCCCCCTATATTCCGGGGTATATCAATGCTCAGGCTTTGTGTCATAATCTTATTCGGAGAGACTTTGATCACTTTTTGCTTCTGCGAGATATCACACTGGTCCATTATATTAATGACATTATGCTGATTGGATCCAATGAGCAAGAAGTAGTGAACACACTGGACTTATTGGTGAGATATTTGTGTGCCAGAGGATGGAAAATAAATCTGACTAAAATTCAGGGATCTTCTACCTCAGTAAAATTTCTAGGGGTCCAGGGCCTGTCAAGATATTCCTTCTAAGGTAAAGGATAATTTGCTGCATTTGGCCCCTCCCACAACCAAGAAAGAGGCACAACACCTAGTGGGCCTGTTTGGATTTTGGAGGCAACACATTCCTCATTTGGGTGTGTAACTCCAGCCCATTTATTGAGTGACCCAAAAGGCTGCCAGTTTTGAGTGGGTTCCAGAAAAGAAGAAGGCTCTGCAACAGGTCCAGCCTGCTGTGCAAGCTGCTCTGTCACTTGGGCCATATGACGCAGCAGATCCAGTGGTGCTTGAGGTGTCAGTGGCAGATAGAAATGCTGTTTGGAGCCTTTGGCAGGCCCCCATAGGTGAATCACAGGGAGGCCTTTAGGATTTCGGAGCAGGGTCCTGCAATCTTTTGCAGACAACTACTCTCCTTTTGCGAGACAACTCTTGGCCTGTTACTGGGCTTTGGTGGAAACTGAATGTTTGACTATAGGTCATCAAGTCACCATGCGACCTGAACTGCCTATCATGAACTGGGTGCTTTCTGACCCATCTAGCCATAAAGTGGGTCATGCACAGCAGCATTCCATCATCAAATGGAAGTGGCATATATGTTGTCAGGCTTGAGCAGGTCCTGAAGGCACAAATAAGTTACACGAGGAAGTGGCTCAAATGCCCACGGTCTCTACTCCTGCCACCCTGCCTGCTCTCCCCTAGGCTGCACCAATGGCCTCATGGGGAGTTCCCTATGATCAGTTGACAGATGAAGAGAAGACTAGGGCCTGGTTCACAGATGTTTCTGCACAATATGTAGGCACCACCTAGAAGTGAACAGCTTGCAGCACTACAGCCCCTTTCTAGGACATCACTGAAGAACAGAGGTGAAGCCAAATCTTCCCAGTGGGCAAAACTTCAAGCAGCGCACGTGGTTGTGCACTTTGCATGGAAGTAGAAATGGCCAGATGTGTGATTATATACTGATTCACGGACTGTAGCCAGTGGTTTGGCTGGACGGTCAGGGACTTACTTGGAAGAAGCATGGTTAGAAAATTGGTGACAAAGAAATTTGGGAAAGAGGTATGTGGATGGACCTCCCGGAGTGGTCAAAAACTGTGAAGATATTTGTATCCCATGTGAGTGCTCACCAACGGGTGACCTCAGCAGAGGAAGATTTTAATAATCAAGTGGATAGGATGACCCGTTCTGTGGATATCACTTAGCCTCTTTCCCCAGCCACGTCTGTCATTGCCCAGTGGGCCCATGAAAAAAGTGGCCTTGGGGACAGGGATGGAGGTTATGCATGGACTCAGCAACATGGACTTCCACTCATCAAGGCTGACCTGGCTATGGCTACTGCGGAGTGCCCAATTTGCCAGCAGCAGTGACCAACACTGAGCACTCAATATGACACCATTCCTCGGGGTGATCAGCCAGCTACCTGGTGGCAGGTTGATTACATTGAACCTTGTCAGGCCTCTGAGCCCAAGCTAAGCCATCATAGCCCCTGTGACCTGCACGTATACATCCAGATGGCCTGAAGCAACTGAAGATCCACAAAGGAAGTGAAAATAGCCTTAACTGATGACATTCCACCATTGTGATTTGTTTCTGCCCCACCCTAACTGATCAATGTACTTTGTAATCTCCCCGAGCCTTAAGAAGGTTCTTTGCAATTCTCCCTACCCTTGAGAATGTACTTTGTGAGATCCACCCCCTGCCTGCAAAACACTGCTCCTAACTCCACTGCCTATCCCAAAACCTATAAGAACTAATGATAATCCCACCACCCTTTGCTGACTCTGTTTTTGGACTCAGCCCGCCTACCCCCAGGTGAAATAAACAGCCTTGTTGCTCACACAAAGCCTGTTTGGTGGTCTCTTCACTTGGATGCGCGTGACAGACCTCTTTCATCATGGAAAGGGCAGAGGTTTGTCCTCACTGGAACAGACAAACCCATTGCTCTGGACATGGGTTTGCCTATTCTGCACGCAGTGCTTCTGCCAAGACTACCATCCGTGGACTCAAGGAATCCACTGTCATAGTATTCCACACAGCATTGCCTCTGACCAAGGCACTCACTTTATGGCTAAAGAAGTGTGGCAGTGGGCTCATGCTCATGGAATTCAGTGGTCTTACCATGTTCCCCCATCATCCTGAAGCAGCTGGATTAATACCATGGTGGAATGGCCTTTTGAAGTCACAATCACAATGCCAAAGAGGTGACAATACTTTGCAGAGCTGGGTCAAAGGTCTCCAGAAGGCAGTTTATGCTCTGAATCAGCATCCAGTATATGGTACTGTTTCTCCCATAGCCAGGATTCATGGGTCCAGGAATCAAGGGATGGAAGTGGAAGTGGCACCGCTCACCATCACCCCTAGTGATCCACTAGCAACATTTTTGCTTCCTGTTCCTGTGACATCATCTTCTGCTGGCCGAGAGGTCTTAGTTCCAGAGGGAGGAACGCTGCCACCAGGAGACACAAAAACAATTCCATTAAACTGGAAGTTAAGATTGCCACCTGGACACTTTGGGCTCCTCCTACCTTTAAGTCAACAGGCCAAGAAGGAAGTTACAGTGTTGGCTGGGGTGATGGACCCAGACTATCAAGATGAAATCAGTTTACTACTCCACAACAGAGATAAGGAAGATTATGCATGGAATACAGGAGATCCATTAGGGCATCTCTTAGTATTACCATGCCCTGTGATAAAGGTCAAAGGGAAACTACAACAGCCCAATCCAGGCAGGATTACAAATGACTCAGACCCTTCAGGAATGAAGGTTTGGGCTACTCCACCAAGAAAAAAGCCATGACCTGCTGAGGTGTTTGCTGAAGGCAAAGGGAATACAGAATGGGTAGTAGAATAAGGTAGTCATCAATACCAGCTACGACCATGTGACCAACTGCAGAAATGAGGACTGTAACTGTCAGAAGTATTTCCTCCTTCTTTTGTTAAAAACACGTTTGTGCATGTATATACTTGTACAAAGAAAATATCTTCATTTTATTTCCTTTATCATGTGACATAAGATTTATTGACTTTGTATCAGCATTTAAGCATTGTTAACTTTATGTAATAGTATTTGGGTTGGGGATTGGTGCATTTCTGGTTGTATGAAGGATAGTTGTATTATGTTAGGTGTAATTACGACCTTATTATTGCCTTTATTTGAAAATTATGTATGATCTCAGGAGTTGTGTATAGGTTCAAGTTGACAAGGGGTGGGCATGTGATGGTTAATACTGAGTGTCAACTTGCTTGGATTGAAAGATGCAAAGTATTGATCCTGGGTGATTCTGTGAGGGTGTTGCCAAAGGAGATTAACATTTGAGTCAGTGGGCTGGGAAAGGCAGACTCACCCTTAATCTGGGTGGGCACCATCTAATCATTTGCCAATGTGGCTAGAGTATAAAGCAGGCAGAAAAACATGAAGAGATGAGACTGGCCTAGGCTTCTAGCCTACGTCTTTCTCCCATGCTGGACTCTTCCAGCCCTTGAACAACAGACTCTGAGTTCCTTATTTCTGGGACTCTGACTGGCTTTCCTTGCTCCTCAGCTTGCAGATGGCCTGTAGTGGGACCTTGTGATCATGTGAGTTAATACTTAATAAACTTCCCTTTATAGTTCTGTCCTTTTAGTTCTGTCCCTCTGGAGAACCCTGACAAATACAAGAGGGAACAAATGCTGTGTCCTCACATCGTGGAAGAAATGGAAAGGCAAAAGGGCAAATGCTCTGTGAAGCCTTTCTTACAAAAGCCTTCATCTCATTCACCAGGTAAGAACACTGTTGACCTAATAATCTCCCAAAGGCCCCACTTCTTAACGTTATTGCATTGGAGATTGATTTTCAACATAAATTTTGGAGGAACACAAAGATTTAAACCATAGCATAGAGGGATCCATTGACTGTCCTTATTGGAAACCTTTAGTTTTGTGTAGGAAATGCTGTTTTCCACCTGCATTATTAGAAAATGCAGTTCTTTTCATTTTTGTTAATTTAAATTAGGTTTTTGTGTATACACGACATTATAGTTCCTCTTTCAAATGTATCACTCTACTTTTATAATAAACTTAAAGGTCAATTTTGATAGAAAAATAAATGGACTCTTTTTGTCAAATGTATGCAGACCTATTATTCCAACAATTTTCAGTGATTCCGTGAGCTTTATGAAATAATTTCTTTTTATAATTTATAACATTTCAAAAATAAAATTTAATTGTTTGTTGCTTTGAGGAACCTGGGAATCTGGCAAAGTTGATAAATATTTCAAAGTTATAAATAATATTTACAGTGAAACAGGATAATGTAAATTGTAATCAAAATGCAATTAAGACAAGCATATAAAATTATACAAGAGCTGTTTTTCAAAAAGATATGTATTCCTGTAACTTGTTATCTTTCAGTTTCTGTCATTAGAAAACATTAGAATCATGCAGGATCTCAATTATTCCTCCAGGACATAAGTGAATTAGATAATATACTTCAGTTCCTAGTGAAGAGATAAGAAAATTGAAGACCCTATTGGGCCCTCATTAAATGTCTCTTGCCAGTATTTCAAACACTTTGGGGAACATTCTCAGGTGAGTGTAGACTCTGCCTAGGGGAAAAAGTGGGAAATTAGAACAGATGTCTTATTTTCCATTGCAAATAATACAGAAGGTATGTTTTATTGGCTGAGTGAAGCAAAATCATTCTACTGGACCTCTCTGACACTTGGCAACACTGGAATCAAGTCAGTTCTTTCTCTTCAAAGACAAGGAAGATAATAAAGTAGCAAACATGTGGGTAAGCAGACAGCAGGTGTGAGGAAAAAGCCTTGTCTTTTGGTTGATCTGTTCATTAACAGAATGAGATAAACATAGGCAATGAAAAGGTAAAACTGTGCTTGTTAAAGGCAATGGAAAACAGATTAGATGGCATGGTCTTTGTGATAATACACCATTGACTTTTCTCATAATAATAACAGCAGGACAAAGCATCTTAACTGAGTCCTAACAAAGTGCCAGGTGCTCTGCTAGGTGCTTTTCCATGCATTACTTGAATCCTCACAATTGTCCATTGTATTATAACCTCAGTTGTGCTGGTGCCTCCTCTTAACTACTAACATAGGATATCAGCTCTTCAAAGCTCCCTCCTTCCTGCACAATATTTCTGGGAGTCCTCAGAAGGGACTTCACGTGCATTCACAGACAGGTTCAGCCACTGACCATCTTTGCTGGGTACCACTGTGTCCATCATGCACAAATTGCTGCAGATTGTGGGCACAAGTATTGCTTTCCCTTGGGCTTTGGTGGATGTCATCACTGTCCTCCACTGCCACTCCTAATAGGTAGCATCTACTGGACATCACTATCAATTCCATTGGCTAGCACTGTTGATGGCCGGAAGTGCTGAGGATTTCAGAGTTACGTGGTGTTCTGTGGAGATGTGGTAAAGAATACCTCTGCCACACACTGATAGTGGGCTGCCATTGGAGCACAGCATTTTAAAATGAATATGAGTCTCTCAGTTTTTGACTTCCTGTCTGTCTCCTCTCTCTGCCACAGTAGGTTCCATTTGACAGATAAGAAAGTGAGTCTCAAAGGAGTTAAGTAACTTGAGTTAGGTAACGTGCTAAAATCACATGGCTAGTAAGTGGAGGAATTAGGGGCTGGAGTTTGATTTGTTTAATGTCTGAGCTTTTTCAGTACACCCAATATACTGTGCTGCTTCTCCATTCTTGGGTTCTCTTAGGTGCTTCATGGTACTGAGAATTCCTTCTTTGGAACTTGAAACTCTGTCTTCCCTTTCCCTCCCAGCCCATACATACTCCAAATTATCTTCCAAATTCATCCTTCTTTGTTTTCTTCCCCAGATCCTCTTATTCTCACCTATTAACCTATTGTTTGGCCCTCACCCTCTTTCCATCTTTCTTTACATTCCCCTTTAGACTCTCTAGTTTTACCTACTATTGCCTTTAAAGAAAGTTTCTTTAAAGAAACTTTCCCAACAACATTCACTTAACAAACATTTATTCAGCTCTTATTGCAGATGCTGTGCTAAGCAATATAAATAAAAATCTTCAAAGACAAGGAAGATAATAAAGTAGCAAACATGTGAGTAAACAGATAGCAGGTGTGAGGAAACAGGAAGGAATTTATTGTCTAGTATGGAAAATACACTAATTATAGTACTGTATGATAGGTACTGTACTTCAAAAAGGCAGGCAGGGAGGTGATGGGGCAACAAAACTCAGATTATAAAGGTAAAAAGCTGCAGGGAAGGGGCAAATAAATTAGCCTTGGAACTAAGGGAAGTTAGAGGAGCAGCCCTTGAATGGAGCCTTGAAGAGAAAGTTGATATTAGATAGGTAAAGGATGGAATAAAGGCAGATTGGGCTAAACAAAGGAAGCAACACTTCCACAGTCACACAGTCTTGAAGCTTTATTACCTGTTGCAGGAGTTGTAAGTAGTTCCATAAATTAAGGGTGTGTGGGAAGAAGTAAAAGGGAGTAGCATGAGGGTATCCATAGGCCAAAAATACTTCCAGAGGCTACACAGATAAAGCCAATGAGTGAAGCAGGCTGGGTAGATTACAACATGGAGAGTGTAGACTGTGACAAACCAGAGAGCACATATGCTGTCCCCATGAGTGACAGCTCCTCCCTCCAGCCTGAGTTGCCACTGTGAATACAGACTCAGATATGACCAGATTTTTGTTGTTGTTGTTTCAAGGGAAGCCTAGAATATAGATTTTTATGTGAATTTTCCAAATGATTAAAATACCATGTGGCCAAACAAAATACATCTGCCTGCAGCATATGGGACAAATCATGATGACCCACGTATGTTAAGATGAAGAGATTGAACTTCCTCCTAAACACATTCAGCAGGACATCACTGGATGTTTTAAGGTGGGGATTTACATAATCAGACTTGAGTTTTGCAAAAACTACAGTTCACTGATAGAAATGGGAAGGATAGATCAGACAGAAGCAAGAACAGAGGGTGAATGAACCTCTAGACATCTATAGTAGGAAACCAATGTAACCATAAGAACAGAGGCAGCAGTGGTGGAGAAAAGAGGGTAGATACAAGGATGGCTTGGGATCTGCAGGGCTTGGTGACTGATTAAACAGGAAGAATGAAAAGAGAGAGAAAAGGCAGAATAATTTCCTTGTCATATGGGCCTATAGTTTTCTAGAAGCTAAAAAACCTTTCCCCTCCTGCAAAAAGTTCTGCAGTTCAGAAAGAGAACAGCAAAATGTTCCAGAAAGTTGAGTCAAGACTTGTGTAATGAAATGAAATCCAATGAGAGTATTTATGAATGTGCTTTATGGACCCCACCCAGAGACTCATGGTGCTGGGTCCTGCACTATCTCTTCTGCATGAGAGCTGGTTATAATCATGGATTGGGTTGTTTTTCATTACACAATTCCCTTTCAGAATGTCTCTCTTTCTTACAGCAACCAATTTAGTTTACATCTTCAGGCCCTGGTTATTACAATAGCTACCTGGTTAGTCATCCTGATTCTTGATCTCCATTCTTCAGCTTGCCCCCAGGATGCTTCCTCTTTCCAACCATAACAAGATTAAACTCTTCTTCTTGGCTTTCAAGGGACTCCACAATTTGGCATCAACCCTCTCTTTGAACTGTATTCCTACCTGCAGCCTGATTTGAATCATATACCCTTTGTGAACTGGTCTACTCAAATCTCATTTTTGCCTTCAAGACTTGGCTCTGTTTGGAAAGCCCTAACTTCTCCCCCTGCAACAGGAAATGGTCCTTCCCCCTTGAAGTCCTCTATTTTGGTTTCATTACTCCTCTTTCTAAGTTCTGAAAGCAGTTTGGACCTCTGCTAGATGGACCATAGGAAGAGTTCTTGAAGCCTTAAAATGCCTATCACGTACAAGGAGTAGCCAGTCCCCTCTTGTGTATGCTGCAATGACTCCAGCAGGATGTTCCAGTGAGCCCAACTCAGTGTCATGGTCATGGAAGAGTACACTGGATAGGCATGACATGTTCCAGAAGCAACTATATTTGGATTGAGTCATCTCTGAGATACTTGTCACAAACCTGACCTCAAAGACATGTTTCAAATGATGGTTAGTCCTCTTTTTCAGGAAGGATAAAATGTTAGATGAACAAAGTAATTTGTATTTAGGTTGCTATCATGAGAAGAATGACATTCTTAATTCTCTGTGTAGCCATTACATTGACCAATGCAAGAGGAATACCAGATCCAGGTGCCCTGAATGGCTAATGAAGAAACTCCCTCTGCTACTCCAGATTCCAGCGTATTTTTGCTAACAGTCCCTATCACTAAAGGAAGTCTGTGCATGTCTTATGCTAAATCAAGCAGTTTTTAAAAAACTATAATATTGTTTCATGGAGTTTAGGCATCTTCCCAAGAAGACCTCAGAGATATTTCAAGTGGAAAGCACATGGGTAACTCCAGGCAAAAATCAGTTGGCTACCTTTCAAGAGGCGCTACAGGTTAAATTATCTTGGTAAATTTACTACAGCCCATGGTCTGGCTCTCAGTCTTGTGGGCTTTAAAACTGGATTTTATCAACACAATACAGATCTATTTGTTATTACTGGTTCACATTAATCAACCTACAAAGGGTGCAAAACACCAGAACATCTGGTATTAGTAACTGTCCTAAGGACCGGAGTATTTTCTAGGAACATGAAATCTGAGTAAGAATTAGAGTAAGGAGAGTTCCATGTGTCATAACGTTCATGAGAGGGAAATAGGTGAAGGTAATGTTATTGCCAAGACCTGCACATGACCTCCAGCTGACATTATTGCTGGGGCAGCTGGCAGTGAACTACTATCACTGGTGAGTGTTTATTCCAGATTTGATAGTCTTTCTTCAGCTCAGGGTTTGGCAGTGAATGATCTATAATGGAGATATATCCATCCCAGGAACCAGGTACTTCTCTCTGTGACTGAGGGTACTCTTTCTACTAGATGATGACAATGATAAATCCTATCTAAGAAGCTGAATGATTGTTTGGATGTGGTGAATGAGGTGAAAGTAAAAGTCATAACCCTCCCCTTCCCCCAGTTCTTTATGACTTGAGTAACTGGATGTGCAATGGAGCTACATGATTGTTCTCTAGAGAGAACAATTGTTATCTGTTTTGGACATACTCAGTGATTTAGGGATGCCTTTGAGACATCCAAATTGAAACGTCCTATAGGCAGTTCTATATTCAGATATGTTAACTCACAAGCTTGATCTGCACCAGAGAGATAACTTTGGGATTTGTCAGTGTATAGATAACTAAAGCCATGAGAATTGATAATATTTCCTCAGGGGGTAGTAAAGAGAACAGGGAGTAGAGGGCCTAGGACAGAATTCTGAGGAATACCAACATTTGGTTAGAGGATGAGAGACTGACATAAGAGACTTAGTATAGCCAAAAAAAAGTAGAAAGAGAATCAGGAGTGTGTGCTAACACGGAAACCAAGACCAGAGACTATTTAAAGAAAGGTGTGTGGGCGCTTCCTGAATGGTGATGTAAATTCCAAGCATAAAATGACTGTGGCTCTGCATAGAGTTAAGTGTCTCAAATTTAGCAAGATTCTACCTGAGCAGACATGGTCACTTGCAGCAGTGTCGCCTGCTGGGACCTTAAGGAGCCTTGGAAAAATCCTCAGGATCTATGCAGCTTCTGCCCTGCCATGGCAGGGGGCACTATAGTCTGCATTTATGTATAATTTGCTATATAAATAAAAGAGTGAAGAACTTGGTTGGATTAACAACAATAGAACTAAAAAAAAACTTGGTATTCAGCAATATTTGGATCAAATGTCTTTGGTGAACTTCAGCATAGCAATGGGGGTGGAATAATGAGAGTGGGCTGAGAAACCAAAGACTTGCTCCTAAAAGAAGGGTGTGTGTGTGTGTGTGTGTGTGTGTGTGTGTGTGTGTGTGTGTAAAGCAAATATATACTACCAAACATTAGAGGAAGAACTGGATCAGAGTATTGCAAAATACCCTTTGAAAAGTTATTTTATATTCAGAAATTTTACTTTAGTATGCTAGTTTGATCTTTCTTTTCAAGAGCCATTAGTGATGGCTTTAAAAAATTAAGTCTGAAAATGCTGGACTGTTTCTGGGAATATTTGATGCCCACAGAGTATGGCTTGGAACCCTGACACCAGAGGAATGTTGCCGTCATTGATTAAAAGTGAGTAGCTGCATATGGCCTGTCCACATTAAACTAAGGTCAAAGTTCAAAACTCAGAAATATTAAACACATGCTTAGGATGACATTTGACAACCTCAGTCTGCAGAATGGAACTCTAATAAAAATTAAAGGACCATGTGCTGCACTCAGCCACACACTCAACTCCCACTGCTATTGAGAGACATCATTCTTGGCTTAAACCAGCAAAGCGGGATATAAAGACATGCCATTCCTTTGTACTCCCTTTGGGAACAAATTAACTTTGAGAAATTCCCAGAGATGTCTGATTCATGAAGGACCAAGTGAAAAGGAAAATCCAGATGCTTCCATGAACAGTAGGGTAGTAGATATTTTCTCCTCTTGGGGTGAAGAGGATTGGAGGGGCGGTGGGGGTGGACAAGGGGGCGATTCTCCTTAAACAGTCATCCCCATACCCACATGCTCAAAACAATTTAAAATGGCTCTCCAGGCTTCATATTCTCTTTCATCTAAACCCATAATTAAGAATGGCTGTTTTTAACTCACTTTCTAAAGAACAAGAGTGCTGTATAACAGGATGTGGTAGCTACTGCAGTGCAATAACCCCAGAATTGCAGTAGCTACTAACCTGTTTTCCTCTTGTACAATTTTCATTCATCTCTGGCAAGCAGGCAAATACTAACCCATACTGAGACCTGGAAGGTATCCCAGAGGAATCAACCTGCCTCCATGCTTTGCCTCTCTAAAATACCCCTAAATGGGACTGTGTTACTGGTGGGAACTCACTGTAATTTTGTAGAAGACCAGAGGCTTTGGCATCAGACAGATCTGGTTTCAAGTCCTAGCCCTGCTACTTGCCCTTTGTATGAGCACTTTGCTTTGCCTTGATTCCTGTTTCTTTATTTGAATAAAGGGCACAAATAGGGTTATTGTGAGAATTAAGTGAGATAATTCATGTAAAATCCCAACACTGTGTCTGACATAGAGTAAGGGCCCTGAATAAATGTTAACTGTTAGATATATTAAAAGGACTTGAAATTATTATAAATTTAGCACAATTGGAAATAACATTTCAAGTGAAAAACTATTGGAATCATAGATTTCTTCAATAAGCCTCATACATAATAGAAATGCTTTTCTAAAATTTAGAGAAACTTTAAAGAGACTTTGATTATGGTTTCTAAAAAGGCAGGGATTGAGAGACTCTTTAACAAGACAGTCCTTTATCATGACAAAACTAGCCTAGGAAAGCTTCATCCAAGAATTGTCACAGCATCAATTTTAGGAACCCAGGTTGAAATAACATGCTTCCCCCGCCTCAACCCCACTTTGCATACATGATGATTATAAAATGAAATAAAACAACAAATATAATTATGCTATGATAAAAACCATTTTAAAACACAGTACAGAAATATGTAAGATTTGGGCCAGGTGCGGTGGCTCATGCTTGTAATCCCAGCTACTTGGAAGGCTGAGGTGGGAGAATCGCTTGAACCTGGGAGGTGGAGGTTGCAGTGAGCTGAGCCAACCTGGGCAATAGAGCGAGACTCCGTCAAAAAAAAAAAAAAAAAAAGAAAAGAAAAGAAATAAGTAAGATTTGAAATTTTATATGATAAACTTCATTCTGGAGGCCAACATTTTCAAATACAACTTTCATTTTTAGAAAAGAGAAAAGGGAGGAAAACAGTTATAAAGTAAATAAAATGGAATGTATTTAGTTTACTGGATATTTTAATTTCTTATAAAATTAATTCACCTATATCTAACTCTACTTAATACAGTTGTTATTGACTAGAAATGCATAATTTTCTTACTTTCCATTTTTATTCATTTGTTCACTTAATAAATATTTTTTAAACCTACACTAAAATTTGTTTTCTGTTGTGAACTACACAGCCTGTTTAATAGTAAAACATCTCTTTCACAGTAGAATATCTCCATACACTGATTAAAAAGTCTATGCTTAAATCACTTTTTTGGTATTTGTAATTTATTATGACCTTCCAAAAGGCAGACATTAGAGAATGAAGGTTAAAGTATTTGTATCTATGACACAAAATAGTGTGAGACCAGACTGTAAAGAATTTAACTTGAAGTGGATGCTCTTACAGTGTACAAAACATGTCTTGTCTCATTTTACTTGGCCAAGGGTAATAAAGAGGATAAGTAACAGTATTGTTCAGAAGCCAAAAAAGCCTAGAGGCAAAAAATTGCAGATGGCTTCACAACACAGCTCAAGTTACTGGAATCTAGTAAAGGATGAATTTAGAAATACAGTAAACTTTTGTTTATCTTGGAATTCAAACAACCAGCATATGCAGATAATGAGAAAGTTCTTCCTTTCTATTCTGCACTCCATTTTTAGGAAACGAAACAAGTAGGAAATATGCTTTTGCCAGAATTTTGCAGAAGTTTGGTTTAAAAACCAAAACCAAGGTATGCCATAGGGTCAGAACAGATTAGGCATAATTTTTCACATCTTCCATATAGCTATCCAGTGAAAATTGGTCAGGGTTACATAAATCAGGTTTAACCAGACCAGCATTTCCTGTGCATTTTGTCCAGTTAGTCATACATGCGATGTGTGTATGCCCCCTGCCACGTGTCAGGTATACAGGGGGCCCATGGTACAATTCTGTGCAAATTATTCAGAGAATGTACATGAATGAGGACTTTCATTTAAGGAAATAGTGAGAAATTAGGTTGGGAAAGTAGTTTGGAGCCTGACTCTGAAAGACTGTGAAGATCAGGCTAAAGGATCGTGGAAGAATTTTTGTGACAAAGAATGATATGACCAAAGGAGGGTTTTATTGCACTCATTTAGAAATGGGTTGCAGGCTAGTGTTCTCCCTCTCTCCTTTCATGGGACCACTGCTGATATAGGCAGAGGGGTGGGAAGCGAGCTGTTAGTGGCTATAACAGGACCCTTCATCCGAGATGGTCAGTGGGATTTGCTGGGCCAAATGGAATAAGCTGAGTCGCAAATCATAGAGGGGAGGTGAAGTTCAATGTGCCTGGTGAATGGTCAAGGGGTACCAAATCAGCAAAGGGTAGAAATAGACACTGGGGTATGAACCAAGAATTTAAAACCAGGGAGGTGAAAGTGCATTGTGTTAAGTACATTATCCATATCTGTTACCCTCTAATAATAAACATATCACCTAACAAATCTGCTACTATAACTGCTGTTATATTCATCTTATGTGCTTGTGATTGGTAGATTAATTGAAAATATTTCAATAAGTCTAAACCGTATTTTGTGAATGCAGCAAGGATAGACTTAACTTTCCATCTTCTTTTTATGAAGTAATGCAAGCAGAAGAATATATAATGAAATTGAGGTTTTGTAGGAACATGTACATCATCTGTGTACCTGTGGTGCCAACTTTCTGGGTTCACAAAAGGGAACGATCATGGAAAGCACCAAAGGTCAGTAAGTTCTTGTGCTCACAAATATGAATGGAGAGAAGTTCCAAGGATCTGGACAGGAGAGCTGATATATCTGCTTTTTAAAAGCAGGACTTGGCTCAGCCCTGCGATGCCTGTGGACTTGCTACAAAAAGCTGTGCCTGAATTACTCGTATTTAATTATTTTCTATCTACTTTCTCTCCAAATAAAGGACATGAGTTATCGTAGCATCAGGTATTTATATTTCAGGAACTTTTTTTTTTTTTTTAATACAGTTCTAGTTTTCCTTGTTCATCCCATGGTCAAGGTACTAGTGAGCAGAGAAATAACCTAAAGGCAAGTTGTACTTAAGAGAGGAATAGGGATCTGAGGTCTCAGAATTGGCCACAGAATTAATACTTAGGCACAGAATAATTGCAAGTTCAATGAATACAAAGGAAAAGAAAATTAAATAAAAAGTATTTGTTACAGAATTTTAATACTTTATGAATTCCAAGGAATTTTTATTTTTAAAAAATGGTCTTTTTTTTTTAAACTTTAAGTTCTAGGGTACAGGTGCACAAAGTGCCATGTTGGTTTGCTGCACCCATCAACTCATCATTTACGTTAGGTATTTCTCCTAATGCTATCCCTCCCCCGGCTCCCCACCCCATGACAGGCACTTGTGTGTGATGTTCCCCTCCCTGTGTCCAAGTGTTCTCACTGTTCAATTCCTACCTATCAGTGAGAACATGCAGTGTTTGGTTTTCTGTCTTTGTCATAGTTTGCTCAGAATGATGGTTTCCAGCTTCATCCATGTACCTGCAAAGGACATGAACTCATCCTTTTTTTAAGGCTGCCTAGTATTCCATGGTGTATATGTGCCACATTTTCTTAATCCAGTCTATCATTGACGGACATTTGAATTGGTTTCAAGTCTTTGCTATTGTGAATAGGGCCGTAGTAAACATACGTATGCATGTGTTTTTATAGTAGCATGATTTATAATCCTTTGGGTATATACCCAGTAATGGGATTGCTGGGTGAAATGGTATTTCTAGTTCTAGATCCTTGAGGAATCACCAGACTGTCTTCCACAATGGTTGAACTAATTTACACTCCCAACAACAGTGTAAAAGTGTTCCCGTTTCTCCACATCCTCTCCAGCACCTGTTGTTTCCTGACTTTTTAGTAATCGCCATTCTAACTGGTGTGACATGGTATCTCATTGTGGTTTTGATTTGCATTTCTCTGATGACCAGTAATGATGAGCATTTTTTCATGTGTCTGTTGGCTGCAAAAATGTCTTCTTTTGAGAAGTGTCTGCTCATATCGTTTGCCCACTTTTTGATGGGGGTTGTTTGTTTTTATCTTATAAATTTGTTTAAGTTATTTGTAGGTTCTGGATATTAGACCTTTGTCAGATGGGTAGATTGCAAACATTTTCTTCCATTCTGTAGGTTGCCTGTTCAGTCTGATGGTAGTTTCTTTTGCTGTACAGAAGCTCTTCAGTTTAATTAGATCTCATTTGTCTATTTTGGCTTTTGTTGCCATTGCTTTTGGTGTTTTAGTCATGAAGTCCTTGCTCATGCCTATGTCCTGAATAGTATTGCCTAGGTTTTCTTTTAGGGTTTTTATGGTTTTAGGTCTAACATTTAAGTCTCTAATCCATCTTGAATTAATTTTTGTATAAGGTGTAAGGAAAGGATCCAGTTTTAGCTTTCTACACATGGCTAGCCAGTTTTCCCAACCCCATTTATTAAACAGGGAATCCTTTCCCCATTTCTTGTTTTGTCAGGTTTGTCAAAGATCAGATGGTTGTAGATGAGTGGTGTTATTTCTGAGGCCTCTGTTCTGTTGCATTGGTCTATGTCTGTTTGGTACCATTACCATGCTGTTTTCATTACTGTAGTCTTGTAGTATGGTTTAAAGTCAGGTAGCGTGCTGTCTCCAGCTCTATTCTTTTTGCTTAGGATTGTCTTGGCAATGCGGGCTCTTGTTTGGTTCCTTATGAACTTTAAAGTAGTTTTTTCCAATTCTGTGAAGAAAGTCATTGGTAGCTTGATGGGGATGGCACTGAATCTATAAATTACCTTGGGCAGTATGGCCATTTTCACGATATTGATTCTTCCTATCCATGAGCATGGAATGTTCTTCCATTTGTTTGTGTCCTTGTTTATTTCATTGAGCAGTGGTTTGTAGTTCTCCTTGAAGAGGTCCTTCACATCCCTTTAAGTTGGATTCCTAGATATTTTATTCTATTTGAAGCAATTGTGAATGGGAGTTCACTCGTGATTTGGCTCTCTGTTTGTCTGTTGTTGGTGTATAGGAATGCTTGTGATTTTTGCACATTGATTTTGTATCCTGAGACTTTGCTGAAGTTGCTTATCAGCTTAAGGAGCTTTTTGGCTGAAAGGATGGGGTTTTCTAAATACACAATCATATCATCTGCAAACAGGGACAATTCGACTTCCTCTTTTCTTAATTGAATACCCTTGATTTGTTTCTCTTGCCTGATTGTCCTGGCCAGAACTTCCAACAGTATGTTGAATAGGAGTCGTGAGAGAGGGCATCACTGTCTTTTGCTAGTTTTCAAAGGGAATGCTTCCAGTTTTTGCCCATTCAGTATGATATTGGCTGTGGGTTTGTCATAAATAGCTCTTATTATTTTGAGATACGTTCCATTAGTACTGAGTTTATTGAGAATTTTTAGCATGAAGGGCAGTTGAATTTTGTCAAAAGCCTTTTCTGCATCTATTGAGATAATCATGTGATTTTTATAATTGGTTCTGTTTATGTGATATATTACATTTATTAATTTGTGTATGTTGACACAGCCTTGCATCCCAGGGATGAAGCCAACGTGATCACGGTGGATAAGCTTTTTGTTGTGCTGTTAGATTTGGTTTGCCAGTACTTCATTGAGGATTTTCACATCAATGTTCATCAGGGATATTGGTCTAAAATTCTCTTTCTTTCTTGTATCTCTGCCAGGCTTTGGTATTAGGATGATGCTGGCCTCATAAAATGAGTTAGGGAGGATTCCCTCTTTTTCTATTGATTGGAATAGTTTCAGCAGGAATGGTACCAGCTCCTCTTTGTACCTCTGGTAGGATTCGGATGTGAATCCTTCTGGTCCTGGACCTTTTTTGGTTGGTAGGCTATTGATTATTGCCTCAATTTCACAGACTGTTATTGGTCTATTCAGAGATTCAGCTTCTTTCTGGTTTAGTCTTGGGAGGGTGTATGTGTCCAGGAATTTATCCATTTCTTCTAGATTTTCTAGTTTATTTGCATAGAAGTGTTTATAGTATTCTCTGATGGTAGTTTGCATTTCTGTGGGATTGGTGGTGATATCGCCTTTATAATTTTTTGTTGTGTCTATTTGATTCTTCTCTCTTTTTTTCTTTATGAGTCTTGCTAGCAGTCTATCTATTTTGTTGATCTTTCTAAAAAACCAGCTCCTGTATTCATTGATTTTTTTGAAGGTTTTTTTGTGTGCCTATGTCCTTGAGTTCTGCTCTGATAGTTATTTTCTGCCTTCTGCTAGTTTTTGAATTTTTTTGCTCTTGCATCTCTATTTCTTTTAATTGTGATGTTAGGATGTTGATTTTAGATCTTTCCTGCTTTCTCTTGTGGGCATTTAGTGCTATAAATTTCCCTCTACACACTGCTTTAAATGTGTCCCAGAGATTCTGGTATGTTGTGTCTTTGTTCTCATTGGTTTCAAAGAGCATCTTTATTTCTGCCTTCATTTCGTTATGTACCCAGTAGTCATTCAGGCACAGGTTGGTCAGTTTACATGTAGTTGTGCAGTTTTGAGTGAGTTTCTTAATCCCGAGTTCTAATTTGATTGCACTGTGGTCTGAGAGACAGTTTGTTATGATTTCTGTTCTTTTACATTTGCTGAGGAGTCCTTAACTTCCAACTATGTGGTCAATTTTGGAATAAGTATGATGTGGTGCTGACAAGAATGTATATTCTGTTGATTTGGGGTTGAGAGTTCTGTAGATGTCTATTTGGTTTGCTTGGTGCAGAGGTGAGTTCAAGTCCAGGATATCCTTGTTAACCTTCTGTCTTGTTGATCTGTCTAATATTGACAGTGGGGTGTTAAAGTCTCCCACTATTATTGTTTGGGGGTCTAAGTCTCTTTGTAGGTCTCTAAGGACTTGCTTTATGAATCTGGATGCTCCTTTATTGGGTGCATATATATTTAGGATAGTTAGCTCTTCTTGTTGAATTGATCCCTTTGCCATTATGTAATGCCCTTCTTTGTCTTTTTTGATCTTTGTTGGTTTAAAGTCTGTTTTATCAGACTAGGACTGCAATCCCTGCTATTTTTTTGCTTTCCATTTGCTTGGTAGATCTTCCTCCATCCCTTTATTTTGAATCTGTGTGTATCTCTGCATGTGAGATGGGTCTCCTGAATACAGCACACTGATGGGTCTTCACTCTTTATCCAATTTACCAGTCTGTGGCTTTTAATTGGGGCATTTAGCCCATTTACATTTAAGGTTAATATTGTTATGTGTGAATTTGATCCTGTCATTACTATGTTAACTGGTTATTTTGCTCATTAGTTGATGCAGTTTCTTTCTAGCATCAATGGTCTTTACATTTTGGCATGTTTTTGCAGTGGCTGTACCGGTTGTTCCTTTCCATGTTTAGTGCTTCATTCAGGAGCTCTTGTAAGGCAGGCCTGATGGTGACAAAAATCTCTCAGCATTTGCTCGTCTGTAAAGGATTATATTTCTCCTTCACTTATTAAGCTTCATTTGGCTGGATATGAAATCCTGGGTTGAAAATTATTTTCTTCAAGAATGTTGAATATAGGCTCCCACTCTCTTCTAGCTTGTAGAGTTTCTGCCAAGAGATCTGCTATTAGTCTGATGGGCTTCCCTTTGTGGGTAACCCGACCTTTCTCTCTGGATGCCCTTAACAATTTTTCCTTCATTTCAACCTTGGTGAATCTGACAATTCGTGTCTTGGGGTTGCTCTTCTCAAGTAGTATCTCTGTGGTGTTCTTTGTATTTCCTGAATTTAAATGTTGGCCTGCCTTGCTAGATTGGGGAAGTCCTCCTGGATAATATCCTGAAGAGTGTTTTCCAACTTGGCTCCATTCTCCCTGTCACTTTCAGGTACACCAATCAAACATAGATTTGGTCTTTCCACATAGTTTCATATTTCTTTTTACTCTTTTTTCTTGAAACTTCTCTTGCCACTTTATTTCATTAATTTGATCTTCAGTCACTGATACTGTTTCTTCCACTTGATTGAATCAGCTACTGAAGCTTGTGCATACATCATGTAGTTCTCGTGCCATGGTTTTCAGCTCAATAAGGTCATTTCAGGCCTTCTCTACACTGTTTATTCTAGTTAGCCATTCATCTAATCTTTTTTCAAGGTTTTTATCTTCCTCGTAATGGGTTCGAACATCCTCCTTTAGCTCAGAGAAGTTTGTTGTTACTGACCTTCTCAAGCCTACTTCTGTCAACTCATCAAAGTCAGTCTCCATCCAGCTTTGTTCCATTGCTGGCGAGGAGCTGTGATCCTTTGGAGGAGAAGAGCCACTCTGGTTTTTAGAATTTTCAGCTTTTCTGCTCTGGTTTCTCCCTATCTTTGTGGTTTTATCTACCTTTGGTCTTTGATGTTGGTGACCTATAGATGGGGTTTTGGTGTGGATGTCCTTTTTGTTAATGTTGATGCTAATCCTTTCTGTTTGTTAGTTTTCCTTCTAACAGTCAGGTCCCTCAACTGCAGGTCTGTTGGAGTTTGTTGGAGGTCCGCTCCAGACCCTGTTTGCCTGGGTAGTACCAGCAGAGGCTGCAGGACAGCAAAAATTGCAGAACAGCAAATATTGTTGCCTGATCCTTTGTTTGGAAGCTTCATCCCAGAGAGGCACCTGCCTCTATGAGGTGTCAGTTGCTACTGGGAGCTGTCTCCCAGTTAGGCTACACAGGGGTCAGGGATCCACCTGAGGAGGCAATCTGTCCACTCTCAGAGCTCAAACGCCATGCTGGGAGAACCACTGCTCTCTTCAGAGCTGTCAGACAGCGATGTTTAAGTCTGCAGAAGTTTCTGCTGCATTTTGTTCAGCTATGCCCTGCTCCCAGAGGTGGAGTCAACAGAGGCCTTGCTGAGCTGCAGTGGGCTCCATGCAGTTCAAGCTTCCCTGGCTGCTTTGTTTACCTACTCAAGCCTCAGCAATGGCAGACACCCCTCCCCCTGCCAGGCTGCTGCCTCGCAGGTGGATCTCAGACTGCTATGCTAGCAGTGAGCCAGGCTCCATGGGTGTGGGACCCACTGAGCCAGGCGTGGGATATAATCTCCTGGTGTGCCGTTTGCTAAGACCATTGGAAAAATGCAGTATTTAGGTGGGAGTGTCCCATTTTTCCAGGTACAGTCTATCATGGCTTCTCTTGGCTTGGAAAGGGAAATTCCCCAACCCCTTGTGCTTCCTGGGTAAGGCATTGCCCTGCTCTGCTTCAGCTCACCTTCTGTGGGCTGCACCCACTGTCCAGCCGGTCCCAATGAGATTGAATATTTCAGTTGGAAATGCAGAAATCAGCCATCTTCTGTGTCGATCACGCTAGGAGTTGCAGACCAGAGCTGTTCCTATTCGGCCATCTTGGAACAGACCCCATTTATTTTTTTCCATGAAGCCTCTTCATTTGTCTCTCCTAATGAAACTTTTGTCTTTTGTTTTTGAGACAGAGTCTCACTCTATCCCCTAGACTGGAGTTCAGTGGTGATCTCAGCTCACTGCAACCTCTGCCTCCTGGGTTCAAGCAATTCTCCTGCTTCAGCCTCCCAAGTAGCTGGGATTACAGACACATTCCCCCATCCCCAGCTACTTTTTGTATTTTTAGTACAGATAGGGTTTCACCTTGTTGGCCAGGCTGGTCTCGAACTCCTGACCTCAGGTGATCCACCTGCTTCGGCCTCCCAAAGTGCTGGGACTACAAGCGTAAGCCACCACACCCAGCCATAATGAAACTTTTGAAAGACAATGAATATCTTTCTAATGATGAAGCTATAAGTATACAGTTTAAAAAGATGTGTGATAATGGGAATTAGACAGCTTATTCCTAATCACTACCATAGCAAGATAATCTGAAAAATTTAAAAGGCAGTAGTAATACATAGCATACACCATGTGGGAAAAACATAAAATGGAGAGATATTAATTAAGATCTATTAATGGAAGTGAGAATAATCCATTTTTTAAAAATCAGGGAAAGCCAATTAAAGCTTATTTGTTACAATTAAAATATTTCAGCTCCATACACTTACTTGAAATAGTTCTCTTCACTTCTAAGACAATTAATGCCAGAATCACCAATTGCTCTCATTCATTTTTTGAGAGGATCAGGCCATCTAGTGGTAAAGAGACCTATCTATCACAATGGGCAGTATAAATATCTTGTGGATTACATATGATGCTATATGAGGGTGGGAGTTACAGCAAAGAACTGTCACATGGAGATATCAGGTTAGCCTCAGACAGTATTTTGTAAAAGTGTATTGTTTTTCTTAATGTAGAGAAAAGAGAAATTCACCACAAATACTGAAAAACAACACAAAGGGAATAACTAGCTCAGTAATAAAAAAGTTAAAATAATTACTTTTATAATCAAAACTATGATTCATATAGTTGAATTTCTTTGATCAAACTAAGTATTGGAGCATCAGTGCTGCTTCCTAATGTCTAAGATTTAGTCTTGACAGATGTTTAAATTTGAATTATTTACTCATATCAACTGAAAAGTGTAATTCCAAATAATTAAGGTTTATTAGTTGGCTAATTTAGTAAATAGCCTCTTATGTACTGGAGACTGTGTTGGGTGATAGAAAGGTAACCAGTTAATCTGGCAGTTTGAACTCACTGGAGAACAAACATGAATTAGTTTTCTTCTTCTCCAGTCACTGCTCTCTCAATAGTATCCTAGGCAGATACATAACTTGCTAGTTGCCTTCAGTTATTAAAAAATGTGTAGCCATTTATAAGCTCTAGTCTCATCTTCTCTCCTTCCCCAGCCCCTGCTTAATTGTAACTCAGGGGACAAGGACAGGGAGACAAGAGCTGTTGGTTCACTGTTCTCACCCTCTTCTTCCTTTCCAAGCACTCCTGAGTTTGAGGGCATGGAGGAGAGATTAAAAGGAAAGGGTACCAGTCTTTTTAACTAGTTGAGCTCATTACTAAAATTGCTATGCATTACTGCTTCTCTGGCAAATGTTGACTAGACATTTGTACCCTCTCTGTGGCAGGTTTCCTACTGCTGGTTCTGGTGGGAGCACCTGTGAGGTTCTTCAGGGGAACAATTTTCTTGACACCTTCAAGGGGTGGTGTACCCCATTGGTGTACTCCCACTGTCTCTGGCTGCTGGAGTCACTTCAACCAGCAGAATGCCTACTAGCTGGGGCATGAGAAACATGGTTAAAGGCCTCCTACTCTCCTGGTATTTGACTCATGAAAACATGCATTCTTGCTATGCTCATTTCCAGGGATCGCTTCTCTCTACCCATCTCCAATTTCCTTTTCCTTGAAATGTAGTTGTGGGACAGGTCAACAAGACTACTGCGTAGGAAGTTGTACACCTAGGGAATGAGATTCTAGTCTCCCTGTATTGTGAACACCCAAATCTCTATAAGTTATTTTCTTGGTGCTCTGTTTATGGCTTGGGGGTGGGGTATGTCCAAAGAGAGTTTCTAGGCCATGGCACAGGAAGGGGGAGCCTAAATGGAGTCTTGAAGAATCCCTGAGTTGAGGCCTTTGAGTCCAGGGAGACCAAAGCAGATAAAGTTTAATGGAAAGAATTTCAGAGAGAAGAGAGATGCACAGAAAGAGAACTCCAGATACCTGCAGAGGATCCCCTCGAATATTCAGCTGTGTACTGATAAGCATAACCATGTAAGGAAAGACTCTTACCATTAGACAGGAAACACATACTTTCGTCAAGGAAAGACCCAAATGAATCAGAAGTAACAGGGCCAGAAATAATGCTTATTTCTCACCAGCCGGACAGAAAAACTTCAAGGTTTATACAGCACTAGTAGAGTATACAAAAGCTTCTGCCTCAATCGTTGGGAATAACTAGGCTTAGATTGAGCACTGCTCTGCTTCCACCTAACAATCTTAAGAGCAAGATACAAAAGGACCAAACAGCTTCCAAAATAACTTAACTGTCTTCTGGAACGAAGCCCAACAATGTTTAAAGAATTACAAAAATATCTAGCACCCAACATGTTAAAGTTCATGATGTCTGCAACCCAGTAACAATAACCAATAACCAGCTATACAGGAAACAGGAAAATATGACCCATAATGAGGATAAAATTAATCAGTTGAAAGTGAATCATAACTGATACAGAGTTAGAATGAGCAAAGATATTAAAATGATTGTGATAGTTATATTCCATATCATAAAAAAGCAAAACAGAGACCCAAATCTAATTTTAGAGATGAAACAATAATAGGTGAGATAAAAATATACTGGAGAGAATTAACAGCATATGAGATGTTACAGAAGAAAAACTTAGTGAACTTGAAGATAATAATAGAAACAATCTAAAACGAGACAACAGAAAGGGAATTAAAAAAACAACCACAGGGGAACAGTCAAGCAGTCTAATAGACATCTAACTAGAGTTCCTGAAAGAAAGGAGAGAAAGGGAGAAATAGAAAAAAATATTTGAAGACATAATAGCCAAAAATATTCCAAATTTGATGAAAAGTACAAACCCACAGAACAAAGAAGCTTATATGAACCCGAAGAAAATTGCACAAAGGAACATCACATTCAAACTGCTCAACCCTAGTGATTAAGAAAAAAAATAGTACAAGCAGCCAAAGGGGAAAAAATCACCCTATGCACAAAGGAACAAAACTTAGAATGACAGCAGATTAGTCACTGAAATCAATGCAAGTGAGAAGATGGTGAAACAACATCTTCAATGTATTGAAAGAAAAAAAAATCCTCTGTCAACCTGAAATCTATGTCCAGTGAAAATACCTTTCAAAAGCAAAAGGAAAAAAAAAGTGCTTTAGCAGACATACAAAGGCTGAAAGATATTGAAAGAGATGGGGAGAAAAAAATCTGAAAGAATTCATCACCAGCAGAACTTTACTGCAAGAAATGCTAAAGGATGTCTTTCAGATAGAAGGAAAATGATATCAGGTAAGGAACACAGATCTGACATCACGACAAATGATGACATAAGGAGTACAAAGGCTATGAGAAAAGAAATGGAGGTGGGTCTCAGCAGCTTGGGTGGCCGGAGTGAGAGGTGACAATGTGCTAGCAGCCCTCACTCTCAGTGCCTCCTTGGCCTTGGAGTCCACTCTGGTGGTGCTTGAGGAGCCCTTCGGCTCGCCACTGCACTGTGGGAGCCCCTCTCTGGGCAGGCCGAGGCCAGATCTGGCTCCCTCTGCTTGCGGGGAGGTGTGGAGGGAGAGGCACCAGCGGGAACCGGGGCTGCACACTGGGCTCCCAGTCCAGAGCGAGTTCCCACCGGCACGGGCTGGGCAGGCCGGCACTGAGAGCTGCCGGCCAGTGCTGCAGGCCCAGGGCAGTGAGGGGCTTAGCACTCGGGCCAGCAGCTGCGGTGGGTGTGCCGGGTTCCCCAGCAGTGCCAGCCCGCCTGTGCTGCGCTGGAGTTCTCGCCAGGCCTTAGCTGCCTCCCTGCCGGGCAGGGCTCAGGACCTGCAGCCCGCCATGCCCGAATCACCCCCGTGGTGGGCTCCGGCACAGCCAGACTGCACTTGGTCCCATCAACTGCCCAGGGACTGAGGAGTATGGGTGCAGTCAGTGGGACCGGCAGGCAGCTCCCCGCTCAGCCCCTGTGCAGGATCCACTAGGTGAAGTCAGCTGGGCTTCTGAGTCTAGTGGGGACTTGTAGAATTTTTATGTCTAGCTAAGGGATCAAAAACACACCAATCAACACTCTGTGTCTGGCTCAAGGTTTGTAAATACACCAATCAGTATTCTGTATCTAGCTAACCTAGTGGGGACTTGGAGAACTTCTCTGTCTAGCACTCTGTGTCTAGCTAAAGGATTGTAAATGCACCAATCAGTGCTCTGTCAAAACGGACCAATCAGCTCTCTGTAAAATGGACCAATCAGCAGGATGTGGGTGGGGTCAGATAAGGGAATAAAAGCAGGCTGCTGGCGCTAGCCGTCTGCCAGCCTCTGCCTTCCCTTCTACAGTGATGGAAGCGTTGGCTTGCTCTTTGGAATAAATTTGGCTGCTGCTCAGTCTTTGGGTGCACACCGCCTTTATGAGCTGTAACTCTCACAGCAAAGGTCTGTAGCTTCACTCCTGAAGCCTGCAAGACCAGGAACCCACCTCAGGAACAACTCCAGATGCGCTGCCTTTAAGAGCTGTAACCAACTCACTGCGAAGGTCTGCAGCTTCACCCCTGTCTGTCAGACCAGGAACCCACCAGAAGGAAGAAGCTCCAGACACATCTGAACCTCTGAAGGAACAAACTCTGGACACACTGTCTTTAAGAACTGTAACAATCACTGCGAGGGTCCGCGGTTTCATTCTTGAAGTCAGGGAGACCAAGAACCCACCAACTCCAGACACAGGAGGAGTGGCAGCGGCCAGGCAGCCCAGTGTCGCGAAGGCTCTTGGCGCGCTGCAGCCTGCAGGCACCGGGCAGGCGCCCTCCCTGCCGCCAGGATGCCCAAGAGGAAGGTCAGCTCCACCGAAGGGGCCGCCAAGGAAGAGCCCAAGAGGAGACCCGTGCGGTTGTCAGCTACACCTCCTGCAAAAGTGGAAGCGAAGCCGTAAAAGGCAACAACGAAGGATAAATCTTCAGACAAAAAAGTGCAAACGCAAGGGAAAAGGGGAGCAAAGGGAAAACAGGCCGAAGTGGCTAACCGAGAAGCTAAAGACAAATGGGGAAACAAAAACTGAGGAGAGTTCAGCCTCTGATGATGCAGGAGAGAAAGAAGTCAAGTCTGATTAATACCATATACCATGTCTTTTCAGTGGTCCCTGTCTCCCTTCTTGTACAATCCAGAGGAATACTTTTATCAACTATTTTGTAAATGCAAGTTTGTTAGTAGCTCTAGAAATATTTTTAAGAAGGAGGGAATCCCATGTCATCCCATTTTTTAAGTGTAAATGCTTTTTGTAAAGAGGTGAAATCATTTGCTAGTTGTTTATTTGCTGGTACAACCAGAAAATAGTGTGGGATATTGAATTATGGGAGGCTTTGACTGTCTTAGGTGTCAGCTTAACAATCCATAGATGTTTTTATATCCTATAATACAAAGCATATTAAATGACAATATGGAGTCAGTCCTGCATTTTATGTCTTGAACATTTTAAATTATTTCTGTTGCCTTGTTTTTTCATAGATTTTTTTCTTAAAAAAACTACTCTGATCATGGCTCTCCCTGTCAGAATTGTGGGCACTCTGTAGCATCTTTGGTTGTGGTAGTCCTGTTTTCCTAATAACTTGGTTACTGTGCTGTGAAAGATTACAAATTTGAATATGTAGTGTACATGCTGTTCAGTTGTGAGCTGGTGGGCCGTATGTAACATCTGACCAACATGTGAAGATACTGGTACTTGATAGCCTTTTAAGAAAAATTTGCTTCCAAATTTTAATCTGTAAAGTTACTGGAATAACTTTAAAAAAGAATTACAATACATGGATTTTTAGAATTTCGTTATGTATGTTAAAAATTGTGTACAAATTGAAATGTCTGTACTGATCCTCAACCAATAAAATCTCAATTATGAAAATAGAAAAAAGAAACGGAAATAATTATTGTTAGTTTCTTATACATGAAGTGGCAAAATATCACTTGAAGATGGCTATCACTTATTATAAACCCTAGAGCAACTTTCAAAACAAAAAAGATACAGCTAACACGTTAACAAAAGAAACACGTTATAATAATACCAAATGTTCAATTAATATGAAAGAAAGCAGAAAAGGAGGAAAAAGGGAACAACAAATAGGTGAAAAAAATAGAAAACAAATAGCAAGATAATAGACTTAAACCTAATCATATCAATAATTACATTGTTGTAGTTTCTTACTTTTGTATGAAAAATCTTAAATCTTAATAATGGAGTTTATGTAGTCATGTGCCGCATAACAAGGTTTCGGTGATGGACCACATGTACGACTGCGGTCCCATAAGATTGTAGCATGTATTTTTACTGCACCTTCTCTATATTTAGATATGTTTAGATACACAAATATTTACCATTGTGTTACAGTTGCTTACAGATTCAATACAGTAATATGCTATATAGGTTTGTATCCCAGGAGCAATACCCTATAACTTAGGTACATAGCGGACTGTGTCATCTAGGTTTATGTGAGTACATGCTGATGTTTGCACAATGACAAAATCACCTAACAAAGCATTTCTCAGAACATATCCTTGTTGTTAAGTGACTGGTCACTATATATGCTGCATATTTTGGAAGGAAAAGACAAAGGGAAGGATTGCATTAAGTCAGCCTATCTAAGTAAGAAGGAAATCTAGGGGAGATTTTAGGGCAATTATGTGCTGGGTTGATATTAGACAAGGAGTTCCAGAGAAAACATGGCAAATATTGGATGTAAGGTAGAAGCAAAATGGTATAAGAAGAAGGGGAAGGGGTGAGGGTTAAGATTTTTCTAAAAAAGATAACTTGGGATGAAGCAAGTTGAATTACTATAAGAAAGAGTTGAGTCAGTGTATTAAAATCTCTAGATAATATTATAAACTGGAATAGTGCTTACTATTGATATGTATGTCTTAGGAAGACTTTTTAAAACTTGTTTTTGCTTTACTCTGAGGATTTTTTAACGCTGTAATACTGATTCATTTCATTTAATTATAGAATATCATTAAAATAAAAAGTATTAAAAAGTGTGATATGACCTTCATGTTGGCTCTTTCCAGTGGCTAACTTATTACCTCCGATAACAGTGAGAAGGTATTACAGGGCAAAAATTTAAGGCAGGAAAAAAATTAAACTATTTATTCCAGATTAAATAACAACTCCCATGTTATTTAATCGGGAACCCTTGGAAGGACTGAATAAAGAACTATATAAAGACCCAGGTTTTTTTGGTTTTTTTTGCTATCCCCTACCTGTCCCCCCCTCAAGTATTTTCCTGGTTCCATATGCATGTAAACAAAAAATAATTTTTGATAATATTGATAAAATCTGATACTTCAGTATCTTCTCCAGAAAATAACAGTTTTCTCATGTTCTTCATATCACATGTAGAAAGCTTGAATTTAGTACAGGCGCAAAGGACATACCTTTATAAATATATTAAAACTTACATTCTTTATTTTTCTCCTGACACATCAAATATTTGATAATAATGAAAATAATAACAATACTCACTTATTGAACCCTCATAATGTAAGTTACTGTGACAGGCTCTATGTACATTATCTCATTTCTTCACCAGTGCCTTTTCAGGTGAGTATTATTTCTCCCACATTGCAGGTAAGAAAAGTGAGGTACAGAGAAGTTCAGTGACTCATCCCTGGGCACTCGGCTCCAACATGGGCACCAACTCAGGTCCAGGTAATGCCAAAGTCCATGCTCATAACCACAACCTATGCTTCTCCTTACAGCCATTCTCCTAATAATAAATGCATGGGGATTTTCAAAGTCCAATTTTGGAATATAGTAAGAAAAAAATCAGATGCTCATTAAGCATAATTATCCCAAGCATATGAGAGTTTCAAGGATAACTTCGTAATAATAATAATTTTGTTCATAGATGAAGGAAGAAACTCCTGATTGACTTGAAAGAAACTAACATGAATTTGTTAAGCACCGACTATATACAAATCTTGGAAAACACTATTTCACATCATAATTTTTCCATAATATAACTTGGTCTTCTTAACATTCATTTCATTTTTTTTTTGCTCATTCAAAAATAACTTTTATTATTATCATATTTTGTTAGCACTTTACTTGTATTAATTCTGCCACCACCTCTATACATTATATAATATTGCTATTTCTCATTTTTTTATTATTATACTTTAAGTTCTAGGGTACATGTGCACAAAGTGCAGGTTTGTTACATATGTATACTTGTGCCATGTTGGTGTGCTGCACCCATCAACTTGTCAGCACCCATCAACTTGTCATTTACATCAGGTATAACTCCCAGTGCCATCCCTCCCCCCTCCCCTCTCCCCATAATAGGCCCCAGTGTGTGATGTTCCCTTTCCAGAGTCCAAGGGATCTCATTGTTCAATTCCCACCTATGAGTGAGAACATGTGGTGTTTGGTTTTCTGTTCTTGCGATAGTTTGCTGAGAATGATGGTTTCCAGCTGCATCCATGTCCCTACAAAGGACATGAACTCATCCTTTTTTATGGCTGCATAGTATTCCATGGTGTATATGTGCCACATTTTCTTAATCCAGTCTGTCACTGATGGACATTTGGGTTGATTCCAAGTCTTTGCTATTGTGAATAGTGCTGCAATAAACATACATGTGCATGTGTCTTTATAGCAGCATGATTTATAATCCTTTTGGGTATATACCCAATAATGGGATGGCTGGGTCATATGGTATTTCTAGTTCTAGATCCTTGAGGAATCGCCATACTGTTTTCCACAATGGTTGAACCAGTTTACAATCCCACCAACAGTGTAAAAGTATTCCTATTTCTCCACATCCCCTCCAGCACTTGTTGTTTCCTGACTTTTTAATGATTGGGCTTCATCCCTGGGATGCAAGGCTGGGTCAACATACACAAATCAATACACATAATCCAGCATATAAACAGAACAAAAGACAAAAAACACATGATTATCTCAATAGATGCAGAAAAGGCCTGTGACAAAATTCAACAGCCCTTCATGCTAAAAAGTCTCAATAAATTCGGTATTGATGGAACGTATCTCAGAATAATAAGAGCTATTTATGACAAACCCACAGCCAATATCATACTGAATGGACAAAAACTGGAAGCATTCCCTTTGAAAACTGGCACAAGACGGGGATGCCCTCTCTCACCACTCCTATTCAACATAGTGTTGGAAGTTCTGGCTAGGGCAATCAGGTAAGAGAAAGAAATCAACGGTATTCAGTTAGGAAAAGAAGAAGTCAAATTGTCCCTGTTTGCAGATGACATGATTGTATATTTAGAAAACCCCATCGTCTCAGCCCAAAATCTCCTTAAGCTGATAAGCAACTTCAGCAAAGTCTCAGGATACGAAATCAATGTGCAAAAATCACAAGCATTCCTATACACCAGTAACAGACAAACAGAGAGCCAAATCATGAATGAACTTCCATTCACAATTTCTTCAAAGAGAATAAAATACCTAGGAATCCAACTTACAAGGGATGTAAAGGACCTCTTCAAGGAGAACTACAAACCACTGCTCAGTGAAAAAAAAGAGGACACAAACAAACGGAAGAACATTCCATACTCATGGATAGGAAGAATCAATATCGTGAAAATGGCCATACTGCCCAAGGTAATCTATTGATTCAATGCCACCCCATTAAGCTACCAATGACTTTCTTCACAGAATTGGAAAACACTGCTTTAAAGTTCATATGGAACCAAAAAAGACCCCACATTGCCAAGACAATCCTAAGTCAAAAGAACAAAGCTGGAGACATCACGCTACCTGACTTCAAACTGTACTACAAGGCTACAGTAACCAAAACAGCATGGTACTGGTACCAAAACAGAGATATAGACCAATGGAACAGAACAGAGCCCTCAGAAATAATACCACACATCTACAGCCATCTGATCTTTGACAAACCTAAGAAAAACAAGAAATAGGGAAAGGATTCCCTATTTAATAAATGGTGCTGGGAAAATTGGCTAGCCATAAGTAGAAAGCTGAAACTGGATCCTTTCCTTACACCTTATACGAAAATTAATTCAAGATGTATTAGAGACTTAAATGTCAGACCAAAAACCCTAGAAGAAAACCTAGGTAATACCGTTCAGGACATAGGCATGGGCAAGGACTTCATGTCTAAAACACCAAAAGCAATGGCAACAAAAGCCATAACTGACAAATGCAATCTAATCAAACTAAAGAGCTTCTGCACAGCAAAAGAAACTACCATCAAAGTGAACAGGCAACCTACAGAATGGGAGAACATTTTTGCAATCTACTCATCCGACAAAGGGCTAATATCCGGAACCTACAAAGAACTCAAACAAATTTATGAGAAAAAAACAAACAACCCCATCAAAAAGTGGGCAAAGGATATGAATAGACATTTCTCAAAAGAAGACATGCATACAGCCAACAGGCACATGAAAAAATGCTCATCATCACTGGCCATCAGAGAAATGCAAATCAAAACCACAATGAGATACCATCTCACACCAGTTAGAATGGCAATCATTAAAAAGTCAGGAAACAACTTTAATTTCTAAGAAACCAAAATCTGTAAACTTTTCAGTCACGAAGATTACACATTTCAAAAGATCTTCTATTGTACTGCTTAGGTCAAAAAGTAAACTATAATAAGATCTCTTGTTTTCCACTCAATTCCAGTAAGAGAAAAACGCTTAGGATTTATAAAAATAATTATTTAAAACCCCACTATAGAACAAAAAAGCACATTGAAAGACAACCTTACTTTTCCCGTAAATCCAACAGCTTGTCAGAAGTGTAGGGAAAACTCAGTAGGCAAATATGAAATGTTTTTACCCTACCCAGTAGACCATGTACTGAAACCCTAAGACATAAAGCAACCCATCAAAGCAAGAATTGTCTAGGGAGAAGAACATGACCAGTATATCACTTAAGGCATTGGGCTTAAAATACTAAAGGTGAGGCAAGACTTTAGAAATACTCTGTGGCTGTTGTTAGAATTTGCTCAGAAACTGTGGTTTAGCACTCCAAAGTAGCTAGCTCCCTGAAGCTGCTTTAGGTTATCCCACTCTTCTCCTATCCTAGGAGCACTATGATTAAAGGGCTAAGAATCACAGGAAACATGACCCTGTTTATTCCTCTTCACCCTTGAAGTTCTATTTCTGGTAAGCATCATTGTGTACTATGACTAGGCCCCCCCGCAAAACAAACAAACAAACAAACAAACAAACAAACAAACCTCCCAAAAAACAGAAGGAAAAGAAAAGAAACTTTTCCAGCATTAAAGATGCAAATTTTGGTGACTTTTAATTTTGAATTAAATCAACTGGACAAGTCATATCATAAAATTCTTAATTTTACCAAATAATAATAGTAATTTATCAACATCATTGTTATGAAATGTTTAGTTGATTTGTAATATTTAGCATGTTTTTCTTTTCCGGTATTTGGTATGGAAATTGTGTTTACTCATTTTTCCTAATGATGATGAAATTTCATATCAACGTTGGGTTATAGTCCAAGTGCAGTAGCTCATGCCTGTAATCCCAGCACTTTCAGAGAGGCTGAGGCAGGAGGATTACTTAAAGCCAGTAGTTTAAGATCAGTCTAGACAACAAAGCAAGACCGTTACTCTACAAAAAAATTTTTAAACATTAGCCAGGCATGGTGGCGTGTTCCTGTAATCCCAGCTACTTGGGAGGTTGAGGGAGGGGGACCGCTTGAACCCAGGAGTTTGAGGCTGCAGTGAGCTATGATTGTGACACTGCACTCCACCCTTGGCGACAGAGTGAGACCCTGTCTTCATTTTGTTAATTTATTAAAATTAAAATTTTATTATAAATATAAACATTATAAAGAAGGCAACTATTTATTATAATTATATTATAATTATAAATATTATAAAGAAGGCATGCATACTTCTCATATTAAAAAAGTAATTATCATCTGGGCGCAATGGCTCATGCCTGTAATCTTAGCACTTTTGGGAGGCTGAGGCAGGTGGATCACTTGAGGTCAGGAGTTTGAAACCAGCTTGGCCAACATGGTGAAACCCTGTCTCTACTAAAAAAAAATACAAAAAAAAGTTAGCTGGGCATGGCAGCGGGTGCCTGTAATCACAGCTACTCGGGAAGCTGAGGCAGGAGAATTGCTTGAACTCGGGAGGCGGAGGTTGCAGTGAGCCGGGTTCACGCTACTGCACTCCAGCCTGGGCGACAACAGTGAAACTCTGTCTCAAATAAATTAAATTAAATTAAATTAAAAAATAAAAAAAGAAGTAATTATCAATCACCAGGAATTAATAAGCACATTTTTAGAAAGGCATTGTATTCTTAGCTTTATTACTAGCAACAAGTCTTGTATCTTAATATACACTGTGGCTTTGGGTCTGGCCAGAAGTAACAGAGTATTTTTACTCAGTGCTCAGTTTCATCTTCAAAATGGTCCTCAGACAAAAAAGTCAAAGACATCAGTGCCAGCTCAGAGTGGTGGAAGTTGAATACTTTTTTTTTTTCTTTTATTTGACAGAGCTTTGCTCTTGTTGCCCAGGCTGGAGTGCAACGGCATGATCTTGGCTAACTGCAACTTCTGCTTTGCAGGTTTGAGCGATTCTCCTCCCTAAGCCTCCCAAGTAGCTGGGATTACAGGCGTGGGCTACCACGCCTGGGTAATTTTGTATTTTTAGTAGAGACGGGGTTTCTCCATGTTGGGTCAGGCTGGTCTTGAACTCTCAACCTCAGGTGATCTGCCTGCCTTGAACTCCCAAAGTGCTGGGATTACAGGTGTGAGCCACCACACCTGGCCTCAAATTTTATTCTTAAAAATAAAGCAGGGTTAGAGGTCAGAATTCTTCAATAGTAAAAGATTCTTTGAAAGAGAGCCTTCAATTGAATATGACCCATCTAACTATCTTATTTATGTTTGATGATGTAAGGGGGAAAAAGTGTTATCCCAGGGGAAACTTTTGAAAGCTGTCATAATATTACTGTAAACATGTTCATATATACATACATCAGTACCCAAAATGTAAGTAGGGTATGTTCAATAGAATTCCTGTCTTCTAGGAATTTAAATGTCAAAGTTGCTATTATTGATGCAAGCTAACAAGTAAACATAAAAAATAGCAAAACATTTATAGTTTACCTAAGTTCAGTGACCAACTTTGAGTTTTTGTGATGTGGAAATATGCTATAATTTTCTGACTCCCACTGTGGAGTTAAGTCTTCTACAGCACCCCCTTGCAGAGAATTAGCTAGCATTTTTAAGATTGTGGTGTACTAAAAGCTTTGAAAAAATAGCCTCAGCTATAGGCTTTCTAAGTATTTTACCCAATGTTGCATTAGATAAGAAACATCTTTTTTTATTCCTTCCTGAGAACACTCTTGAAAGAAACCTGTAAAAGTTGAAAAAGGCATACTCGTTGGAAATTGCTCTTGATCTTAGGAAATAGTGTCTATTATGTGTAAAAATATGACCAACTTGTGAACATGTCTGTGATATGAAAATAAATACAAGGCAAATATTTCTATTTATAAGGAGAAAAACACTCTCATAATCACATTGATTCAGTTTATAAAACTTCTTGCTATCAAGCTAATTAAATAAGCTACATAACCATAATCTAATTTTGTTGAAATGAAAGACAGTATTCTAAAAGGAATTGAGGCCAGGCATGGTGGCTCATGTCTGTAATTCCAGCATTTTGGGAGGCTGAGGCTGGTGAATAACTTGAGGTCAGGAGTTTGAGACTAGCCTGGCCAACTTGGCTAAACTCCATCTCTGCTAAAAATACAAAACAATTAACTAGGCACGGTGGCGCTCACCTGTAATCCCAGATACTCAGAAAGCTGAGGTGGGAGATCGCTTGAACTGGGGAGGTGGAGGCTACAGTGAGCTGAGATCACGCCACTGCACTCCAAACTACTCAATAGGCTGAGGTGGGAGAATCTCTTGAGCCCAGGAGTTTGGGGTCAGCCTGGGCAACTTAGTGAGACCCAGTCTCTTAAAAAAAAAAGAAAGAAAGAAAGTTGAAACTTTACAAATAATATGGTTCTACTTTAGATGTCTCTCAATAGAGAGTCTATAAAATATAACTTATGAAGAAACTTAATAAGATCATAGGTTTTAAACAGAAATGCGCTTGTAAAAGATTAGAAGTTATAAGTACACAAGTACACTGTAAATGACATTAGTTATATTTTAGTTGTATTTTTTTTTGAGACAGAGTTTCGCTCTCATTGCTCAGGCTAGTGTGCAGTGGCTCGATCTTGGCTCACTGCAACCTCCACCTCCCAGGTTCAAGCGATTCTCCTGCCTCAGCCTCCTAAGTAGCTGGGATTACAGGTGCCCACCACCACACCTGGCTAATTTTTGAAGTTTTCGTAGAGACTTTCACCATGTTGGCCAGGCTGGTCTCGAACTCCTGACCTCAAGTGATCTTCCTGCCTCGGCCTCCCAGTGTTGGGATTACAGGCGTGAGCCACTGTGCCCAGCCATATTTCAGATTTACTAGTGATTGCTTTGATAATTACTTTCTTGTGTGTAAATTTTAAGTAATGTTACTTTTTTTCTGTTTCTGTGAATTATAGTAAATAATTGATCAATTAAACATTTATTTACTTTTCTTTGTGCCAGGGATTGTACTATGAATATGACACATGCCTTCAAAAAATAGATACATAAACAAATGGTAGCAGTACAACAATATGAGTGCTACATAGTATTATGCACACGCTGCTGTGGAAACACAGAGGAAGCAAAGCCTCTCTAATTCTGTGAGGTAGAGTGGAGGTTGGAATACTGAGGCATTATTAGGGAAGGCTTCTCAGAGCAGGTGAGGAATATTGAAGAGAACGGAATATTGAAGAGAAATTATTTGCCAATCAGGTAACTGGGGGGGGGGGGGGGGGGGGGGGGGGGGGGAAGGCATTTAACCGGAGAGTTCAGTAAGTCTAAAAGCTTTGGACTCTAGCTCTCATGGTAAGTATGACGGTAACAAATGTTTAGCGAAAGTTTAGTATGGCTGGGGCAGAGAGACCTATACTGAGAGGTTGGTAATTGATTTCACTTTATTTCTTATCCTCCACATCAACATTTGTCAAGTCCTCTTGTTTCTATCTCAGAAATATCTCTGGAATATGGCTACTATCCCTAATTCCATCTCCACTGTGCCTGCTCACTCCAAGCCACTATCATCTCTAACTGGAACCATTGCAATAGCTTCCTTTATAGGTGTTTCTGCTGTCACTTTTACTCCCACTAAGAATAATCATTTAAAAAAAAATCAGAAGCCAGGCGCAGTGGCTCACATCTGTAATCCCAGCACTTTGAGAGGTCAAGGCAGGTGGATCACCTGAGGTCAGGAGTTTGAGACCAGCCTGGTCAATGTGGTGAAACCCTGTCTACTCTAAAAATACAAAAATTAGCCAGGTGTGGTGGTGCGCACCTGTAATTCCAAGTACTTGGGAGGCTGAGGCAGGAGAATGGGTTGAACCTGGGAGATGGAGGTTGCAGTGAGCCGAGATCAAGCTGCTGCACTCTAGCCTGAGCAACGAGAGCAAAACTCTGTCTCAAAAAAAAAAAAAAAAAAAAAAAAAAAAAAAAAATCAGATACAGTTAGTCCTAATTATGGCTCTATGTAACACGGCTTCAGCCTGTCTGCTGCTCATGTCCTTTATAGCATGTATCTTAATCATACTAATTAGTTAACTTTTTCATTTTTAGTTTTACTGACTGCTAGACTGTGAACTTTAAGGAAAGCCATGCTTGTTTATATTCCCAGTGTTTAGCGCAGAACAGAAACAAATAAGAAGAGAAGGAAGGGAAAGGGAAAGATAAAAAGAGATACAATGATTAAATGTAATGTAGTATTTTAAATGAGATTCAAGGAAAGAAAACAGATTAAAAACTAAGGAAATCTAGATAAAGTATGGACTTTAGTTAATAACAATGTGTCAATATTGGTTTTTTAGCTGTGATAAATGTACCATACTAATGTAAAATGTTAATAATAAGGGAAAACTGCATTCAAAATATAAAGAATCCTCTATAATACCATTGCAACCTTTTTGTAAATGTAGAACTATTCTAAAATTACCGGTTTATTTAAAAGAAGGAGGAAAGAAAGGAGAAGTAGGCAGTATACAGCTGAGGAAGTGGGCAGGGGTCAGTTAAGAAGTTTCTCATATGTCATGCTAATAAGTTTGACTTTTTCTGAAGTGAGAGAATGAAATAATTAGATTTGTATTTTAGAAAATTTAACTTTAATGCAAGGATTGGCGTACTTTTCTCTTAAAGGACCAGGTAGTCAATATTTTAGAACTGTGTGCCGTATCAGTTCCTGAGCTTGACGTAATAAAATGACCATGACTTTAGTGGCTTAAAACAACCAAAATTTATTTTCCCACAGTTCTGGAGACCAAGAGTCCAAAATCAAGGTGTTGGTAAGGCTGCACTGCCTCCAGAAGCTCGAAGGGAAGACGAGGTTCCTTGTGTCTTCCAGGTGTTCCTTGGCTTTCTTGACTTGTGGCCACTTTACTCCGATCTCTGCCTTCATCTTTACATTGCCTTTGACTCCGTGTGTGTCTTCTGTGTGTTTCTTTTAAAGACAGTTGTTGTTAAATTTAGGGCCTACTTGGGTAATCCAGGATGATCTCATCTCAAGATTCTAATTTAATTATATCTGAAAAGACATTTTTCCAAATAAGTTAACATTCTGAGGTCCCAGAAACTTGGAGGTGAACATATCTTTTTGGGGCCATCACTCAACCCACTTCACAGGCCATGTAGTTACTGAGTTGAAACTACTCAGTACAGTAGCGCTAAAGCAGCCATAGACAATACATACATGAAAGAGTGTGACTATGTTCCAAAAAACTTTTATGGCCTGGCTTTCATCTACAAGCTATAGTTTGTTGATTCCTAATGGCAGTATAGAGGAAAAATTGGAAGACAGCAAATGAAGGCAGTTAAACAAGTTAGGAGGGAATTATAATGGTAGCCATTAAGGATGAGGAAGATTAGAATAAGACAATGGCAATAGAGGAGAGGGAAAGGAATTGAGAGTTAGTGAATAGAATCAACAAGAGTGGGTGATAGATTGCAGGGGATGGATAATTAAAGTTCATTAGAGAGGTGGGAATTATGAGTCACATAGTGGATCAACACTTCCAGCTTTTCAAAAGTACAACTTGAGACTCTCTACTTCCATTGCTTGAGAAATATTATCAAGACAAGTTTGTGTAACCCACACAGATGAGTACTGAAAAATAGAAGGGTTCAAAAAATGTTAAGATATTTTATTGTATAGCCAGACATATAGTGTAAAGGATATTTTGAGGTCAGAGAAGACAATAATTAGCCAGTTGGTTTATTTCTTTTTTTTTTTTTTTTTGAGATGGAGTTTTGCTCTGTTGCCCAGGCTGGAGTGCAGTGGTGAAATCTCAGCTCACTGCAAACTCCACCTCCCGGACTCAGGTGATTCCCTGCCTTAGCCTCCTGAGTAGCTGGAATGACAGGCATGCACCACCACACCCAGCTAATTTTGTATTTTTAGTAGAGATAGGGTTTCACCATGTTGGCCAGGCTGGTCTCAAACTCCCGACCTCAGGTGATCCGCCGGCCTCGGCCTCCCAAAGTGCTGGGATTACAGGCATGAGCCACCACGCCTGCCTAGTTTATTTCTTAGAGGAACAAGACAGATCTGGCAAGAGGCCGAATAGGAACAGCTCCAGTCTGCAGCTCCCGGTGAGACTAATGCAGAAGGCAGGTGATTTCTGCATTTCTTACTGAGGTACCCGGTTCATCTCACTGGGACTGATTAGACCGTGGGTGCAGCCCACAGAGGGTGAGCAGAAGCAGGGTGGGGCGTCACCTCACCTGAGAAGTGCAAGGAGTAGGGGAGCCTCCCTTCTCCAGCCAAGGGAAGCTGTAAGGGACTATGCTATCAGGCCCAGATACTATGCTTTTCCCAGTTTTGCAACCCGCAGACCAGGAGATTCCCAGGGCCCTGGGCGGCTGTTTGAGCAGACACTGAGCTAGCTGAAGTTTTGTTTTGTTTTTTGGTTCTTTTTCCCATAGCCCAGTGGTGCCCGGAACCCCAGCGAGACAGAACCGTTCACTCCCCTGGAAAAGGGGCTGAAGCCAGGGAGCCCAGCAAGCTAAGAACCACCAGCTTGAAATTCTTACCGCCAAGAATTTCAGTCTGAAGTAGACCTGAGACAATTAAGCTTGGTTGGGGGAGGAGCGTCCACCATTACTGAGGCTTGAGTAAGCGGTTTTCCTCTCACAGTGTTAAGGAAGCTGCTGGGAAGTTTGGGGGACCTGAAAGCAGCAGGACAAAGTGGCTGTGGCCAGACTGCCTCTCTAGATTCCTCCTCACTGGGCAGGGCATCTCTGAAAGAAAGGCAGCAGCACCAGTCAGGGGCTTATAAATAAAACTCCCATCTCCCTGGGACAGAGCACCTGGGTTTGGGGTGTGGGCGACTGCCGACGCAGCTTCAGCAGACTTAAACGTTCCTGCCTGGTGGTTCTGAAGAGAGCAGCAGATCTCCCAGTACCACGCTTGAGCTCTGCTAAGGGACAGACTGCCTCCTCAAGTGGGTCCCTGACCCTCATGCCTCCTGACTGGTTGATACCTCCCAGCAGGGGTCAGCAGACAACTCATACAGGAGAGCTTCAGCTGACACCCAGAGGCGGGTGCCCCTCTGGGAGGAAGCTTTCAGAGGAAGGACTATGCAGAAATCTTTGCTGTTCTGCAGCCTCCACTGGTGATACCCAGGCAACAGGGTCTGGAGTGGACCTCCAGCAAACTCCAGCAGACCTGCAGTAGAGGGGCCTGACTGTTAGAAGGAATACTGACAAACAGAAAGCAATAACATCAACATCAACAAAAAGGACACCACCTCAAAAACCCCATCCAAAGGCCATCAGCATCAAAGATCAAAGCTAGATAAATCCACGAACATGAAGAAAAACCAGTGCAAAAATACTGAAAATTCCAAAAACCAGAACCCCTCTTTTCCTCCAAATGATTGCAGCTCCTCTCCAGCAAGTTCACAAAACTGGATGGAGAATGAGTTTGACAAATTGACAGGAGTAGACTTCAGAAGATGGGTAATAACAAACTCCTCTGAGCTAAAGGCACATGTTTTAACCCAATGCATGGAAGCTAAGAACCTTGATAAAAGGCTACAGGAACTGCTAACTAGAATAAACAGTTTAGAGAAGAATATAAATGACCTGATGGAATAGAAAAACACAGCATGAGAACTTTGTATAGCATACACAAGTATCAATAGCCGAATCAATCAAGTAGAATAAAGGATATCAGAGATTGGAGATCAACTTAATGAAATAAACCGTGAAGACAAGATTAGGGAAGAAAGAGTAAAAAAGAATGAACAAAGATGCCAAGAAATGTGGGACTATGTGAAAAGACCAAACCGATGATTGAAAGTGACAGGGAGAATGGAATCAAGTTGGAAAACACACTTTAGGATATTATCCAGGAGAACTTCTCCAACCTAGCAAGATAGGCCAACATTCAAATTCAGGAAACACAGAGAACACCACTAAAATACTGGTGAGAAGAGCAACCCCAAGACACATAATCATCAGATTCTCCAAGGTTGAATTGAAGGAAAAAATGTTAAGGGCAACCAGAGAGAAAGGTCAGGTTACCTACAAAGGGAAGCCTATTAGACTAACAGCAGATCTTTCTGCAGAAACCCTACAAGCCAGAAGAGAGGGGGGTCAATATTCAGTATTCTTAAAGAAAATAATTTTCAATCCAGAATTTCATATCCAGTCAAACTAAGCTTCATAAGCGATAAATTGACGAAAGTAGGTGAAGGAAAAAGGAAATCCTTTACAGACAAGCAAATGCTGAGGGATTTTGTCACTACCAGGCCTGCCTTACAAGAGCTCCTGAAGGAAGCACTAAATATGAAAAGAAAAAACTGGTACCAGCCACTGCAAAAACATACCAAAATATAAAGACCAATGACACTATGAAGAAACTGCATCAACTAATGTGCAAAATAACCAGCTAACATCATGATAACAGGAGCAAATTCACACATAACAATATTAACCTTAAATGTAAATGGGCTAAATGCCCCAGTGAAAAGACACAGACTGGCAAATTGGATAAAGAGTCAAGACCCATTGGTGTGCTGTATTCAGGAGACCCATTTCATATGCAAAGACACACATAGGCTCAAAATAAAGGGATGGAGGAATATTTACCAAGCAAATGGAAAGCAAAAATAAAGCAGGGGTTGCAATTCTAGTCTCTGATAAAACAGACTTTAAACCAACAAAGATCAAAAAAGACAAAGAAGGGCATTACATAATGGCAAAGGGATCAATTCAACAAGAAGAGCTAACTATCCTAAATATATATGCACCCAACACAGGAGCACCCAGATTCATGAAGTAAGTTCTTAGAGACCTATAAAGAGACTTAGACTCCCACACAATAATAGTGGGAGACCTTAACATCCCACTGTCAATATTACACAGATCAACAAGACAGACAACAAGGATATTCAGGACTTGAACTCAACTCTGGACCAAGTGGACCTAATTGACATAATCCATGACATAAACAGAACTCTCAACCCCAGATCAACAGAATATACATTATTCTCAGCACCACATAGCACTTGTTCTAAAATAAGCCACATGATTGGAAGTAAAAGACTCCTTAGCAAATGCAAAAGAACAGAAATCATAACAAACAGTCTCGTAGACAACAATGCAATCAAATTACAACTCAGGATTAAGAAACTCACTGAAAACTGCACTACTACATGGAAACTGAACAACTGCTCCTGAATGACTACTGTGTAAATAACGAAATTAAGGGAAAAATAAGTAAGTTCTTTGTAACCAGTAAGAACAAAGACGCAATGTACCAGAATCTCTGGGACACAGCTAAAGCAGTGTTCAGAGGGAAATTCATAGCACTAAATATCCACATCAGAAAGCTGGAAAGATCTAAAATCCTTTAAGTGTGTCCTGAATTACAATTAAAAGAACTAGAGAAGCAAGAGGAAACAAATTCAAAGGCTAGCAGAAGGCAAGAAATAACTAAGATCGAACAAAACTCAAGGAGATAGAGACACGAAAAACCCTTCAAAAAATCAATGAATCCAGGAGCTGGTTTTCTGAAAAGATTAACAAAATATATAGACTGCTAGCCAGACTCATAAAGAAGAAAAGAGAGAAGAATCAAATAGACACAATAAAAAATGATAAAGGGGATATCACCAATGATCCCAAGAAATACAAACTACCATCAGAGAATACTATAAACACCTCTATGCAAATAAACTAGAAAATCTAGGAGAAATAAAAAATTCCTGGACATATACACCCTCCCAAGGCTAAACCAGGAAGAAGTTGAATCCCTGAATAGACCAGTAACAAGTTCTGAAATTGAGGCAGTAATTAATAACCTACCAACCGAAAAATGCCCAGCACCAGACGGATTCACAGCCTAATTCTACCAGAGGTATAAAGAGGAGCTGGTACTGTTCCTCCTGAAACTATTCCAAACAATAGAAAAACAGGGACTCCTCCTTAACTCTTTTTATGAGACCAGCATCATCCTGATACCAAAACCTGGCAGAGACACACACGCAAAAAAGAAAATTTCAGCTCAGTATCCCCAATGAACATCAATGTGAAAATCCTCAATAAAATACTGGCAAACTGAATCCAGCAGCACATCAAAAAGCTTATCCACCATGATCAAGTTGGCTTCATCCCTGGGATGCAAGGCTGGTTCAACATACACAAATCAATAAATGTAATTCATCACGTAAAAAGAACCAATGACAAAAACCACGTGATTATCTCAATAGATGCAGAAAAACCCTTTGACAAAATTCAACACCTCTTCGTGTTAAAAACACTCAGTAAACTAGGTATTGATGGGACACATCTCAAAATAATAAGAGCTATTTATGACAAACCCACAGCCAATATTATAATGAATGGGCAAACGCTGAAAGCATTCCCTTCGAAAATTGGCACAAGACAAGGAAGCCCTCTCTTACCAGTCCAATTCAACATAGTATTGGAAATTCTGGCCAGGGCAATCAGGCAAGAGAAAGAAATAAAGCGTATTCAAATAGGAAGAGAGGAAGTCAAATTGCCTCTGTTTGCAGATGACATGATTATATATTTAGAAAGCCCCATCATTTCAGCCCCAAAACTCCTTAAGTTGATAAGCAACTTCAGCAAAGTCTCAGGATACAAAATCAATGTGCAAAAATCACAAGCATTCCTATACACCAATAACAGACAAACAGAGAGCCAAATCACGAATAAACTCCCACTCACAATTGCTACAAAGAAAATAAAATACCTAGGAATACAACTTAAAAGAAATGTGAAGGACCTCTTCAAGAAGAACTACAAACCACTACTCAAGAAAATAAGAGAGGACAGAAACAAATGGAAAAACATTCCATGCTCATGGATAGGAAGAATCAATATCATGAAAATGGCCATACTGCCCAAAGTAATTTATAGATTCAATGCTTTTCTTATCAAGCTACCATTGACTTTCTTTACAGAATTAGAAAAAACTACTTTAAATTTCATATGGAACCAAAAAAGAGCCTGCATAGCCAAGACAATCCTAAGCAAAAATAACAAATCTGGAGGCATCACACTATCTGACTTCAAACTATACTACAAGGCTACAGTGACCAAAACAGCATGGTTCTGGTACCAAAACAGATATATGGACCAACAGAACAGAACAGAGGCCTCAGAAATAACACCACACATTTACAACCATCTGATCTTTGACAAACCTGACCAAAAAAAGCAATGGGGAATGGATTGTCTATTTAATAAATAGTGCTGGGAAAACTGGCTAGCCATATGCAGAAAACTGAAATGGGACCCCTTCCTTACACCTTATACAAAAATTAACTCAAGATAGATTAAAGACTTAAATGTAAAACCTAAAACCATAGAAACCCTAGAAGAAAACCTAGATAATACCATTCAGAACATAAACACGGGCAAAGACTTTGTGACTAAAACACCAAAAGCAATGGCAACAAAAGCCAAAATTGACACATGGGATCTAATTAAACTAAAGAGTTTCTGCACAACAAAAGAAACTATCACCAGCGTGAGCAGGCAACATACAGAATGGGAGAACATTTTTGCAATGTTCTAATTGCAAAGGTCTAATATCTAGAATCTACAAGGAACTTAAGCAAATTTACAAGAAAAAAACAACCCCATGAAAAAGTTGGCAAAGGATATGAACAGATGTTTCTCAAAAGAAGACATCTATGCAGACAACTAACATATGAAAAAGAGCTCATCATCACTGATTATTAGAGAAATGCAAATAAAAACCACAATAAGATACCATCTCACACCAGTTAGAATGGCAATCATTAAAAAGTCAGGACACAACTGGAGATGCTTTTCTCCAGTTGCAGATGCTGGAGAGGATGTGGAGAAATAGGTATGCTTTTACACTGTTGGTGGGAGTGTAAATTAGCTCAACCATTCTGGAAGACAGTGTGGCGATTCCTCAAGGATCTAGAACCAGAAATACCATTTGACCCAGCAATCCCATTACTGGGTATATACCCAAAGGATTTTAAATCATGCTGCTATAAAGACACATGCACACGTATGTTTATTGTGGCACTATTCACAATAGCAAAGACTTGGAATCAACCTAAATGTCCATCAGTGACAGACTGGATTAAGAAAATGTGGCACATATACACCATGGAATACTATGCAGCCATAAAAAAGGATGAGTTTGTGTCCTTTGTAGGGACATGGATGCAGCTGGAAACCACCATTCTCAGCAAACTATCGCAAGAACAGAAAACCAAACACCACATGTTCTCACTCATAGGTGGGAATTGAACAATGAGGTCCCTTGGACTCTGGAAGGGGAACATCACACACCGGAGCCTATTATGGGGAGGGGGGAGGGGGGAGGGGGGAGGGATGGCATTGGGAGTTATACCTGATGTAAATGACAAGTTGATGGGTGCAACACACCAACATGGCACAAGTATACATATGTAACAAACCTGCAAGTTGTGCACATGTACCCTAGAACTTAAAGTATAATAATAAAAAAAAAGAAAGTAAATAATAAAGGCCAAATGACATTGAAAACAAACAAACAAACAAACAAAAAGAATATTACATGCTTTTGCTAATTTAATCTTCATAATGTTGTGATCTTTTTAGAGATTTATAACCCTCATTATAATATGGCCAAATTGAGAACAGGACACCAAGTAACTTATCCAAAATTACATCATTTTTTAACCTTCTTACAACAGTAAGATTTGAAATTAACTTGACAGTAACTCTGGCTGCAGAATCTATGCTCATAAACACTAAGCAGCATATCTCCTTGTGCAGAGAGCAATAACCTTGCACTGTCTACACTATCTAATGCTCTAAGCAATAGCCATAAGTGGCCATGAGCACTTGAAGTGTGGCCGTTCAGATTTCAGGTGTGCTGTAAGTGTAAAATACACATCAGATTTTGAATATTTAATTCAATAGATAATGTGAAAATGTAAAATATTTCATCAGTGATTTTGACAATGATTACATGTGGAAATAATATTTGGGATATACTGATGTTATTATTGTTAAATGTTATAACATGTTAATGTTAATAAGATGTTATTAATATTAAAATTAATTTTACTTGTTTAAAAAATGTGGCACATATATGGAATAGTATGCGGCCATAAAGAAGAATGAATTCCTGTCCTTTTCAGGGATGTGGATGAAGCTGGAAACCGTCATTCTCAGCAAACCAACACAGGAACAGAAAACCAAACACCATATATTCTCACTCACAAGTGGGAGTTGAACAGTGAGAACACATGGACACAGGGAGTGGAACATCACACACCAGGGCCTGTTGGGGGGTGGGGAGCAAGGGGAGGGAGAGCATTAGGACAAGTATCTAATGCATGTGGGGCTAAAACCCTAGATGACGGGTTGATGGGTGCAGCAAACCACCATGGTACATATACACCTATGTAACAAACCTGCATGTTCTGCACATGTATCCCAGAACTTGAAGTATAGTAAATAAATTTTTTTAAAAAGAAGGAACAAGACAATGCTAGGAAAAATGTCCTTTCTTATTAAAGACATCAGTGTGTAAATAGTTCCCCCCATCATGCAAAGAGTAAGATGGCTGAGGTTATTATTTATAATTTATATGTATATATCCACTTACAGTTTATAAAGTTCTGGCATAATACATCATGTCATTTGATCCTCACATCTCTGAGGTAAGGAGGACAGATATTATTATTATACCTAAAGCAATGAAAAGTTAAGTAATATGTTCAAGGTCAAACAGATAGCAAACAATTGTGTGCAGATGCATTCTGGTTTCCTTATTTCAAATCTTGGGCTATTTCTTTTGCACTGTCTATGAAATTGGATCAGAGAGCTGTGACAATGTGTGGCCCATAAAGCTGGGTTGGTCAGCATGACCAGGAAGATAAAGATGAGATTAATGAGCTTCTTAACTAGGCAGCTGGGGTGGCCTTCCAGCTGTCCTTAAAGGGCAGGTGGCCAAAGAAAAAATTGCAGCCTTGAGAGCAAAAGTAGAACGCAGCATGGGCCGAAATGATGAGAGAAACTGGACCCAGACCAGCGTTACAAAAATTATGGAGTGCGGAGATAAAGCAGGAATGTCATGAATGTAACCCAAAAGAATGGGTGCCAAACTCGCCGGTGCAGCAGTTACTTGCAGAGCTTGTTAGCAATGTAGCTTCTCCAGCTGTAATTTAGGATTTCAGCTTAGAACTGAGTCTGCTGATTCAGCCAGTCTGGGCTGGGGGTGGGAGGACATAAAGAACCCCCTTTCCCACCCTAGAAAATCTGATAGGGAACATCCATTAAATAAGCCAGAGATAAAAGCAGCAGAAAACATCTACAGAGATTTTTAATGTTAGGGTAGCAAAATGTTGGCAATATAATAACATATTTTTAAGAAAAAGCAGAGGGAGTCTAAGTCTCTTTTAGAAAGTAATTTAATAATATTTGTTAACACCTGCCTTGTGCACAGTAATAAGCTAGATACTAGGAGTGCAGAAGTGAGTAAGAAATTAAGACAGACTTGGTCCTCATTCTCAGGGAGCTTACACTGCAGATGGAAGACTGATATTAAATAATTATATAATTATTGTATAATGTTTTATTATGCAACAGTATGATTGTAACAATGGAGGATGTCAAAACAGGGACAGACAACAGGGGAGCCTGACTCTGGGAGATCAGGCAAGAACCATCCCCTGAGGAAAGAGCATATGATTTCAGATCTGAAGAATTAGCTGTACTGGTCAAGAAAAGGGGATGAGGAGGACAAAATAGGTACCCCAGTAGAATATTAATTTGCTGCTTCAAAAAATATTTACTGAGAACCCACAATGTGCCAAGTATTCTTCAGTTCCAGAATACAGCATTAAATAAGAGGAATAAACATTGAGCTTTATATCCCAGTTTATGAAATAAGACAAAATTTTAAAAATTACTAAACAGGAAATCAGCTGATAATAATAATATTGGAAGATTTCAGTTCTCCTCAAATCAATCTGTTGACTCAATGCAATGCCAATAAAAATCCCCGTGAGACTATGCCTGTAGTGCCAGTTACTCTGGAGGTTGAGGCAGGAGAAGAGTTTGAACCTGGGAGGTGGAGAACCAAGACTGTGCCACTGCACTCCAGCCTGAGTGACAGAGACTGTCTTTAAAAAAAAAAAAAAAAAAAAAAAAAAAAAAAAGAGGAATTAGTTAGGGTGTGGAGCAATTAGTGAAAGTGTAAACTGGTACAACCATTTTGAAAAATAGCTTGGCAGTACCTGCTAAAACTGAATATGTGCATGTTGCATGACCCAGAGATTCTGCTCCCAGTTATAAACCAAACAGAGATACATTCATAAATGCACTAAGAAACATGTGTATGGATGTTCACAGCAACATTATTTGTAATAGCTCCCAAACAGGAACAACCAAAATATCCATCAGCAAAAGAATGCTTAAACAAATTTGGTTTATTCTTAAATTGGAACACTAGACAGCAATGAAAGTCAACAAATCTACTACATAAAACAGTCATAAGCATGAAGGTAATATTGAGCAAAGGAAGGCTGTAACATAAGAGTACATATCATATGATTCAATTTATTTAAAGTTCAAGTACAGGCAACATTAATTTATGGAAGTCGTATTTGGAGGGAGATTATTTTATTTCTTGATTGTGGAATGGGATGGGAATATAAGAGTGTTCACTTCATAAAAAATCATGAAGTTATATACTTAGGATTTTTGTACTTTTCTGTATGTAGGTGTGTTATAACTCAATTAAAGCATTTGCTTAAGAATTAAGACCATCCAAATCTCTAAATCTCTCTCCTTAGTGAGAAGGCATTGGTGACTATAACCTGAATAGCAACGTATTAAGAAAAATTAGTAGCAGAAATTATTAGAGTTAAACATTTCAGAAAAAGTGTTTAAAATTTATCTTTTGTGTGATTTAATTAATTTCACACCTTACTGTTATTCTAACATCCCAATTAGAAGATATTCAAGTATAACTGAAGAAAAATTACATGGTGTACTAGGGTAGGTGAAGCTACAATGTGGTAACAATGTTCTCCCCTCCCCTTCACCACCCTGCTCCCAAATCTCAATGGCTTAAAACAGCAATAGTTTATTTCTCGCACTTAACAGTCTAATGAGATGTTTGACAGGTGGCTTTCCACTTGACGGTTCAGGGACTCAGGCTCTTTCTGTCTCACAATTCTGCTGTCTTCTAGGATCTTGAGTTCCTCCTGGATCCTCTCTATCTGGACAGCCAAGGAGCAAATAGAAAGTGGAAAAGACACACTATTTGTTAACCGCCTTGGCCCCGGGATGACACATCCCTTCTAATCACACAGTAAGAATTAGCCTCTTGACCCTGTAAAAGACAGTGGGACTGGGAAATGTGGTAAATCCTGTGCAGAGGAAGAACAAACACATTTAGTGAGGCTCCTGATATCTCTGACATATCTGGAACCCAAGACAGACCATGAGGTCACTAGAGAAATGCTCAGCAAAGAGCTGCCAGGGAATGGGCATTCTAACAGAGAGAGTTACAAAATGGCATCTTAGTCAGGAATCTTGTTGCATTCAGAGATTTAAAAAAGAAGTCGGAAAAGGAACAGCCTTTCATGATTTGAGAGAAAGAGGTTTTGTGAGGGAGATATCAATTAGAAGAAAAATTGAGATGGAACTTCTTTTGTATTAGAGGAAGAAATATATGAAGATTAATATTTGAAGCAGACTGTTGGGAAGTTAGTGAATTCATGAGATACTGTACAGGTCAGTGAGACTTTAAGGAGAGGGAAACAAAACAGAGAGACAAGGCAGGCAGGACTATAAAATATTTTGCATTCTTTTGCCCTCAAGAGTAAGGAAGTCAAGAATATGGTACATATTTCACCAAAAAAGGGTGAAATTCTCAGAGGAAAACCTCAGGCTTTTACCCACTTCCCAACATCCCTGACAATGGAAACTGTCCTTAATGGTAATAATTATAATAAAGAAAAATGTGTAGGAAACAGTAATTAGACTCTGATGTGAATGCCACCTCCTGGAGTTGTTCAAAATGGTGTTCCTGACCACTTAGCTTTACTTTGGACTGAGAATAAGTGCATGGGGTTTGTGTCTCAGAAAATAAGGTCAAGAGATGAAAAATGTGAATTATTTTAAGACAGTTAATTTTGGTCTTCTCATGTAAGAGAGCTATTGGGAATCAAGCATATCTGTTATTTCTTCTGTCAACCTTGGTCAAAGTTGCTGTAGACAATAACTTGTGTCTACATTGTCTGTGTGCCTAATCAACTCACATAGCTGCCTGGAAGGAATCTTACACTTGGAATGACAGGTGCACATTCTTCTGGTGCCCTGTGTGAAAGCACAGGGAATTGTAGAATCTGCTGCTTTGACTATTCTCCCTGTCCTTATTACCACCTAGAAGAACTGAGACTGAACTCAAGGTGTATTAGGATAAGGCTAGCCTGCTGAAACAAAGACACATACATAAATTCAGTTTTTTTTTAATTTTTATTTTTTTTTAAGGAAGGTGTATTAGTCCACTCTCACACTGCTATAAAGAAACACCCGAGGTTGGGTAATTTATAAAGGAGAGAGGCTTAATTGACTCAGTTTCACATGGCTGAGGAGGATTCAGGAAATTTAACAATCATGGCAGAAGGCAAAGGAGAAGCAGGCACCTTCTTCACAGGGTGACAGGACGGAGTGAGTGCGGGCAGGGGAAATGCCAGATTCTTATAAAACCATTGGATCGTTTGAGACTCACTCACTGTCATAAGAACAGCATGAGGGAAACTGTACCCATGATCCAATTATCTCCACCTAGTCCTGCCCTTGACAAGTGGGGGTTTTGGGGATTACAATTCAAGATAAGATTTTGGGTGAGAACACAGCCAAACTATATCAGAAGTAAAGGTTTGTTCCACCCAAGTAATAGTCTGCTGTGATTGTCCCATGCTGGCAGACAGCCCTTCTGATGGTGATAATTTAAGGACCCATGTTTCATCCATCGTGTTGTACTGTCATCCCTGGGGCACTGCTGCCATCTGCATGGTTAAAACTGGGTCACTGTGAGTTCTCACTGGTGGGAAAGAGAATGTATCTGAATGTCTGAATCAGAAGCGACACACTTCACTTTCATTACATTTTATTGGCAGGAACTCAGTTGTGTTATTCCACTGAACTGCAAGTTGGGGTCACAAATGCTGTCCCTAGTGAGATAAGCCCAGTTATAAATTCATTTATATGAAAGATGAGAAAAATGGATGTTGGTGGATATTTGGCAGTACCTGTCCAGGAAGAAAAGAGAAAGTTAAACAGAATCATTCAAATTATTTTACACCTATTATTAAAGCAACATATAGTTGAATTTTGTTCATACTACAGTTGTGTACACCATTTATTGTAAAATATTCTCAAATTCTGAAAATTATGATTTTTGAAACTACCATTGTACATTACAGTTGCAGAGAATTTTTATCCCCAATTTTGACTTATCTTTAAATGACTAAGATTTTGAAGTCTATATCTTTAAGATTTTCTGTTCCCTCCTTTTCTAAGTCAAATTATTAATCATAAATAAACACATTGAAAGTTGGGAGCGATATAGTTACTATAAAGAAATGAAAGCAGAAGTTCCCTTTTGTAGTAAGTTTATAAAGCAATAATCCTAAAAATTTGTTTGAAAGTTCCTATTAACACACTGAAAGTATAGCCTTGTTAGTTACAGAATGAGATTTTGTGATTTAGAGTAATAGAGTAAGATACTGAAAGATAATCTTACTTTCTGGTTTTGGATAAGGCTAGAAAGAACATTTTATACAAGTCTTGGTGTATTCAAGGAAATCACATATCTGGACCCAATATTTTAGTAATATACAAGACTTAAAGTAAGTCCTGTTTGTATTTTTTATTAAGGTAGTGATTTCACTGATATATACAACTATCATAATTCATTAAATTGTATTTTTTAAATAGGTGCAGTTTATTGTACATAAATATTGTACATACCAAATTATTGCTTCTGGTATGGAGGAAGAAATGAGAAGCATGAGAAATGCTAAATATATGGGTAACTGTGGAAAACTATTTTTTCTATTAATTTCTTTAAAATATATATAATTTTGAAAAGCAAAAATTAGAACATTGCCTTGAGGGGTTTAAAATATTATGTATAAGTAATGTATAGAACATCTATAACATAAATTATGGCAGGAAAGGGTGTAAATAGACCTAGATTGCTGCAAGAAGCACTATATTAACTCTAAACAGACTGTGAAAAGTTTAAGGATATATATTGCAATACCTAAAGCAACTACTTTAAAAACTGTGAAAAGGTATGATTAAAAAGCGAAGAGAGGCCAGGTGCGGTGGCTCAAGCCTGTAATCCCAGCACTTTGGGAGGCCGAGGCTGGTCGATCACGAGGTCAGGAGTTCAAGACCAGTCTGGACAAGATGGCAAAACCCTGTTTCTACTAAAACACAAAAATTAGCCAGGTGTGATGGCAGGCGCTTGTAATCCCAGGTGTGATGGCAGGCTACTTGGGAGGCTGAGGCAGAGAATTTCTTGAACCCAGGAGGTGGAGGTTGCAGTGAGCCAAGATCACACCACAGCACTCCAGCCTGGGCAACAGAGCAAAACTCTATCTCAAAAAAAAAAAAAAAAAAAAAAAAGCTAAGAGATTCAAATAAAAATATAAGAAATATTTAATAATCTGAAAGAAGGCAGGAAAGGGAGAATGAAGAAATGAAAACTGAGATGAGAAGTAGAAAATTAATAAAACAGTAGACTGAACCCAACCCTATCAATAATTACATTAAATATAAATTGACTAAACACTCCAGTGAAGAAACAAAAATTGTCAGAATAGATTAAAAAGCAGACATGACCACCTGCTGACTACAAGGAAGTACTCTAAATATGAAGATACACTTTGAGTATAAAATAAAAATTAGATAAAATACAGATATTTACATTAATGGAATTATAGTCCAGAAATAGGACCACACATATATGGCTGATTGATTTTTCAACGAAGTTGCCAAAATAATTCAATGGGAAAATGAAATCAACAAACTGCTGGAAAATCTGGATGTCCATATGGGAACAAAAAGACAAAAAGAACATCTACTCTTATCTCACATAATATGGAAAATTAACTGAAATGTATGACAAACCTAAAGATAAGCTAAAACTGCAAAAGTACTGGAAAATAAAATAGGTGCAAATCTTCCCCAACTTGACATAGGCAAACATTTCTTAGAATAAGACACAAAAAGAATGAATCATGAGAGAAAAAAATTTATGAATTAGATTTCATCAACATGAAATATTTTCTCTTTGAAAGACACTATTAAGAAAATGAAAAGACAGGCCACAGTATGGGAGAAAACACTCTCTGTCATGTGTTTGACAAAGGACTGACTGGTATTTAGAATAGATAAAGACCTCAACTCAGCAATAAGAAGACACCTCAATAACATTTTATAAAAGATATTGAGTACATGAAAAGATGCTCAACTTTATTAGTCATTAGATACCATTATAACCGTTAGAAAGGGTGAAATGGAAAAGACTGACAGAGCAAGTGTTGGGAAAGCAGAATTAACTGGAACTCAAACACAGCTGGCAGGAATGTAAAATTGTACAGTTACTTTGAAAAACAATAAGGAACTTTCTTAAGGTAAACATATGCCTATCATGTAATCTAGTTATTCTACTCCTAGGTACATGCCCAAAATAAAAGGAAACATATGACCATATAAAACCTTTTACACAAATGTTCATAGCAATGTTATTCACTATAACTCCAAACTGAAAACAACCCGAATGCCCATCAGCCAGTGAACGGATTAAAACGTGTATTTTATTCATATATGGAATAGTATTCCCCAATAATACTAAACTATATTGAATAATATTCAGCAAAAGGAATGAATTACTCATATATAAAACAATAGGGATAAATCTGAAAATCATTAGACTAAACGAAAGAAATGAGACACAAAAGAATACATGATATATGATTCTGTTTATATAAAATACAACTACTATGTAGTGATAAAAAGCAGATCAGTGTTTGCCTGCAGCCAAGGGCAGGTGGAACAATGGACTGTAAAGGAAATGAAGAATTTGGTGGCGGGGGGGCGGTTCCTAGAAATGTTCTGTATTTTTTTTTGTTAAGGTGGTGATTTCACAGATATATATAACTATTAGAACTCATTAAATTGTGCCTTTTAAATATTTAAATATTTAAAATATTTAAATATTTTAAAAATTTATTATACCTAAATTATTCATCAATAAATTTTATAAGAAAAATACAGGAAAATCTTTTTTGTATAATTCTTCATAGTTGAAATCTATTTCTCCCCCAATAACAACCCTAATTCAACGGTACTGGTTCAGCCTTCTGAAACCACACCTATAAAAGCATAAGCAAAGAATATTTATTCTACTACAACAGTCCCTTAAATATTTGAAAAGGGCCAATTTTTTTTAGCCTTTTCTTCTCTGTATTATATAATACCCTTCCTCAATCCCCCAGTTTTTTTTTGTTTTAACATATTGTGTAAGTTCTAGGCTTTTTAACTTTCCTATTTTCCCACCTTTGAAAACACTTTATTGTCAATATTCCTTATAAACCAAATGCAAAACTCCAAGTGCTATCTGCTATGTCTTGTTCAATGGGAAGATTATGGCTTGTGGAAAGAGCAGGAGACCGGGTATACAGAAATTTGAGTTTGCTGGCTCTGCCAATGGGAGGTTTTTTTTTTTTCTTTTTTTTTTTTTTTTTTTAAATCTTAAGGAAAGCAATAACTATATTTCTCAGTATCATGAGGGAGTTGGAATTATTTAACCTAAGATTTTATTCATTTTTGTATCCAGAAATGAAAGTATAGGTAAGAATCTTCTGAGAAACTTTCTCAATTAAGAAATACAAATCAACTGAGACATTCTGATCACAAGTTACTGAGGTCTAAAAATTTTTTTTGTTTAGATGCTAGGGTAATAATAGAAAATTTAAAAAAATTTTGGTATGATTTGAAAAGAATCATTTAGCTTTGCATTTAATTTGTATCCATTTTTCTATTTGCATATGTATCATTAGCCCCTAATTTCTGATGTTGGAGATTTTCCAGTTATGTGCTTTAAACTGATAAAAACAAATACTGCACTTGATCTTAGCCAAAAGGCTGAGAAGTGATGCAGTCATGTGCTTTCAGACCCTGCAGGTTTGTGACTTGCTACAAAATCTCCATGAGTTCAAAAAATTCAAAACATATGGCAGCTCAGATGTTAGCCTGGGGAAAATAAAATATTAAAAAACTTGAAACTGCTTAGAGGATGCTTTGCTATACATATTTTAATGTGATTTGTGTATATGAGTATGTTGGGAAAGATGTCCCTTGGGAATGAAGTTGAAAGAAAAACTCTTTATGCTTTAAGTCCACTCTGGATAGCAGTAGATATTACATATAAAATGAGAATTTGTTCAAAGCCAGGTATTTAAAAAATATACTTCTTCTGATTGTAATGTTTAAGTAACAACAAAAATCAGTGTTAACTGCTGTTCAAGGGAAACGGTGTGGTTTGTAGAAAGAGCTGGAGATCACATATAGGGGAATTCAGGCAAAATCACTGTATTCGATATCAAATATTCATGTCTAGGATACTTCCTAATTTGGGGAAAATATCAGCTAAATCATGTGAATGGTACTTTTATCCAGAAAAAAAAAATATGTTTAAACTCCCCAGTATCATACCTTATAGCCTACAAAATAACTTATTTTGTCAAAACTTCCCCCAAATGACTTGTGATACAAACCATCCTGGTGGAAAAAGAAGCTGCCTACTACTTGAGTGAGCTACTTGCTCATTCCTAATGTGTGGATGGAATAGACAGTTGGAGCACAGGTTGCAGAAATTGGCAGGACTCCTTTTCAGAGCTAATGTTGTCATTTTTTTTTCAGGGTAGCAAATTTTATTTTATTTTATTTTATTATTTTTTTTTTTTTGCTGGCCCAACAAGAGAGATTTATTATGTAGTTATTTTAAAAAATCAATCAAAAAAGTCATCTACCCACCTTCCTAGAAAAATGTAATCTCCTATACACAAGCAAGCTACATGGTTAAAATGTAACTTTATGATACTAGGATATATATGTGGACACATATCTATGTATACTTCTATAGGCATTAAATTTTTGCATTGCCATTCAGAGTGCAAGTGGCAGGGTTGACCTTATTGACTGAACCTTTGAATAAGAAAACAAGACATGCATTCACAGACCTTCTTACAAACGTATAATTAATAATGATTTAAGCCAACCTTTAAAGCTATTAGTAGAAAAATTTTATATTTTCTGTTAATTAAGAAACACATAAAACAGGTGAATAAAGATAAAGTTCCTAATGTTCAATGACACCTTACAATTTGATAGCTCTTTTACTTCACAGGTATTGGAAAGATGTCCAATATACATTAACTCATTTTACTTTTAATTTTACTTTTATATTAATCACTCTCTTATCTTGCTCATTGTTTTCTGGGCTTAAGAGGTTTTAATTCCCACTCAGTCTCCATGTCTTTTCTTAAATCCTCAACCTTCACCTTTTGAGTTGTGTTTCTGGGCAGAACGCTTTAACTGGGACTTGCTTTAACCCACACTACTCCATTTACTAGTGGAAGGATAATGTTCTAAAACATCTAATATATATATCTAGTCTGTTCTCCATCTGCTTGGTTTCATGCCATTGTCCTTCCCTCCTCATAACACATGCATACAAGGCACCTACCCTGAGCCACTCATTCAGACATGCACACACACCATTTTTATGAATTCTCAGAAAATTTCCCCATCCATTAAATGAGCAAATGCTTTTAAACTGTAGAGTGCTACTAAATGTTTTTGTGACACTGATATTTCATAGGCCACTAATCTGAGTTAGATAAAGCAAAATAACAATGCAGGTAACTCATTTCCTACCGAAAACCATGAAGCATTATTACTCTGAGAACATGCCCCAGTTGTTGGAATCCTAGATTCTCTGACACTCCCTAACCAATAGTCCCTCTGGTTTCCCAGCTGACAACTAGGAGAAGGGACTTGACAAACCTTCCTGGTTTTAGCAATCAGTTCAATTAACCATCATAATTGCATGTACTTTTCATAAACCAGGCTTACATTCCTGGTTGATTTCATAGCTCCTAGTTCTAGAGCTGCCCCTGCAGCCATGGTGACAGTTCTGCTGCCTGCTTCACTGCCTCTACCCTGACAACATGTTGTTCTGAGGCTAGCAGATCTCGCCCAAGGCAGGATTCTCAACTCGGGAAGGCTTAGTGGGGCCAGGCCCAGGGAATGGTCTGTGAGTATTGCTTAAGCTGCCTCTCCTCCACAGCCTGGTCCCTGCAGCTTCTCTTGCTGTGTCTTGCTCCATCTGTTGCACCCTGGATGTGAATGTGTCTCCCCTAGGGTGCTGGGCACTGGGCTGAGAGGGTCCTAACCTCACCACTCATTCCCTACTGAAGAGCTACTCCATTCCTTTTGTACTTCAACATCTCCCTCTCCCTCCAGAAAGCTATTTCATGTTCTCAGGACTGGTAGAAGCCATGAGCAGCCAGAAGTTCTAGAGAAAATGTTCAAATTTATCCCCTTTTCATTCTCTAGTGATTATCGGTGGTGGCAAGTGTTGTGTAAAAACTGATGTGTCTATTCCCCTTTGTATGGGCTTCAGACTCTGGGTAGACATGTATACAGCACTCTCAACTTTGTTCCAAGGATCACTTGAGATGCTAAAATATATGCTATTGTATGTACTACACATTCTCCATGCTTTGACAAATTTAAACATGAGATAACCCATGCTTAAATGCATCCTAACTCAACATATATCACAAATGAATAATCATCTGCCAGTTGTGATAGCATCTCTTCCCTTTCCCCGTTTCCTGGAAAGGATTCCAGACAAATGTATTATTTCTGCTTCTACATAGGGTTTCTTATTGCTTATTCTGTCTACACATCAATTTGTTCAGTATCTTAACTGGTTATTTGTACCACTGCAATATCTCTTGATTAACTACAAAATTATATCACCTGTAGAAACTATCTTATTTCTGGACAACATATATATTATAATAATGAATCTTTGATCATATAGCTGTAAGATCCTGCCAATTACTTTTTGGCCTGAGACAAAAAACAAAACAAAACATAACAAAAATGCTTTTTTAAAAGTATGTTTTCTACTCTGATTTCTGACATTTAAATATCTTTTAAAGATATCTGCCAGTGGCTTCTGAAAGTTCCTTTAAATAATCTTTTTGAAGATAAAATATGTTGCATGTTTCAGTAATACAATTTTATATAAGATTCTGGATGCCAGATTCTTAATTATAATGCTCAGGTAAAGTCTACTCCAGACACCAACCACCTGAAGGAATATGATAATTCTTATTTATACAGGGACTTTATAACAATGGCAAAAGAATTTGCTAAGAATGACTAAACCTAGTATGCTTAATGTGAAGTATCTATAGTTTGCCTCACAAACCTGAATACAATTAACCATAAAATACACATACACTGGTTATGAGTCCCCACATACTTCTCCTGAAGAAACTGGCATTAATTTTTACTTAGGAAATAATCTATGCTGGTACAGAATAATTCCCTTTGTCCTCAAGTTTATGTGCTGGGACGTTTGCTTCCTAGTTCAGGGTTTGTGTTAACACATTTTAGAATCTACTTATACAGTCAAGTACAAAGAACAGCCATTGAATGCTGAATCTTTCTTAAGCGATTTCTATGGAAAGCTTATGTTCTTTGTAATACACCTTAGCTGGCTGTGGTTCTATGGTGCATTAATTCTAGGCCTAATTGGAACACCCTGTCTGGCAGTTCTTTTTTTTTTTTTTTTTTTTTTTTTTTTACATAAGAAAGTGGCAGTCTTTTATTGCAAATATGCATACACTCTCGGACGAGGTTCTCTGGTCCTTAGGTGTGGGGGGCCAGGGAAGTCGCACCGGCGCTCTCGGGTGATGTTCTCCGGTCCACAAATGCGGGGGCCGAAGAAGTCACGCTGGCTCCTGCCAGTGGCAGACTTTTATGCATTGGTACTGGAAGGGGGAGGGCAGTGGGCAGGATAAGGGCGTGATAGGGGCGTCTCCATAGGCGTGGCCGGGTAAGTTTTGATCTCTTCGGATTGACATCACCTGGAGCATGCTCGGTTGATCTGCATCTTCCCGCGCGCGGGAAAGTTGGTGAGGAAGAACCCGGAAGCAACATGGATTATGCCTTCTTGTTCACCTTCCTCCATCTTGTCCTTTCTCCTTCACCCAAACAGTCCAACCTCTTATTGATTATAAGAATTTAGGGCGCCGTGGTCTGTCTGGCTGCTTCCTGCTGTTAAGGGGCGTAGTTAGGGTCTGAGGTTGGCAGTTGCGTGTAGGGATGCAGGAGCATTTGGTTGAAGGTGACTCGGGTGATCTCTTGAACCTTGGCTCGGAGAAATTTTATTAGAATGGGAGCAAGACATAACATAAGGCAGAGGATTAGTATGGGAATTAGGAATGGAAGCATCTGCTGTACTACAGGCGGTAGCCATACCGGTGGTCCGGGGGTTAAGGGGGCGTTAAATTGTTGAAGCTAGGGAAACCCCGATAATTAAGGGAAGAAAAACAGCCCGCTTTTGGATGTTATTGCTGGAGCTGAGCTGGGAAGCTAGTTCAGACAATTCTCCTTCGCTATATAGGGTTAAGCTAGGCACTAAAGATACCGGAACGCAAAGGGACTGGGTGATGGAGGTATGGTTAAGAGTTTTAGATAGAGTTTGGTTACACCAAAAGTAGCCTCCAACAGGGGCCGTCTGGGTCCTGCTGGGAGCTTATGTGCAATTACACCATGAAGAGTTTGGCGTAGAGTAGCAAAAAGGAATCTCTGTCTCACTCTGTCTCTCTTCATCTCTGTCTCTCTCTCTCTGTCTCTCTCTCTCTCTGTCTCTCTCCATCTCTGTCTCTCCCCATCTCTGTCTTTGTCTCTCTCCACCTCTGTCTCTCTCTATCTCTGTCTGTATCTCTTTGTCTCCATCTCCATCTCCGTTTCTGTCTCTCCACCTCCCGCTCACCAAGGCTGCTCCCCTCACCAACTCCCCTACCTCCTGGCTTCTCCCTATCTCTGACTCAACAGGGACTGAGTGCAGCAGAGGCCCTTGGGGAGGTCTGGGCTTTCTACTGCCTTCTGGTTACAGCCTCTCCTTCCCTGTATCTGTCCTTCATCCTGGCCTAATGAGTCCACATTTTATTTAGGGAGAGGGCAGAGTGACAACCCTGGGGGGGGGGGGGGGGGGGACAATCTGCAGTGCCCTGCATGACTGAGTGTATCTGGTTGTCTGTAGACCAGGTTTAGAATCTCCATACAAAGTTAGGATTAGTAGGAGTAACTAGGGGAATTAGAGTGAACCATAATAATGATGACAAAGGTGTAGAGGGTAAGTTCAACATTGCCGAAATCACAAAGGGCACCCTGCCAAGCTAGGTCTTCTATGAGAGTAAAAAGTTGGGAAACCTACTGGTTGGGAGATGGGTCGGGAAGGAGGGTATCTATGGGGTTTATGAAGGAAAAGTCAGTTAAGTTAAGATGAAGAATGGTGAGGAAGCGAGAAAATTTGAGGAGGGTGTTGATCCTTGAGTAGAACCTGGCCACCTGGAGAAAGGGAAGGGGAATAGATGTTTTGAGTTAGGTTAAGATGTTTTATCCCAAGAGGGGGGTGGGACAAGAGGGCATGATGAGGAAAGAGTGGGCAAAGCATGCATAGTCCAGGCAGTAATTTAACACTGGGGTCTGGCGAGGGTTAGACGGTTTACCGTCTACCCCAACTACTGAGATAGTGGATGGCTGGCTAGGACCTCCATAGGTTGGCAAAACAGAATAGGTAGCCTCCGTATTGATGAGAAAAGAAATTGGCTTACCCGCTATCTGTAGAGTTACCCTAGGCTCGGCGAGGGTGACCAGGGTCTCCGAGTGTGGGCACCGTCAGTCGTCGTCCAGGTGTAGGAGCTGGAAGGAGCCTTCCGGCCTTTGAGGAGAGGCACCACGTTGAGGCGCAATGCCTGCCCTGCTGGCGGGGCAATCAGACTTCCAGTGTCCTTCCTGTTGGCAGGTTGGGCATGGCGTGGTAGGCAGGCGAGGATTTGGACACCTTTTTTCCCAATGCCCAGTTGTGCCACACTTAAAGCATGGACGAGACAGAGTGGCCGGCTTGGCCTGGGGACACTGGTTTGCCCAGTGTCCTGGGTCTCCGCATTTATAGCAAGAGCCCCTGGGAGACTTGCCCTGTGTCTTCCCTGCCGGCAGAGTGGGCAACGCTAGTTGGAGGGCAGCCACTAGAGCTTGCGCCTGAAGCACAGCCCTTCTTTTTTCCTTGTCTAGCTCTGCGGCCTCAGCTGCTGCTTCTCTGGAGTTAAAAACTTTAAAGGCCAATTTTCCTGTATGGGAGTGTGAGGCCCATCTTCAACCTTTTTTTTTTTTTTTTTTTTTTTGCTTTTTTGGAATATGTGAGGCTGACTGGGAGATAAAATAGGAGGCTAGGACAGCTGCTCCGGCTGGGGAGGTGGGGTCTAGCCGAGTAAATTGGGCTAGTGCCTCTGTAAGGCGATTTAGGAAGGAAGCCGGGTTCTCATCTGGGTGCTGGATGATTTCCTTTAGTTTATCAAAATTGACCACTTTGTTAGAGGCTGCCTGCATACCGGCCAAGAGACATTGAACCATAATGTCCTTCCTACGGCGGCCAGGCTGCTGTGGTTGGTAATCTCAATCTGGTTCTATGGACGGGACAGCCATCTCTCCTAACAGGACGGTGGCGTCGATTAAATGCCATTGATTTGCATGTTGCCTGGCGGCTGCGAGAATGCACTCTCTTTCCTCTGGGTTAAGAGTGGAAGTAAGAATGACATGTAAGTCATGCCAGGTAAGGTTATATGCTCTGGCCTAGGTATCGAAACTCTTTGGAATATTAGGTGGGGTTGGCTGAGAAGTCGCCAAGTCGTTCTTCAGTTTTGGAAAGGTCAGCCAAGGAAAAGGGGACGTGGACTCTAACCACGCCTTTGGCTCCAGCAACTTCTTGGGGTGGGGGAGGGGGCAACAAACTAGCAGGGGAGGTTGGAACAGACTGACCAGTAGGGTAGGTTAAGACAGGCTGACTGGTAGAGGGGGTTGAGGCAGGCTGACTGGTAGAGGGCTGACTAATGGGGGCCGCTACCGCGGTCTTGGAGCGAGTGTGGATGGAAATGGGAGAGGTAAGAGGAGTGGCTGAGGGAGGAGTGTCGGGCGGGGCAGTGGGAGCTCCATAGGGAGGGGTGAGAGGAGTGGCTGAAGGAGGAGCGTCGGGAGGGGTGGTAGGAAGTCCATAGGGAGGGGGGTTGGAAAGTCGGGAGGGAGGTCGCCTGCCGTCGGCCCCATCTGAAATGGAGGTGGAGTCCTCCTCAGTTGCTGAGGTGGGGGCCAAGGGCCGGGTTTAGGGGTTTAGGCTAACAAGACCTGGGCCATTTAACACCGGGCGCACAGGTCTGGGCGAGAGCGCAAGTCCTAAAAGCCTTGGACATAGATAATTTCTGACCACTTTCCGAGCCTCTGGCAGAAATTAGAGAGATCTAATTAAAATGTTGCGGTCTAAAGTGCCTTCAGGCGGCCGTTGAGACTGGTTGTCAGTCTCAATGTTGAGACTGGCCACGCCACAGTGGAGAGTAAAATCAGTCGCTTTCATTTAAGATCTTGCTGTAATTGTAAAGTTTTGAGATTAGTTAGAAGACACCCTAAAGGGGTGTCTCTAGGTATTTTGGATTGGGGATTTCCCATTGCCTTTCTCTCACCCATAGGCGGAAACCGAACTCTACCTGGCTACAAAGCGTCCTTTGGAGCCACTAGAGACCGGGAGGCTCCTGGAGCCGGAATGGAGATTACCTCCAGGCGGACGTCTCCGTCCTGGACGGGTCTCACATGGACTGGAATGGAGTTCCTTTGGGCAGACGTCTCTACCTTTGGGAACTCTCCTGTGGGTCACCTGGTGACCAAAAAACCTTGGGCCTGCGCAGGACTTCTGGCCAAGGAGTATGAGAGGGAGGCAAGAGATACTCACCCCTAGGAGACTTGGAGGTGTGGAAAGCGATGTCTAGGTCCTGGTCCGTCCGCGGCGTGAAGGAGGAGGCTCCTCGGACCTTAGGGGGCCCTGAGGAGGGGTCTCCTCCCGGGTTTTTGGCATGCCACAGTGGAGAGGAAAATTAGCCGCTTTCGTTTTAAATCTTGGGCTAGATGTAAGGCTTCCAAGTTTTGGAGGAGACACCCTAAAGGGGTGTTCGTAGGGATTTTCAATTGTGAGGTTCCCATTGTTTAACCACCAGAAATGGAAACCGACCTCATGCAGTGGCAAAGCGTCCTTTGCCGCTGCTGGGGACCGGGGGCTCCTGGAGCCACTAACGGAGAATTGAGGAACTTCAAGACGGACGTCTCCGGGTTGAAGGCCTCACTGCGCCACAGGGTGGCTACGTCCTTGGGCGTGCGCACGACTCTAGGCCAAGGACACGGAAACGGACGGAGATGGTTAACAAAGGGGAGTACTCACCGAAGAAGAAATTCTCAGAGCGGCACCAGTGGAAAGCTGGAACACTTGTTCGGTGTTGGTGGCTGGTTGGGTTGGGAGCCGGTTCGCTGGGGAGGAGGTTCCTCAGACCCCTAGGGGATGTTGAGGAAGGGTGTCCTCCCAGGTTGGGTTTCGGCACCAACTGTTTTAATTTAATTTAATTTGGCACTAACTGTTTTGATTTAATTTAATGTAACTTAATTTGGGAGAGCTAAGTAATTAAACATGAGGCCAAAGTACATAAGAAAGTGGCAGTCTTTTATTGCAAATATGCATACACTCTCGGATGAGGTTCTCTGGTCCTTAGGTGTGGGGGGCCAGGGAAGTCGCACCGGGGCTCTCGGGTGATGTTCTCCGGTCCACAAATGCGGGGGCCGAAGAAGTCACCTGGCAGTTCTATTAGGATCAACATTCTTGACTTTGGAGAGCAGAAGATATTTTAAATTCACTTTGGTGGGAAGAGTCAATTTCTGCCTGAGAAGAGAAAAAAACAGATTTTCTGAAATATGAGTATAGGATCTTATACAAAACAATTAAACACTCTCCTTAGCCATTTGGAACTCAAGGACTTGCTTTCTAATTAATTTATGTCATTATGTTCTCGATTACATAGATACTTACTAAATCTTTCCTAAAGAAAAATTATCCTGGCGAGGCATGGTGTCTCACACCTGTAATCTGAGCACTTTGGGTGGCCAAGGTGGGGCAGACTGCTTGAGACAACAAGTTTGAGACCAGCCTGGGTAACATAACAAGACCTCATCTCTACAAAAAATAAAAATAATTTAAAAAAAATTAGCAGGGTGTTGTGTGGTGATATGTACCTGTGGTCCCAGCTACTTGGGAGGCTAAGGCAAGAGGATTGCTTGAGTCCAGGACGTTGAGGTTACAGTGAGCCATGAGGTTACAGTGAGCCATCACATAATTGCCTTCCAGCTTGGGCAACAGAGCAAGACCCTGTAGAAAGAAAGAGAGAAAGAGAGAAAGAGAGAAAGAGAGAAAGAAAGAGAGAAGGAGAGAAGGAGAGGAAGGGAAGAAGGGAGAAAGGGAGGAAGGGAGGAAGGGAGGATTGGAGAAAAGAGAAAGAAAGAAAGAAAAGAGAAAGTGAAAGAAAAAGAGAAACTGAAAGAAAAAGAAAAGAAAGAAAGAAAGCAAAGAAAGAAAGGACAGAAAGATTTTTTTTTGGTTTGTGCTTAATTCAGTCTTCCTTTTGTTATTTAAGTATCTACTGAATTGGGCCTAACTCCCTAAACTTTTCTTTCCTCTTGAGAATCCCATCATATCAAACTACTTTTATTTCCTTTTTTCTCAGAAATTAATTTTGTAATTCTCAGTTTCTTCCCAAATGATCTCTTCACTGTTTCTTGTTCAAATCTGACAATAAAAAACACAACACATTTCTGGCTGTCACCTGCAGAAAAATAGTCTTGAAACCTCAACAGTTCTTGGTTCCTGCTTCTCTAGAGCCACCAATACTAATTTTTCTTTTTCTTTCTTGCTTTTTTAGATACCGGATCTTGCTCTATTGCCCAGAGTGCAGTGGTGGGATCACAGCTCACTGCAGCCTGGAATTCCTTGGTTCAAGCCATTCTCCTGCCTCAGCCTGCCAAGCAGCCAGGACTATAGGCACACACCATCACGCCTGATTAGTTTTTAAAATTTTGGTAGGGACGAAGTCTCACTGTGTTGCCCAGGCTGAGACTAATTTTTCAATATTAATTCCTACTGACTAATCAGAGTGTAAAAGATGTCGACATTACAAAGTAAAGAAAATTTTGGTTATGTTGGATATATCAGCTAGAACTCATGGCATTGGCTGTAATAGCATTATCATATGTCCCAGCAATTCCACTGCTAGATACATATCCAAAGGAATTGAAAGTGGGGACTTGAACAGAGATATCTACACACGAATGTTCATAGAAGCATTATTCACAATAGCCAAAAGGTGGAAATGTGGAAACAATTCAAATGTCCATTAGCCAGGATTACAAATGGATAAACAAAATGTGGTATATACATACAATGGAATATTATTGAGCCTTAAAAAGGGGTAAAATTCTGATCCATGCTACAACATGGATGAACCTTGAGAACATTGTGCTAAGTGAATAATCCAGAAACAGAAGAACAAATATTGTATGATTTCACTTATATGAAGTACTTAGGATAGGTAAACTCAGAATTAGAAAGTAGAATAGAGGCTACCAGAAATTAGGGAAAGGGGAAAAGGAGGAGTTCCTGTTTAATGGGCAGAAATTTCATCTTTCTTTTTTTTTTTTAATTATACTTTAAGTTCTGGGGTACACGTGCACAATGTACAGGTTTGTTACATAGATATACATGTGCCATGTTGGTTTGCTGCACCCATCAACTCGTCATTTACATTAGGTATTTCTCCCAACGCTATCCCTCCCCCAGCCCCCCACCCCGCAACAGGCCCCAGTGTGCGATGTTCCCCTCCCTGAATGGGCACAAATTTCTTATTGGGGATAATGAAAAAGTTTTGGGTATGGATAAGGGTGGTGGTTATACAACATTGTGAGTGTATTTAATGTCCCTGAATTATACACTTATATATGGTTAAAATTATAAATATTATTCAGGTTTCACCACAATGAAAGAAAGAAAGTGCGCCTTCTAGTGGAAGCTGGGTGCAGAGAGCGCTCTGTATTCTTGGCTGCAGCTGTCTAGAATGGAGACTGTCTCGCTAAGCTGGGACTTGGGAGTCTTGGATAAAATACCACAGACCCTTGCCTTTCTTACCAATTTTTTATATCTCTTACCTGAAGAGATGTTTATTCTTTTGCTATTTGCCCTTAGGATCATTTCCAGAGGGTCTGAGTCATTTTTCGAGAATTTTCACCAATTTCACTGAGAAGTCAGTTAGCAGAGCTCTTTATGCAGTCATGCCAGAAGTTGATTGGGAAGACTATATTTCAAATGTTAGTTATGTTATTCAATTTGGAGGATTGCTTATAACGTTGCTGCACTGGTTGTAAAACTAAATTTTTAGGATTAAAATGTTTTCTTGAGAAACGTGGCAATATTACTAAAAACCATGGCAATCTCTCCCCCCAAATGGGATTTTTAGTAACTTTATCACCATCCTGAGGCTTCCTTTTAAAAACTGAAGCTTTGACATTTTTTATTACATTATTTTAAGAGAAAGGTAAGGCTCTATAGATTCCCCATGCATTCTTGAATAAATGAGTGAATGAATGAATGAATGTTTTTGTTTATGAACATGGTGGCCATTTGCTACTGTGTGCTTTGACAGTAAGACTCCCCCTGTACCTGCTTGTTACTGAATTCTACAATTCTATCACTCAAACCCTATCTTAGTTCAAGCTGCTATAACAAATTACCATAGGCTGGGTGGCTTAAACAACAAACATTTTTCACAATTTTGGTGCCTGAGAAGTCCGAGATCACAGTGCAGGCAGATCCGGTATTTGGCGAGGGCCTCCTTCCTTGCTTGCAGATACCGTCCTCCTGTATCCTCATATGGCAGAAAAAGAGCGAACTAACTCTCTGGCCTCTTAAAAGGGCACTAATCCTACTCATGAGGGCTCTACCCTTGTGAGTTAATTACCTCACAAAAGTCCCACCTCCAAATACCATCACATCGGGGGGTTAGAATTCAACGTATGAATTTCAACACACTGGGGGGTTCACTATAGCAAATGCATGGTTTTGTTATTTTCCTCTATGCAGCCTATAGAAAGTAACTTTCCTCTCCAGTATTTTTGAGAGGAATGATAATTCAACCTTTCTATTAAGAATAGTTTACGCAGTCAAAATGTTATTTTCTCCAAGAGACAAAGACTTGATATTTTATCAGTATCCAAATAACTGGCCTATCCAACTACTGGAATAATTTTAGATCTCAGCGAAGGTGCAAGAAATTAATATTCATGAGCATTTACTGTGTGGTAGGACTATTGCAAATATTATTTTATTTAACCCTTGCAGCAGTATCTAGGAGTTAGAGCTTATTAGTATCATTGAAGATGAAGAATTAAGACTTAAAGGTTGGGTCTTTTCCAAGGTCATACAGCTAATTAACAGTAGAGCTGCAAGGAAAAAAGAGAACAGGAATAGGGCAGTCAGACAGCAGTAGGTTGGCCCTAGATGTCACAGGTGGGGGTTTCCAAAGGAAGGATAAATGTCTCTGCAAGAAAAGCATCATTGATTCGTTGCTATTTTATCATCTACAAAACATTCCCTGCCAAATCTTCAGACGACAATTCTAAAGAAACTTAAAAGGATAACTTATAGTTTGTTCATGTTTAAAGTCGAAGAACACATTATTGCCGTGTTTTTATAAATTCATGTTGACTAAACATATTTAAAGATCATTGTGTTTTAGAACATTTATTTCTGAAATTTAACTTTATTTCTGAATCAAGTTCCTCAGTAATACGGACCTCATGAGTGCCATTATTATATTTTATAAATAATATAGGTAAAACACTTTTCAGGTACGGAGAGACTGGAAGTCCCAGAGCTAAGGCCTGGCTAATTTTTATGAGAAAGTCAGGTTTGGGTGTGTTTGTGTAGTTGTTGTACCCTTAGGGAAAGGGTACCACTTAGTAGACCCTTAGAACCCAGGATTAGGAGCTGTATTTAACGAGAATAGACACAGTAACCTGCAAGAGATATATTCAAAACAGTTACAAACTTTTGGAGAAAAAAAGGTAGGAAGGGAGACGTTGGGGGCTCGGGCGATCCATTGCTTGGAGATCGGCTTAGCCAGGCTCGGGGCGGGAGGGTCCTCCGAGGGGCTGATGAATCGGCGCTCGACTGGCCTAGGAGCTGCCCGCAGGGAGTCCTGTGAGGACTGGGCCGGACGCCCGCGGAAAAGGTGGGGAGCGGGGCCCGACGCCCGCGGGGAAGTGGGGACCCTGCCGAGCCGTCCGGGCAGCGGTCGATCTCTAGAGCCATCTGCCGGGCAGGCAGCGGACGGGCGCGGCGAGTTGTTGGTCACCAGCCGACTCCAGGCCGCGGGCCGGCGCCAGGAGCCTCAGCCGCGTTTCCAGTCAGAAAGCGGTGAGGCTTGAGGCCCGCTCGCGCGCAGGACTGGCCCAGTTCCCCGCGGGGTGGGACTGACTGTGCTTCCGGCCCGTCCCTAGAGTCGGCTGATTGGTGTCTTGTGTTCTGGTGTGTGGCGCCCCCTGAGCGAGCTCTGAGGGGACGTACCCACCTGTCTGAGCCGCCGGTTTCATAGCGGTGGTAGGAAGCGGGAAACTGGGGGTGGAGTGACGCGCCCCTGTGTCTCGTTCTTGCGCCACTCTCCAGGCCCTAAGGCCTCTGCCTTGAATTTAGGATAGTCTCCTTAGGAAATCCACAGAGCTGTTACTTTGCTGTAGGTGCTGATTCGGTTCCCGGCCGGACCCTTCCAGCCCCGTTGGTGCCTGGGGAGAGGGGGTGACATCTGGGGCTCCGACAATTGTATGGTCCTTTCCCAGGCCGAGCCTCGGAGTAATTTGTTCCCGTTGATTTTTCCTTCTTTGTCAAATTGTCTGCAGTTATTTGTGACGGTCGGTTATTCCTGTAAATGTTGGTCCCAACTTCTTCCGTAACTCACAAACATTTCTAGCAAATCAATAATTTGTATCTGCGTTTCTGTACGTTTAAAATAAGGAGTATATTTCTGAGTAAAAATAGTAAGAAATAAGTAATAGGCCCGCAATTTTATACAATAAGTTTATACAATATACTATACACTAATTGTATGCAATACAATAGTTTTATACGATAATTGTATACAATGCAATAATTGTATACAATGCAATAATTTTATACAATAATTGTATACAATAATTTTATACAATAAGTAAAATTACAGAAGACAAAATGGTGAATTGTTAATATAACTAGAGATTAATTGTATCTAGTTGTATTAATATTTAAGTAGAGATTGTCATTAATATAATTAGAGAAGGTGCAGGTCTGCACTGCTAATTATATAGTCTCAAAAAGTATTTTAACAATGATTATAGCAGAGCAGACATTTAAAAATAAAACTACCTGGGATATTGTTTATTGTGTTTGGCAATCTAATTTTGTGCCACCTGCTGAAACTAAAACTTTAATAATGAATAATGGGAACTTAGAGAATCTGAATCTAAACCTAGAACTTTAATTAATTTAAAATAGCATCCCCTCACATCAAACTGATACTAAACTGTAGCAAGGTCCCTTTTAGGACCTGTGTTTGTTTTTTTAAAAAAGATTTATTTACATGATGAAAGTGCTAAATTCATCATCTTTTAGAACCTTCATGATTTTATTTACAGAAATCCTGAATTAGAAAAAAATTTGACATTTTTCAGATTGGTCAAATTTTAAGTTTCTAAGTTAACAGAAAATTATTTTTATTTAACATTATTTTTATAAACTGGTTATTGCTAATGCATTTATTCCACAATAAATTTGTATGGACCATTTACTGTGTGCCAGGCACTATTCTGTTATTGGAACACATTAGTGAGCAAAAAGTCCATGCTTGCTCTAAAGGAAGAAACATAATAAACAACTAAGCATATACTATAATGTTAGTTATCAATTCATGCTATGAAGAAAAATAATGCAGGATGAGAGGATGCAGTTTTAGATACGGGGTGTTTTTTTCCATAGGAGTGTATAAGAACTAAAATATGTACACGATATTTTTATTCTGAACCCAAAACAAGTTATATTCTTGTATGCTAGAACTAGAAATCAAAAATTCTTTTGAAAATATATGCTGTCTGTATAGGAGGTTTTTGTTAGTGTTTTGCAACACTTTTCTTCCCAAATGTTTTAAATTTGTAGTTTTGTTGTCTATTTGTAGTTGCTTTGGGAAGAAAGTATTCAAGTGTGTAAATGTTAGCCTTAAGATTTTCGACTTAAATTCTGAGGTAGCAAAGCCATATGAAAGTGGCCTGGTGAGGTTTATTTTAGAAAAAGTTTCTTTTGTTTGAACGTAGTTTTCCTAAAACTAGAAAGGAAACATTTTATTTGTTACTTTTTGGGCACTATAAAAACGTGATTAACATTTTCATTTATACTTTTTCAGATAATTGTTTTCAAGTTCTGAAATTGTTTACTTAAAGCTGTTAAAGACTTCGCATATTTCTGAATGACTCCCTCTACCTCCTGCCCTATTATCCTAGGCTTCTATTTTGCTTATAAATTGTTTTAGACATTTGTAGAACCACACTAATTTGTTTCATTTTTACACTTGTTTTTGTTGGTAACTGATTAATAGATAGAGAAAAATGAAGAGGGCAATTATATTAAACAGATGGAAGGGGGAAGAACCCAATAACGAAAACAGCGAAAAACCCCACGATATTCTATATCAGTAAGAACAGCCCTAAAGTATGTATATAGGTTTAGTTCTCATACAGCAGCATTTGTCAAGCAGTGTATGTGGAAACATTCTCCCTTCCCCACAGCGCTCCCACTTGTATCTCATCCCCACATCAAGGAGGATTCAAAATTGGAGAGACATAATCTGACTTGGTAATGTGTATTTCTCCACTAGATGGCATTAATACAATTTCTTCGATTGTAGTTTCTGTCTTGAGGACAAATTTACAATGTATTAACTAAAACAGAAGAAACAGAAATGTGATTTATGTTTTGCAATTCATCTGATTTTATGGTTTGTCATATAGAATGTTCTTTGATGTTTAAGAATTTAGAAAAAAATGGGATATGCAGGGAAAAATAATTCTAATGGGAGCTATGTATGTATCTAGAGACTAGTTTTTTTTTTTTTTAATCACATTTGCATCTTTGTTCAGCCCCAGATTTTTGTTATGTTCCAAGGTGGCCATTGCTGAATGTTTTTATCCTTTGTGTTTAGATAATATCTCTGAGTGCAAAAATTATCTTTTAAAAAAGAATGTAAACATATGTAGTATATGCATTATGTAATATGATTGTAAATATGCATATGTATGTTAAACTTATAATTTTTTAATTTTGAAAAAGTTCAAACATATGAAAAAATATTATAGTGAACCCCATGTACCTATTACATAGCTTTTGCTGTGATCAACTCATTGTCAATATTATTTCAATAATCCTTCATCTCTCCCCTTTATTTTGAAGCAAATCCCTGCATATGTACATAGTATATTGTTAGAGGTGCACACATTCACAATAAAATGTGCTCTCCTAACTCAAAAATAAAGGTGTGAACAAAATATTAAGAGCCCAAGAAGCCTGATTAATTCTGCCTTGAGGAAGAAGACAAATTCAGAAAAGCCTTTGAAGAAGAAATGACATTTGACCTATACCTTGAAGGATGGGAGGAATTTGCCAGTTGGAGAATGGAAGAAAACACGTTCCAAGCATTGGAGCACTATGAAGAGAAGGGAGCAAGTTTGAATCCATGAATGAGTGGAAAACAGAGAATAATGTATTTGAATGTTGAAGTGCTTCGAAGGAAGCTGCAGATGATGAAGCTGGAAGGATAGTCTTTGGTTATATTTTACAGGAGACTGTGGAAAATTAGTGATTATAGTTTATACAGAAATATTTTTCTACATCTTTATAAACTACTTTTTCCATATTTTGTAGATTTATGACAAAGTCCAGTTTTCAACAATGCTGAAATCAAATGATTGCTTGTTTTCTTTGGATAATTTGTTTTTTGAAAAACCAGATGAAGTTGAAAAGTAAGTCTCCCTTAAAGATTGATAACACAGTGTATTACTTTAGGGTTTTTTGAATTTGGGTGAGTTTTAGTTTTCTCTCTGGTAAATATACAAATAAAAATGAGGAATCAACAGAACGATATTTCAGTTACATATTTGGTAAACATGGAATTCTCTTACCAGTAGTATAGGGGAGTAACTGAAGTTTAACATCTTAAATGTTATGATTTAAAAAATAGAATAGATTTGGGCCAGGCGTAGTGGCTCATGCCTGTAATCCCAGCACTTTGGGAAGCTGAGGCGGGTGGATCACCTGAAGTCAGGAGTTCGAGACAAGTGTAGCCAACATGGTGAAACCCTGTCTCTACTAAAAGTACCAAAAAAGTAGCCGTGCCTGGTGGCGTATGCCTCTAATTCCAGCTACTTGGGAGGCTGAGACATGAGAATCGCTTGAAGCCAGAGGCAGAGGTTGGAGTGAGCCAAGATGGTGCCACTGCACTCCAGCCTGAGCAACAGAGTGAAACTCAAGAATCGATTATTGCCTATTTGGTTGCATTTATTTGCATTTCTGGTTTGTTCGAATTATTTTTGTCCAAGCTAAAAATGAGAAATAATGCTCAAAGAGTAGCTCAGGACAAGGAATGACATCACCATTTGGAAACAATGAACAGTATGCCAAAGGCAAAGTATGATAGGCACATTAAGTGCTGGCAGGAAGTAGGGGTGGGAATAAAGATGTGAGACCAAAGAAAACAAGACTGGAGAGTAGGTAGTATGTTAAATACTGGCTTTTATGGATTTTCATGTGCATTGTTCAATTTTGAATTTTCTATGTATTTTTAGTGTATTGTACTATCCTATTTTAGTGAGGTACATTTATTGCCTCATTATTTTACTTGTTCATTCAAATATTGATTGAAAGTTGAAAGGGCTATAAAAAGGATGAAACAGACTTTTACTTACAAAATACTTAAAATCTAGTTGAGATTAAACACACAAATGGAAAGGCATTAATAAATAATATGACCATGTAAATAACCATCTATACTGGTACACTTTTGAGAGTGAAAGAGCACATCCAACTGGGGCGACATGTGTTAATCAGGACTGGCCAATGCAAATTTTGTAACATGGTGGTTTTTCTGAAAATATAGTCAAAAATATGTGCGAAGCAAATGAGAAGCCTATGTTCATGCAACGAAATTTCAGACTTGGAAGGAAGGTTGTCTTGCTCTACACAGTCAGGTCAGGCTTTTTGGGTAGTAGGGGGAGACTTCAGGAGGCTTTGAAGGATTTGATAATTCCTATAGGAAGAGAAGAACTGGGCATTTGAAGGCAGAGTGTTAGAGCAAGAGAAAAATAATGGAGATAGGACAATTCATGGTACTTGTAAGGGATAATGTGTAGAGAAGTTGCCTGGAATAGACGATTCATGAAGGAGAAACATTGGAACAGACATAAAGTTAGAAATTCTAAGTTGAGGTTAGATGGTGATGTGTGTTAAGTGCTGGAATAAGGATTTTGGATATAATTCACTGTGGGTTAAAGGCTGTGGAATTAAATCAACAAATATTTATTGAAATTATGTAAAGGACTTTGCTAAGTACTGCTGATGTAAATGGACATAAAAATAAAACTCAGGTGTTTATAATCTAGAGGGAGTATCAAATATCTGTCAAAGCTATCCATCTACTTATCTGCCTGTTTCTTGCTATTATCTATCTGTACATTCACACACCTCAAGGCAGACTATATACATATTATAGATTCCTTCTATAAGAAGAAGGGAGGAGAAAATCTTTGGGAACCTAGGGAGATTTCTTGGAAAAGGTAGGATTTGAGCCAGCCTTTGAATATAAGCTCTAGTGCCTAGAATAATACCTGGCACATAGTACTCGATAAATAATTACTGAATGGATTAATGAATGCATAAAATAGTGGAACTTCTGTAGGTAGATGTCTGAGGGGGACAGGGCACAGGGGCAAGCTGAGTAAATATCTTTGAATGAAGGTGAGGAGTAACCAGGTACGGTGGCTCACACCTGTAATCTCAGCACTTTGGGAGGTTGAGGTGGGCAGATCACTTGAGTCCAGGAGTTTGAGACTAGCCTGGCCAACATGGTGAAACACCGTCTCTACTAAAAATACAAAAATTAGCCGGACATGTTGGTATATGCCTGTAATCCCAGCTACTGGGGAGGCTGAGGCATGAGAATCACTTGAACCCAGGAGGTGGAGGTTGCAGTGATCTGAGATCTCACCACTGCACTCCAACCTGGGCGGCAGAGTGAGACTCTTGTCTCAGAAGGAAAAAAAAGTTGAGAGATGGAATGCATTATCTATTTGTTATACAACAGGGAGTTCAGTTTAGTTTGGACTATAAGGTATGTGTAGGAGGGTTAAAACTGTAAGGTAGTCTAAGGCTACTAGGAAGTTTGGCAATCTTTGAAAGCCACTGAAGGATTTTGAATGGAGTAATGAAAGCAATTCGAAATGAATGTGGTAGGAACTTGTAAAATATATTAGAAAGCGTGGAGGCAGTGAGGGCAGTTAAGACAAGTTAATAAGAGCCTTGATTATTTTAATGACCATGGAAACACAAAGGAAATGATGAATTTAAGAAGCATTACAAGGAATATACAGTAAGACCTAGTATGTATCTAGATCTACTTAGTAAAAAAGATACTGTGGTTTGGATTCTGGGTGACTGGGATGATGATGTCACCTCTGGAAAAAAGATTGGGAAATTATAAGGAAGATTTGATTTTATTAAGAGGCAGAATAGTAGAGCTATTATTCCTCTTTCTTGGATTTTCTGAAATAGTCCTTGTGTAGAAAAGAGTTAACATAGCAGCCTAAACTGCTGTTCTTGAAAAGGCCTGCTTGCAAGGTTGGCTTTGGCTAGCGTCTGAGAACTTAGATTTCAGGAAGATCCCCTCCATAACTGACAACAGTGGCTTGCTGTGTGTAAACTGTTTATACAAATAATATGGTTTATGTGAACACCTGCTTTTTTTCTGAGATTCTGGAATTTAGGTGTGTGCCAGACAGGGGATGCTTATGCTAATGTTAGTTCTCCCCCAGTAAAAACCTGGGCATTGAGTCCTTGAAGAGCTTCCCTTCTTTGGCAACATTTCACGGGTATTGTCCTAAGTCATTACTGAGATAATTAAGTGCCTCCCGCAGAGTCTGCTGGGAGAAGACTCTTAAAAGCTCATGCCTGGTTTTTCTGGAGTTTGTCCTGGTAGCCATGAGTAGGACTGTATGCTGAGTCTTATGAGTCATTTTAGGGAATTATTGAACTGGGGGTGATCTTGGGGACCCTCTGACATAGTCCTAAATTTTAAAAGATCTGGCCTGTTATTAAACAGCCTGTCAGACGTTGCCAGATAATGCGTTGTAGATTTTTTACTTGGAAAATATGGTCAGAGTAGCTATGTGCTAGGTGCTCTGAGAGACAGAAAAGTAAAAGACTGAGTCTCTCACTTTAGAGAGCGTAACATCCTAAATGACTAGATCGTAAAATCTTTGGGACTTAGTATAGACAAAATATATGATGCTCTTCTCAACTTTATTTCCTGTCACCCAACACTTATCTTTTTGTCCTAATGAAGAACAAGTCAACTTTGATGGGAAAGGAACCTTTAAAGCAGTATCAGTTAACACAATCACAGTTGAAAGATGAGGAGGGGTAGTTAATGATGCCAAAAGGGTGGCAAAAATATCAATTACTATAGGTTATAAAGAGATTGTCAGTTTCAAATGATTTCTTGGCTTTTTTGTAGTTTGTAGATGGTTCTGGACTAAAAATATTTAGGTTAGGACATTAATTTGTAATAATGTTATAGGAATACTCTACAACGGTCCCCAACCTTTTTGGCACCAGGGACTGAATTTGCAGACAGTTTTTCCACAGATGGTTTCAGGATGAAACTGTTCCACCTCAGATCATCAGGCATTAGATTCAAATAAGGAGCATGCAACCTAGAGCCCTCTCATTTGCAGTTCACAATGGGGCTCGCACTCCTGTGAGAATCTAATGCTGTTGCTGATCTGACAGGAGTCAGAGCTCAGGCAGTAATGCTCACTTGCCTGCTGCTCACCTCCTGCTGTGCAGCCAGGTTCCTAACAGGCCAGTATCAGTCTGCAGCCCAGGCATTGGGGATCCCAGCTCTGGAATATCAGTAATGGTGTCATTTACACATTGATGACCCATGATTAGTTGTGAGATATGTCAAGTAATTCGTTACTTGTAATAGTTAAAATGCTAAAGTTTGAGAATGATTTACTACTTTGTTTTTATATTGGAGCAGATTTAAGATTCCTGTTACTTGCATTTGAATTGGAGAAAAGGATATAGAGTTATTGCCATTATTTAGGTAGCATATCTCACACAGCAGTTTCATTAATCCTATGATACATAAGGGTAAAAGGTTGAGAACACTGCTATGTAGGGATAAATCAAAGTGCTGACAGAAAGTTAATTTGTAGGATGTTTAAGAGTCTATAATTGAGTAATGTTTAATAAATACATAGCTTATCATGTTATATCTTTATTAACATATGTACTCACATTTTTATATTTTATATAGCCATCCAGATAATGAAAAGTCATTGGATTGGTTTCTCCCTCCTGCTCCATTGATTTCAGAAATTCCAGATACTCAGGAGTTAGAGGAAGAATTAGAAAGTCATAAACTGTTAGGTAAATTATCACATATTTGTTTTGAAGCCAAACCCATACAGTTCATGGCAATATTTATTTTAAAGCCCTGATTTGATTATTACACATTGTGTATGCATATATCAGAATATTGCATATGCCCCCAAAATATGTATGGTCATATTGGGTATTGATTTCAGAAATTTCAGCTATTCAGGAGTTAGAGGAAGAATTAGAAAGTCTTGGTGGCCGAGGTGGGCAGATCACGAGGTCAGGAGTTTGAGAGCAGCCTAGCCAATATGGTGAAACCCCATCTCTACTAAAAGTACAAAAAAAAAAAAAAAAAAACCTAGCTGGGCATGGTGGTGTGTGCCTATAGTCCCAGCTACTCAGAAGGCTGAAGCAGGAGAATGGCTTGAACCCAGGAGGCGAAGGTTGCAGTGAGCTGAGTTTGTGCCACTGCAGTCTATCCTGGGCAATAGAGGGAGACTCCGTCTCAAAAAAAAAAAAAAAAAGAAAGTAATAAACTGTTGGGTAAATTATCACTTATTTGTTGTGAAGCCAAACCCATACAGTTCATGGCAATATTTTTTTTAAAACTCTGATTTGATCATTACACATTGTGTGTGCATGTATCAAAATATCAGATATCCCCCCAAATATGTGTACTTATTATGCAAACAATGAAAATGTCTTTATTTTAATGAAATAAAATGAAAATCGGATCCTTCTTTTATTAAAAAGAGTGCTCACCAAGCTGGTGAGCTACAGGTCCCAGCTACTTAGGAAACTGTGAATAGCCACTGCACCCCAGCCTGGGCAACATAGTGAGACCCTATCTCTAAATAAATAAATAAACAGATCCCCCTTATCTCTAAATACATACATACCCCCAAAAACAAAATAGTGCCCACCAAATCTTAAAATTTAAAACATTTTTCTTCTCTATGCATGTAATACACATACATATGCATACATAAATGCACACAATACACTATTACACACACATTTTGATTTTTGTTTTATGAATGTTTTTTCTGTGACTATTAAAACTCCTATCACTGCTGTTCAGTTTGCCTTGCCTTTTACTAAAGGTAAGATCGCCTGATAACCAGATCCCAGAAATATTGAGTGAAAAAAGGGAGATGCAGAAGGTTAAATATAGTGTGATACCATTTTTAGAAAGCTCAAAAACAAGCACATTCAAACAATGTATGTGACATAATGTAATATTACTAAAATTTTAATTTTTAAATTGGGTTGTATGTTCATGCACATACATTTTATTATTAAGCTTCATAATTTACGTATATGTTATATATATACTTACATCAAATGATATATAGCATAGAGTACAATGTAGATACATAGATGCTAAAGCAAATTTAAGTTCTAGTAAGACGTCCAAATTCCCCCTAAACTTCCCTAAAAATTCTTGTAAAGCCTCTAAAGAAACCTTTAAAATTCTATCACTCTGATGAAAACATTCCTTTATTTTGATTTTAGAAGCAAGATTACAAACTTAAAAGCATTAGATACGTTAATAATGAATTGTGTTTGGTAACATTGTATATAATTGGTCATTGTATTTCTGTGTGTAAATCATTTATATAAATTGTAAATCTTCATAATTGTATAATTGTATAATTTGTTATGGGTCAGAAAGAAATTAAACCTATTTTATAATGCAGGTGCCATATAAACTTCCAATTTAATTCAGTAATTCCATATTAATTTCTGAGTGTCTTTTAATGATGTAATATACCATAAGTGTAACAATCACCTGTATTTTAAAACTGTATATGGTATTACAGATTATCTTATTATTAGTGCTTTGCTCTTGGCTTTCATATTTAACTTGGAATTTTTATTGAAGTTTTTCATCATCATTTTGAAAGTTTTCTTTAATGGAGAACGCGTAATAATTAATATATTCCTTTTTTGTAGGTCAGGAAAAGAGGCCAAAAATGTTAACATCAAATTTAAAGATAACTAATGAAGGCACGAATTATATTTCACCAACACAAAAATTCCAATTTGCCTTTCCTTCTGATAAATATGAACAGGATGATTTAAATTTAGAAGGGGTAGGTAAAAATGACTTATCACATGTTGCTGGCAAGCTGACATATGGTTCTCAGAAGTATAAAAATCACATTGGCACTGAGATAGCACCTGAGAAGAGTGTTCCTGATGATACAAAATTACTTAATTTTGCAGAAGATAAAGGAGAGAACACATCAGTGTTCCGGAAAAGGTAATTATTATAATTAAATGAAATAATATTCTGTGAATAAATTTGAATATTTGTACGTCTAAAAGTATTAAATATGGTAGAATGTGAATGAGAAAAACAGCAAAATTCTATCTCCTAAATAATTCCTTACTTTCTGCATTCCTGGTGTCATAGTCCTTGTCCTACACATAAAAATAACCATAATTGTAATATTTAACTGTCTACTACAAATGGTACCACAACAGTCCAGGTGGGACACAGGAATCTTCATTTTGAACAGATTTTCTAGATGATTATTATGCACACAAAAGTTTGAGACCCATTTTCCTAATGCCTGGGGTTTTAAACAGAGGAGTGAAATTAGATTTTCTTTTCTTTAAGGGTTCATTTTGACCCCAGTATGGAGCATAAATTATAATAGAAGGGAGTTAAAATAAATTGTGAAGGTCTACTAGAAAGATTGTCTTATTAGTCTAGGTGGGAGAAAATGGTAGCCAGACCTAGGACAGTGGTATCAGGAATGGAGACAATGCAGAATTATTTAGGAGATACAATCCCACAGGACTTAAGTGATTATTGGATATGAGATCTGACTCCTAGGTTTTCAGTTTGAGCCAGAATGATGAAGATTGGTAGTGCCTTTTTTTGATTTAAAGAACTATAAAGTTAGAACAGGTTCGGAGGAAGGTGATGAGTACAGATATGGCCATGTTGATTTTAGATATTTATAAATAGTCCAGATATTCAATTGGGTATATGGATTCAAGATACAGAAGAAGTTTAGTTGATTGTTTTTGTTTTCTCTGACATAGGAGATGTGGTTATCTGTGGAGTTTGAGGGGAAAAGTGAGAGTACTGAGCAAGAATGAGAAGAGTGGAATAAATTATGGAGAATGGGAAAGCAGTCTAATTAGAATAATGGTAGGATTGATGGACACTGTAAAGGGTCCAGCTAAGGTTGATCTCTATAATGTTTGTAATAACAGCTTTATTACAATATAATTCACATACCATAAATTCACCTTTTTGAAGTGTAGAATTATTTTCTATTTTTTTCATTCTTATGTATTTACCCACATTGGTTTTTATAATACATAGTTTTGCAACCATCACTATTAACTAATTTTAAAACATTTTCATCTCCTGCAAAATAAATTCCTTACTAATTAACAGTTACTCTTCATTCCTCCCTTTCCACAGCACCTGGTGACCACTAATGTACTTTCTGTCTCTATCATCTCTATGGATTTACCTATTCTAAACATTTCATATAAGTGGAATTATACAATATATGGCCATTTGTGCCTGGTCTCCTTCACTTAACATAACTTTTTTTTTTTGGAGGTGAATATTTTTCTTTTCTTTATTTTACTTTAAGTTCTAGGGTACATGTGCACAATGTGCAGGTTTGTTACATATGCCCAGGTTGGTGTGCTGCACCCATTAACTCGTCATTTACATTAGGTATATCTCCTAATGCTATTCCTCCCCCAGCCCCCACCCCATGACAAATCCTGGTGTGTGATGTTCCCCACCCTGTGTCGAAGTGTTCTCATTTTTTAATTCCTACCTATGAGTGAGAACATGCGGTGTTTGGTTTTCTGCCCTTATGACAGTTGGCTCAGAATGATGGTTTCCAGCTTCATCCATGTCCCTGCAAAGGATATGAACTCATCCTTTTTTATGGCTGCATAATATTCTATGGTGTATATGTGCCACATTTTCTTAATCCAGTCTATCATTGATGGACATTTGGGTTGGTTCCAAGTCTTTGCTATTGCGAATAGTGCCACAATAAACATACGTGTGCATGTGTCTTTATAGTAGCATGATTTATAATCCTTTGGGTATATACCCAGTAATGGGATTGCTGGGTCAAATGATATTTTTAGTTCTAGATCCTTGAGGAATCACCACACTGTCTTCCACAATGGTTGAACTAGTTTACACTCCCAACAACAGTGTAAAAGTGTTCCTATTTCTCCACATCCTCTCCAGCACCTGTTGTTTCCTGATTTTTTGATGATTGCCATTCTAACTGGTGTGAGATGGTACCTCATTGTGGTTTTGATTTGCATTTCACTGATGGCGAGTGATGATGAGCATTTTTTCATGTGTCTGTTGGCTGCATAAATGTCTTCTTTTGAGAAGAGTCTGTTCATATCCTTCACCTGCTTTTTAATGGGGTCATTTGATTTTTTTCTTGTAAATTTGTTTAAGTTATTTGTAGCTTCTGGATATTAGCCCTTTGTCAGATGGGTAGATTGCAAAATTTTTCTCCCATTGGTTGCCTGTTCACTCTGCTGGTAGTTTCTTTTGCTGTGCAGAAGCTCTTTAGTTTAATTAGATCCCATTTGTTTATTTTGGCTTTTGTTGCCATTGCTTTTGGCGTTTTAGTCATGAAGTCCTTGCCCATGCCTATGTCCTGAATGGTATTGCCTAGATTTTCTTCTAGGGTTTTTATAGTTTTAGTCAAACATTTAAGTCTTTAATCCATCTTGAATTAATTTTTGTACAAGGGGTAAGGAAGGGATCCAGTTTCAGTTTTCCACATATGGCTAGTCAGGTTTCCCAGCACCATTTGTTAAATAGGGAATCATTTCCCCATTTCTTGTTTTTGTCAGGTTTGTCAAAGATCAGATGGTTGTAGATGTGTGGTATTACTTCTGAGGGCTGTTTTGTTCCATTGGTCTATATGTCTGTTTTGATACCAGTACCATGCTGTTTTGGTTACTGTAGCCTTGTAGTATAGTTTGAAGTCAGGTAGTGTGATGCCTCCAGCTTTGTTCTTTTTGGTTAGGATTGTCTTGGCAGTGCAGGCTCTTTTTTGGTTCCATATGAACTTTAAAGTAGTTTTTTCCAATTGTGTGAAGAAAGTCGTTGGTAGCTTGATGGGAATGGCATTGAATCTATAAATTACTTTGGGCAGTATGGCCATTTTCACAATATTGATTCTACCTATCCATGAGCATGGAATGTTCTTCCATTTGTTTGTGTCCTCTTTTATTTCATTGAGCAGTGGTTTGTAGTTCTCCTTGAAGAGGTCCTTCACATCCCTTTAAGTTGAATTCCTAGGTATTTTATTCTATTTGAAGCAACTGTGAATGGGAGTTCACTCATGATTTGGCTCTCTGTTTGTCTGTTATTGGTGTATAGGAATGCTTGTGATTTTTGCACGTTGATTTTGTATCCTGAGACTTTGCTGAAGTTGCTTATCAGCTTAAGGAGATTTTGGGCTGAAAGGATGGGTTTTCTAAATATACAATCATGTCATCTGCAAACAGGGACAATTTGACTTCCTCTTTTCCTAATTGAATACCCTTGATTTCTTTCTCTTGCCTGATTGTCCTGGCCAGAACTTCCAACAGTATGTTGAATAGGAGTGGTGAGAGAGGGCATCCCTATCTTGTGCCAGTTTTCAAAGGGAATGCTTCCATTTTTTGCCCATCAGTATGATATTGGCTGTGGGTTTGTCATAAATAGCTGTTTTTATTTTGAGATATGTCCCATCAATTCCTAGTTTATTGAGAGTTTGTAGCATGAAGGGCTGCATTTAACATTTTTAAGGTTCATGCATGTTGTGTTATGTATTAGTCTTTCTTTCCCTCCCTCCTCCCTTCCTTCTTTCGTTCCTCCCTCCCTCCCTTCTTTCCTTCCTTCCTTCCTCTTTTTTTTTTTGTTTTGGAGTCTCGCTCTGTCACCCAGTCTGGAGTGCAGTAGTGCAATCTTGGTTTGCTGCAGCCTTTGCCTCCCAGGTTCAGGCAATTCTCCTGCCTCAGCCTCCCGAGTAGCTAGAGCTACAGGTGTGCACCACCATGCCTGGCTAATTTTTGTATTTTTAGTAGAGATAGGTTTTCACCATGTTGGCCAGGATGGTCTTCATCTCCTGACCGCATGATCTGCCCTCCTCGGCCTCCCAGTGTTGGGATTACAGGCGTAAGCCAGCACGCTCAGCCAGTATTTCATTTTTTTTTAATGGCCAAATGATAGTCCATTAAATGGATATACCACATTTTGTTTATTCACTTATCAGTTGATGGACATTTGGGTTGTTTTAACTTTTTGTCTATTGTGAATAATATTGCTATGAAAATGCACGCAAGTTTTTGTGTGAATGTGTGTTTGCAGTTCTTTGGATGTAAACTCAGAAGTAGAATTGCTGGGTCATATGGTAACTTTATATTTAGCTTTTCTGAGGAACTGCCAAATTGTTTTCCAAAGTGGCTGCATCACTTTACAGTCCCATTCAGCAATATTTGAGGGTTCCAGTTTCTCCACATTCTGGCCAGCACTTGTTGTTGTCTGTCTTTTGTATTATAGCCATCCTACTGGGTGTGTGAAGAGGTATCTCATTGTGGTGTTGATGTGCATTTTTGTAATGACTAATTGTCTTAGTTATTTTGGTCTGCTATAATGAAATACTATAGATTGGGTGGTGTAAATAACAAACATTTGTTTACACGATTCTGGAGGCCAAAAGTCAGAAATCAGAGTGCCAGCATGGTTGGGTTATTGATGAGGACCCTCTTCCTAGTTATTTTCTCCCATGGTTTTTCTTTGGTGTGTGTATAAACAGAGAGAGCTCATGTTTCATCCTCTTTTTATAAGGGCATTAATTCCATCATGGGGAGGTACTGTCATGACCTCGTCTAAACCCAGTTACCTTCTAAAGGCCCCACCTCCAAATACCATAACATTGGGAGGCTGAGGCGGGCAGATCACAAGGTCAGGAGTTCGAGACCAGCCTGACCAACATTGTAAAACCCCGTCTCTACTAAAAATACAAAAATTAGCCAGGCGTGGTGGTGGGTGCCTGTAATCCCAGCTACTCAAGAGGCTGAGGCAGGAGAATTGCTTGAACCCGGGAGGCAGAGGTTGCTGTGAGCCGAGATCATGCCACTGCACTGTAGCCTGGGTGACAGAGTAAGACTCCATCTCAAAACAACAACAACAAGAACAACAACAACAAAAATCATTGGGGATTAGGGCCTCAACAAATAAATTTGGAGGGAGGGACATTAATACCCAGTCTATAGCAATAATGTTAAGAATCTTTTCATGTGATTATCAGCCATTTGTATGTCTTCTTTGGAGTAATGTCTTATTCAGGTCCTTTGTCCATATTTTAATTGGGCTATTTGTCTTTTAATTGTTGAGTTTTAAGAGTTCTTTATTCTCAATCAAAGTCTCTTATCATCTGTATGATTTGTACATATTTCCCCCTATTCTGTGGGTTTTCAGTTTTTTGATGGTGTTCTTTGCAGCATAAGTTTTAAATTTTGATAGAGTCCAGTTTATCTAATTTTTCTTTTATGCGTATGCTTTTGTTTTGATGTAATACTTATTTGGTGTTACTTTGGTTGCTTATGTTTTTGGTGTCATATCTAAGAAACTATTGCCTGATTCAAGGTCATGAAGATTTACTCAAGTTTTCTTCTAAGGGTTTCAGAGTTTTTAGCTCTTACATTTATGTCTGTGATCTGTCATTTAATATTTTAAATGTTTGTGTGAAGTAGGAGTCCATCTTCATTCTTCTTGCATGTAGATATTCAGTTGTTCTAGCCTCATTTGTTGAAAAGACTGTTCTTTCCCTACTGAATGTTATGGCACTGTCATTGGAAATCAGCTGACCATAAATGTAAAGACTGGGTGTTGACTGACACCAACTGATTCTCTGACACCAACTTGGCATCTAACCAAGTTGATGCTTAACTCCTGGGATTAGCATCAGACCCCACAGGTTGGAGGCTCAGTTCTGTAAGACTGACCCCACTTTGAATTCCAGCTGAAAATGAGATTCCCAGGCTACCCACATTTCTGTCTGGCCAACTACAAATTTGAGGCTTCCATGACCCCATATTGGGTTTAATAATTTGCTAGAATGACTCAGAGACCTAAGGGAAACACTTTACTTACATTTACCAGCTTACTGTAAAGGGTACAACTCCAGGTGAAAGAGATACATATGGCAAAATATGAGGGAGGGAGTACAGACTTCCCATAACTTCTCTGAGCATGCCACTCTGTCAGCAGCTTGATGTGTTCACCATTCCAGAAGCTCTCAGAACCCTGTTGTTTAGGCAAGTTTTAATGGAGGTTCCATTTCATAGACAAGATTGATGAAATCACTGGCCGTTGCTAATTAAACTTGATCTTCAGCCCTGAATGAATAAGTTGTCTCCATTACTTATTCTGTAAGATGTGAGTATTTTATCAGGAACCTTAATGGTTACTTCATCCCTTAGGGATATTGTGAACAAGTTACTTTGATAGATTGTCTTTTGATGAAATATAATACAGTACAGTCATAAAGATAAAGTGTTTCCTTGTTTTTAGAACTTTGCATAGAAGTAGTTCTTACACTGAAGTGGTTATTAGATATAGAGTTTGGGATGATTTAATCTGCTGATATACTTAGTTTACATCTTTTCCTTTTTTGGGGGGTACACAGTGCTGATTTGATTGGCTAGGAAAACTGTCTTATCTGGTAGCTTCTGTGGTGTGAAATGCAGTTGCTGACAACTTTTAATTCATAACAAGTCTGTTAATTTATTCCTATAAATTTAGTATGTTAATATAATTGAGTAGCTTGAATCACTTCAGTTAAATTTAACTATTAGGTGTTACAAAATTTACTATTTACTGTGACTATATCTAGTGACTTTTTCTCTCTCTTAAGCACTTTACTGACTTTAAATGGAGTATTAGTTATCTGTTGTTGTGTAATAAAATTATCCCAAAATTTAGTAGTTTAAAACAACAGTAAACATTATTATCTCTCACATTTTCTACAGGCTAGGAATTTAGGAACAACTTAGCTAGTAGTTCTGGCTTAGGCTCTCTTGTGAGAATGCGTAAAGACATTGGGGGCCTCTCACAAGAAGGCCACAATCAAAATGTTAGACATGCTGCAGTCATCTGAAAGCTTGACAGGAGTTATCAGGTCTCCAAAGTGGCTTGCTGTCCTTGACTGAAGAGTCAGTGCTGGTTGTTGACAGGAGACCTCAGTACCTGTCCACCTGGCCTCTTCATAGGGTTGCTTGAGTGCTCTCTTTGTATTGTGACTAGCTCTCCACAGAGTGAGAGATCTAAGAGACCATGGGGAAAGGGGCAATGTCTTTTATTACCTAGCCTTGTAAGTCAAACATTTGCACTTCCGCAGTACTCTGCTAGTTAGACAGGCCAGTCCTGATTCCGTGATTCAATTTGTAGGAGATTGCAAAGGTGTGAGGAGCAGGCAAGGATCTTTGGGGCCATTTTTGGAGGCTGACTACCACAAATGGATTTCTCTGAGTTTTAGGAAAGTAGACATACTTCGGTGATAAACTTAGCAAGTTATATTTTAGGAGAATGTTTAGCTTTTTTGTTTGAGTAAACCATAATCTATGAATGTTTTTAAAGGGGCCAATTTTATGCTAGTTTTTCATATTCCAAGGAAGTGTTATAAGTAAGAAAATATGTGGGTCTTTTTTTCTTGCAGATTATTTAAAATATCTGACAATATACATAGGAGTGCTTATTCCAATGACAGTGAATTGGACTCTCACATTGGCTCAGTGAAAATTGTACAAACAGAAATGAACAAAGGGAAATCAAGGAACTATAGCAGTAGTAAGCAGAAATTTCAATATTCTGCAAATGTGTTTACAGCAAATAATGCTTTTTCTGCTTCTGAAATCAGAGAAGGCATGTTCAAAGCACCATCTTTTCCAGTTGCTTTCCAGCGTCATGATATTCAAGGTAATTTCTTGCTTTTTCAGTTCATTTTATGAGTACAGACTAATCTGCATTTCTCAGCATAGGGGAAAATGTACAAATATAGTAAATGTGAGTAGATTATCTCTCTGTGCAATTACTGCAGTTTTTTTATTATGTTGCATTATTTTCTAAGCTGGGCTGTGTGTTAAAATATTTTATCCGGTGTGCTAAAAATATTTTTAACTTTGCTCTCAATAAAAAGTTTTGTTAGTTTTATTGAAACAGTTTTTATGGAAAGGATAAAAATATTCATTTCAGGTCGTAGCTGCTGACCATTAAAAATTTTTAAATATTTATATAAATATGTAGGTTTTTTTTTTTTCCAGAGGTAACAGAAAATTGTTTAGGTTCCCTGAAGGCTGTCACAGAAATTCGTATCCTTTAAGTTATTTACAATAGCTGCTTTGTATTTATTAAATCATAATTTTAAAATATTTTGTTTAATTGTGTTTCTGTTTATTTATTTTGATTGATGGAGAAAAAGACGGAAAAGTTAATCTTTTTGGTGATGTAAGAGGTACATGTGGCCGGGTGCGGTGGTTCACCCCTGTAATTCCAGCACTTTGGGAGGCCGACACAGGCAGATCACGAGGTCAGGAGTTTGAGACCAGCCTGACCAACATGGTGAAACCACATCTCTACTAAAAATATAAAAAATTAGCTGGGCATGGTGGTGTGCACCTGTAATCCCAGCTACTCAGGAGGCTGAGGCAGGAGAATCTCTTGAACCCGGGAGGTGGAGGTTGCAGTGAGCCAAGATTGTGCCACTGCATTCCAGCCTGGCAAAAGAGTGAGACTCCATCTCAAAAAAAAAAAAAAAAAAAAAAAAAAGTATGTGTGCGATAGTGCTACTCAAGGTGTGATTGCAGACTGGTTTCAATTTGTGAACTGTTTGTTATCTGTTTATGACAAGTTAAGTACAGAAGTCAGATTTGTATTATTGGCAGAACTCTGAGCATATTTACTTACAAATAGGTACAGATAATTTCTCATCTTTTGAGAAAGAGCAGCCAAATTGGGTTGAACTGGGCAGGGGAAATGGATGAGAATGGGACATTGTGTGGATTAGGGACATTTCTACAGATCAGTGTTTTTGAAAATCTAATGTGAAGTTTATACATAGAATCCAAGTTTCAAGTCTGAACATTTCCAGTGTAAATATTTTGAGTACGTTTTTGTGTTCTGGAGGTAACATTTTCTTTGCTTCTTTAATACCCTGTTTATGCCTATAATAGTGCACTTCTTCTGTTTTAATTCACCAGCAGTTTATGTGACCATTTCCTCATGATCTATGAACTCTTTGAAGGCAAGGATCATGACTTACTTACCTGCCTACTTCCAAATACATTGAAAGGCAGATAAAGTAAGGCAGGTAAAGTAAGGAAATTGTTCTGGCAAAAGTATAGACATAAGCAAGGGTGAAGATAAAAAAGTATGAAATATGTTTGGAAAGAATAAGCTTTCCAGTTTGGCTGAAGGGAAAGATATGATTAAAGAAGTAATAAGAAATATTAGATAGTTATCTTAGGATCATATCATATAATGTTATGAATACCAAGGTCAAAGTTTTTTTTTATTTTATTTTTGTTTTTTATTTTTTCCCCCAACTTTGTTGAGGTATAATTGACAAATAAAAATGGTATGTATTTAAGGAGTACGACATGATTTTTTTTAAATATAAACATTGCAAAAATAATTACCACAATCAGGCTAATTAATGTATCTATCGCCTTTCACAGTTATTTCTTTTTTATGGTGAAAATACTTACAATCTCTGTAATAAGGAGAAACCATGTAATATTTTTGAACATGTCAAATATCATCATTAAAACTATGCTTTAGGAATATATAATTAGTGACTTATTGCTTGCAAATGTTCTAGCATCCACAAAAGTTATGGTCTAGTTGACAAAATGAAAATTGAATTCCGGGTATTGCATAGCTGTGCTAGAGAAATGTAGCAACAATAACTAATCTTGGGTACTCCAGGGATCATCTGAGATAATTCTGAAGTATGGTTAGAAAATATTTGCCTGACTTCTCATGAAAAGTCATCTCCAATGCAGATAGCTGATTTGAGTAAAAATGAGGGAGAGGGATCAATAAGAGGGTTATACATGTTGATATAGTAACTATAAACAGAGCCAGTGTTTAGCACTTTATTAGCATGGTGTCTCAATGCTGCCACACTTTCTTTGGTGATCAAAATAGGATGGAAACATAGGAAATATATTAGCAGTAACCTGTTAAAGATGTTTAATTATCTGTACAATGGCTGATTCTCCTTATCCCTTACTGTAAAGTCTTTCCATATGACACTGGCTTTTAAAGAGCTTTGAGGGTCTTTATGCTATATTAGCACAGCTGAAATGGTTCTGTTGTTTAGGGGTCTTTATTAGTTAGGACTACTGCTTACACGTGTGTCCACTGATTTATTGTCCAAAAAGTTCATTTTGTATAAAACTCACTGTCCTACACCTTGTTTCCAAGTATGTATTTAAAGTGGAAGACTGAATGCTATTTGTGATAATTTGAGAGTTTGTAGATTACTTGGACACACCTTATTTTCTTATTCTCTTTAAATATTTTACTACATTTGAATCCTCAGGGCAATAGAAGTTTTCTCAGATTGATCCTACCACAGTAGTCTTGTCATTTTCAGTTCTGCAGACATTTTCCCCATAATTTCAGTGACGCTGCTGAGACTTTATTGAATGTAAGGCCAAAAATTGATTTCAGTTGTTGATAGTGATGATAAATGATGTTAGCAGTTGAGTTTTCTTATGAGCTGAAACACTGATTCTGTATCTACTCTGAATCAAAGATTCATTTTTGTGAATATAAATTGATATGGAGCTATCTAATGAGAGAAAAACCAACATGATGGCCCACTCATGGGCTTGTTGCAAATAAATATTTGATAGTAAGAGACATGTTTTGAAGGAAAAATGAGATTCCTTCTAAAGCTTATGGATTTTCAAATTCAAAATTACGTTTTTGTTTGGCACAGATATGACACTTTGCACACCAGAAAGTAAAATGAGGATTTATAAATTAACTGCTTGATGTAATAATTGCAAACCTATATTAACTGAGTGCTTACTATGTGTCAGGCACTGTTCTAGGTATGTGGGATATGTTACTTAAGAAAACAGACAATGAATCCTTGCTTTTGAGGAGATACCATTCTTGGGATGAGGGTAGGGAAGAAGCTATATCTCAACATCTGTAACAACATATAAATAAGTCAGAGATTTTTAGAAAGTGGTGACTATTACGGGAAAAGGAAAAAGTAGAGCAGGGTAAGGGGGTTAAATTGGGACTGCTGGGATTCGTGGCTCAGGGTGTAGAATTAAACAGTACTTAGGGTAGACCTTGAGAAGGTCAGATGTAAGCACTTAATGGAGGGAAAGGAGCCAAGGAAATATGGAGGGAGGAACAGTCTAGGCAGGGGAAGGCCTCATGGCAGGAACATGGCTGATGTTTTTGAAGAACAGCAGAGTTCAGTATAGCTAGAGGAGATGAGTTGGGGGAAAGAGTAGTAGGACATGAAGTCAGAGAGAGAAAGGCAGGGGCTGATGCGGGGAGGGAGTGGCAGTGGGAAGACAAGATCATGTAGAGCCTTATAGCCATATACTTTGAGAGAAAGGAGGAATTTGATCAGAGAAGTAATATGATCTAAGTTTAAACAGGATCGCTACAGCAATCCATCAGTTCTTATATATCTTTATAAAAATCCAGTTGTTTAAATAACTGTGTACTTGTGTTCTCAGATAATGTTCTTAACCATCTTATATCTTCTAATAGATTATAACAGTCTCAATTGTAGGAACTCATTTTCTTCTTTATTTACAGCTTCCCACAGCTTTCTAAATCTATTAATGTATTCTGTATATAGTGTTCAATGACTGTAGTTGATATATTGTAAGAAGAATACCATGTAAATACAGATATCTCCCAATCTGTCAATAGACCCTCACCTTGGAGAGGGCACAGTTTATTCTTCATATCTATTTATATTTTTGAACTTTCTTATAGGGAAAGGATGATTTAAGTTCTTCCTGCCAAGCCAGTATGTTGATAATTACAATTAAACCCACCACTTAACACAACTAAATTATCAAAAACAAAGAGATTTAGTATTAAGTAACCAGAAACACATCAGCTAATGAAGTACAATCAATGCTCAATGAAATAGTTGAGTGAAATTCTGTACATTAAAGAAGAGATAAAAACCAACTGGCCTTGTCAAGGTAAATAAGAAAAAGCACTACTCTGGAAAAGATAAACTAGAAGTATAGTTCTGATTTACTTGCCATTATGTACTTGCATCTCTTCCATCATATTTAGCACTCAAGTATAACCCTTATATAATCTCTTATTTCCCTATAGGAACTTTGCAAGTTCTTTTCAGAATATGGAATGTGACTGGAGACTAGAATAATTTATGATAATTCTTTTCTTAAGATGCCAAATAGCAAATGTTAAAACCTCATCATTAAATGTTGTCACAATCAATATTAATGTAACTTAATTTTAAAATTAAAAGTAACCAATTTTTTAAATTCTGAAATATTTGACTCCTTAATGTTATTGTAAGCGGCAAAATTTAGAAGTATTTTCAAAGAATTTCCATATTTCAACTATATACAGTCCAAAGCCTTTGATGATGTAAGTATTTTATTTAACTTATTTATTTTTCTGCCTTTCACTAGGTTGTGATCACTAGATTGGGACAGCTGGGATTTACTAGATCTTTATGTTTGCACTGCCACACTCAGTGTCTAGCACATTATAGGAGCTCAGAAAATATTTGGTAAATGAATACGTGTGATTTTCATAGGTGGATTTGTTTGTATTTGAGTGCAGTGGTGAAATCTCAGCTCACTGCAACTTCTACTTTCCAGGTTCAAGCGATTCTCCTGCCTCAGCCACCCAAGTAACTGGGATTACAGGCATGAGACACCACTCCTGGCTAAGTTCTGTATTTGTAGTGGAGACAGGGTTTTGCTTTGTTGGCCAGGGTCGTCTTGAACTCCTGACCTCAAGTGATCTGCCTTCCTTGGCTTCCCAAAGTGCTGGGATTACAGGTGTAAGCCATCGTGCTCAGCCAGGAATGATTTTCTTCTAGGTCTACATTGACAAATAAAACAGCGTGATAAAATACTAATAATGTTATTTTTCGAGAGTAGAGGCTCTAGAGCAAAGTTACAATTTCTATAACTTTAGAGGAGAAATGTTTGAATTATTATTCCTTAGATTCTTATTAAGACTTTTTTTTAACAAATTGAGAATGTGTATGAAAAATTCTATATGTTACATGATTGATAACTTTTTATTTTTTAGCTTCTTTACACAGATAGGAATTTTGTGATTTGTGCTCCAACTGGTTCTGGAAAAACTGTAGTGTTTGAACTAGCTATAACAAGATTGTTAATGGAAGTACCATTGCCATGGTTGAATATTAAAATTGTTTACAGTAAGTATTTATTATAAGAGTGATGATTAATTATAATAACGAAAAACCATTGAAGCAAAATGAAGAAATGAATTCAGTTTCTGGCCTTAGGAATTACTTGGTTTTCTATATATTTCTAGTAAAGTTTGGTCTTATTTGTCATTAAATTTAAAACACATTTTCCAGAATTATAAATAAAAAGTAATATTTGAATTGAGAATTTGACTTTTATATGCTTATTTTTTAAAGGACAGGCAAAATGAACACATAAAATCAAACATTTTGTAATTCTAGAAATTTGCATAGGCACTTTTACTCTCCTTTCTTAGGTGTGTATTTTTAAAATTTTTTTTTAAATCAAAGTAATACATGCATATGGATTAAAAATCAAGTATCACTAAAGGCCTTATGATGAAAAGTAATCATCTTCTGCCCTACCTTTCTCCACTTTTAGTTACACTTGCCTGAGAAATCATTTCTATTTTTAGTTCTTTTTGGTTATTGCCTTGATACCTCTAAATCAAACTTGTCTAACTTGTGGCCTGCAGGCTGCATGTGGCCCAGGATGGCTTTGAATGCAGCCCAACACAAATTTGTAAACTTATGACAATTTGTAATGTTTGTAAAACACTATGAGAATTTTTTTTCTTTAGCTTATCAGTCATCGTTAGTGTTAGCATATTTTATGTGTGGCTCAATACAGTTCTTCTTCCAGTGTGACCCAGGGAAGCCAAAAGACTGGACCCCCCTGCTCTAAATAATATGCCTATATTGTTCATTTTTAATTTATCAATCTTAGGAGTATGTAGATGTGTATTTTTATGCTAACTTTATTAACCAAAGTTTGTGAAAATAATTTTAAAATTGAACTGATGTTCAAAGTAAATATTTTATACTGTTACAGTGGCACCAATAAAAGCCTTGTGTAGTCAGCGTTTTGGTGACTGGAAAGAAAAATTTGGACCAATAGGATTGAATTGTAAAGAACTTACCGGAGATACAGTAATGGATGACCTATTTGAGATTCAGCATGCCCATATTATTATGACAACTCCTGTAGGTATTATTTATACTTTATGATTTCCTTAGTTCGTTAGAAAATACCTATTTTTCTTTACCGAGACAAAAAGTTTAAAAAATACAAACTAGAAGCATATATTTACAATGTAAACAAATGAACATTAAAAAAATACTACAATTCAAGGCCCAGAAAGAATACCTACAAATCAGTAAGTAAAAGACAAATGACCAAATTGGAAAAATTGACAAAGAATAGGCAGTTTGTTATTGTGGATACTTTGCAATCATATTTATAGCTTTATTCTTTTACCTAAGTAGTGTATATTATAGAGGGAGGTCCTTGGTAGAATTTAAAAACAGGTAATAAAACTTGGACTTAGAATATTTTGTGGTTCAGCGTAAAAATAATTGAGGGCCCAGTTTTAAAAATACCTTTAAGACTGTAAAAATTCTTTAAGTATTTTTTAATTTTAAAATATTTTTCAGGATACTCTTAAGGGATCAACCACAATTGCCCATTATTTGTAATATGTCATGTTAAAAATATTGATATCTGAATATTTATTATAATTCCTTATCACATTAAATTACTTGTATGCTTTTTTTTTTTCTGTCTAGGAAAAATGGGATAGCATGACTAGGAAATGGAGAGACAACTCTTTGGTTCAACTGGTTCGACTGTTTCTCATTGATGAGGTAATGAATGCATTCACTTTCAGAGATAAACATAAAAGGATAATTAGAATAAGACAGAAAGAAAAAAGACATTTCAACCAAACTATGTGTTTGTTCTATCCCTTCAAATGGAAAATGCTCATTTTCTCAAGCAAGAATGTTAGTAGTATTGAATATTTTAATTGATTACATGTATTTATAATTCTATAGCTAATGATTTTTTCTTGATTTCCTGCTTAGGTACATATTGTAAAAGATGAAAATCGTGGTCCAACTCTTGAAGTTGTAGTCAGCAGAATGAAAACTGTACAGTCTGTTTCTCAGACTTTAAAAAATACCAGCACTGTTATTCCAATGCGATTTGTAGCTGTATCTGCAACAATTCCAAATGCTGAGGATGTGAGTTACAATTTTAGCTGAGCTCTTAGGTTTTTTATGACTTATGACATATTTAGTTATTTTGATCTTAGAGAAAAGTGAATTTTTTTGTACTTTGCTTTAATAGGAAAGTATGTTGTAGAAAGTTGTGGCTAGATCTCATAAATATGACAGTATTAAGGCCATAAAATTTGGTTAATCAGGTTTAATAAAATATTTTTTGTGGACATGTGGACATCTCTTGTTTGCTAGTATCTAAAAGTCTTAGTTTCATGGGTCTCAGGTGCCTCATAATAACTTCACTAATAATATGTGATGGTTGTTGTAACTAGCTGACTCTAATTGTATAGCGAAGTATGGTGGAGAATAAAAATAATTGCTTAGATGATTACCACTTGCTCTTCAATTCTGTATGCTTGGCATTGTGGTAAGCACTAACAATAGATGAAAAAGTGAAAATACGTGGACTCCATCCTTGAGGAGGATCTCATGGTTAATGAGGTACATGGACATGTAAAGAAATAATAATATGCAATATTGTCCTTTCCATAATGAATATATGACTTAATTTTTTCTTCAATTTTTAAGTAAACGTCTTGAAAAATAATAGTCTCACTCTACTTTCTCACTCCTACTTACTTCTCAGCCTACTATAATACTAGTTTTCCCCTACTACTTCTTAGAAATTGTTTTCACAAATAGCCACTATATTGTTTATTCCAATGGAATATTTTGTCTTTATCGTTAATTTGGCACAATTAATCATTTTCTTGTTCTTAAAATGACAGCTTATTTTGTTCGTATTTGTCAAGAATAATATAGAAAAATTTAAAGTTTATTAAAACAACAAAACTAAATCCTAGTGTTTGTCTTTCCACATGTAGGAAGCATAATGTATATACTTTTTTTTGTAAGCATGTAGGAATCATAATGTATATACTCTTTTTTTTGACCTGCATTTCATCTATAAACATTTTTATATCATTAAATATTCTTCAGTACTATTTTTGTGGTTTTATTGTAATTTATTTATCAAACAATGTAATAATGGAAGATCATTTCCAATTTTTGCTATTGTAAACAGAGTGAAATTAATATATCTGAAACATCCATGATTATTTCCTTAGGGTGAACTTTTAGAATGAAATAACTGAATCAAAGGATATATAAAACTCTAAAGAAGCACTTCTTTCAATAAATGTTATATTCATTTACACTTCTACCAGAAGCTATTTTCCTATATCCTAACACTGGATCGTTTAATAGCGGAATTATTATTGCTGTTATTATTTTTAAATATTTACAGGATTTATTGTTTAGTGTGGTATCTCATTTAAAAATTTTTTGCTTCTTTGATTTCTACTAAAGCAAATATTTTTAATATATTTATCAACTACTTTAAGTTCTTTTTTAAAAACTTGCCAGATTATGTCATTTGCCTTTTTTTCACTTTGGGATACTAAATTTTTCTTACTTACTTGTAAGCCATTATTATGTACTAGTACTCTCTAATTCATCAAACTTTTCCCCTTTGCGATAAACACTACTTCTTTGAATGCTGTTTCTCTGTCTCTTTGTCAGATCTTCTTCCTCCGTTTTCCCCTAAATTAAGGTCTTTATTCTTGGCCTTCTGCTCCCCTCAAACTGTAAATTCTTGTGTGATCTTATCCCTACTCATGATAACCTTGAAACTATTTTAATGTTTTCTTCCTGTCAAAACAACAGTCAGTTTCATAGCTGGGCATGGAGCCTGATTATTAACTGGGCTATGTAAAGATAAAGATTGCTTACCACGGTTCCAGAAACTAACTAGTGACTCTAGGTTGAGTCTGAAGTTTGCTTTTGGCACTGGCATCTCTCAAGTGTTTGTTGTCTGCTTAAAAACTTGTCAACCCTTGCAAACCTAAACCAACTATTACTTTGCTACTATTTATCTAATATTTAGGACAACACACAAGAGATGTCAGCTATTTTGAGGCATAGTTTTCAAAAATAGCAAAGAAGGTAAAATGATAGTGAGAAATTTGGTCTCTGTGACAAAACTGATTTTAATTTTTCTTTGGGATTCTTATGAAGGAAAATAAAACTAATAATAATGAATTGGAAGTTTACCATGATGAAAAGTGGGTATAATCTTGAAATACTACTGTTGGTAGTGTTGACCACTATATCAACAGAATAATATTAACGGAATATGTAATATTGAAAAAGACAGTATACTTGATTAAATACTTTTATAGCTTGACCTTAAAGTGATCTGTAATTGGGTTGTTTTTAGCAATAAAACTTTACTAGAAGAAAGTTTTAATGCACATGTTTTTGTGTTTTAAAGATTGCAGAATGGCTTTCAGATGGTGAAAGACCAGCTGTATGTCTGAAAATGGATGAGAGCCACAGACCAGTGAAACTTCAGAAAGTGGTCCTTGGATTTCCCTGCAGCAGTAACCAAACTGAATTTAAGTTTGATTTAACCCTCAACTACAAAATTGCCAGTGTTATACAAATGTATTCTGATCAGAAACCCACACTTGTGGTATGGATTGTTGATAGCTTATTTTTTAGTATATTCAGTTTTTAACATGATTAATACAAAAGTTATGAATTTATTTTCAGTTTTGTGCAACAAGGAAGGGTGTGCAACAGGCTGCTTCTGTTCTTGTGAAAGATGCTAAATTTATTATGACTGTGGAACAGAAACAGAGGTATAGTTTTTCATTTTTTCATGGAAGTAGAAGGACTTTTAGGGCTCATTTAGATGAGATGAGAAAATTAGGCTTGTCCCATAACCTTGGAGTAAACGTCAGTGTCCTCATCTATAAAATAAGGATAATGGTAATTTTGAGGATTAAGTGAGATAATGAGTCTTAGTGCAGGGGTGATCCAGGTTTCTTGAATGATAAAGATTATCCATACTGATAATCTGATGGTCAGATTTCTTGAATGATAAAGATTATCCATACTACTGTCAATTTTTTTTTAACCTAATTTCAATCCAACATCTTTTATAGTCTTTCACTAAAGCTGATCTTGCGAATTAATCTCTAAGGACTTTCTATCATATTTGGCCACTTCCACCTTACTTAAACACTCTGGGCTCTGTGCTTCCATAACCATTTCTACTGATTTTCTTCCTACTTTGCCGGCTGCTCGTTCTCAGTCCTCTTTTCACCTCTTCTACCCAACTCTTAAATGTTGTCATTCGAGTGAGTATATCTGAGGTTCATTCTTTCTAATTCCACACTCTTAGTTGTTTGTAACTACTCACATGAACTTCAAATAATATTTATGCGTGTCTATGCATTCCCACATTTATGCCTTCAGCCCAGACTTCCCTACTGAGCTCTAGGCCTGTAGCCCATCTGTGTAACTGAATCCAATTGTATGTCTACCGACAGTCATCTCAAACTCAGTATGTATGAAATAGAACCTTGGTTCTTGCTGTCAGACCAGTTCCTTCTCCAGTGTTCCCCATCTTAATTATACATTATCTCCCTAGTTACTCATAGCAGAAAACTATCACTAATATCTTCTTTACCTTATATCTCATAGACAATCAATCAAAAGTCCTGTTTATTCTTACTTCTAAATATATCTCAAATATGTCATTTTGTCTCCATCAACACTGCCACTTCCCTAATTCAAGTCACTATTAATCTCTTGCCTAGGCTGTATCCTTTTCTTTAATCACTGCACACACACACACTCTTATCCCACTTTGTTCTCTGCATAGCATAGATTTTGTGAGATTGCAAATCTAAATGTCAGTTTCCTGCCTAAAACCCTTTAATAGCTTCTTCTTGACCTGGGGATTAAATGCTAAATCCTTAGTGTAGCCTGCAATAGCCCATATAATGTGATGCCTAGCCAATTCTCCAGACTTATCATGACCGTTCTTCCCCTTTACTCACCATGGTCAAGCTGTATTGACCTCTGTGTTCTGTGAATACACCAAACTGTTACTCTGTACAGCATCATCTTGCATCATGCTTTCTTTTACTGGAATGGTTTTTACCTAACTCCTATTTATCCTTCATGTCTAAACTTTAATATCAGTTTTCCATAGTCATCAGTTTCCCTGTATTTACTTTTATAAGCAACCTGTACTTTATTTCATAGTACTCACTGTAATTATAATATACTTTTGTTTAATAGTTATTTTAATATCTTTTCCATTCATTAGATTATCAACTTCTTCAGGAAAAGGGGACTCATGTTCATCCTGCTTACCACTCAATCTTAGCAGGTGTGTTAGGTCATTCTTGCATTGATATAAAGAAATTTCTAAGACTGCGTAATTTATAAAGAAGAGAGGTTTAATTGGCTCACAGTTTTGCAGGCTGTACAGGAAACATGGCACCAGCATCTGCTTGGCTTCTGGCTAGGCCTTGGGCTGCTTACAGTTATGGCAGAAGGCAAAGGTTGAGTTGGTGTTTCACATGGTGAGAGCAGGAGCAGGTGTCGGGGGGTGCCATACACTTTTAAGCAACTGGATGTCACAAGAACTCACTCACTGTTGTGAGGACAGCGCCAAGCCATTAGGGATCTGCCCCCATGATCTATTCACCTCCTACCACGCCTCACCTCCAACACTGGGGATTTCAATTTAGCATAAGATTTAAATGGACAGCATCCAAATTATAGCAGAAGGTCTCAGCAGAGTGCTAGCACATGATTACTATGTAATGAACTTTACTTATTATTATTGTTAATAACTTCTGGAAATCAGTAAATATGTTTAGTGGTAGACCTCAGACTAAAATTGGACATGTGGATATAGGCAGATACTTATTTTTCTGCCTGATTTTGTATGGTGGGGGAATATACTTCTCTCTGCTTTGGGTCAGATCAGCTTTCCAGTTACCATTCTGTTCTTTTGCCACCACCTCTGGTTGCTTGTCAACCAAAGACATGTAGCAAGCCTAGAGGAACCAATTTAGTCTTCTTTACATTCTTTGGTTTTTGTTTTTTTTTTTAGTCCACTAAAAAGGTAGACTATAAAGATAGTCTATTAAAGCATTACAAACATAGCCACTTATTCACCCTCTAGATACTATTTTGACACTTTTCCTTCCAGTTAAAGGATTTAACTTGATCTTCTTAGTTACTACCATATGAAAAACTCTAGGGTGTGAAGCATGTAGAGTAGTTGTTTTATAATACACATCAACAAAGCAAGATAAAACAACAACAAACAGTAGAGAGCAAGACAGAATGAGAAAAACCAACAAAGAGCTCACAGCCAAAAAGTAGATGAAGTCTGAGAAGTAGATAGAAAGGTAGAAGGTGAAATTACTGCTAATAAGATAAGAATGCCATCAAATAATGATTAATAATTTTTATACCAACTGCATGTAGTTTTATAGCATTCTTATTAATTTTCTAAGTTTTTATAACAAAGATGGGGTTTCAAAAACATTGACCAGTTCATTATAAAACTAGTAATAGAATAAAGGCAAACTGGCATTTTAAATAAAGTGTAGGTATAGGGTAGAGAGACTGTAAGTAGCTATAAACAATTTGAAGCTTTCTACTTGTTGGGTGAATAAACTAGATGATCAGGTTGGATCATACCACTTTTTGTCAGAAACAAGATGTGGGGATCAAGTAATGAGGCTTGTTTTCTTGCTCATAAATTTAACTCTGAAGGCGGTTTTGAAAGACTTATGGAATTCTTTGTGCAATGGCGGCATCATTCACATAGAAATATCTGGTGTCCTAAGGTGAATACATAATAATTAACATTTTTGAGCTGAACTCATCCATGTGACCAGGGAATTGAAATATACTCTAAGTTCCCTTAAAACTAATTTACATTTCATCCACTCCCTTATTTCTGTTGCACACAAATTTCCTAATTTTGCTTCAGATAATCATTTTTTGGCAAACATATATCTTAATTCCTTTTCTCATTTCCTACTCTTACCTAATTACTAATGAAAAGTTTCTCTCCCCTTTAACTCTCTTATTTCTTCAGTCTTTGCCCCTTATTTTTTCTTTATCTCCTTGTTTATTCTTGTTTTTTGTTGTTGTTGTTGTTGTTGTTTTTCCAGGAACATACTGGAGTTAGAGTCAGATTTGAATTACAGTGCTGCTACTTTTACTAGCTGTATACAATTGGGCATATTACTTAACTTCTCTCAACCTCAGTTTCTTAATCAATATTGTATATGTGAGAATCAATCATCTCACATTGTTTCTATGATGATTAAATAGGCAACATTTCTAAGATACCTAACAGAGGGTAGCAAAGTTTGTACTTAATAGTAACATGCCCTTTCCTCTTTCCTTATCTTCATTCCATTGTGAATCCTTAAAAATGTCATGAGTGTTACCATAAAAATAATTAGTCCTAGTGTCATATCTGCAACAATGAAATAGAAAAATACTAAATGTCTTTATATATTTGAGAACCAAGCCTACCAACTTCTAAAATCTTTTAATGTACCCAGAATTCATTTTCAAATTATCAACACACTTTCTTAACTTCCTCTTCTCTTTTAATTTAACCTAGTTCTTTTTAAAAAGTAAATTTTATATGGCATATTTGAGGTTTACAACATGATGTTATGTGATTCATATAGCTAGTAAAATGGTTACTATAGTGATGCAAATTAATATATCTCTCATCTCACATAGTTATTTTTTTGACAAGAGCAGCTAAATCTACTTAACAAGAATCCCTAACCCAAAACAATTTTATTAACTGTAGTCTTCATGTTGTACACTAGGTCTTTAGACTTGTTCATGCTATGTATCTGCTTTTCTGTGTATCCTTTGACCTACATCTCCCCATTTCTTCTCCTGTTCTCACCCTTCCTGCCTCTGATAACTACTATTTTATTCTGTATCTCTGTATATTTGACTTTTTTAAAAAAGCTTTCAGATGTGAGTGAGAACATGCAATATTTTTCTTTCTATGACTGGCTTATTTCATTTAGTGTCTTAGCAATGTCCTCCAGGTCCAGCCATGTTGTGGCAAATGGCAGAATCTCATTCTTTTATAAGGCTGGATAATCCATTGTGTGTGTGTGCGTGCATGTGTGTGTGTGTGTGTGTGTGTACTATACACACATACCACATTTTTCTCATGCATTAGTTCATCAGCAGACTTTTAGGCTTTTTCCATATCTTAAGTATTATGAACAGTCTGCAAGGAACGTGGGAGTGCAGATATCTTTATGAGGTAATGATTTCTTGTTTGGGTGTATACCCAGAGAAGAACTGGGTAATATGGTAATTCCACTTTTAATATCTTTAGAAATCTCAATACTGATTCCATAATGGCTGTACCAATCTGCAGTTTCAGCTTTCTACTTATGGCTAGCCAGTTTTCCCAGCACTATTTATTAAATAGGGAATCCTTTCCCCATTTCTTGTTTTTCTCAGGTTTGTCAAAGATCAGATGGCTGTAGATGTGTGGTATTATTTCTGAGGACTCTGTTCTGTTCCATTGGTCTATATCTCTGTTTTGGTACCAGTACCATGCTGTTTTGGTTACTGTAGCCTTGTAGTATAGTTTGAAGTCAGGTAGTGTGATGCCTCCAGCTTTGTTTTTTTGAGTTAAGATTGTCTTGGCAATGCGGGCTCTTTTTTGATTCCATACGAACTTTAAAGCAGTTTTTTCCAATTTTGTGAAGAAACTCATTGGTAGCTTGATGGGAATGGCATTGAATCTATAAATTACCTTGGGCAGTATGGCCATTTTCACGATATTGATTCTTCCTATCCATGAGCATGGTATGTTCTTCCATTTGTTTGTGTCCTCTTTTATTTCACTGAGCAGTGGTTTGTAGTTCTCCTTGAAGAGGTCCTTTACATCCTTTGTAAGTTGGATTCCTAGGTATTTTATTCTCTTCGAAGCAATTGTGAATGGAAGTTCATTCATGATTTGGCTCTCTGTTTGTCTGTTACTGGTGTATAAGAATGCTTGTGATTTTTGCACATTGATTTCGTATCCTGAGACTTTGCTGAAGTTGCTTATCAGCTTAAGGAGATTTTGGGCTGAGACAATGGGATTTTCTAAATATACAATCATGTGATCTGCAAACAGGGACAATTTGACTTCTTCTTTTCCTAACTGAATACCCTTGATTTCTTTCTCTTGCCTGATTGCCCTAGCCAGAACTTCCAACACTATGTTGAATAGGAGTGGTGAGAGAGGGCATCCCTGTCTTGTGCCAGTTTTCAAAGGGAATTTTTCCAGTTTTTGTCCATTCAGTATGATATTGGCTGTGGGTTTGTCATAAATAGCTCTTATGATTTTGAGATGCGTTCCATCAATACCGAATTTATTGAGACTTTTTAGCATGAAGGGCTGTTGAATTTTGTCAAAGGTCTTTTCTGCATCTATTGAGATAATCATGTGGTTTTTGTCTTTGGTTCTGTTTATATGTTGGATTATGTTTATTGATTTGCATATATTGAACCACCCTTACATCCCAGGGATGAAGCCCACTTGATCATGGTGGATAAGCTTTTTGATGTGCTGCTGAATCCGGTTTGCCAGTATTTTATTGAGGATTTTTGCATCGATGCTCATCAGGGATATTGGTCTAAAATTCTCTTTTTTTGTTGTGTCTCTGCCAGGCTTTGGTATCAGGATGATGTTGGCCTCATAAAATGAGTTAGGGAGGATTCCCTTTTTCTATTGATTGGAATAGTTTCAGAAGGAATGGTACCAGCTCCTCCTTGTACCTCTGGTGGAATTCAGCTGTGAATCCATCTGGTCCTGGACTTTTTTTGGTTGGTAGGCTATTAATTATTGCCTCAATTTCAGAGCCTGTTATTGGTCTATTCAGGGATTCAGCTTCTTCCTGGTTTAGTCTTGGGAGAGTGTAAGTGTCCAGGAAATTATCCATTTCTTCTAGATTTTTCTAGTTTATTTGCATAGAGGTGTTTATAGTATTCTCTGATGGTAGTTTGTATTTCTGTGGGGTTGGTGGTGATATCCCCTTTATCATTTTTTATTGCATCTATTTGATTCTTCTCTCTTTTCTCTTTATTATATAGTCTTGCTAGTGGTCTATCAATTTTGTTGATGTTTTCAGAAAACCAACTCCTGGATTCATTGATTTTTTTGGAGGGTTTTTTGTGTCTCTATCTCCTTCAGTTCGGCTCTGATCTTAGTTATTTCTTGCCTTCTGCTAGCTTTTGAATGTGTTTGCTGTTGCTTCTCTATTTCTTTTAATTGTGATGTTAGAGTGTCCATTTTAGATCTTTCCAGCTTTCTCTTGTGGGCATTTAGTGCTATAAATTTCCCTCTACACACTGCTTTAAATGTGTCCCAGAGATTCTGGTATGTTGTATCTTTGTTCTCATGGTTTCAAAGAACAACTTTATTTCTGCCTTCATTTTGTTATGTACCCACTAGTCATTCAGAAGCAGGTTATTCAGTTTCCATGTGGTTGAGCGGTTTTGATTGAGTTTCTTAGTCCTCAGTTCTAGTTTGATTGCACTATGGTCTGAGAGACAGTTTGTTATAATTTCTGTTTTTGTACATTTGCTGAGGAGTGCTTTGCTTCCAATTATGTGGTCAATTTTGGAATAAGTGCGATGTGGTGCTGAGAAGAATGTATATTCTGTTGATTTGGGGTGGAGAGTTCTGTAGATGTCTATTAGGTCTGCTTGCTGCAGAGATGAGTTCAATTCCTGGATATCCTAGTTAACTTTTTGTCTCGTTGATCTGTCTAATGTTGACAGTGGGGTGTTGAAGTCTCCCATTATTATTGTATGGGAGTCTAAGTCTCTTTGTAAGTCTCTAAGGACTTGCTTTATGAATCTGGGTGCTCCTGTATTGGGTGCATATATATTTAGGATAGTAGGATAGTTAGCTCTTCCTGTTGAATTGATCCCTTTACCATTATGTAATGGCCTTCTTTGTCTCTTTTGATCTTTGACGGTTTAAAGTCTGTTTTATCAGAGACTAGTATTGCAACCCCTGCTTTGTTTGGTTCTCCATTTCCTTGGTAGATCTTCCTCCATCCCTTTATTTTGAGCCTATGTGTGTCTCTGCATGTGAGATGGGTCTCCTGAATACAGCAGACTGATGGGTCTTGACTCTTTATCCAGTTTGCCAGTCTGTGTCTTTTAATTGGAGCATTTAGTCCATTTACACTTAAGGTTAATATTGTCACATGTGAACTTGATCCTGCCATTATGATATTAACTGGTTATTTTGCTCGTTAGTTGATGCAGTTTCTTCCTAGCCTCGATGGTCTTTACATTTTGGCATGTTTTTGCAATGGCCGGTACCGGTTGTACCTTTCCATGTTTAGTGCTTCCTTCAGGGTCTCTTGTAAGGCAGGCCTGGTGGTGACAAAATCTCTAAGCATTTGCTTATCTGTAAAGGATTTTATTTCTTCTTCACTTATGAAACTTAGTTTGGCTGGATATGAAATTCTGGGTTTAAAATTCTTTTCTTTAAGAATGTTGAATATTGGCCCCCATTCTCTTCTGGCTTGGAGAGTTTCTGCTGAGAGACCTGCTGTTAGTCTGATGGGCTTCCCTTTGTGGGTGACCTGACCTTTCTCTCTGGCTGCCTTTAAGATTTTTTCCTTCATTTCAACTTTGGTGAATCTGGCAATTAGTGTCTTGGAGTTGCTCTTCTCAAGGAGTATCTTTGTGGCGTTCTTTGTATTTCCTGAAGTTGAATGTTGGCCTGCCCTACTAGGTTGGGGAAGTTCTCCTGGATGATATCCTGAAGAGTGTTTTCCAACTTGATTCCATTTTCCCCGTCACTTTCAGGCACCCCAATCAGACGTAGATTTGGTCTTTTTACATAATCCCATACTTCTTGCAGGCTTTGTTCATTTCTTTTTCTTCTTTTTTCTTTAGATTTCTCTTCTCGCTTCATTTCATTCATTTGATCCTCAATTGCTGATACTCTTTCTTCCAGTTGATCGAGTCGGTTACTGAAGCTTGTACATGTGTCACGTATTTCTCGTGTCATGGTTTTCATCTCTGTCAGTTCGTTTACGGCCTTCTCTGCATTAATTATTCTAGTTATCAATTCTTCCACTTTTTTTTCAAGATTTTTAGTTTCTTTGCACTGGGTACGTAATTCCTCCTTTAGCTCTGAGAAGTTTGATGGACTGAAGCCTTCATCTCTCATCTCGTCAAAGTCATTCTCCGTCCAGCTTTGTTCCATTGCTGGCGATGAGCTGTGTTCCTTTGGAGGGGGAGATGCACTCTTATTTTTTGTATTTCCAGCTTTTCTGCCCTGCTTTTTCCCCATCTTTGTGGTTTTATCTGCCTCTGGTCTTTGATGATGGTGATGTACTGATGGGATTTTGGTGTGGGTGTCCTTCCTGTTTGTTAGTTTTCCTCCTAACAGTCAGGACCCTCAGCTGTAGGTCTGTTGGAGATTGCTTGAGGTCCACTCCAGACCCTATTTGCCTGGGTGTCAGCAGCAGAGGCTGCAGAAGATAGAATATTGCTGAACAGCGAGTGTAGCTGTCTGATTCTTGCTTTGGAAGCTTCCTCTCAGGGGTGTACTCCACCGTGTGAGGTGTGGGGTGTCAGTCTGCCCCTAGTGGGGGATGTCTCCCAGTTAGGCTACTCAGGGGTCAGGGACCCACTTGAGCAGGCAGTCTGTCCCTTCTCAGATCTCAACCTCCGTGTTGGGAGATCCACCGCTCTCTTCAAAGCTGTCAGACAGAGTCGTTTGTGTCTGCAGAGGTTTCTGCTGCTTTTTTTTTTGTTGTTGTTGTTTTTGTTTAGCTGTGCCCTGTCCCCAGAGGTGGAGTCTACAGAGACAGGCAGGCCTCCTTGAGCTGCTGTGAGCTCTACCCAGTTCCAGCTTCCCAGAGGCTTTGTTTACCTACTTAAGCCTCAGCAATGGCAGGCGCGCCTCCCCCAGCCTCGCTGCTGCCGTGCCGTTGGATCGCAGACTGCTGTGCTAGCAATGAGGGAGGCTCTGTGGGCGTGGGACCCTCCTGGCCAGGTGTGGGATATAATCTCCTGTTGTGCCCGTTTGCTAAGACCCTTGGTAAAGCGCAGTATTGGGGTGGGAGTTACCCAATTTTCCAGGTGTTGTGTGTCTCAGTTCCCCTGTCTAGGAAAAGGGATTCCCTTCCCCCTTGCGCTTCCCAGGTGAGGCGATGCCTCGCCCTGCTTCAGCTCTCGCTGGTCGGGCTGCAGCAGCTGACCAGCACCAATTGTCCGGCACTCCCTAGTGAGATGAACCCAGTACCTCAGTTGAAAATGCAGAAATCACCTGTCTTCTGTGTCGCTCGCGCTGGGAGCTGGAGACTGGGGCTGTTCCTATTCGGCCATCTTGCTCCGCCCGGCTGCCACATTTTCTTTATCCAGTCTATCACTGATGGGCATTTAGGTTGATTCCATGTCTTTGCTATTGTGAATAATGCTGCAATGAACATATTTGTTCTTGTAGCCTTGTAAAATAATAATTTATATTCCTTTGGGTATATGCCCAGTAACAGGATTGCTAGCTCAAAAGGTGTTTCTGGTTATAGGTCTTTGAGAAATTGCCACAACGTCTTCCACAATGGTTGAACTAATTTACACTAGCAACAGTGTAAAAAAGCATTGCTTTTTCTCTGCAACCTCACCAGCATCTGTTGTTTTTTGACTTTTTAATAATTGCCATTATTATTAAATGAGATAGCATGAGATGCTCTGTCACTGTGGTTTTGATTTACTTTTCTCTAATGATCAGTGATGTTGAGCTTTTTTTCATAATGTTTGTTGGCCACATGTATGTCGTCTTTTGAGAAGTGTCTGTTCATGTCCATTGCCCACTTTTTAATGGGGTTTTTTTTTTTCTTGTAAATTTGTTTAAGTTCCTCATAGACTCTGGATATTAGACCTTTGTCAGATAGATAGATTGCAGAAATTTTCTCCTGTTCTGTAGGTTGTCTGTTTACTCTCATGATAGTTTCTTTTGCTGGATGGAAGCTCCTTATTTTAATTTTAAGTTGATGCCATTTGTCAATTTTTGCTTTTGTTGCAATTGCTTTTGGTGTTTTCATCATGAAATCTTTGCCTGTGCCTGCGTCCTGAAGGGTATTGCCTGAAGGGTATTTTCTTCTAGGGTTTTATAGTTTTGGGTCTTAAGTTTAAGTCTGTAATCCATCTTGAGTTAATTTTTGTGTAGGGTGTAAGGAAGGGGTCCAGTTTCAATTTTCTGCATATGGCTAGCCAGCTCTCCCAGCACCATTTATTAAATAGGGTGTCCTTTCCCCATTGCTTGCTTTTGTCAGATTTGTTGAAGATCAGATGTTTGTAGGTGTGTGATCTTATTTCTGAGTTCTCCATTCTGTCCTTTGGTCTATGTGTCTGTTCTTGTACTAGTCCCATGCTGTTTTGGTTACTGTAGCTTTGTAGTATAGCTTGAAGTTGGGTAGCATACCTCCAGCTTTGTTCTTGCTTAGGATCATCTCGGCTATTTGGTTCTATACAAATTTTAAAATAGTTTTTTTCTGATTCTGTGAAGAATGTCAATGATAGTTTAGTGGGAATAGCATTGAATATATAAATTACTTTGGGCACTATGGTCATTTTTTACAGTATTGTTTCTTCCTATCCATGAGCATGGAATGTTTCTCTATTTGCTTGTATCCACTTTGATTTCTTTGAGCAGTGGTTTGTAGTTCTCCTTGAAAAGTTTCTTTACTTCCCTCCTTAGCTGCTGTATTCCTAGGTATTTTATTCTTTTTGTAGCAGTTGTGAATGGGAGTTCATAGACGGTTTGGCTCTCTGATTGCCTGCTGTTGGCTATAGGAATGCTAGAGATTTTTGCACATTGATTTTGTATCCTGAGAATTTGCTGAAATTGCTTAATAGCTTAAGAAACTTTTGTGCTGAGAAGATGAGATTTTCCAAATATAGGATCATGTCATCTGTAAACAAAGATAATTTGACTTCCTCTCTTCCCATTTAAATACACTTTATTTCTATTGCCTGATTGCCCTTGCCAGAACTTCCAATACTATGTTGAATAGGAATGGTGAGAGAAGGGATCCTTGTCTTGTGCCAGTTTTCAAGGGGAATGATTCCAGTTTTTGCCCATTCAATATGATATTGGCTATGGGTTTGTCATATATAGCTCTTATTTTTTTGAGGTATGTTCCTTCAATACCTAGTTTGTTGAGAGTTTTTAACATGAAGGAGTGTTGAATTTTATCGAAGGCCTTTTCTGCGTCTATCGAGGTAATAATGTCTTTAATTCTGTTTATGTGATAAATCACATTTATTGATTTGTGTATGTTGAACCACTTTTGCATCCTGGGGATGAAGCCAACTTGATCATGGTGGGTAAGCTTTCTGATGTGCTGCTGGATTCAGTTTGCCAGTATTTTATTGAAGCTTTTTGCATGAGTGTTCATTAAGGATACTGTTCTGACGTTTTCTTTTTTTGTTTATCTCCACCAGGTTTTAGTATCAGGATGATGTCGACCTCATAAATGGGTTAGTGAGGAGTCCCTCCTTTTCAATTTTTTGAAATAGTTTCAGTAGAAATGGTGCCAGCTCTTCTTTCTACCTGTGGTAGAATTTAGCTGTGGATCTTTCTGGTCCTCGGGTTTTTTTGGTTGGTAGGCTAGTTATTACTGTCTCAATTCCAGAACTCATTATTGGTCTATTCAGGGATTCAGTTTCTTCCTGGTTCAGTCTTGGGAGAGTGTATATGTCCAGGATTTTATCCATTTCTTCTAGATTTTCTAGTTTATGTGCGTAAAGGTCTTTATGGTATTCTTTGATGGTTGTTTGTATTTCTGTGGGGTCAGTGGTGATATCCCCCATATCATTTCTGATTGTGTTTATTTGATTCTTCTCTCCTTTCTTCTTTATTAGTCTAGCTAGCAGTCTATCTATTGTATTAAGTTTTTCAAAAAACTAGCTCCTGGGTTTGGTGATTTTTTTTTGAAGAGTTTTTTCATGTCTCTGTCTCCTTCAGTTCAGCTCTGATCTTCATTATTTCTTGTCTTCTGCTAGCTTTGGGGTTTGTTTGCTCTTGGTTCTCTAGTTCTTTTAGCCGAGATGTTAGGTTGTTAACTTGGGATCTTTCTAGCTTTTTGGTAGGGGAATTTGGTGCATATATATGTTTCTCTCTTAATACTGCTTTAACTGTGTCCCAGAGATTCTGGTATGTTGTCTCTTTGTTCTCATTAGTTTCAAAGAACTTCTTGATTTCTGCCTTAATTTCATTATTTACATAAGAGTAATTCAGGAGCAGGTTGTTCAGTTTTCATGTAGTTGTGTGGTTTTGAGTGTGTTTCTTAATCTTGAGTTCTAATTTGATTGTGCTGTGGTCTGAGAGACTGTTTGTTATGATTTCCATTCTTTTGTATTTGCTGAGAAGTGTTTTACTTCCAATTATGTAATCAGTTTTAGAGTACATGCCATGTAGCTCTCAGAAGAATGTATATTCTGTTGAATTTGAGTGGAAAGTTCTGTAGCTATCGATCAGGTCCACTTGATCCACAGCTGAGTTCAGGTCCTGGATATCTTTGTTAATTTTCTGTCTCAGTGATCTGTCTAATATTGGCAATGGGTTGTTAAAGTCTCCACTATTATTGTGTGGGAGTCTGAGTCTCTTTGTAGATCTCTAAGAACTTGCTTTACGAATCTGAGTGCTCCTGTATTGGGTGCATATATATTTAGGATCATTAGCTCTTCTTGTTGCATTGATCCCTTTACCATTACGTAATGCCCTTCTTTGTCTTTTTTGATCTTTGTTGGTTTAAAGTCTATTTTGTCAGAAACTAGGATTGCAACCCCTGCTTTTTCTATTTTCCATTTGCTTGGTAAGTTTTCCTTCCTTGCTTTATTTTGAGTCTATGTGTGTCTTTGCATATGAGATGGGTCTCTTGAAGACTGCATACCAGTGGGTCTTGGCTCTATCCATCTTGCCATCCTGTGCCTTTTAATTGGGGCACTTAGCTCATGTACAATTTGAGATTAGTATTGTTATGTTTGAATTTCATTCTGTCATCATGATGCTAGCTGGTTATTTTGCAGACTTGTTTATGTGGTTGCTTCATAGTGTCACTGGTCTGTGAACTTCAATGTGTTTTTGTAGTGGCTGGTAATGGCTTCTCCTTTCCATATTTAGTGCTTTCTTCAGGAACTCTTGCAAGGCAGGCCTGGTGACTTCCCTCAGCATTTGCTTCTCTGAAAAGAACCTTATTTATCCTTTGCTTATGCAGCTTAGTTTGGCCAGATATGAAATTCTGGGTTAGAAATTCTTTTATTTAAGAATGTTGAATATTGGTTCCCAGTCTCTTCTGGCTTGTAGGTTTTCTGCTGAGAGATCCACTGTTAGTTTGATGAGTTTCCCTTTGTAGTGACCTGACATTCTCTCTGGCTGCCCTTAATATTTTTATTTCATTTCAATGTTGGAGAATCTGATGATTATGTTTCTTCAGGTTGATGTTCATCTGGAGTATCTTACTGGGGTTCTGTGCATTTCCTGAATTTGAATGCTGTCCTGTCTTGCTAGGTTGGGGAAGTTCTCCTGGAAGTTCTCTTGTAGTATGTTTTCCAATGTGGTTTCATTCTCCCTGTCTCTTTCAGGTACCAGTTAGTTGTAATTTTGGTTTCTTTACTTAATCCCATATTTCTTGGAGGTTTTGTTCATTCCTTTTCATTCTTATTCTTCTTTTTTTTTTTTTTTTTTTTTGGTATTCTTGTCTGCCTGCCTTATTTCAGAAAGATAATCTTCTAGCTTGGAGATTCTTTCCTCCACTTGGTCTATTCCAGTTATGTTCCTCTTTAAATTGGCTATTTTTGAGTTGATTTTTGTGTATGGTATAAGGGTCCATTTTATTCTTTTGGATATGGAAATTGTTTTTCCAGCCTCATTCATGGAAGAAACTATTGTTTCCCCATTTCTTTTGGTGCCCTGATGGAAAATTAGTTGACTGTGTATTTTTGGACTTATTTCTGGGCTCTCTGTTGTGTTCCATTGGTCTGTGTTTCTGTTTTTATGCAAGTACTATATTGTTTTGGTTAGTGTGGCTTTATAGTATACTTTTAAATCAGAAAGTGTGTACCTCCAACTTTCTTTTCCTTCTCAGTTTTGCTGTCGCTATCCAGGGTTTATTGTGATTCCAGACTAATTTTATGATTTTTTTTCTTCTATTTCTATGAAGGATGCCATTGGAATTTTGATAAGGATTGTATTGAATATGTACTTCTTTGGGTAGTATGGACATTTTAACAATATTAATTCTTTCAATCCATCAACACAGGATATCTTCCCATTTATTTTTGTTTTGGATTTCTGTCACCATTGTTTTATAGCTTTCAGTGTACAGATCTTTATCTCCTTAATTAAACTTATTCCTAAACATTTTATTTTTGATGCTATCATAACTGGGATTGTTTTCTAGATTTCTTTTTCAGTTAAGTTATTATTTGTGTTTAAAAATGCTACTAATCTCTGTATATTGATTTTGAATCCTGCAACTTTACTGAATTATTAGTTCTAAGTTTTTTTAATGAGTTTTTGATTTTTTTTACATATAAGGTAATGTCTGCAAATAAAGATAATTTTACTTCTTCCTTTCAAATTTGAATTCCTTTTATTTATTTTTTTCTTATTTGATTGCTCTTGCTAGTACTTCCAGTACTATGTTGAATAGAAGCATTGAGAGTGGGCATCCCTGTGTTGTACTATATCTTAGTGGAAAAGCTTTCAGTTGTTCCCCATTGATTATGATGTTGGCTGTGGATTTTTCATAAATGGCCTTTGTTATGTTAGTTGAGAAGTTTTCCTTATATGCCTGCATGTTAAGAGAATTTTATCAAGAAAGGATGTTGAACTTGTTGTCAAATGCTTTTTCTGCACCAATTGAGATGATTTGTGTTTTTTATCTTTCCTTCTATTAATGTGATACATCAGAGTGGTTGATTTGCATGTATTAAACCAGACTTTCTTGCCAGGAATAAATCCACTTGGCCATGATGTATAATCCTTTTTGATGTGTTGTTGAATTCAGTTTGCTTATATTTTATTGAGGATTTTTGCGTCAATATTCATCAGAGATACTGGCCTATAGTTTTCTTGTAGTGTGTTTATGTGACCTAGGTATCAAAGTGATAGTAGCCTCACAAAATATATTTGGAAGTATTCCCTCTAGCTGTATTTTTTTGGAATAGTTTATGAAGTATTGGTAGTGATTCTTCTTTGAATGTTTGGTAGAATTAAGTTGTGATGCTATCTGGTTCTGGGCTTTTCCTTGTTGGAAGATTTTTCATTACTACTTCAATCTCATTATGTGTTATTGGTCTGTTTAAGCTTTCTATTTCTTCCTGATTCAAACTTAGCAGGTTATATTTTTCTAGGAGTTTGTCCATTTCCTATATGTTATCCAATTTGTTGGTATTAATATATAATTGTTCTTAATAGTCCCTTGTGATTTCTTTAATTTCTGAGGCATCTGTTGTAATTTCTGCAGTTTCATTTTTATTTTATTTGTTTCCTCTTTTTTTTTCTTAGTCTAGCTAGATATTTGTTTGTTTTTTCAAAGAACCAAGTCTTGGTTTTATTGATCATTTTCTATATGTTTTTGGTGGTTGTTCTCTATTTGACTTATTTCTCTTCTGATCTTTATTATTTCCTTTCTTCTGCTAACTGTGCATTTAGTTTGTTCTTTTGCTAGCTCCTGTAGGTATAATGTTAGGCTGTCTATTTAGCATCTTCTTTTTTAATGTAGACCCTTATTGCTTAAAATTTCCTTTTGAGTTCGAGACCAGCCTGACCTACACGGGGAGACTACGTCTCTACTAAAAACACAAAATTAGCCAGGCGTGGTGGCACATGCCTGTAATCCTAGCTACTCAGGAGGCTGAGGCAGGAGAATTGCTTGAACCCAGAAGGCATAGGTAGCAGTGAGCTGAGATCGTGCCATTGCACTCCAGCCTAGGTAACAAGAGTGAAAGTCTGTCTCAAAAACAAACAAACACAAAATTCCTCTTAGAACCACTGTTGCTGCATCTCATAGGTTTTGGTCTGTTGTCTTTCCCTTGTTTCTTGTCTCAAGATTTTTAAATTTTCCCTTTTGGTTTCTTTGACCCATTGATTGTTTGGGAGCATGTTGTTTAGTTTCCACGTACTTGTGATGTTTTTCAAAATTTTTCCTGTTACTGATTTCTAGTTTCATATTGTTGTGGTCAGAAATGATACTACATGTGATTTCAATCATCTTGGATTTAGATTAATTAAAAATAGTTAAATCTAGTTTTGTGGTTTAATGTATGATCTGTCCTGTAGAATGTTTCATATGCACTAGAGAAGCATATATACATTCTGCTGCTATTCAATGCAAAGTTCTATATTTGTCTCTTAGGTCCATTTGACTCAAAGTACAATTCAAGTCCAGTATTTCTTTGTTAACTTTCAGTCTGGTTCATCTATCATTATTGAAAGTGGGATATTGAAGACTCCTACTATTATTGTGTTGCTATCTATCACTCTATTCATGTCCTTTAATAATGTTTTATATATTTTGATGCTTCAGTGTTGGGTGCTTATATATTTAAAATTCTTATGTGCTCTTGATGAATTGACCCCTTTGTCATTAAATTATGACCTTCTTTGCCTCTTGTAACAGTTTTTGACTTGAAGTCTATTTTAACTGATGTAAGAATAGCCACCCTGCTCTCTTTTGGTTACTATTTACATAGAATATTTTCTTCTACCCCTTAAGTTTCAGCCTGTGTCCTTGTAACTAAGATGGATCTCTGGTAGGCAGCATATGTTTGGATCTTTTTTTTTTTTTCTATCAATTTAGATACTGTATGTCGTGATTGGAGAATTTAATTCATTTGCCTTCAGGGTTATTATTGATAGATAAGGGCTTACTCCTGCAGTTTTAATTGTTTTCTGATTGCTTGGTAGATCAGTTGTTCCTTTCTTTCTCTTGTTATGTACGTTTGTGATTTGTTGTTTTTCTGTAGTGCTAAGCTTTGATTCCTTTCTCTTTCTCATTTGTATCTCCTGTAGCTTTTTGCTTTGCAGTTACCACGAGGCTTACATAAAATATCTTATAGTTATAATAGACTATTTTAAGCTGATAACAACTGTTAAACTTCAGTCACATACAAATACTCTAGATTTTTGCCCTCCCCCCACAATTTATGTTTGTTGACATAATTTACATCTTTTTATATTCAGTATTCCTTAACAACTCTTTGTAGCTACATTTTTGACCATTTTGACTTTTCACCTTCATACTGGAGATTTGAAAGACTTACAGATCACCATTACAGTGGTGGCACATTCTGAATTTGACTATGCATTTAAACTACCAGTGTGTTTTATGCTTTCAATATGTTTTCATGTTACTAATTATCATTCTTTTGTATCTGGTAGAAGAATAGCTTTAATCATTTCTTATAAGGCAGGTCTAGTGGTGAATTTCCTCAGTTTTTATTTATCTGGCAGAGACTTTATTTCTCCTCATTTCTGATGAACAGCTTTGCTTTGTACAGTATTGTATTGTTTACTGGCAATATTGTCTTCTTTCAGGGCTTTGACTATATCATCTTGTGCTCTCCTGGCCTGCAAGGTTTCTGCTGAGAAATCCACTGATAGTCTAATGGAGATTCCCCTATAAATTACTTGATACTTTTCTCTTGCTACTTTTAAAATTCTCTCTTTGTCTTTGACTTTTGACATTTTTATTATAATGTGCCTCAGTGAGGACCTTTTTGGGTTTGAACATGTTTGGTGATTTTGAGATTCATGGAACTGGATGTCCATATCTCTCCCAAGACTTGGGAATTTTTCAGCAATTATTTTGTTAAATAAGCTTTCTATGCATTTTCCTCGTTCTTCTCCTTCTGGAACCTCCATAATATGAATACTTGTTTGCTTAATGGTGTACCATAAGTCTTGTAGGCTTTCTTCACTCTTTTTTCTTCTTTTTTCTTTTTTTTTTCCTCTGACTAGGCTATTTCAGAAACCTAACTTCATTTCACAGATTCTTTCTTCTGCTTGTTTTGGTTTGCTATTGAAGCTCTCTATTTTTGATTTCATTCATTTAATTCTTTAGCTCCAAGATTTCTATTTGGTACTTTTTGAATGACTTTCTTATGCAGATAATGAATTGTCTTCCTAATTTCATTGAACTGTCTATCTGTATTCTTTTGTATCTCAGTGAGTTTCCTTAGGATTATTACTTTGAACTCCTTTTCAGGCAATACGCAAATTTCTGTTTTTTGGAATCAGTTACTGGAGAATTATTGTGTTTGTTTGGTGCTGTTGTATTTTCTGTTTTTTTTTTTTTTTTTTTTTTTTTCATGTTTCTTGTGTCCCTGTATTGATGTCTGCACAACTAGTGGAATAATCCCCTGTTTCAAATTTGTAGAGAGGTACTTTCCTTTGGTCACTCTGGTCAAAATGTAATTAGTTGTTTATTCATTGTTTTGCTCTTTTTTGTGGGGAGGATGAGCATTAGGCATCTCTAGTTGACCATCTTGCTTCCTCCTGACCTAGTTTTTGTTTTTGTTTTTGTTTTTGAGATGGAGTCTCTCTCTGTCACCCAGGCTGGAGTGCAGTGGCACAATCTTGGCTCACTGCAAGCTCCTGGGTTCACGCCTTTCTCCTGCCTCAGCTGCCCCAGTAGCTGGGACTAACAGGCACCTGCCACCATGCCCAGCTAATTTTTTGTATTTTCAGTAGAGATGGGGTTTCACCATGCTAGCCAGGATAGTCTCTATCTCCTGACCTCGTGATCATACCTGCCTCGGCCTCCCAAAATGTTGGGATTGCAGGCATGAGCCACTGCACCTGGCCAACCTAGTTTTTTTAAATGCCATGTCTATGTCTCAGAGCACTGGAAACAACTATTGTTTATTTCTATGGTTTTTTTGTTTGTTTGTTTTTGTTTTGTTTTGTTTTGGCTTACTAGTGATATAGTAGTTTTAGGAATTGTTACTTCTTACAATTTTTTTTAGGCAAATCATGAGAGTAGACTTATATTCTGACTTGTTAATCACCAATTATGTTTTTTTCTTAGGGGAAGTGAGTTTTCCAAATTCTTGGTTTAAAAGTGAGCTTTAATATTACAGCTCATAAGTTTAGGGACTTTTGAATATGTAAGTTGGATATTTTCTACTTCTTAAAATAGTTTTCAGATAATGATATTGTGAAAATTTTTTGATATCTCTAAGTTTTAAAATAATTAATAAACTGTTTCAGAGTCCTCTAATGTTACTGGGAGTAACTAAATAATTTTATGGTATTTTTAAATAGGTTACAGAAGTATGCATATTCCGTAAGAGATTCAAAACTGAGAGGTAGGTTTAGAGATTATTTTTGAATAGCATTTTCACATATAGATGAGAGGTGCCAATTATTGATAAAATACTAATAGTAGCAGCTGATATATTACAGATATCTTAAAAGATGGTGCCGCTTATCATCATGCTGGTATGGAGCTGTCAGATAGAAAAGTAGTTGAGGGAGCTTTTACTGTTGGAGATTTACCAGTTCTTTGTAAGTAAAACATATTTCTTGTGGATGCTATAAAATATTTTGGAAAATTATTTTTAAGAGGAAAAAAGGAAAAGCTCAAGTATTCCGCTTCTTTCTTCTTTTCTTCTGAGAATCTAGAATTAAATGGTTACCTATGCATGTAGATGGTACAGTAAATTCTTTGGCAATGTTTAGATCTTTGTCATATTATTGAACGTAGTGTAATTTGAAAAACAAGAATTTAGTAGGTTTTTGGATTTAAGGTGTGTTACTATTTTAGATTGTAATGTTCTTTTTTCTTTCTTTTCTAAATTTCTTATATATGAGATTTTATTACATTTATAGGAATGTCTTTTATTAAAAAGTCTTCATGAAGCAATAAAGTTAAATGGCTCAAAATTACTATGTCTTCATCTGATGCAGTTACTACTAGTACTTTAGCTATGGGAGTAAATTTGCCTGCTCACCTAGTAGTTATAAAATCTACAATGCATTATGCTGGAGGACTGTTTGAAGAGTACAGTGAAACAGATATTCTACAGATGATTGGTAGAGCTGGTCGACCTCAAGTAAGTGACAATAACTTTGCTTTTTATACTTAAAAACATGATAAAAACAAAAAATTGTGTATTTTTTGATTAGCATGTTATAATTATATCAGGCTTAAAAGTAATATAGCAGAGAAAATTTACCTTTAATGGAGGAATAAAAGTAAAACAAGCCTCACCAACTGGGACATACTTCCTTCATTCTGTGTAAGCTTGCACTGGCTGATGAAGGGATGGGTTTATGAATGGATATACTCTTAAAGGTCTTTTGGTTTTGTTTTGTTTTTTTATTCTGAATGGGGGTACTCAGCATTTTGGATGAAACAGGTTTTCCTTGTTTCGGGCTGTCACATTACAGAGCATGTAACATCCCTAGGTCCTAGCACTAAATGCTAATAGTGTTCCCAGGCATTATGACAAAGTCAGCCCAAATACATTTCAAAACATACCCTACTCTGACAAATACATGAATAAGTCATTTTTATAGCTATTATGGGAACATCAGGAAGAGTATATTTTCAAAACATTTGTAAATATTATGTTATACAATTCTATAATTTCATGGAATAAATCAGATTATATATATAAACTATACCAAATCTTACAACTTTTATGCAGTTACCAGAGTTTGTTTTGATTTTAACATTGCCAAAATCATGTTACATTGAAACCAAAGTGATATTTACAGCTATACTCTTGGAAGGCTTTTAAATTAAATTTTAGGTTAACAAAGTGAGAGCATTTTAAAGGTCTTTTTGAAGTGTTATTTCAGACAAGGAGACTGTTTAATATAAAATGAAAATCTTGAGTTTTTGCAGAGGACTGATACCAAGATGTGCTCTTCTTCACTACATTTCTGTTTTTTTCCCCAGTTTGACACTACAGCTACTGCAGTTATCATGACTCGATTAAGCACAAGAGACAAATACATTCAGATGTTAGCTTGTAGAGACACTGTAGAAAGCAGGTAATACAAAAAATGTTCCAAAAAGATAGTAATGCTGATATAGCTTATTTTATTTCCTTTTAAAATATCAAAAGGAAATTTGGTTTGGAGATTTTTTTAAGGCCATTTTCTGTAAAGTTTTCAACAATTTAACTAGATAGTTTGTGTCATTTTAGAGAATTTAATAATTTTTTAAAAATGTAGTCATTTTATTCAGTGGTATTTCTTGACAAGCATGTATTCTTGTTTATAACAAACCCTAATTTGTAATAAAGCCTTAGTAATTATGATTATAATTTATATATGAAATTATATAAATTTATAATTACTAATTTGTAATAAAGGAGAAATATTTTCACATCTTAATAATAGAGGAAATCTGGGACTTATTAGTAAGGTATTTAATGTATTCTTTTTTGGAGAAAGTAGGATATAATTTATGCTTCAACTTTTGTTAAAGCAGTAATCCGTGTTCTATAACCATAAAGTAGAGAGATATATCTGAAGCCTTTTTAGAAGTTGAACTGACTTCTTAAGGTTTTCTTTTATGTTTTTGGAAATTAAGTTATAGTTCATGAATTAGTAAAGTAGCAATTGGTATATTATAAATTATTAAAGTTAAAAAGTAACAGTTATGGCATTGAACTGCATATTCGTAATGCAAAGTGTTTTTTTTTCATTAGTTTGCACAGACATCTTATTGAGCATTTAAATGCAGAGATAGTACTGCATACCATCACGGATGTGAATATTGCTTTGGAATGGATACGATCAACTTTGCTTTATATCAGAGCCTTGAAAAATCCATCTCATTATGGTTTGTTACTTTGACTTGGAAAAGTAGTAATTTTTTCAAGCCAGCTAGGCCTGTATTTATGCTGATAAGTTACAGGATAGATAGATTACAGAAACTAATAGATAATAAAACAAAAGATAACAACAGTCCCAAATACATTTAGAGACAAGAGTAGACAAACTGAGAAATTTTAATCTGTTTTACTTCTAGTGTTTCAACAAGGTTTGAAATCAGCACCATTAAAAATAGACCTAGTGGAAAAAAATTCAGCTCCAGTAAAAATAACAGAAATGTCTAAATCATTGAAAATAAGTTAAAGTTACAGAACGTTTTGAATTTTCTCTGTGCTTAGTGTTCAGCTACTCCTGTTTTTGAGTTTATGACTGTTTATTTTTCAATTTATAAGAAATGAAAGTATATAGTACTACTGTTGCTGCTACAATTTTCATCTTGCTTCTATAGCTAACCCACATCTTGTTATGTGGCTTCCAGAGGGTTTTTTTATGTGGTATAGGTTATGAAATAACCTATACTTGGGGTTGTTGAATACCAAATTAAAGCCTGACTCGTTGAAGTATCATTCTAATGCACAGAGGTTGAAAACTTTCAGATCTCAAAGAGTAATTAATATAAGTCTATATTAAAGGAATATATAAATATTCCTATCACTTAAAAATGTCTATTTCAACTAGGTAATACATTTACTTAGTTCAAAAATCATAAAGTGAAGGAATATATACAACTAAAATTCTTCCATGTATATCCCCACCTACACAGTTGTTCAATTCCCATCTCTCCCCTTTCCATCCCCTAGTTCTGTAATCATTGGTATATCTTTTTTGAATAATTTTTTTGCATATAAAAGTAAATAAGAAAATGTAATTTTATTTTCCCACCATTTTAAACACAAATGGTGGCATAATGTATTAGTTTTCCATTCCTTTTAACAAATTATCCTAAAACAAGTAATCTAGAAACAACCAGAATTTATTATCTCACACAGCTTATGTGGGTTAGGAATCTGGGACTGTCTTAGCTAGGTGGCTCTGGGTCAGAGGCTCTTCTTAGATTGCAAGATATGTCAGCTAGGGCTGCAGTCATCTGAAGGCTTTCCTGGGTCTTGAAGATTCACTTCTAAGTAGTCTCACTCACAGAGCTATAAGTTAGAGGTCTCAGTTTCTCAACAGTTGTTGGCAGGCCTCAGTCTTTTGCCAGGTGGATCTTTCCTTATAGCATGGCAGCTGATTTTTCTCAGGATGAATGATCAAGAGAGAAAGAGAGACAGAGACAGACTAAATCAGAAGCAGCAGTACTTTTTTATAACTTTGTCTCTGAAGTCACACATCATTACTTCTGCTTTATTGGGTTTTTTAGAAGCAAGTCACTGAGTCCTGGTCACACGAAGGCGAGAGGGATTAAGTTCATCTCTCAGAGGGCAGAATATCAAAGAATTTGTGGGCTTTTTTTTTTTTTTTTTTTTTTTTGAGACAGCCTCTCTTGGTTGCCCAGGCTGGAATGCAGTGGCACAATCTTGGCTCACTGCAACCTCCACCTCACAGGTTCAAGCAATTCTCCACCTTACCCTTCTGAGTAGCTGAGACTACAGGCACGCACCACCATGCCTGGCTAATTTTTTGTATTTTTAGCAGAGACGGTGGTTCGCCATTTTGACCAGGCTGGTCTCGAACTCCTGATCTCAAGTGATCCACCTGCCTTGGCCTCCCAACGTGCTGGGATTACAGACATGAGCCACTGTGCCTGGACTTGTGGTCATATTTTTTTTAAAACCTCCATTATTATAGTCTTCTGCACATTCCTTTTTTTCTTAGTATGTCTTGGAAGCTTTTTTGAGACAGGCTTTCGCTCTGTTGCCCAGGCTGAAATCCAGTGGTGTGATCACAGTTTACTTCAGCTTCAACCTTCTGGGCTCAAGTGATCTTCTCACCTCAGCCTCCTGAGTAGCTGGTACTACAGGCATATATCAGTACACCTGGCTAACTTTTGAAAAAAAAAAATTGTAGAGGCAGAGCCTCCCTATGCTGCCCAGGCTGGTCTCGAACTTGTGGGCTCAAGCGATCCTCCCACTTCACCCTCCCAAAGTGCTGGGATTTTGGCCGTGAGCCACCATGTCTGGCTGGAAGCTTTTTTTAATAGCTAAATAATATTCCATTTACTTATGTATCACCTGTTTAAACGATCCCCAATTGATGGACATTTATACTTTTTCTAATTGTTTGCTATTACAAACAATGCAGCCAAAAAATCCCTTCATTTTTTACATGCATGAATTTATCCGTATGATAAATCTCTAGAAATGAAATTCCCAGCAAACTATTGCAAGACCAGAAAACCAAACACCGCATGTTCTCACTCATAGGTGGGAATTGAACAATGAGATCACTTGGACACAGGAAGGGGAACATCACACACCGGGGCCTATTGTGGGGAGGGGACAGAAGGGAGGGATAGCATTAGGAGATATACCTAATGTAAATGACGAGTTAATGGGTACAACACACCAACATGGCACATGTATACATATGTAACAAACCTGCACATTGTGCACATGTACCCTAGAACTTAAAGTATAATAAAAAAAATTTAAAAAGATTAAAAAAAAAAGAAATGAAATTCCTGTGTCAAAGATATATGCATTTATAAATTTGATACCTGTGGCTAAATTGCTACCTTAGTAGCTCATATACCTTTCAGCAGTGTTCAAAAGTGCCATATTTTGTTTCTCCAGCCTTTCCTTTGGGTGTATACTTGTGTATTTTTATCAATATTATATATGAATATTGATATCTTTTCATGTTTTAATTTTCATTTCTGCCTTTTCATGGTTACTTTATTTTCTGTAGTTACTTTTTTGTATTGAGATATCACTTATAGTAAACTGCACAAATATGAGGTGTATAGGTCAATGAAATTTTATATATATGTTTATACACACATATACACACGTAACCGCAGCCCAGATTAAGATATAGAACATTTTCTAGATGTTCCCTCATGCTCCTTTTCTGTCAGTATTTGCCCCCAGAAGTCAATGCTATTCTGACTTACATACCACAGACTAGCTTTATCTATTCTTGAAAAGATTCCATTTATATGAATATAAATCTTTTGATGAAAGGAAATTATTAATTTTAAATAATGTTGCTGTGAACATTGTTATATATATCTTTTGATACACATGTATATGTATATCTGTGGGTATGTGCCTAGGAGTGAAATTATTGTGTTAAACAGTATTTGTAGTTACAACTTTAGTGAATAGCACAAAATGGTTGTATTACCAAATATGTTTTCCTAGGAACATTCATGTTATAATGAAAGTTCATTAGAATACATTAATCACTTGATGATATTTACTATGTGTAAAACATTTGGAAATTTATTCCATACCATTCTTGTTAAAATATGATATTCCTGTTCATTGTTTCTATGGATATTTATTTAAGTCTTGTTTGAATTCAATAAGCTGAGATTTTTTTTTTTTCTTATATAAGACTCAATTAGACTACTCTTCCCTAGTTAACTGGGGTATAAACTGAGCCTGTAAAGATGAATTAAATTCTGTTTTACTTTTTGGAAATTTTCATGACATGCAGGTTTTGCATCTGGATTGAACAAAGATGGAATTGAAGCAAAATTACAAGGTTAGGTGCATTTCATTCCAAAAATTAGATTGTATATATTTTAGTGAAAAAGTTCAGTTATTATGAAAGTAAGAATATGCTTTTGTAAATCATTTTTTAAAAAGGAAACTTATCTGTAGAAAAATAATGTGAACTATTTCTTTTTCACACAAAAAGCTTGGCATATACACTTTTTTGCTGAATTAATCAATTTATTCTATCAGAATGTCTTTCTTTGTATAATATTGTTAACTTGGTTTATTTGGTTTTTATTTCTAACATCCCTGGTCTTTGAAAATATGCTTACAGATACACACTCTGTATTTTTTCTTTTTTTAAAAAGAGACAATCTTACTCTGTCACCCAGGATGGAATGCAGTGGCGTGATCATAGCTCATTGTCACCTTGAACTCCTGAGCTCAAATGATCCTCCTGCCAAAGCCTCCTGAGTAGCTGGGACTATAGGCGTGAGCCACCACAACTGGTTAATTTTGTAGCTTTTTTTAGAAAGGGGGTCTCACTGTGTTTTCCAGCCTGGTCTCAAACTCCTGGCCTCAAGTGATCCTCCCACCTCTGTCTCCCAAAGCACTGAGATTATAGGTGTGAGCAATCATGCCCAATATGTATTTTTTCTTTTCTACTTAATTTTAATTGAAAAATATAAGCCTAGAGTGATTATGGGCTTTGTAACCCAACCTGTGCCAAAGATGTATTCCTATCCAACATCAGCTTGTTATTTAATCAACTAGTATTTCTTACTTGTTTTTTAGAATATAAAATATTGTTAGGCATTTATTCAGATTAGAAATTGCTACCTTTTCATTGTGTTGAGACTGTCCCTTTAGTAAAAGAAAAAAATGTTAGATCCTCTAAAAAGATTTAGCCAATTTAAATTTATTCTCTACTTGTATTACATGTGTGGCAAATAAAAATGCAGAGATAAAGCAGTAAAATTGTCTTGCTTAAAGAATAAATATGTTGTTAAAACATGATCATAACCAATAGCATATATTCATAATGCTGCTGTATTCATGTTGAAATACAGATTATAAGTTGTGTTATCTTCAAGGTATTGATTAATTTTGTAATGGAATTTTAAAAATTAAACATATATTTTGAAAATAATGATCAAATACACTCAAGAAATTAGATAGTCCAAGAGATATATTGCTATATTTGGATAACTTTAATGTTTTATCTTTTGTTAAATTAGCAGAATCACAGCTCATATTTGCCTTATCTTTGGTCACTATAGGGTTAGCAAAGTTTTGCCTTCTAAACAAAAATAGCTAAATATAACTGAATATTAAGGTTTTGGTATCGTAGGAGAGAAAAATAGTAACATCTTTTCCTCATTCATTGCAAGGTTCACAGCTGACACTCCTATAACAAGACAGATTAACAAGAGAAAAGCATAACAAATTTATTTAATCAAAGTTGTATATGACATGGGAGCCTTCAGAAATTAAGACCCAAAGACCCAGGGAAAACTGTGTTTCTATGGCAAGTCTAATGAAAAAAAATGAATAGTTGTCGAGAAACATGACTGGTCAAAAGGGTATTATCTAATATTAATAAACTAGGCAAAACTTAACAAGGCCTATTTGTTCAGATTCTTCTTGGCCTCTCTGTGTAGCATTCTTTCTTCCTGGGCATGAGACAGGACCATTCCATACCGTGGAATGAGGGTCTTAGAATTTAGGCAAAGTAGGTCAGAGAATTCCTTTATGACCATGTTTCACACAGAAAGTCAGAGTGACCTTCTTGTTTCTGAGGTCCTCTCAGTCTTACTGAGTTTGAAATGCTTTGGGTCAGCATTTTCTGAGCCCTGCCATTATCCTTGGAGATCTGCCTTACATCTCTCAGGAAGGATCTGTTAGCATAGTATATGCTGTTTCCTAAACTTGATTATACTTTCTTGCCCAGTATACTCTAATAGCTTCCCCATTACTCTTAGAATAAAATACAAACTTTCACCACAGCCCACAAAATCCTGCTTGATATCTCCCTGCCTATTACTCTAACTACATCTCTTGTCACTTTCTCTCTCTCTTATTCTACTCTCACCAAATTGGCCTTCTTGCTATTCCTTAAATACACCAAGCTTGTTCCGACATCAGGTCCTTTGCACATTTTGTTCTCTATTTTTGGAACTCTCCTTGCATACTTCACATGGTGTGCACCTTCATTTTATTCAGGTCTCTGTTCAAATATTAACTTTTTAGAGAGGTCTTCCTGTGGTATCTTACTTAAATCCACCTTTACTGAGAGGAAGAGAAAATGATTCTATGATGTTGTTATCATTGTTTTCCTTGTTTTTAGAAAAAGTAATGTGTTTATTTTGACAATTAGGGTGAGGATAGCCTTACTCTATATGAAAATATATAGCAGTTATGAGAAATACATATAGGTTGGGCATGGTGGTTCATGCCTGTAATCCCTTTGGGAGGCCAAAGTGGGCAGATCTCTTGAGCTCAGGAGTTTGAGACCAGCCTGGACAACATAGGGAGATCCCACCTTTACAAAAAGTGTTTTTTAAAAACTTAGCTAGTGCAGTGGTACATGCTGTAGTTCCAGCTACTCGGGAGACTGAGGTGGGAAGATTGTTTGGGTCTGGGAGGTTGAGGCTGCAGTGAGCTGTGATCATGCCACTGTATTTTAGCCTGCGCAACAGAGTAAGACCCTGCCTCAAAAAAAAAAAAAAAAAAAAAAAGAAGAAGAAGGAAAAAAAAGAAAAGGAAATAAACATAAGCTTTAGTTAAAAGATTTAAAATTCTACACAATCATTCTATATAGGTTCTTAGCCTTATGTTTCTTTATAGTATATGTGAAACTGTATTATTTATTTGTATGTTGATTGCTTTCTTCTGTAAAATATAAGTTCTAAAAAGAAAAACCTTGTCTTGTTAACTGCTGTAAACATAGAGCTTAGAATCATGCTCAGCTTATGGTAAAGTAAGCATTTTTCATTGACTTACCGAGTAATGGGTAATGAACGGATTTAATAGTGGGTAATTAAGAAAATTAGAAAAGACTTCAAAATCTTTACTTCACCAAACACTTAACACTATCAAGCTGTCTAAACAGTGGTGCTTAAACTAAAGTATTTCCCAAAGAACTCTAAGGGTGTTTTTTTGAGTGGCTGCTCTGTTTAGGATTGAACTATTACAGTATTCCCACTGTCTGCTCTGAACTATCTTATGTCTCGTGGAGTATGGCATGAGGCAGAGAAGGAACTGTAAGCAGCAGATCACTACAATTGCTCTGATCCCCATCAATAGTGAACATGAACTAGCATTGCTTCCTGTCAGAGAAACAAAAGTAAACACCTGAAAGCATCAGTTAAAGTTGTTGCTTCAAGAATGTGGCAAAGAGGGAGGAGGGGAAGAACTGGTGGGTTTTGGAATAATCTTTGCAGAACTATTTGACTTCTTATACTTTGTGCATATATTAATATATCTTTGATAGAAATTTAAAGAAAAAAGAAAAAGAAAACCATTGCCTTAATGGAGGGCAGATAGCAAAGGAGCAAGTTACGTAGCCTCTATTCTTTCGTTTCCTAACCTATATATGAAAATATCAGTGTCTACCTTATTGTGATGTTTTGAGGATTAAATGAGGTAATACATGTGTATCATTTAAATACTCCAAGTTTTAAGTGTTATTTCTACTTACTGAGTGTTATTTTTATTACTTGTATTCTTGTTACTATTAGAAAATGTTTTTAGTATATTAGTTATCTTTTTTATTTAAATGAGCTTTTCCTTACCGCTTAAGTAGGGACTGTGGTTCTTCTAGAACAATTACACAGTAATAACACAACTTTAGCATATTTAATAATAAATTATTTTGCCCTACTTCCCTATTTTACTAAAATTAAAATGTGTTTTCTATAATTAAACAGAATTATGTTTGAAGAATCTGAATGATTTATCATCCCTGGACTTAATAAAGATGGATGAAGGTGTTAATTTCAAACCAACTGGTAATTCCCTATCATTGTCAGTAAATTTAGCAATTGTTTACTTAAGACTAAATTAAAATTTTGTTTTACTAAAATTTAGATGATGATAAAACTAAATCGTGATCTCAGTTCTCAATAGGGTATCATTATTACCCATAGGCATGATAAATTTAAACAAGCCCTATTTGTAAAAGGATAGTTTCTTTTTGACAGGTGCACAGAATTTGTCTTCATTGATTCTGGTGACTTCTGGCAGAGGAACGAAATGCTTGAATCTTTGGGTTGCTTAAACCTGCTATAACTATTATAGATATACTTTTATTGGCATGCTTTTGTATGCTTTTTATATTCTTAAATATTCAACCGTTGATAATCTGGTGGTTAGACTTCTGTAAGGTTAGAAAAAATATCTTTTCCTTCTACTCATCTTAGGTTCATTAATTGGGACTCCTATAACAAAAGATATTAGCAAGAGAAAAGCATACAAATGTATTTAATATGTTTTATATGACATGGGAGCCTTTATAAGGAAATGAAGACCCAAAGAAATGGTTAAACATGAATGTTTTTATGCCAGGTGTGATGAAGATGGAAAAGTCATGGAGAAATATGATAGGACAAAGGGAATATGAACTAAGTGTAATAAATTGGGGGAAATTTAGCAAAGCCTGTTCACTCAGATTCCTCCCTGTGTCTATGGAGATAAAGATGCTCCATTGTTTAGGTATAGGGAGGGCACCTCTCACATGAGGTGTTATGACTTGCTTCAGAGGAAGACCAGAAAAATTATTCCTGTACATGTTGTTTCTCAAATTGCTACAGCTTAAAATATTCAATAGGCCAAGATGCCACATTTTGAGATAGCATGTCCTGAACCCTCTCTCTCTCTCTAAATTCTGTTTAGAGTATAATAAAAGAGAGAAAGGATGTTTTGTGGTTTTTAGCACTCATGATTAGAAGTTTTTGGAGAAAATGACTTTATTATTCCAGTTAATCTTTTTAAGTAAAGGTAATTTATTGTTTGAAAGTTGGGTAATGTGGAAAAATTTTTTTTGAATTCAGAATCTCTCTGTTAACATTTAGCATGTACTGTTCATTTTTAATGTGTTTTTTACTTACTTGCAACCATACTATAGAAATACATGATTTTGTAAAATGTTAAAATTTATATTTAATATAAGGCTTAGTTTTAAAATAATTTGTTGCCCTGACTCTCAGCCCTACATTAATAACATTTTTTTTTCCTTCTTCTTTGGTCCTTATTCTGATAAGCCTAATTTTGTTTGTGAGAATTGTCTTCTGTGTGTTCTAGAGCATCTCACTAGAGGGGGCATAAGAATCACTAAGGCATCATCTTCATCTGTTTTTATATACTTTCATTCTCATCAGGAATCTTATTCCCACTATCACTTCTTTCTTATGGTACTTCTTGAATCCACTGATACTATTCTTTTTGTCTTTAAACATACCTAATAAATGACCTATAGTAACATTTATTCTTTGTCAGTCATCAGTGAATAGTACTTAGTTATTTTTTTATTCTTAACACTCCACTTTTCTGGTTCTCCTTCTTCTTTAATCAGTCTTACTTTGCTGACCTTTTATGCTTACTATGTACTTCTTAAAGTTTCAGGCCTTGAATCTTTATTCCCAGATTATGCTCGTTTTTTGAAAACATAATTCACCTTCACTGCTACATCTATAGTCATTATGTAAATGAATGCAAAGTTTTAGTTTTGATCTTGACCTCTCACCTTTGCTATAAAATTTGATCTTCAGTTTTCTATGATAAATTTTTACTTACATATATTACATGAAGCTTGACATCCAGAGGCATATGAGTTAATTTAACATGGAATACTGTGAAGCAGAGTGAACACAGAATTTGGGTTCCAAATATCTGTATTTCAGTCCCAGTTCTACTACTTGTTGTCTGTTGCCTTATATTAGCTGTCTTAGTTTACTGTTGCCTTATATTAGCTGTCTTAGTTTATTCATCTAAAAACAGGAATGTATTACATATCCTACTTACTGTATTGGATGTAGTGTTGATCCAATGTGATAATGAATGTAAAAACATTTTACTGTAACAGAAGTTGTTGCTGTCTCTTTTCCAAAGCTAGGAAAATCAATGTTTGCCTATTCTCATTAGCTTTTTTGCCACACCTAAGATCATCATAAAATATTGATGCCTTTGGTTTCTTTCATTCCTCGGTCATTCAATATCCAGGCATTTTCCATACTCATTCCATATCCTTTTGGTGTCTGATGTCACCAAACATCAAAAAGACAATCCGATTTGAGCTGAAAATATTCCTTATCATCTACTAGGGTGAAATTTCTTAAGGTGTATTGGGGGTGGACTACTTGCTATCAAAATCAACTGAAGATGCTGTTGTGTTAAAAATACAGTTACTTAATTCTGCTTCAGATGCGCAAACTTCAATTTTTAGGAGTAAAACTTAGGAATTTAAATTTTATCTCTTTGGGTTTAAATCCTCTCTCAGATAAATACCTAGTTCTTTGATACTTTGTAAGATACTTGCATTTCAGCTAGCTATTGTAGTTGACCTTACCAGGTGGGTAGGTTTGTAATTTCCTTTTTTTTTTTTTTTTTTTTTGCAACTTTTGTCTTAGGTTCAGGGGATACATGTGCAGCTTTGTTATGTGGGTAAATTGCATGTCATGGGGAGTACAGATTGTTTCATCACCTGGGTAATGAGCATAGTACTCGACATTAGGTTTTTCAATCCTTACCCTCCTCTCACCCTCCACCCTCAAGTAAGTCCTGATGTTTATTGTAGCCATCTTTGTGTCCATGTATACTCAATGTTAGCTCCCACTTATAAGTGAAAACATGTAGTATTTCGTTTTCTATTCCTGCATAAATTTGCTTAGGATGATAGTCACCAGCTCCATCCATGTTGCTGCAAAGGATATGATTTCATTTTTTAAAAAAATTTTTATTATACTTTTAAGTTCTAGGGTACATGTGCACAACGTGCAGGTTTGTTACATATGTATACATGTGCCATGTTGGTGTGCTGCACCCATTAACTCGTCATTTACATTAGGTATATCTCCTAATGCTATCCCTCCCCCTTCCCCCCACTCCACGACAGGCCGCAGGGTGTGATGTTACCCTTCCTGTGTCCATGTGTTCTCATTGTTCAATTCCCACCTATGAGTGAGAACATATGGTGTTTGGTTTTCTGTTCTTGTGATAGTTTGCTGAGAATGATGGTTTCCAGCTGCATCCACGTCCCTGCGAAGGACCTGAACTCATCCCTTTTTATGGCTGCATAGTATTCCATGGTGTATATGTGCCACATTTTCTTAATCCAGTCTATCATTGATGGACATCTGGGTTGGCTCCAAGTCTTTGCTATTGTGAATAGTGCTGTTGTGAGTAGTGCTGCAGTAAACATACATGTGCATGTGTCTTTATAGCCGCGTGATTTATAATCCTTTGGGTATATACCCAGTAATGGGGTGGCTGGGTCAAATGGTATTTCTAGTTCTAGATCCTTGAGGAATCACCACACTGTCTTCCACAATGGTTGAACTAGTTTAGAGTCCCACCAACAGTGTGAAAGCGTTCCTATTTCTTCACATCCTCTCCAGCACCTGTTGTTTCCTGACTTTTTAATGATCGCCATTCTAACTGATGTGAGATGCTATCTCACTGTGGTTTTGATTTGCATTTCTCTGATGGCGAGTGATGATGAGCATTTTTTCATGTGTCTGTTGGCTGCATAAATGTCTTCTTTTAAGTAATGTCTTTTCATTTCCTTCACCCATTTTTTGATGGTGTTTTTTTTTTCTTGTAAATTTGTTTGAGTTCTTTGTAGGTTCTGGATATGAGCACTTTGTCAGATGGCAGATTGCAAAAATTTTCTCCCGTTCTGTAGGTTGCCTGTTCACTCTGATGGTAGTTTCTTTTGCTGTGCAAAAGCTCTTTAGTTTAATTAGATCCCATTTGCCAATTTTGGCTTTTGTTGCCATTGCTTTTGGTGTTTTAGTCATGAAGTCCTTGCCCATGCCTATGTCCTGAACAGTATTGCCTAAGTTTTCTTCTGGGGTTTTTATGGTTTTAAGTCTAACATTTAAGTCTCTAATCCATCTTGAATTAATTTTAGTATAAGGTGTAAGGAAGGGATCCAGTTTTAGCTTTCTGCATATGGCTAGCCAGTTTTCCCAGCACCGTTTATTAAATAGGGAATCCATTCCTTATTTCTTGTTTTTGTCAGGTTTTTCAAAGATCAGATGGTTGTAGATGTGTGGTATTATATCTGAGGGTTCTGTTCTGTTCCATTGGTCTATATCTATTTTGGTACCAGTACCATGCTGTTTTGGTTACTGTAGCCTTGTAGTATAGTTTGAAGTCAGGTAGTATTATGTCTCCAGCTTTGTTCTTTTCGCACTGGATAGTCTTGGCAATGCGGGGTCTTTTTTGGTTCCATATGAACTTTAAAGTAGCTTTTTCCAAATCTGTGAAGAAAGTCATTGGTAGCTTAATGGGGATGGCATTGAATCTATAAATTACCTTGGGCAGTATGGCCATTTTCATGATATTGATTCTTCTTATCCATGAGCATGGAATGTTCTTCCATTTGTTTGTGTCCTGTTTTATTTCACTGAGCAGTGGTTTGTAGTTCTCCTTGAAGAGGTCCTTCACATCCCTTGTAAGTTGCATTCCCAGGTATTTTATTCTTTTTGAAGCAATTGTGAATGGGAGTTCACTCATGATTTGGCTCTCTGTCTGTTGTTGGTGTATAAGAATGCTTGTGATTTTTGCACATTGGTTTTGTATCCTGAGACTTTGCTGAAACTGCTTATCAGCTTAAGGAGATATTGGGCTGAGACAATGGGGTTTTCTAAATATACAATCATGTCATCTGCAAACAGGGACAATTTGACTTCCTCTTGTCTTAATTGAATATCCTTTATTTCTTTCTCCTGCCTGATTGCCCTGGCCAGAACTTCCAACACTATGTTGAATAGGAGTGGTGGTGAGAGAGGGCATCCCTATCTTGTGCCAGTTTTCAAAGGGAATGCTTCCAGTTTTTGCCCATTCAGTATGATATTGGCTGTAGGTTTGTCATAAATAGCTGTTTTTATTTTGAGATACGTTCCATCAATACCGAATTTATTGAGAGTTTTTAGCATGAAGGGCTATTGAATTTTGTCAAAGGCCTTTTCTGCATCTATTGAGATAATCATGTCATTTTTGTTTTTGGTTCTGTTTATATGCTGTATTACGTTTATTAACTTGTGTATGTTTAACCAGCTTTGCATCCCAGGTATGAAGCCCACTTGATCATGGTGGATAAGCTTTTTGATGTGCTGCTGGATTCAGTTTGCCAGTATTTTATTGAGGATTTTTGCATTGATTTTAATCAGGGATATTGGTCTAAAATATTCTTTTTTTTTGTTATGTCTCTGCCAGGCTTTGGTATCAGGATGATGTTGGCCACATAAAATGAGTTAGGGAGGATTCCCTCTTTTTCTATTGATTGGAATAGTTTCAGAAGGAATGGTACCAGCTCCTCCTTGTACCTCTGGTGGAATTCAGCTGTGAATCCATCTGGTCCTGGACTTTTTTTGGTTGGTAGGCTATTAATTATTGCCTCAATTTCAGAGCTTGTTATTGGTCTGTTCAGGGATTCCACTTCTTCCTGGTTTAGTCTTGGGAGAGTGTATATGTCCAGGAATTTATCCACTTCTTCTACGTTTTCTTGTTTATTGGCATAGAGTTGTTTATAGTATTCTCTGATGGTAGTTTTTATTTCTGTGAGGTTGGTGGTGATATCCACTTTATCATTTTTTATTGCATCTATTTGATTCTTCTCTCTTTTCTTCTTAGTAGTCTTGCTAGCAGTCTATTAATTTTGTTGATCTTTTCAAAAAACCAGCTCCTGGATTCATTGATTTTTTGGAGGGTTTTTTGTGTCTCCATCTCCTTCAGTTCTGCTGTGATCTTAGTTATTTCTTGCCTTCTACTAGCTTTTGAATGTGTTTGCTCTTGCTTCTTTAGTTCTTTTAGTTGTGATGTTAGGGTGTTGATTTTAGATCTTTCCTGCTTTCTCTTGTGGGCATATAGTACTATAAATTTCCCTGTACACACTGCTTTAAATGTGTCCCAGAGATTCTAGTATGTTGTATCTTTGCTCTCATTGGTTTCAAAGAACATCTTTATTTCTGCCTTCATTTCGTCATGTACCCAGTAGTCATTCAGGAGCAGGTTATTCAGTTTCCATGTAGTTGAGTGGTTTTGATTGAGTTTCTTAATCCTGAGTTCTCGTTTGATTGCACTGTGGTCTGAGAGATAGTTTGTTATAATTTCTGTTCTTTTACTTTTGCTGAGGAGAGCTTTACTTCCAACTATGTGGTCAATTTTGGAATAAGTGCAGTGTGGTGCTGAGAAGAATGTATATTCTATTGATTTGGGGTGGAGAGTTCTGTAGATGTCTATTTGGTCCGCTTGGTGCAGTTGAGTTCAATTCCTGGATATCCTTGTCAACTTTCTGTCTCGATCTGTCTGATGTTGACAGTGGAGTGTTAAAGTGTCCCATTATTATTGTGTAGGAGTCTAAGTCTCTTTGTAAGTCTGTAAGGACTTGCTTTATGAATCTGGGTGCTCCTGTATTGGGTGCATATGTATTTAGTATAGTTAGCTCTTCTTGTTGAATTGATCCCTTTACCATTATGTAATGGCCTTGTTTGTCTCTTTTGATCTCTGTTGGTTTAAAGTCTGTTTTATCAGAGACTAGGGTTGCAACCGCTGCCTTTTTTTGTTTTCCATTTGCTTGGTAGATCTTCCTCCATCCCTTTATTTTGAGCCTGTGTGTGTCTCTGCATAAGATATGGGTCTCCTGAATACAGCACAGTGATGGGTCTTGACTGTTTATCCAATTTGGCAGTCTGTGTCTTTTAATTGAAGCATTTAACCCATTTACATTTAAGGTTAGTATTGTTATGTGTGAATTTGATCCTGTCATTATGATGTTAGCTGGTTACACTCTGCACAATATTATCCAGGAGAACTTCCCCAACCTAGCAAGGCAGGCCAACATTCAAATTCAGGAAATACAGAGCACACCACAAAGATACTCCTCGAGAAGAGCAACTCCAAGACACATAATTGTCAGATTCACCAAAGTTGAAATGAAGGAAAAAATCTTAAGGGCAGCCAGAGAGAAAGGTCGGGTTACCCACAAAGGGAAACCCATCAGACTAACAGTGGATCTCTCGGCAGAAACTCTACAAGCCAGAAGAGAGTGGGGTCCAATATTTATCATTCTTAAAGAAAAGAATTTTCAACCCAGAATTTCATATCCAGCCAAACTAAGTTTCATAAGTGAAGGAGAAATAAAATCCTTTACAGACAAGCAAATGCTAAGAGATTTGTCACCACCAGGCCTGCCCTTCAAGAGCTCCTGACGGAAGCACTAAACATGGAAAGTAACAACCAGCACCAACCACTGCAAAAGCATGCCAAAATATAAGGACCATTGATGCTAGGAAGAAAGTGCATCAACTAATGATTCCATTCTTTTTTATGGCTGCATAGTAATCCATGGTTTATGTGTACCACATTTGCTTTATGCAGTCCACCATTGATGAGCATCTAGGTTGAGTCCATGTTTTGGCTATTGTGAATAGTGCTGTGATTACCATAGGTGTACACATGTCTTTATGTTAGAATAATGTATATTCCTCTGGGTATATACCCAGTAATGGGATTGCTGGGTTGAATGATAGTTCAAAGTTCTTTGAGAAGTCTTCAAACTGCTTTCCACAGTGGTTGTAGTAATTTACATTCACACCAGCACTGTGTAAGCATTGCCTTTTCTCCACAGTCTCACCAACATCTGTTATTTTTTTACTTTTTATAGTAATGGCCATTCTAACTGGTGTGAGATGATATATCATTGCAGTTTTGTTTTGCATTTCCCTAGTGATGAGTGATGTTAACCATTTTTTCATACGCTTGTTGGTCACATATATGTCTTTTTTGAGTAATGTTTGTCCTTTGCCCATTTTAAAAATAGAATTGTTTATAATTTGCTTATTAATTTGTTTAAGTTCCTTGTAGATTCTGGGTAGACCTTTGTCAGATGCGTGGTTTGCAAATAGTTTTTCCCATCCTGTGCATTGTCTGTTTGCTCTGTTGATAGTTTCTTTTGCTGTGCAAAACTCTTTAGTTAAATCCCACTCAACAATTTTTGGTTTTGTTACATTTGCTTTTGAAATCTTTGTCATGAAATTTTTGCCAGGACCTGTGTCCAAAATGATATTTCCTAGGGTTTCTTCTATGCTTTTTAAAAAATCATTTTAGGTTTTACATTTAAGTCTTTAGTCCATCCTGAGTTGATTTTTATATGTAATGAAAGGAAGGGGTCCAGTTTTAATCTTCTGCATATAACTAACCCGTTGTCCCAGTACTATTTATTGAATAGGAATCGTTTCCCTTTTGCTAGTTTTTGTTGACTTTGTCAATGATCAGATGGTTGTAGGTGTGTGGCTTTATTTCTGGGTTCTCTAACATGCTCCATTGTTTTGTGTATCTGGTTTTGTACAGTACCATGCTGTTTTGGTTACTCTATCCTTATAGTATAGTTTGAAGTGAGGTAGTGTGATGCGTCTGGCTTTGTCTTTTTTACTTAGAATTGCTTTGACTATTCAGGCTCTTTTTTGGTTCCACATCGATTTTAGAATAATTTTTGCAAATTCTGTGAAAAATGTCATTGGTAGGTAGTTGATAGAAATAGCATTGAATCTGTAAATTGCTTTGGGCATTGTGGCCATTTTAACAATATTGATTCTTCCTATCCATCAGCATGGAATGTTTTTTACATTTGTTTGTATTGTTTCTGATTTCTTTGAGCAGTGTTTTGCAATTCTTATTGTAGGGTCTTTCACCTTTCTGGTTAGCCATATTCCTAAGCATTTGATTCTTTTTGTGGCTATTGTGAGATCGTGTTCTTGATTTGGCTCTCAGCTTGCATGTTATGTATAGAAATGTTACTGACTTTTGTGCACTGATTTTGTAAACTGAAACTTTGATGAAGTTGTCTATCAGATCAAGGAGGCTTTTGGCAGAGACTCTGGTGTTTTCTAGGTATAAAATCATATCATCTGCAAAGAGAGATAGTTTGACTTCCTCTTTTCCTATTTGGGTGCCCTTTATTTCTTTCTCTTGACTGGTTGCTATGGCTAGGATTTCCAATACTGTGTTGAATAGAAGTGGTGAGAGTGAGCATCCTTGTCTTGTTCTGGTTCTCAAGGGGAGTGCTTCTAGCTTTTGCCTTTTCAGTATGATGTTGGCTGTGGGTTGGTCATAGATGGCTCTTACTATTTTGTGGTATATTATTTCAATACCCAGTTTGTTGAGGGTTTTGAACATGAATGAATATTGAATTTTATCAGAAGCCTTTTCTACATCTATTGAGATAATCATGCGGTATTTGTCTTTAGTTGTGTTCAGGTGATGAATCACATTTATTGATTTGTGTATATTGAACCAACCTTTCATCCCGATAATAAAGCCTACTTCATTATGGTGGATTAACTTTTTGATGTGCTTCTGGATTTGATTTGCTAGTATTTTGTTGAGGATTTTTGCATCTATGTTCATCAGGAATATTCACCTGAAGTTTGTTTGTTTGTTTTTTTTTTCATTATGCCTGTGCCAAAACTCGGATGCCAAGTTTTGGTATCCGAATGATACTGGCCTCATAGAATGAGTTAGGGAGGAGTCCCTCCTCCTCAAATGTTTGGAATAGTTTCAGTAGGATTGGTGCTAGCTCTTCTTTATATATGTGGTAGAATTTGGCTGTGAATCTGTCTGGTCCAGGGCTTTTTCTTGGTGATAGTCTTTTTATTTCTGATTCAGTTTTGAAACTTGTTATTGGTCTGTTCAGGGTTTCAGTTTCTTCCTGGATCAGTCTTGGGAGGTTGTGTTTCCAGGAATCTATCTGCCCATTTCTTCTAGGTTTTCTACTTTGTATAAAGGTGTTCATGATAGTTTGTTTTTTTGTTTTTTGTTTTTGTGTTTCTGTGCGATTGGTGGTCTTGTCTTCTTTGTTATTTCTGATTGTGTTTATTTGTCTAATTTCTGTTTTTTTGTTTGTGATTCTAGCTAGCAGTCTATCAATCTTACTTATTCTTTCAAAGAACCAATATCTGGTTTTGTTGATCATTTGTGTGGTTTTATGTGTCTCAATTTTGTTCAGTTCAGCTCTGATTTTGGTTATTTCTATTCCTCTGCCAGCTTTGGGGTTGATTTGCTCTTGCTTTTCGAGTTCCTTTAGGTGTGATATTAGTTAGGTTTTTAATGTGATACTTCTAGCTTTTTTGATGTATTTAGTGTTGTAAACTTTTAACGTTGTTTTACCTGTGTATCAGAGATTCTGCTATGTTCTACCTTTGTTTTCATCAGTTACAAAGAATATCTTGATTTCTGCCTTAAGTTCATTATTTACAGAAAAGTCTTTCAGAAGCATGTTGTTTAATTTCCATATAATTGTATGACTTTGAAAGATCTTCGTATTGATTTCTGTTTTTACTGCATTGTGGTCTAAGAGTGTGCCTGGTACAATTTTGGTTTTTTTGAATTTGTTGAGAATTGCTTTATAACTGAGTGTGTGGTTGATTTTAAAGTATGTTTCATGTGCAGATGACAAGAATGTATATTTTGTTGTTGTTGGATAAAGTGTTCTGTAGATGTCTGTTAGGTCCGTTTGGTCAAGTGTCAAGTTTAGGTTCTGAATATTTTTATTTGTTTTCTGCCTTGATGATCTGTCTAGTACTGTCAGTGGGGTGTTGAAGCCTCCCAACATTGTGTAGGTATCTAAGTCTCTTTGTAGGTCTATAAAAATTTGTTTTATGAATCTGTGTGCTCTAGTATTAGATGCATGTATATTTAGAATAGTTAAATCTTCTTGTTGTATTGAACTTTTCATCATTATCAGTGTCCTTCTTTGTCCTGTTTGATAGTTATGGTGTAAAGTCTGTCTTGTCTGAAATTAGAATAGCAACCCCTGCTTTTTTTGTTTTCCATTTGCTTGGTAGATTTTTCTCCATCTCTTTACTTTAAGCCTGTGGGAGTCATTGCATATGAGATGGGTCTCTTGAAGACAGCATACAGTTGGGTTTTGCTTCTTTATCCAACTTGTCACTCTGTGCCTTTTAAGTGGGGTATTATAGCCTGTTTACATTCAAGGTTAATACTGATATGTGTAGATTTGTCATTATGTTGTTATGTAGACTTGTTATGTTATGTTATGTAGTTGCTTTATAGTGTCAATGGTCTAGATACTAAAGTGTGTCTTTGTGGTGGCCAGTAATGGTCTTTCATTTCTATGTTTAGTACTGTGTTAAGGACCTCTCATAAGGCAGGTCTGGTGCAAACAACTCCCTTTGCTTATCTGAAAAGGATTTTGTTTCTCCTTCATTGATGAAGCTTAGTTTGGCTGGATATGAAATTTTTGGTTGGAGTTTCTTTTCTTTAAGAATGCCAAAGCTGGGCACAGTGACTCATGCCTGTAATCCCGGCACTTTGGGAGGCTGAGGCAGGAGGATTACTTGAGCCCAGGAGTTTGAGACCAGTCTGAGCAATATTGTGACACCTTGTCTCCCCAAAAAATTTTTCTAAAAATTAGCTGAGCATGACGACATGTGCCTGTAGTCCCAGCTACTTAGGATGCTGAGGTGGCAGGATCACTTGAACCTGGGAGAAGGAGGTTGCAGTGAGCCAAGATTGCACCACTGCCATCCATCCTGGGTGACAGAGTAAGACCCTGTCAAAGAAAATGCTTAATATAGGCCCTCAAACTCTTCTGGCATGTAGGATTTTTGCTGAAAGATCTGCTGTTAGCTTTGTATGTTTCCCTTTGTAGGTAACCTACCCCTTCTGTCTAGCTGCCCTTAATATTTTTTCTTTCCTATTGACCTTGGAGAATGTCATGACTATGTGTCTAAGAGGATGGCTGTTCTATGTAGTATCTCACTGGGGCTCTGTGAATTTTCTGAATTTGAATGTTGACCCCTCTAGCAAGATCAGGGAAATGTTTTGAACCGTGTTCTCCATTATATTTTCCAAGTTTCTTGCTCGCTCTCTCCCTCTCTTTCAGGGCTACCAATGAGTTTTAAATTTTGGTCTCTACATAATCCCGTATTTCTTGGGGATTTTGTTCATTCTTTTTTATTCTTTTTTCTGTATTTTTCTCCGACTGAGTAGGTTTGAAGACCTGGTTTTTGAGCTCTGAGATTCTTTCCTCAGCTTGGTTTATTCTGCTGTTAATACTTCCAATTCTATTATGAAATTCTTGCAGTGAGTTTTTCAGCTCTATCAGATCAGTTTGGTTCTTTCTTAAAATGGCTATTTTGTCTTTCGTCTGTTGATCATTTTACTGGGTTCCTTAGATTTCTTGGGTTGGGCTTCAACTTTCTGCTGAACCTTGGTGATCTTCATTGCCATCCAGATTCTGAATTCTAGGTCTGTCATTTCAGCCACTTTAGCCTGGTTAAGAACCATTGCTAGGGAGCTATGTGGTTGTCTGAAAGTAAGAAAACACTCTGGCATTTTGAGTTGCCAGAGTTCTTGCTTTCTGGCAAGAACATCAGCCCAGACAAATTGTTTTTCATCTGTCTGGGCTGATATTCCTTTACTATTTGAAGTTGCTGTCCTTCAGATGGGGCTTTTTCCTTTATATTCTTTGATGCCATTGAGATTTACTGTGGCATAAGTCGGGTTTAGTTGACTGGCTTTGTTTCTGGATGATTTGAGAGGGTTCGGGCTCAGCTTAGTGCTCCTGGGCTGCATGTTCATGGCTTTTGTTTGCTGGCCCCTTGAGGTTAAGTTCCTCCTATACTGGAGGGTTAGAGGTGTTCCTGGTTCACTGGCAACCACACTTCAATGCGGCAGTGGCAGAAGGGTCCACACTCATGTGTAATGCCAATAGTGGCTGGGTAGTAGCACAGTGAGGTCTGGGCATGTGCATCAGTGGTGGTGGCACAGCAGGGTCCATGTTTACAGTGTATCAGCAGTGACAAGACAGCAGCATAGTGGGGTCTGCATGTACCAGTGGTGCACTGGTGAGGGTGGGGCTGTGGTGCCAAGGTCCTTGCACCATGTGCATGCTAGTAAAGCGATTTGGGGAGGCCATGGTTGAGTGCATGCCAGTAGAGTAGTTGGGGGAGGCTGCAGACAGATGTGTGCTGGCAAAGCAGTGTGAGGAGGCTGTTGGTGGGTGTGCATCGGCAGGGTCCATCTGATGGTTAAGTGGCACGTGCTGGTTAAGGAGCTATGGTGGTGGCCACAGGAAGTACCCCAGTTGGGCATCTGAGGCCACATTGCAAGTGAGCGCTAAAGGGGCTGGCAGACAGGGGGCACTCAGATAAGACTGGCCCCATCACATGGACAAGACTGCCCTGCTCTGTCTAGCTCCAACAGTCAACAGAGGCCAAAGCCACTTAGAGGAGCATGGCAGGCCTTGGGGGCTTGGCGTTGCTGACTGTACTCCACTATAGCCATTCCTGTGCCAAACCCTTTGGGCTCCACACAGGGTGGAGTCCTCTCCCTGCCACTTCTCCAGGCAGTTGTCTCTGCCAACTTAAATGTCTGCGGAGGTCATGAGGTCTTCTGCATCTAAGATTCCAGAGGTCCATGACAAGAGTGGGCCACTCCTCACCTCTTTAACTCACCCCTTCCCCAGGAGCCACCAGGGGCTGGGAATGAGTCCTGGTACTTGGCAGCCCAGTGCAGTGTTCCCAGCTTCTACCCAGGGTCTGTGTCCTCCCTCCAACCACCCTCAATGACTTCCTTCTGCAGATCTGCTTCGAGTGTGCTGGTCTTCCTGATGGTCTGCTCTCTTGGTGGGAGATGCTCTTCCTGGCTGTGTCTAGTCGGCTGTCTTGTTTCTCCTCCTCTTTTCTCAGTTCCTGGAGGATGGAAGCCTGAGTTAAGTGTGCCAACATGATCAGATTCTCTTGGGTGTTCTCTTCCTTTACACACAGTCACCTTCTTGCTGTGTGCTCACATGATTTCTTATTTGTGCATGTAATTTCTTGGCTTTTCTGGTGTTCCAGAGTTCTCCCTATGGATCTCCTAGTATCTGCAGGTCACAGGGTGACAGAGGCTGCAGCCAAGTCACCTGAGGCCTCCCAGAAAAAAGGGGATGCAACACTGGAGACGGGACTCTGAGCTTCCCCATCAAATTGTGGAAGATGCTGCACCATGCTGGGTTTGAAATTTCTTAGCCTGTTATTAATGTAGATGTAATTTTCTTATATAGTATTTCTAATTAATTCATTTTTATGACTTCTTATTCCTTCATATTACTTATACTTTATTTTGTCTCTTTGAGTTTATTTTTTGTATATCAGTTTTTAGTTTGTATGTTCCTATAATTCTGCTTCATATAGTTTTTGCTTTTTATGTTGTAATCATAATACTCAAGTATCTAGGTATTTTCATCTGTATGTTTGAATTGAGGTTTTTACCTGTTTTGTCAGGTAATGTGTACTGAGAGAAGGGTTCAAAAGGCCAATTTTTTTTCTCTTCAGCTGTTCTTGTACATGTGCAGATGTGCAGGTTTGTTACAGGTAAACATGTGGCGTGGTGTTTTGCTGCACAGATCATACCATCGCCTACGTATCAACCAGCATCCATTACCTATTCTTCCTGGTGCTCTCCTTCCCCTCGCCCTCCCCAACAGGCCCCAGTGTGTGTTGTTCCCCACAATGTGTCCACGTGTTCTCATTGTTCAGCTCCCATTTATAAGTGAGAACATGCGGTGCTTGTTTTCTGTTCCTGTGTTAGTTGGCTGAGGATAACGGCTTCCAGCTCCATCCATTTCCCTGCAAAGGACATATCTCATTCCTTTTCATGGATGCATAGTATTCCATTGTGTATATGTACCACGTTTTCTTTATGCAGTCTTTCATTTATGGGGATTTAGGTTCATTCCATGTCTTTGATACTGTGAATAGTGCTGCAGTGAACATACGTGTGCATGTCTCTTTACAAAAGAATGATTTGTATTCCTTTGGGTATATACCCAGCAATGGGATTGCTGGATCAAATGGTATTTCTGGTTCTAGGTCTTACAGGAATCACCACACTGTCTTCCACAGTGGTTGAAGTTATTTACACTCCCACCAACAGTGTAGAAGCATTCCTTTTAATCTGCAACCTTCCCGCCTTCTGTTGTTGAATTTCTACTGTGAATTTAAGAAAGATTAACCTTCTAAAGATAGGTGGTAACTGCAAGAGTCTGCAAGAGTCATTAAACTGGGATGCAGATCTTACCTCTTTGAAGGATAGGGATAGAGGGAAAGAAGAAAGGAAGGGATAGAGGGAAGTAGGAAAGGAAGGGATGGAGGTAAGGAGAGAAAGGGAAGGAGGTTAGGAAAGAATGTGAGGGGAGGGAGGGAACATGGTGGGGCAGAGAGGGAGAAAGTATGGGAGGAAGGAAGGATGGGATGGAGGAAGGGATGTTTTTAGACAACTTATAATTGAATCCAGTAACTCTGGAAGGAAGAGAGAAGGAAAGGAGGGAGGGAGAGGGAGATAGATCTTAGCCTGCAAGGAGGGAGGGAGGCAGGGATCTTAGCTTGCAAGAAGGGAGGGAGGAGGGGAAGGCAGGAGGGATTTTAGCCTCCAAGGAGGATGGGAGAGAGAAAGCCCTTGGAGGATCTTAATTGCAAGGAGGGAAGGAGAAAGGGAGAGAGGGAGGGAGAGAGGGGTCTTAGCCTGAAATGCAATCCAAAGAACATTTGGCAAAGTTTATAGGAACTCTCATAGATCTACCTTAGCATCCCTGCCATGCTCAGTCATTCGTTGGGGGCATCTCATGAAAGTATGATCTTGGTGTAAACATGATGATGATTCAGAGCAGAGCAACTGGGGCCATCAGTCACTGACACTTCTTGCAGTAGGAGGTCTGAAGGGTACATTCTCATGACCCCCATGCTCCCCACCACTCTATTTTATGACCTTTACTTTGAATTATCCTGAATTTCCTATGTGAATGTTAATCATTCAGTAGCTATATTGATAGCAAGTTGTTTCTTTATTTCCTCCCTTTACTTGCAAATCTTTAAAAATTTCTTTTCATTCCCTCTGCTTTGACTCATTTTCCTTATGCTTTCCTTTCTAGGTTATGTTTTTCTGTCTTACCTAGGAAAGCTTCATCTCTACTAATAAGCCAACAAGTATTAAGTCTTTTCTTAAAACCTTTCATTTTCTCTAGCAGGAAGAAACCTTATATTAACTTATAAATATCTAGGGTAAGAGGACCATCTTTAAATATACTGCAATGGTTAACTAGTTCCCTTGATAATCATAATCTTGATATCTCACACACTTCTCTCAGAAGCTCCCTTTTATGAACTAATCCATTATTCTCATGTTAGCTGAACATATTCACCAGTCTCCTAATTGAGAGCCTGGCTACTTCTCTATTCCTTATTGTTAGTTTTATCTATTGTACCATGTCCTTGATGCTTGTAACTCTGTTGGAATGCCAAAAATCTTTTCTTCTTCAGCAAAACATTTAGCACATACATAAATGTTAGCCCTTTCCTTGAGAAGCAGTATGCTACTTTCTTCTTCCCAGCTGTTTTCTGTGTGTTCATAAGGCTTGAAATTCTTTGGAATGTTTTCAGACAACTTGTAATTGAATCCAGTAACCTGTTTCTTTTTTTGTTTGTTTGTTTGGTTTTGTTTTTGAGATAGGGAGTCTTGCTCTGTCAACCCAGGCTAGAGTGCAGTGGCACAATCTTGGCTCACTGAAACCTCCACTTTCTGGGTTCAAGTGATTCTCCTGCCTCAGCCTCCCGAGTAGCTGAGATTACAGGTGCCTGCCACTGCACCCAGCTAATTTTTGTATTTTTAGTAGAGACAGGGTTTCACCGTCTTGACCAGGCTGGTCTCGAACTCCTGACCTCATGATCCACCCGCCTCGGCCTCCCAAAGTGCTCAGATTACAGGTGTGAGCCAACGCGCCTGGCCAAATCCAGTAACCTCTTAAGTGAATTCCATTTCATCAGTTACTTACCCCCACTTCTCCCATATTCCTACCCACAACCAATCTGCTGTTCTTTTTCTGAAATAACTTATTTTCAGAATCCAATTTAATTAAAATATTGCTCAAGAATTTTAAGTGATCAAATCAAATCTAAAATATCATCTCTTTTAATATCATTTGAGGGCTCTTTCAGGGCCTCTCTAGTCTATCATTAGTCTTGTTTTAATAATAAAATTAGGTAACACTTATAAAATATTAGGCACCATGCTAAGTACTATATACCTATTTTTAATTGCACCTAATCTTCTCCACAACAAACTTCTGTGGTGGGTAGTTTTATTATTCCCCCATTACATTAAGAAACTGGTCACGTAACTTGTACATGATCACTTGCCTACCTTATAAGAGGAGGAGCAGGGATTCTAATCAACTCTGTTTGATCAGGACTCATAATCACTATCAAGCTATATGTTTTTCCAGCCATCATTATAGTATTCTAAAGATAGTCTTTCTAACTTTACTCTTTGGATAAACAATATTTTCCCCAAGGTCATAATGGCATTATTTCCTCTCTACCAAAGCATATTAGTCACTTAAAAAACCCTTCTGAAGACCCATTATTTGTAGTAGGCCATTCTACACTGACCATTCCTCTTAGATTTGATTTCCTCCATACTCAGGTTTTTATGTAAATACTAACATTAGCCGATTTTTTGTCCTCTAGGTACTTGGCATGTGGTTATCTTCCAACCAACCTGTAAGTTCTGGAGATTGTGTCTTCTACATTTTTTGGTGTGTCTTTTGTGCCTGGTGGCATTACAGGCACAAAGTGCATGTTAAGAAAATATTTTAAATTATTTTTAAATTTTTGTGGGTAAATAGTAAGTATATATTTATAGAGTTCATGAGATATTTTGGTACAGGTATGCAATGCGTATAATCATATCATGGAAAATCCATCCCCTCAAGCATTTATCCTTTGTGTTACAGGCAATCAAATTATACTCTTTAAGTTATATTAAAATGTACAGTCAAATTATTATTGACTATAGTCACCCTATTATGCTATCAAATACTAGGTCTTATTCATTGTTTCTGTTTTTTGTTTTTTGTTTTTTTCCTTCTTTGTACCCATTAACCATCCCCACCAACCTCCTCTCCACCCTCCCACTACCCTTCCCAGCCTCTGGTAACCATCTTTCTACTCTCTATGTCCATGAGTTCAATTATTTTGATTTTCAGATTCCACAAATAAGTAAGAACATGCAATGTTGGTCTTTCTGTGCCTGGCTTATTTCACTTAGCATAATGACCTGGGCTTCCATCCATGTTGTTGCAAATGATAGGATCTCATTCTTTCTGTGGCTAATACTCCATTGTGTGTATGTACCACATTTTCTTTATCCATTCATCTGTTGATGGACACTAAGTTACTTCCAAATCTTGGCTATTGTGAACAGTGCTGCAATAAACACTGAGAGTGTAGATAACTCTTTGATATAATGATTTCCTTTCTTTTGGGCATATACTCAGCAGTGGGATTGCTGGATCATATAGTAGCTCTTTTTTTAGTTTTTTGAGGAACCTCCAATATATTTTATCCATTGTGGTTGTACTAATTTACATTCCCACCAATAGTGTATAAGGGTTCCCTTTTCTTCATGTCTTCACCAGCATTTATTATTGCCTGTTATTTGGATAAAAGCCATTGTAACTGGGGTGAGATGATATCTCATTGTACTTTTGATTTGCATTTCTCTGATGATCAGTGATGTTGAGCACCTTTTCATATGCCTGTTTATTGTTTGTATGTCTTCTTTTGAGAAATGTTGATTCAAATCTTTTGCCCATTTTTCAACTGGATTATTAGATTTTTTCCTATAGAGTTGTTTGAGCTCCTTATATATTCTGGGTATTAATCTTTTGTTAGATGGGTAGTTTGCAAATATTTTCTCCCATTCTGTGGGTTTTCTCTTCACTTTGTTGATTATTTCCTTTGCTGTGTAGAAGATTTTTAACTTGATATGTTCCCATTTGTCCATTTTTGGTTGCCTGTGCTTGTGGGGTATTACTCAAGAAATTTTTGCCCAGACCAATGGCCTGGAGAGTTTCCCTAATATTTTTCTTGTAGTAGTTTTGTAGTTTGAGTTGTTAGATTTAAGTATTTACTCCATTTTGATTTGATTTTTATATATGTCAAGAGATAGGGGGTCTAGTTTCATTTTTCTGCATGTGGATATCCAGTTTTCCCAGCACCTTTTATTGAAGAGACTGTCTTCCCTAATGTATGTACTTGGCACCTTTGTCAAAAATGAGTTCACTGGATGTGTATGGATGTCTTTCTGGGTTCTTTATTCTGTTTCGTTGATCAATGTGTCTGTTTTTATGCCAGTACCATGCTGTTTTGGTTACTATAGCTCTGTAGTATAGTTTGAAATCAGGTGTTATGATTCCTCCAGTTTTGTTCTTTTTGCTTAGACTAGCTTTGGCTATTCTGGATCTTTTGTAGTTCCATATAAATTTCAGGATTTTTTTTTTTCTCTTTCTGTGAAGAATGTCATTGGTATTTTGATAGGGATTGCACTGAATCTCTGGATTGCTCTGTGTAGTATGGAAATTTTAACAATATTGATTTTTCCAATCCATGAACATGGAATATTTTTTCATTTCTTGGTGTCCTCTTCAGTTTCTTTCATCAGTGTTTTACAGTTTTTGTGTTTTCTTGTTTGTTTGTTTTTGAGATGGAGTCTCCCTCTGTCGCCCAGGCTAGAGTGCAGTGGTGTGATCTCGGCTCATTGCAACCTCCGCCTCTCATGTTCAAACAATTCTCCTGCCTCAGCCTCCTGAGTAGGTGGGATTATAGGCGCCTGCCATCACGTCCAGCTAATTTTTGTATTTTTAATAGAGATGGGGTTTCGCCATGTTGGCCAGGCTAGTCTCAAACTCCTGACTTCAAGTGATCTGCCCGCCTTTGTCTTCCAAAGTGCTGGGATTACAGGCGTGAGCCACTGCAATCAAACAGTGTTTTATAGTTTTAATTACAAAGATCTTTCACTTCTTTCATTAATTTCTAGATATTTAATTTTAGTTGTGGCTATTATAAATGGGATTACTTTTTTATTTCTTTTTCAGCGTTTTCACTGTTGGCATATAGGAATGCTACTGATTTTTATATGTCGATGTTGTATCCTGCAACGTTACTGAATTTGTTTATTATTTCTGACAGTTTTCTTGTGGATTCTTTATGTTTTTCCAAATATAAGATTATTTCATCTGCAAACAAGGATAATTTGACTTCTTCCTTTCCAAGTTGAATGTCCTTTATTTATTTCTCCTATCTGATTGCTACAGCTAGGACTTCCAATACTATGGTGAATAACAGTGGTGAAAGTGGGCATCCTTGTCATATTCCATATCTTAGAGGAAAGCTTTTCCATTTGTCCCCATTCAGTATGATACTAGCTGTGGGTCATGATAGATGGTTTTATTATTCCTTCTATACCCAGTTTTTTGAGGATATTTATCATGAATGGATGTTGAATTTTATCAAATGCTTTTTCAGCATCAATAGTGATTTTTGTTCTTTATTGTCTTGATATGATGTATCACATTGGTTGATTTGCACATGTTGAACTATCCTTGCATCCCTGGGATAAACCCCACTTAATCATGTTGAATAATCTTTTCAGTGTGTTGTTGAATTTGGTTTGCTAGTATTTTGTTGAGGGTTTTTGCATCAATATTCATCAAAGATATTGGCCTCTAGTTTCCCTTTTTTGATATGTCTTTGTCTAGTTGTGGTATCAGGGTAATAACGTCCTAGTAGAGTAAGTTTGGAAGTATTCCCTCCTCCTCTATTTTTTGAAACAGTTTCAGTAGGATTTGTGTTAGTTCTTCTTTAATTGTTTGGTAGAATTCAGCAGTGAAGCCATTGAGTCCCAGGCTTCTCTTTATAGGGAGACTTTATCATGGCTTCAGTGTCATTACTTACTATTTTTCTGTTCAGCTTTTGGGTTTCTTCATGGTTCAATCTTAGTAGGTTGTATGTGTCTAGGAATTTGCTCATTTCTTCTAGATTTTCCAATTTATTGGCTTTTCCAACTTAGTGGCTCCTAGTAGCCACTAATGATCCTTTGAATTTGTATGGTATCAGTTGTAATGCCTCCTTTTTCATCTCTGATTTTATTTATTTGGATCTTTTCTTTTTCTTCTTAGTCTAGCTGAAGGTTTGTCAATGTTGTTAAACTTTTCTGAAAACCAATACTCTTGTTTCATTGGTCTTTTGTATTGTTTCCTTCATTTCAATTTTATTTCTGCTCTGATATTTATTATTTCTTTTCTTCTGCTAATTTTGTGTTTGATTAGAACTTGCTTTTCTGGTTCTTTAAGATGCATCATTAAGTTTTTTATTTGACATATTTCTTCTTTTTTGATGTAGGCACTTGTAGCAAGAAACTTTCCTCTTCATACTACTTTTGCTGTATCCTATTGGCTTTGGTATGTTGTGTTTCCATTATTATTTGTTTCAAGAAATTTTTCAATTTTCATCTGAATTTCTTCATTGACCTACTGCTCATTTAGGAGCATGTTGTTTAATTTCTATGTATTTGTATAGTTTCCAGAATTATTTTTGCTATTTATTTCTAGTTTTATTCCAGAAGATGCTTGATATTATTTCAATTTTTAAAACTGTTTTAAGATCTGTTTTGTGACCTAACATATGGTCTCTCCTTGAATGGCCCATGTGCTGATGAGAAAGATGTGTATTCTGTAGCTGTTGGATGAAATGTTTTGTAAATATCTATTAGGTCCATTTGGTCTATAGTGCAGATTAAATTTGATGTTTCTTTGTCGATTTTCTGTGTGGATGATCTGTTCAGTGCTGAAAGTGGGGTGTTGAAGTCTCCAGCTATCATCATATTGGGGCCTATTTCTCTCTTTATCTCTAATAATATTTGCTTTATATATCTGGGTGCTCCTCACTACAACTTCCACCTCCCAAGCTCAAGCAACCCTCCTACCTCAGCCCCCGAAGTAACTGGGATCACAGGCATGTGCCACCATTCCCGATTAATTTTTTTGTAGTTTTGGTAGAGATGGGGTTTTGCCATGTTGCTCACACTTGTCTCAAAGTGCTGAGTTCAGGAAATCCTCCCGCCTTGGCCTTGCAAATTTCTTGGGATTACAGGCGTGACCCGTTCTGCCCAGCCTCAGTCTGTGTATTTTTATTGGAGAGTTTAGTCCATTTACATTCAATGTTGTTATTGATAAGTAGGAACTTACTCCTGACATTTTGTTACTTGTTTTCTGGTTGTTTTACGGTCTTCTCTTCCTTCTTTCTGTCTTTCCTGTCTTACGTTCAGTGAAGGTGATTTTCTCTGGTGGCATGCTTTAATTTCTTGCTTTTTATTGTTCGTGTGTCTGTTTTATGTTTTTCAATTTGAGGTTACCATGGGGTTTGCAAATCCTGTCTTATAAACCATTATTTCACATTGATGATAACTTAACACTGATTGCCTAAACAAGCAAACAAAAATGTAAAAAGAAAAATAATAAACACTCTACACTTTAACTTCTACCCCATGCTTTTTACCTTTTTCTTGTTTCCCTTTACATCTTATTATTCTATGTCTTGGAAAGCTGTTGTAGCTATTATTTTTGATTGCTTCATTATTTAGTCTATTTAAGTCAAGACAAGTTTACACACCACAATTACAGTGTTATAATATTCTGTTTTTCTGTGTGCTTACTATAACCAGTGAGTTTTGTACTTTCAAATGATTTTTTTCTTGCTCATTAACATCCTTTTCTTTCAGATTGAAGAACTTCCTTTAACATTTCTTAGAGAACAGGTCTGGTGTTGATGAAATCCCTCAACTTTTGTTTGTCTCGGAAGGTCTTTATTTCACCTTCACCATTAAAGGACATTTTCACCAGACATACTATTCTAGAGTAAAAGGGTTTTTTTTTTTTTTTTTCTTTAGCACTTTAAATATGTCATGCCACTCTCTCATGGCCTGTAAGGTTTCCGCTGAAAAGTCTGCTGCCAGACACATTGGAGCTCCATTGTATGTTATTTATTTCTTCCTGCTCTTAGGATCCTTTCTTTATCCTTGACCTTTGGGAGTTTGATTATTAAATACCATGAGGTAGCCTTCTTTGGGTTAAATCTGCTTGATATTCTATAACATTCTTTTATTTGAATGTTGATATCTTTCTCTGTGTTTGGGATGTTCTCTGATACTATGCCTTTGAATAAACTTTCTACCCCCATCTCTTTCTATACCTCTTCTTTAAGGCCAATAACTCTTAGATTTGCCCTTTTGAGGCTATTTTCTATATCTTGTAGGTGTGCTTCATTTTTTTAAAATTATTTTTTCTTTTGTCTCCTCTGACTATGTATTTCCAAATAGCCTGTCTTCAAGCTCACTTCTTCTTTCTTCTGCTTGATCAATGTTGCTTTTAAGATACTCTGACGCATTCTTCAGCATGTCATTGCATTTTTCAACTCTAGGATTTCTGTTTAATTCTTTTTGATTATTTCAATCTTTTTGTTAAATTTATCTGATAGAATTCTGAATCCTTCCTCTGTGTTTTCTTGAATTTCTTTGAGTTTCTTCAAAACAGCTATTTTGAATTCTCTGTCTGAAAGGTCATATATCTCTCTTTTTCTAGGATTGATTCCTCCTGCCTTATTTAGTTCATTTTGGTGAGGTCATGTTTTCCTGGAGGTGTTCGTTGGTGTCTGAGCATTCAGAAGCTAGGTATTTATTCTAGTCTTCACAGTCTGGGCTTGTTTTTGCCTCTCCTTCATGAGAAGACTTTCCAGGTATTCACAGGAACTTTGTCCATAAACCCAATTATGCTGTGGTTTATGCAGATTCGTAGACCTACCACCTCGGTGGTCATGGATAAGACCGAGAAGAATTCTCTGGGCTAGCAAAGACTCTTGTTTTTTTCCCTTACTTTCTCCCAAAAATACTGATTCTGTCTCTGTGCTGAGCCACTTGTAGTTGGGGCTATGCTGATGTAAGCACTCTGTGGGTACCACCACTGGGACTGTGCTGGGTCAGACCTGAAGCCAGCACAGCACTGGGCCTTGCCCAAGGCCTTTCCCTTTGGGACGGTGAGTTCCCCCAGGTCCTAGGTGTATCCAGAGATACTGTCTGGGAGCCAGGGATTGTGGAGTCAAAAACCTTAGCAATTTATGTAGTGTTCTATTCTATTGTGGCTAAGCTAGCACTCAAACCAAAACACACATTCCTTATCACTCTTTCCTCCCCTTTCCACAGGCAGAAGAGTCACCACCTTTGCTGGTGCTCAGGGAGTTGTGCCAAGTCATCACTGATGTTCACTTAAAGCCCAAGGGCTCTTCTGTCAGCTTATAGTGAATGCTGCCAGGCCTGGGGCTCATCCTTCAAGGCAGTAGGCGCCCCTCTCGCCCAGGGCAGGTCCAGAAATGCTGTCTAAGAGCCTAGGCCTGGACTTGGAGACCCCAGGAGCCTCCTTGTTGCTCTACCCAACCATGACCAAGCTGATACCTGATTTTTGATTCTTGTGACAGTGCTTTTGTGTGTGCATATTGTTGTTAAAATGTGGTGTTCCCATAGCAGGGACCAATGGTCTAGGCTTCTGTTCTGCCATCTTGCTTCTCCTCCCTTCAGGAAATGTTTGTTAAACAAAAAAAGAAGTTGTTTCAGCTGATGAGGGGAGCGTTCATTTTTCCATCTTTTCTTACAGAAGCAGGAAGATTGATGGCTTGGTATTATATTACATTTGAGACGGTGAAGAAATTTTATACAATCAGTGGAAAAGAAACCTTATCAGATCTGGTAAATTAATTTTCACTAGAAAATAAATATATAATGATAGAGTATAAAATAATATTTGAGAAACAACTAATTTGTGTATCTCATATAATTTGGGAATGAATGAGCAGAAAAGAAAGCATTTCTAAGAATGCTTATGTTTCCTCTGGTATAATTCTGATCATGAGATATGGAATAATTCTTAGAATATATTATATTTTCTATTTTAACTCTTAGGCTAAGAAAATTTATATACAAAACTAAAGTAGGTATGGCAACTGCTTTACAACTTAGGTGATAATGCTAATTACCTTGGTAGTGGCTACAGAATGTAATAATATGTAAGAAAGATTCCAAGATGATGTGGTGTGATATATTAGGAAAGTCTGCCATGAGCGAAGGACAATGAGTTGCATGCAGCATGTGTGCCACGTACTTGCAACCCTTCCCTAAATCTTTTGGGTCAGAATAGTGAGAACAATGGAAATAGAATAGTATTGGTGATGACCCAGATAAAAGAACTGACTGTAGAGAAAATGAGAATAATAACAGGTTATGCTAAAATGTCCACAATGGGGTAACTTTGCAGCTGCAGCAGTGAACAGAACCATAGGCATGTCATTGGTACATACTAATTGCATTGGTCCTTTCTCCCTTTACTTAGGACATGGATGTGAAACAATATTTATAAAAGAAACTATTTACTCTCAAATTTAAGCCATTCATTTTTATTAAAATATCTAATTTGATTACTGTGGTAAGATTATTATAGTAAAAATTACACAGTAGATTTCCAGTTATGATTGAGGAGTCACATAAACAACAATTGATGAAAGATAGAAGGTTTGTATTTTTGTGTAAACATTATTCTTAACTAAGGAGAAATCAAAGAGTCGAAAACACCCACTATTAACATTAACTCATCTGATCTGGAGTTTAGCAAGTGTGTAAGAAAATTAAAACAAGTGTTAGTTCCATTTTAGATATGTGGGAAACCAAAGCACAGAGACTGCTTTGTTTGTCATCCGGCAGAAGTAGGCTCTAGAATCCAAATTTCCTAGTATCTAAAACATTCTTTCTATGACTAAATTATCCTCAGTTGAGATAATGATTTGCAAACTATAGAACAGAATAGTAGTAGTAGTAGTGTTACTGGCGGGGGTCCTTGCTCCCAGAGCTCCCAAGATGGTAGTGGGCTGCTTCCAAAATGGTGGCAGGCAACTTCCAGGATGGTGGCAAGCCTCATGTTCTCTGACCTGGGGTTCTTGGCCTCACAGATTCCAAGGAACGGAATCTTGGGCCATGCAGTGAGTGTTATAGGTCTATTAGAAGCCGTGTTCCCAGAAGAGAACCGTTCAACCCAGTGACTAGTGTTCAGCTCGATTAGGACAAACCCAGGCACTTAGCCATGCAGGAACAACGGCAAGCCTTTAGCCCAATTGGGAGTGGCAGTGGGCGCCTTGCTGGATCAGGACACCCTGCTGGATCTGGAGGGATGGAAGTCAGCTGTGGGTCTGCCACAGCAGCTAACAGCAGTGGTGGATGGCGAGCAAAGCTCAGCTAGAGCTCCAGAAGTAACAAAACACGGACCAGAAGAGTGCAGTTGCAAGATTTAATAGAGTAAAATAGAGTGAAGACAGGGCTCCCATATAAGGGGAGGGGACCCAAAGTGGGTTGCCATAGCTAGCTGGAATGCTTGGATTTCTTTCCTGATCCTTGTCCCTCCACTGTGCTCTCAGGCAATAGATGATTGGCTATTTCTTTACCTTCTGTTTTGCCTAATGAGCATTTTAGTGAGCTCTCTGATTGGTCGGGTGTGGGCTGAGTTGCAAGCCCCATGTTTAAAGGTGGATGCGGTCACCTTTCCAGCTAGGCTTAGGGGTTCTTAGTCAGCCTAGGAAATTTCAGCTAGTTCTGTCTCTCAGTAGTAACAAAATCAATGTTTATTGAGGACTTATTTATTACTATGTGATAGGCAGTGGGCTAGATATTTTAAATTCTATCTTTTTAATCTTTAAAGTCTTATTGGTATAGTCCTGGTGTCTAATGCAGTGTCTGGTATATAATAGGAGTTTGTAAGCATTTGTTAGTGAATGAATGAATCCTTAAAGAAGCAAAATGTATAAAGCAGGTTTTTAACTCTGTTATGTTGATTGATAAAACTGTGATGGTTTAAGGCAGTATGAAAAATAAATAAATGTGGAGAAAGGATGAGAGGATATAAACAAAAAATAGACTTCATTAAATGGACAACTGCTGAAATGTTATAGGTTACACTGATAGCCGGCTGCAAGGAATTTCTAGATATACAGTTAAGGATAAATGAAAAGAAAACACTGAATACTTTGAACAAAGATCCCCATCGGATAACTATCAGGTACAGAAATTGCATATGTTTTAAATAATTTTAAGAGGTTTTATTTAATTAAAATAAATAATAATACATGTTTTGCCATGTGGTTTTATTTACAGATTTCCAATGGAAGGAAGAATTAAAACAAGAGAAATGAAAGTAAATTGGTAAAGATGATTCATACTTATGAAAGTTTTCTTTTTTTGGTTTTAAAACATATTTTAAATTTGTTTTTCTTAATACAGAAAAAATTACATAAAAATGAGTTAGAATGTGGATGTGAAATTAATTTCTTAGAACTCTCAGACTTTAAAATTGATGATTTGTGAATGCTTTTTCTTAACAAACATTTGTTCAGAGTGTATTCTGTTGAGGCAAGGTGGACGGTTGAAAGCAGACATGCTTCTTATGCTTCTCATTGTCAGGAGCTTTCAAGTTAGCTTGAATGAGAGTAATACATTTGTATTATTTGTAAATTGTGGACAGTATGAAAACCTGTGTAATAAATGTCTACTGAATGGTAGTGGCATTCTGGGAGAGACAAAGAGTAAAAGCAAAATCATTAGTAAAGGAGTGTATATGTGACAGTGGATGACTATTCTGCCAAAAATGGGGAGTTTGTACAGAGATTAGTAATTGAAAGAGTAAATTAAGGTTACACTGTAATTTGTGACTTTTAGCAGTTTGCAATCACAAATGCAATGATACTGTTCTCTGTTATGCTAAGTGCTTGGCTTTCTGAGGATGTAGGTCTTAGTGTTATGTAATTTAAGGTGAAATGATCTTTTTTAATGTGGCTCAATAAAACCAATTAGCCAAAGAATTTATTTTTCCTCCATAGCTAGAGGAGGCCATTCTTTCTTTGGGATTCTTCCTGACATCTCATTAAATTTTATCTTCCAAATACCTTTAAGTCTATAAAATAGTCTTCTCATTGTTGTTTACAATTCATCAGGCAGATTTGTAGCATGTACCACTGAAGTTAATGTTTATTTTCTTAGCTGTACTTCTATATTCAAACATTTATTTCTATAAATTCATATATCCTTAGAGATCATAGTAAATAAACTTAAGAGATCATAGAGCCCAATCCTCTCATTTTACAAATGACATAAATGATGCCCATATAAGTTATGACTTCACCAAGGTTATGTTGCTGTCTAGAACTCTTGATTTTCTCATTTTTCCCCCCAGTATACTGTGTTGCATAAATTATTGAGTCAAATTAAATCAAGTATTTTTCCACACTCATTTTCATGGGAACACTTTATTTGAACTTTCAGTGCTTCCATTAACTTTGCCTTGGCCGGGCGCAGTGGCTCAAGCCTGTAATCCCAGCACTTTGGGAGGCCGAGACGGGCGGATCACGAGGTCAGGAGATCGAGACCAGCCTGGCTAACATGGTGAAACCCCGTCTCTACCAAAAAAATACAAAAAACTAGCCGGGCGAGGTGGCGGGCGCCTGTAGTCCCAGCTACTCGGGAGGCTGAGGCAGGAGAATGGCGTAGACCCGGGAGGCGGAGCTTGCAGTGAGCTGAGATCTGGCCACTGCACTCCAGCCTGGGCGACAGAGCGAGACTCCGTCTCAAAAAAAAAACAAACAAACTTTGCCTTAAATTGGGTAGTATATTCTTTTGATTGAAGCTGTCAGATTTTAAAGTTTATTATACTTTATAATTTTTTTATACATGTCATAATTTAGATTCCCATTATCATTTCACGCCTTTGTGCATCTTGTTTAAGCATAGCCAAGAAGAGAGAATGTGTGTATGTGTGGGATAGGGGATTCTTAATCCAAAATTTATAGTCTTTTGGTAGGTGTTGATGGCTAATAGTTACCTTTTTCATGGCTTTATCATATCCCTGTTACTTTGCTGAACTTCAAATCTGTTCTTCTCCAAGTAGATGTTAATCCTCTTAGTTTAGGATTTTATCTTTCAAATTTCTGGTTTCCGCCCTTTTTATTTTATTTATTTATTTATTTATTTATTTGGAGACAGAGTGTTGCACTGTGGCCCAGGCTCACGTGCAATGGCATGATCTCGGCTCACTGCAACCTCTGCCTCCCAGGCTCAAGTGATTCTCCTGCCTCAGCTTCCAGAGTAGGTTTCACCATGTTGGCCAGTCTGGTCCCGAACTCCTGACCTCAAAAGTGATCCGCCTGCCTCAGCCTCCCAAAGTGCTAGGATTACAGGTGTGAGTCAGCGTGCTTGACTCTGCCCTTTTAATTTAAGGCTATTTTTAAATTCTTCCTAGCTTTAATTCCTAGGTCTTCCCTCTTCAGCACTAGCTCTGTTTTCTTTAACTGGTATTTTTCAGTGAACTGACAGGGTATGATATGGAGCCACCATACAAAGCCCTGGACTTCCCAACTCTGGATTCCCCTTTTACACACAAGAGTAAACTGTGTGTAGACTGATATGGTCTGATCATGAATGTAATTCTAACCAAAGGAATACTTCATCTCATTTAATTCTTTTACTAACCCTGGGTTAGTCATAACTACCATGTAACTCTGCCCCTATTAGTTGAGGTGGTAGAGGTGCCATCTCACCTGAGGCTGTGGCACTTCTCTTTCTACTGAGGACAAGCTCAGGGGTAAGATCACAGGACATCACTGCTTGCCTTATCTGGTGCAGAGAAACACAGAGCCCTGCCATGGTTCTGTGAAAAGTGTCCTATTTATTATTAGATATATTGCTTTTTAATATAAATAAATATTACTTCAAAAGTCTTATTTTTACTCCAGCAATTTTGTACTCCACATTTGTGCATCCTTAGGTAACTTAACAAGGAGTTTTATTTACCCAGCATTTAAAAGCACCCCATTTACATTTTTCTGTCAGTTCCTTCTTTGATAGTATACTGTGTATCTTTGTAACTATTTCTTATTAGTTGATATAAAATAATTTTCAGAAGCATATACCATAGCCAAAAAGAGTGAATAGTTTAAATTTCTGTTGTATACATCCATTCCAGGAAGTGAGTTGATTACTTCTTTCAATTTTCATGTATCTTCTGCTAAAGTAAATCATGAAATATAACTATTCTACGCTTTTTCTTTGTATAGCTGACTGTATTGGTCTTATCAAGAGACCTCCTTCTACTGGAGGAGTTTAGGAAGAAATTTGTTATTTAAAAGAGATCCCCTTAAGAGAGTAATAATACGTACAGTAACTTTAGTTAGAACCATCAGTGATTTGCATATCAGTGCCTGATTAGGTAAGTTTATGGGCAAAACAGGTAGTAAAGAACCCGGGATATAGTAGGCACACAGGCACTAGTGTCTTTTTTCTCCTTATATAACTAACACCTCAAATTTAGTAGCCAAGCAGCTTCTGGTTTTGAATAACCAGCTAATATGCTACTGACCTTCATACACTGAACAGAATTATCGGCACCTAATACTATGCCTGGCACTTAATAAGCATTTAATGAAAATTTGTTGATTAAAAAAGTTGTATTTGTTGATTAAACAAGTTGTATTATTTTTCTCTAATTCCTTGAAAAGAAATAGTAGAGCCAAAAGATAGAACTGTATTGGAGGAGAATATGAAAACAATTTGAGATAGTTGAGATTAAAGTAACAGTCTCAGTGAAAGTCTCCTGTGATTTTTATCAATCTAGAGATTATAATGAAAGTTGGAGAAGAAATGAAATCTTTGAGAGAGAGAGAGAGAGAGAGAGAGAGAGAGAGATTGAGTGAATAAAGAAGAGCAATAAATAAATAAAGACAACTTTGAGGATTTGGGAAAAAGGGAAGGAACTTTTATTATTGACCTGCAATAATAACTATGCAAGATAGTCATGTAATATTGCAGAAATTAAGGCAGAGAAAAGTTTTAAGAAGGAATACTTCAGTGAGTGATGTCAAATACTGTAAGATAGATAACCTTTAAAAGGGAGTAACAATTTTTTTCTTTCCCCCAGTCTTATTCAGGCTCAACTAGGATGCATTCCCATACAAGATTTTGCTTTGACGCAAGATACCGCAAAGATTTTCAGACATGGCTCCCGAATTACAAGATGTATGTTACAGGATTAGTGGATTTTAAATATTTTTTCCAATAAACTAGTATATTAGATTTAACATTGGAAACTTTTTTTTTAGGGTTGTCAGATTTTGTAGCTGCTCAAGAAAAGAAGTTCACCGTACTATTGAATAGTTTGATTTTAGCTAAATGTTTTAGGTGTAAACTTTGGGAAAACTCTCTGCATGTATCCAAACAACTGGAAAAAATTGGTAGGTACTGAATATAGGCAGGCAGTTTGGCCATGTCTGCAATTTATTCACTGTTAGTAAAATTATTCTGTGATGATTACAGACCTTCAAGAAAGATATGTGTTTGTAGGCTTAAATAAGTGCTGTACTTTACTTCCAAAAATCTGATTTTCATTTGCTCCTGCTTAAAAGATTCCATTTGAAATCAACTGAATGATATATGAGTACATGAGAAACCTAATAAAAATTAATGCTGTCATTTGAAAATTTTTTCTCATACCAGGAGGGAAATTTGGTTATAATAATTAGGTAACTATGTGATGCCCTGTCTTCCACTTTTATGACTAATATTTTGTTTTGATCTCAATTACAAGGTACAGAGTTAGCAGTCCCAGCTGTTCCTAATTTATTACAGAAAATTATGTCACTTTTTTATGTCTTAATTTTTTTTTTTTTTGGTTTTCAATAACAGTAGGGTATTAATACTGATTTTTCATAGAGATTCTGTAGACAAAAGATTGTGCCTGATTATTTTGTCTATAGGAACCTTGTGTAGTGTGTGCTCTGAGACGATAGGGAGTACCATTTACAAAGGATTTTCCTGTTTGGTACCTGTGAGCTTGTGACCCTATTCCTTCTTAGATAGCTAGAATTCTAAAAAGAAAGTTACTATCTTATGACTGACAGCCTTGTTAGTTTTACAATTTTGTATGCATCTTGGGGGTATCAACAAATTAAATAATGGATTTTTAGGGATGTTTTGATATTTATTTGAACAAAAATTACCAACTGTTTATGAAGAAGTCCTACCTTTTGTATCTGTGAAATTTGAAATCAGTGGGGTAGCAGAGGGCTGACTAGGAAGTCATGGGAGCTGGGTTGAAGGGGAGATTGGCTGGTGCAAGTAAGGGGAGAGATTCCTGATAGAAAGGCTAACCTTCTTACAGAAGTCCTGGTAACCAAATACCACATCCATCCCACAAAGGCAAGAGTTCTCAATTGGAAAGGTGGTTCCATACAACATTTAGAAAATTTTGAAATTTGGCTAAGTGATTATTAGTAAGTTTCATTATACTTGAAAAAGCCAATCTTTCTGGCTTTCTAGAGTATTGTCAATATGAGCATCCATTGCATTCTGTGCCTTCCAGATTGGTGAAACTAACCTGTTTTCACACATACTCATTACAGCTGAACAGAAAAAAGCAAATATTACCCAGAAAAAAAAAACCGTATAATAGAAAAGTGAGAGAATCCAAACAAAAAGTTAAATCCAAGTTGTTACTGAGCATCTTGAAAAAAATAATGCATAGAAATTTATTTTAATGGTGGCTATAAACTAAAAAGTTAAAAGTCAATAAATATTTTGAGGGGAAATGGAAATGAACATTGAGGAATTATGAATACTAGAAGCTGTGTCTTAAGAAGAACTAAGAGAAATTCCCAAGAACAAGTAAATATATGAGTAAGGAAATAGTGTCATGCCTTCACTAGTAATATATGTAATATATATGCCTTAGACAAGGTAGTAATATTTTGGAATTTTATACTGCTCAGTGTCTTCTATTTGGGGATTTGGATAAATTCGTTCATAAGCATATAAGAATTTTAAATTCTGCCTTCTGACAGTATAAGGAAATAGGAAAATTTCAAAGAAGAAAATGAACTTGATGTTTTTTGTTGTTTGTTTGTTTTTGAGATGGAGATTCGCTCTGTTGCCCAGGCTGGAGTACAATGGCATGATCTCGGCTCACTGCAACCTCCGCCTCCCATATTCAAGTGATTCTCCGCCTCAGGCTCCCGAGTAGCTGGGATTACAGGCATGTGCCACCTTGCCTGGCTAATTTTGTATTTTTAGTAGAAACGAGGTTTCTCCATGTTGGTCAGGTTGGTCTCGAACTCCCGACCTCAGGTGATACACCTGCCTCGGCCTCCTAAAGTGCTGGGATTACAGGCATGAGCCACTAGGCCCAATCGAATTTGATGTATTTAAGGAATAAAATGAAAGCAAGAGTGACTGGAGAGTAGTCAGCAAGAGGAGAGTTAAAAGAAATTAGATTTGAGACATAGACTGTAGTCAAGTCGTATCAGTAAGGAAATTTGACCCCAGTAAGGAAATTGCCACTTCATTCTAAATGCAGTGGAAAAGCATTGGAAGTTTTAGGCAGTAGAGTAAAATAGTCTGGTTTAGGTACAGAAACATAGAACTGTATTTCTGAGACAGAAATGAGAGTCATAGTTTCATGAAGCAGTATTCCCTTGCTTCATTCAAGCATGATCTTTGAATCATGTTGCCTTTCTTTCAAGCATCAGTACAAAAGTACATATCTGTTGGTGATTGGCCTATGGATGACATATAGTGAAACTAAACGTCCATCATGTGGACCAGTTTCTCTTTCTTTTATAAAGCAAATGCATATTTTATTTGTCTGAATAAATATGAATAATTGAATAATGTCACAAACCAAATAATCCAACTGAAAACTTTTTACAAAAACTATCAGTTAGTTATTTGACTGGATCTTTAAATTTTTTTTTACTAATTTAGTTGTTATATATTTAAATATATGTTTTATTTAAAGTGGATTATTTTTAAGTTGTTATTTGATTAATTTTCCACAGGTATAACATTGTCAAATGCAATCGTAAATGCTGGTTTGACTTCCTTTAAAAAAATAGAAGAGACAGATGCAAGGGAACTTGAATTGGTATTTATATTCACTTATTCCTAATTCCGGAATTCTATCTAAATTCTGAGGCCTACCTTTATTTCTATTAAAAGTTATTTTCCTTCTCATAGTCATAAGTATTTTAACTTACCAAGGTTTTGGGTGATAAGCATTATTAAAGCTATGTATTCTAAAAAATATTTTACTGAAAGAATTTCACGTGTTGTGGTAAGGATATAATGATGTAAATATTTTTAGATTTTAAATAGACATCCCCCCTTTGGAACCCAGATAAAAGAAACTGTGATGTATCTACCAAAATATGAACTTAAAGTGGAACAGGTAAATATTTTCTGTTTCTTAGATATTTTATTGTCTTTTCAGAAATAAAGCTACCCATAAATAGGCTTCAGCTGAGTACAAGAAGTAAGATTATTTTTAACACTTTTTATACTTGTCCTTTTTTAAAGATTACAAGATACGGTGATACGACGGCAGAAATATTAGTGACTGTTATATTAAGAAACTTTGAACAGCTACAAACTAAAAGAACAGCGTCGGATTCTCACTATGTTACCTTAATCGTAGGTGATGCAGATAATCAGGTAGTTTATCTGCACAAGATTATGTAAGTATGAAATTCCTCACATTTGATTTTATTTCTAAGCATATACTGTAAAAGAAAAATTCTACTGGAAAAAAACAAAAAAAACAAAAAAAAACAAGATCATTGTGGGATCAAGTAAATTACATTTTCCTGACCCAATAATGGGGTAGTTTGTCTGTTTTTCTATTAAAGAAGATACTAACATTGGGTCTGTTTTAAATTGTTATATTGAATACTCAAATGAACAAAGTATAAAACCTATCACCATGGTCTGAAACAAGTGAGTAGATTACCTCTAGGTGGTCTTTCTTATTTCATTGCTTTTTTCCAGTCATTCATGGCCCTAGTATTGTTTGGATGCAGTCTTTCTTCTACTGTCCTCAAAATACACCTTCTACTTCCAAATTAAGATCTAACAAATTACTATAGCTCCATTGTAGGATCCAAACAAACAAAGCAAATGTATAGAGGAGGTACCCTCCCTTATATCTAGTTCTGTTGCATGCCATTCTATAATTTTTACTGCAGCATTTTTCCAGATACTATTATTTTCCCCCACGATATCATAAGCAATCTCTAAGTATCAGTTGCAGCTATAACTAATACGTTTTTACACTTAGTAGGTTCCAAATATTGAATTATTTAATATTTGTATGAGACAGGTGCTATCCATATTTTGTAGAGGAGAAAATTGAGACAAAAAGAGTTTAATGAGTTTATGATTAATCAGACCTTAATCATGGTCATATAGCTAGTTAATAGCAACATCTAGATTTGAACCCAAGCAATTTGACTCCAGAGCCTAGACTGCCAACCGTATTACTGTACTTGTAAGTTAGGAATGGCAGTGATTCTGAAATGGGAGTCTCCTAATTGCGCCAGTATACTAGAAGATACCTTCCCAAAAAGTTGCATGCAAGGTTTCTGAAGGGACTGCAGTGACCAGGATATCCCTTTCACTGGTAACTGCTCTCCTGCAGCTAACCATGACCCACTTACAGAGAATATGCTATTGTACAAATCTTTGTTCTCTGTGACTAATAAATCTATGACTATATGAGACTAAAATAAGTTCAGTCATAAAATTGGTTGCTGGTTTGTAATGTTTTTAGATACAAACCATTTTATATCAATTTTAAAATACTATTGAAATTGTTCTCATAATACATGTAACCTACGTATAGCCAGTTTAAAATGGTAGCAATTTAAGGACAAGCCCATGTGCTATTAATACAAAGTATATATTCTTATTGGGACTAACATGAGTAAATGCAAGTTAGAAACAGCTGTAATTAAGAAAATCAGAGATCAGAGGGGGTGACTCACACCTGTAATCTCAGCACTTCGAGAGGCTGACGCAGGAGGATCACTTAAACTTAAAGCCCAGAGTTTCAGACCAGCCTGGGCAACAAAGTGAGACCCTATTTGTACAAAAATAAATAAATAAATAATCTGGGCTTAGTGCCAATGTGCCTGTGGTCCCAGCTCCTCAGGAGAGCGAGGCAGGAGGACTGCCTGAGCCTAGGAGTTTGTGGCTGCAGTGAGGTATGATTGCACCACTGCACTTCAGCCCAGGCAACAGAGTGAGACTCTGTCTCAAAAAAAAAAAAAAAATTAGTTAATTTTTTAAAAATCATGGTCAAGAGACTGCCTTTGAACTCTGTTTTTCGCCCTCCTTAAAAGTTGGGGAAAGCAGTTTTCAGTAATTGATTTCAGTTACTACTAGAGAGTATCTTTCTTAAGAACAATCAGCCCTTGACGATTAATATGTATTTCATTCAGGGTTTGGATCACTATTTAAACTATACTGTTTTTTAGGGATTCTGTTTTGCTAAAAGCTGGAAATTGGGCTAAAAAGATTGCTGTGAAGAGAGCTCTTAAATCTGAAGATCTTAGCATAAATCTATTAAGTTCTGAATTTGGTAAGTTAATTGAAGTAATGAAGACATGAATATAAATAACATAATTGCATTTAAAAATTACATCCTTTATGCTGGTACAGAAAAACAGTATAAATGATATAATGCAAAAATAAGATATTTAGATAATGTGAATAAACTTTAAAGGAAATTTCATGTATTTAGGTATGTAAAAGATATCATGGACCAGGATGCCATAATTAAAAGTTTATCTTTTCATTTATAGATATTTTATTTTCCTAGATAGTTAAATTGCAGTTATTGTTGGAAGATTTTTATTTTTATAATGATCAATATATAATTTTTTAGTTGTCGTATTTTTTAACCTTTCAACATATTTTAACTTTGTGGACTTCTTAGCTCTAGAAGTTTTAAAAATATAAGAGAGATAAAAAGAAATGTGTTCTCATATGTGGATTTATATGACTTAAATAAGCATTTGTATACTTTTTTTTCATTTTCCAGTTGGGCTTGATGTTCAGCAGAAATTTACAGTCTTTTACTTAAAACCCAAGAGGTTTGAAAATCAAATGACTATGCAAAGAAAATCTGAAACACAGATTTCCCATTCTAAACTTTCAGATAGATCTACAGTAGCAGGACCTAATAAAGGTAAATAGCTCTATTAATTCTTATTTTATATTAAAGCAAAGGTATGGCTAGAGAGGAATATCAGTGTTATGGTACTGCAACACTCCGATTGAGGATACTCTGGAATAAGATATTTAAGCTTCATAGTTACTGCATTAATAGTATATAGTAGAGATTCTTATAGTTAGTATTTGTCAAATTGGGGTGATAATTGGGGAACAAGTTTTTTGATTCACCTTTTGGTATATGTATTAGTCCGTTTTCGTGCTGCTGTTAAAGACATACTTGAGACTGGGAAGAAAAAGAGATTTAATTGGACTTACGGTTTCACATGGCTGGGGAGGCCTCAGAATCATGGTGGGAGTTAAAAGGCACTTCTTGCATGGCAGCAGCAAGAGGAAAATGAGGAAGAAGCAAAAGCAGAAACCCTTGATAAACCCATCAGATGTCATGAGACTTATTCACTATCAGAATAGCAAGGGGAAAACTGGCCTCCATGATTCAGTTACCTCCCTCTCAGTGCTTTCCACAACATGTGGGAATTCTGGGAGATACAATTCAAGTTGAGATTTTGGTGAGGACACAGCCAAACCATGTCAGTATACGTTTTTCCTTTTCCATACTTATGCCATCGTTACAGCCATTGTCAGGGGAGAGCAAGTGATGTACAAGAATCAACAGATCTGTTAAGACAAATCAGAGTGAAAATGAATTATTGTTTTTTATTATGGGAATTTTTCAAACATATACAAAAGTAGATAGAAGTATATGATGAACTTTCATTTACTCATTATCCACTTTAAACAGTAATTAACTCATGGCTACTACTTTCATCTATACCTCTCTTTAGTTTTTTTCCATCCATATTTTGAAGCAAATTTTAGATATCGCATGATTTCCTCCATACATGTTTCATTATATATCTATCTAAATGGTAAAGATTTTTTTAAACTACAATACTTTTATACATAAAAACTAATATCCAATATTAAGTCAGGGTTCAAATTGTCTCATAAATATTGTAGATATATTATCATCTTCATACCATCTAGATATACCAGATTAATTCCTGAGTTCTTTTGGCTGTTTCCAGTAGTTTTGATAGTTTCTTTGCTATGCAGAGTAACATGCTGTTCTAGGCTCATCTTGTATATATCTAGCTTCAGTCCCATACATAATAAACCCTTTGTTCAAGAAGCCTTTTTTTAATGTTAGTAGGTTTCAGAGATCACAATCTGTGTCCTAGAGAAGCTCATTGCCTTTGACTGATCATGATCTCTTAGATTTTTTCATGCATAGAGTTAAGTATTATGTGATTACTTTTTTGTCTTAAAAGACATCATGAATTCATACTTATCAAATCAAATTCCGAGATAACAGAATTTATCCTTAAACTCAATTATCTATATACGCCTTCTATCATGCTGAGAAACTTGGTTCTCAATGGCTCAAAAATAATAGAATATCACTAATTTTCTATCCTTTATATACGTTACACACACAATAAACAGTCTGAAAATAGCAGCATCAGACTATCACTCTTAATATGATCATTAAAATTTGAGAATTAGTTTACAGGTATTTATGTTGTTAGACTGTATCTTACTATCTTAGACTATATCTCAATAGTAAAATTATGTGTTTAAAAATCACTTGGAATAGATCCTCTGTGTGCAGCCATGTCACTCTGGATACATGTACTTTCATTTGTTTCATTTAATTTTATATTTTTAGGAACAGCTTTTAAAAATTAATTTTGTTTTATAATAATGTAAAACATTTACATGACTCTGTAATTAAATCTACAAAACAAGCACTAAATATATAAACACTTGCAGCATAGGCAGTCTGCCTTGCATGAAGCATAGGCAGTCTGCCTTGCATGAAGCATAGGCAGTCTGCCTTGCAGTGCATTCTCATTCAGTTGGTCCTATTTTCACCCTTTTGACCCCATAAGGGGAGCAGTTAACAGACACTGGGGAATTTGAGAGCAGCAGTGTGATTAGTCATGCTCTCTGAATAGTATTGGCAATTATGATAAATAGTAACTGCAGTGAGTAGTGGCAGGAAGAGCACATTTAGAACCATTCTGTGAGCTCATGAGCATTCATCTTCTTCCTTTTGAAGAACACAAGAGAGCTTCCATTTCTGGGTAGGATATGGTTTTGTGGTAGGCCAGTGCTTCCCCAGCTACAACTATGAAAACCTTCATACCTTATAAAATTATAATTTTTAGGGCATCAGAGATTTGTGGAAGCAATAAGGACTAAAGGAACTAAAATTCTTATAAAAAGGCTAGGTAGACCATGCCCTATAAAGGGGTTTACATGATCAGCCACTCACCATGTTTGCCTGACAGAGAAAAAGGGAAACCTCTTTTGGTGAAATATAATCTGGAAACCACCCACACAATGTCTGTCATATGATAAAAAAATTATGAGGCCTGCAAAGAGACAAGACCATATGACTGATAATCAACTGTGTAAAGAAACAAGCCAGACATGGTGACACACACTAGTAGGGCTAGATATTCCGGAGGCTAAGGCAGAAGGACTTCTTCAGCCCAGGACTTTGAGGCTGTAGTGCACTGTGATCATGCGTGTGAAGTTGCCACTGCACTCCAGCCTGGGTCACATAGCAAGAACACATCTCTTTTAAAAAAGTATAAAATAATTATGATTAATATTTTCAAGAAAATATAGAAAAAATAGGTAAATGCATGAAAAGATGGAAAGTTTTACCAGATAATTAAAATCTATACAGAGATTTAAATGGACTTTCTAGAACTGAAAATACAGTGTCTGAAGTGAAGAGCCAGTTGGGTAGGTTTAACATTAGGTTCAATATAAGCAAATGTAGGATTTGTGGGCTTTGAGACATATCAGTAGAAAATATCCAAATTGAAGCCCAGAGATAAGAGAATGGAAAGAACACAAAGGAATATAATACGCAAAAAAAAAAAAAAAAAAAAAAAAAGGTCTAGCATATGCATAATTAAAGTCCCAGAAGCAGAGTAGAGAGAGAATGGGACAAAATTAACCTTCAAAGAGACAATGGCAGAGTCCATTTCAAAATAATAAAAGACATCAACCAACAGATTTAGAATTTTGGTAAACCCCAAACAGAGGCAAATACAGGGAAAACCACACCTGGACACATTGTAGCAAAACTGCTGAAAATGTTAAAATTAGACACATCATTTATGCATTCCCTTCAAAAGAGCAACAGCGAAACTGACAGCTAACTTCTCAACAATAATGATGGAAAACTGAAGACAATGGAATGCCATATTCAAAATTTTACCAACCTAGGTTTCTGCCCAGTGGAAAATATCCTTCACGATGAAAGTGAAAAAAGACATAGAGAAAGAAAATAACTAAATAACTTTATCACTGTTAGTATATTTATCAGCCTGAATTAAAATAAATACTAAAGCCAGGCTTAGTGGCTCATGCCTATAATCCCAGCACTTTGGGAGGCCAAGATGGGCAGATCTCTTGAGCCTAGTAGTTCAAGACCAGCCTAGGTAATGTGGTGAAACCCTGTCTCTACAAAAAAATTAAATTAGTATGGTGACGTGCACCAGTGGTCCCAGCTACTTGGGAGGATCATGTGACCCAGGGAAGTTGAGGCTGCAGTGAGCTGAGATCACACTACTGCACTCCAGCCTAGGTAACAGAGTGAGACCCTGTCTCAAAATAAAAAATAAAATAAAATAAATGCTAAAGAGATTTCCTTAGAGGAAAATGATCTCAGATGAAAACATGGATGTACTGGAGGGAATGAAGAAGAGTAGAAAGGATAAATATATGGCTAAATATAAATTGACTATGTAAAACAATAATTGAAATGGCTTTCAGAGTTTAAAATATATGTGGAAATAAAATGCAAAGCAAAAAATTACAAGCTTGCATCTCAAGAATATGCCATATCAAACAATAATGTAACAAGAAAAACAGAAATCAACGATACATAGGATATAAATATACAACAGAGAAAAATCAACAAAGCTGAGATTTGGTTCTTAGAAAAGATAAATAAAATTAAGAACTCTCTATGAGTGAAGACTGATCAAGAGAAAAAGAAAAAACACAAGTAACAATATCAAGAATGAAGAAGAAGATATTACATTGTACATCAAAACGTTACTGAACATATTCAAAAGCACAAAAACAAGATATTAACAATTTCGTAATGATAAATTTGACATAGTTTGGGTTAAAATGAGAAAATTTATTGAGAAGCAGAGCTTACCAAAACTGACAGAAGAAAATAAAAACTGAGTAGTCTGATACTAGTGAGACTTTGTCTCAACAAAAAGAAAAAAAAACAAAAAAGAATTAAAGAAATTGTCATTATTTCTAAGCAACATGATTATAGAGAAAATCCAAAAGACTCTATGGACGTGCTGTTGGAATTAATATGTTTAGAAATATCACTGAATGCAGTCAATATAAAAAACAATTGTACAATAGCACCAAAAAGAATAAAATACTTAGGAATAGATTGAACAAAAAAAGCATAAGAATTGAACATTGAAAACTACAAAACACCATTGAAATAAATTAAAGAAGTTCTAAATAAATTGAAAAATATTTTATGTTAGTGGATTGACAGTCAATATTGTTAAGAAGGCAGCACTTCTCTTATTAATACACAAATTCAACAAAGTCCATATCAAAATCCTAGCTGTATTTTTTGCAGAAATTCACAGGCTGATCCTAAAATTCGTGTGGAAATACAAGGGACCCAGAATAGCCAAGCCAACCTTGAAAAAAAAGAACGAAGGTAGAGGACTCACAATTCTTGGTTTCAAAACTTGTTACAAAGCTGCAGTAATTAAGACAAGGTGCTGCTGTCATAATAATAGACATAAAGATCAATGGAATACAACTGAGAGTATAGAAATAAACCTATACCTCTCTGCCAATTGATTTTTGACAAGGATGCCAAAACAATTTGATGGTAAAAGAATTTGAAAATAATTTTTCAAGAAATAGGGCTGGGGAACTGCATAGACACATGCAAAAGGATATATTTGGACTCCTACCTCATACCATATACAAAAACTAACTCAAAATGAATCAAAGACCTAAAGGTAAGAGTTAAAACTATAAAACTCACTAGGTACGGTGGCTCATGCCTGTAATCCCAGCACTTTGGGAGGCTGAGGTGGGTGTATCACCTGAGGTCAAGAGTTCAAGACCAGCCTGGCCAAGATGGTGAAACCCTGTCTCTACTAAAAATACAAAAAAAAAAAAAAAAATTAACTGGCCATGGTGGTGGTCCCCTGTAATCCCAGCTACTCAGGAGGCTGAGGCAGGAGAATCACTTGAACCCAGGAGACGGAGGTTGCAGTGAGCCAAGCTCACTCCATTGCACTCCAGCCTGGGCAATAAGAGTGAAACTCTGTCTCAAAAACAAACAAACAAACAAAAAACCCTATAAAACTCTTAAAATATAGGTGTATATCTTCATTCATCCATTACCATGTACAAGGCAACAGTTTCTTAGGTATGACATGTAAATCTCTAGCAACCAAAGAAAAAATAGATGAATTGGACTTAATCAAGATTAAAAACTTTTGTGCTTCAGAGGACACTATTAAGAAGGTGAAAAGACAACCCACAGAATGGGAGAAAATACTGCAAATCATATATATCTGATAACAAACTAGTATTGAGTATATATAAAGAAATCTTACATCTCAACAGTAAAAAGACAAATAGCCCAATTAAAATTAGTCAAGGGGCTGGGCACAGTGACTCATGTCTGTAATCCCAACACTTTGGCAGACTGAGTTGGGTGGATCACTTGAGGTCAGGAGTTCAAGACCACCCTGGCCAATATGGTGAAACTCCATCTCTACTAAAAAATACAAAAATTATCCAGACATGGTGGTGCACGCCTGTAATCCCACCTACTCAGGAGGCTGAGGTGGAAGAATTGCTTGAACCCAGGAGGTAGAGGTTGCAGTGAGCTGAGATCGTGCCACTGCACTCCAACCTGGGTGACAGAGTGAGACTTAGTCTCAAAAATAAAATAAAAATAAAACTAGTCAAGAGATCTGAAGAGACATTTTCCAAAGAAGTGATACAAATGGTTAACACACATATGAAAAGATCCTCTACATTGTTAGTCAACGCAGAAATGCAAATCAAAACTACAGTAAGATACCACTTCCCACTCAGTAGGATGGCTTTAGTCAAAATGATGGATGATAGCATGTGTTGATAAGGATAAGGAGAAACTGGAACCTCAGACACTGCTAGTGGAAATGTAAAATTGTGGACTGCTTTGAAAAACAGTAGTTCCTCAAGAAATTTAACACGGAATTAACATATGATCCAGCAATTGTACTCCTAGGAGTATATCCAAAAGAATTGAAAACATAATCATATGAAAACTTAGACATGAATGTATATAGCTGCATTATTTATAATAGCCTAAACTGGAAACAACCCAAATATCTATCAGCTGATGAATAGATAAGCAAAATGTGGTATATCCATACAATAGAATATTATTCAGCCAAAAAGAAAAACTAGTGATACATGCTACAGCACCGATGAGCCTTGAAAACATGCTAGATAGAAACTAGTCACGAAAGACCAGATATTGTGTGGTTCAATTTATATGAAACGTCTACAACAGGTAAATCTATAGAGACAGAAAGTAGATTGGTGGTTGTCAGGGGTTGAGGGCAGAAATAAATGAGAAATGACTACTAATAGTTATATGGTGGGTTTTTTGTGTGTGGTGATGACAGTGTTCTGGAATTGTATGATGACTGTTGCACAGCCTTGGGAATATACTAAAAAGTCACTGAATTGTACAGTTTAAAAATGTGAATGGTATGGTATGAATTATAATTTAATTAAGAAATTTAAAAGTCCATTGTATTCCTAAATACCAGCAAAAAGGAGAAATTATAATTTTAAAACAGCATTTACAATAGCATAAAATATCAACCTAGTAATAGAATAACAAAAGATGCTCAAGACCACTACATGAAAACTAAAAATCATTTTTTAAAGGAAATTAGGGAAAACATGCATTAATTAAATAAGATACCATTTCAAGGACTGAAAAGTTTAATATTTTAAAGATATCAGTTCTCGCCAAATTAATCTTTATCTTCAATGCCATCCCAATTTCAGCAGGGTTTTGTTGTTGTTGTCATTTTTTTCTGAAATGACCAGCTGATTGTAAAATTCATATGAAAATTCAAAAGGACAGGGTAGTCAGGGCAAACTTGAAGAAAAAGATATTTGGGCAACCTACTTTACTAGATATTAAGACCTGTTATTAAACAATAGATAAAAGAATGTGATGTAGGCATAAGGATAGACACATTAACCAGTGGAATGGACTAGAGTCCAGAAACGCACCTACAAATAATACAGTCATTGATTTCTGACAAAGGTGAAGTGCCACGCAGTTGGAAAAAGGACAGTCTTTCAATAAATGCTGCTAGACCAACTGGACGTCCATATTGAAAAAATTGTATGTCAGGCTGGGCACGGTGGCTCATGCCTGTAATCCCAGCACTTTGGGAGGCTGAGATGGGCAGATCACGAGGTCAGGAGATTTAAGACCATCCTGGCTAACACGGTGAAACCCCATCTCTACTAAAAATACAAAAAATTAGCCGGGCATGGTGGCAGGCACCTGTAGTCCCAGCTACTCAGGAGGTAACTGGCATGAACCTGGGAGGTGGAGCTTGCAGTGAGCCGAGATTGCCACTGCAGTGCAGCCTGCGTGACAAAGCGAGACTCCGTCTCAAAAAAAAAAAAAAAAAAAGAAAGAAAACAATTGTATGTCAACCCTGACCTCACACTGTACACAAAATTTATTTCCAAATAGATGACTGATTTAAATGTGAAAGAAAAACAATAAAACTTTTAGAGGAAAAAAAATAGGTCTTCAAGACCGTGGGATAGGTTGGCTTTTTTTTTTTTTTTTTTTTTTTAAACAGGGCACTAAACGTTCTAACCATAAAAACACCTTGAATTTGACTATGTTAAAATTAAGAACTCTGTTCATCAAAAAGATACCATTAAGAGAGTGAAGGGTGCAACTCACTGAATGTGAGGAAAAAAATTGAATACATATACCTGGTTGTTATGAGCTGAATTGTGTGCACCCCCAAATTAATATGCTGAATTCATCAGAGTGCGACTCTATTTGGAGATAGGGTCTGTAAAAGATAATTGAATTAAAATAGGGTTCCTTAGGGTGAACCCCAATCCAACATGACTGGTGTTCTTATAAGAAGAGGAAATTAGGATGCAGGCACGCATGGAGGGAAGATCATGTGAAGACACAGTGAGCGATAAACATTCACAAGCCAAGGAGAGGAACCCTACCAACACCTTAATCTTAGACTTGTAGCCTGTAGAATTGTGAGACAATAAATTTCAGTTGTTTAAGCCACTCAATCTGCCACTTTGTTATGGCAGCCTTAACAAATTAATACACTGAAAAGAACGATTTTACATAATATATAAAGAACTCTTATGTGTATAAGTAAATATTTTAAAAATGAGTACCCAATTGAACAGACACTTCAAAATAGAAGATATCCAAAACGTCAAGAACATATTAAAGGGTATTTAAGTTCATTAGACAATGTGAGAATGAAAATCTACAATGAAATATTGCTGTATCATTGTTCAACCATCAAAAGGACTTACGTGAAAAAGAAAAAAAATATTGATAAGGATATATAACAACTGTTACTCTTAATCACTAATATGATTATAGATTGCTACAACTACTTCAGAAAACTAGAAGTATTTATTAAAGCTTAGCATATGCATTCTATGATAGAGTAATTCCCCTGGCATATTATGTGATAGTGCAATTCTTCTTCTAGGTGTATACCAGATAGAAGTGTGCATATATGTTCACCAAAAGATGTATTTTGGAATGTTCATAGCAGTACTATCATATTAGCCCTAAAATGGAAACCAGCCAAAAGCTCATCAGCAGTTAGAGGGACAAATGAATTGTGGTATATTGACCCAATAGAATTCTACAGGGGTCAGAAAACTTTCTTAAAAGGCCAGATAGTAAATGTTTTTGGTTTGCAGACTATAGATCTTCATAACTATGCAAGTCTGTCTTTGTAGGTCTTTGCAACCCAAAAGCAGCCATAGATAATATGTAAATGAATAGACATAGGTGTATTCCAGTAAAACTTTATTTACAAAAATAGATGGCTGGCCCATGGACTATAGTTTCCAACCCCTGCTATAAAGCAAGGAGATTGAATTAGCTATGACTACACACAACAATATGAATGAATATCACTAACATAAAGTAAAGCAAAAGAAGCCAGACACAAAAAGTAATACTGTATGCTCGAGCCCATGTATATAAATTGCAAAAATAAGCACTACTAACTCTCATGGTTTGAATTGTTTCACAAAAACATATGTTGATGTTCTAATCCCTGGTACCTGTGAATGTGATCTTATTTGCAATAGTTTGCAAACGTAATCAAGTTAACTGGACCCTAATCCAGTAGGACTGCATCCTAATCCAATACGACTGGTGTCCTTATATGAAAAGGCAAAAAGACACAGACACAGAGAAAACTCCATATGAATACCGATACAGAGGAAAGACAGCCATGCAAAGACAGAGGCAGAGATTATAGTTCTGCTCCCACAAGCCAAGAAATGTCTAGAGCTATCAGAAATTGGAAGAGTCAAGGAAGGATCCTCCCCTAGAGGCTTCAGAGGGAGTATGGCTCTGCCAACAACTTTATTTCAGACTTTTAATGTTCAGAACTGTGAAAAGATAAATTTCTGTTGTTTTAAGCCATCCAGTGTGTGGTATTTTGTTATAGCAGCCCTAGAAAACTAATATACTAATCTGTGCTGTTAAAAGTCAAGATAAAGGTTACTCTTGACAGAGTTGACTAGAATAGGACAGAAAGATAGTTTCTAGGGGTGCTGATATTTCTCTGTTGTGGGTAGTACTGAACCCTATATATATTATTTCCTTATTAAGTCAAGAACTTTCACCTTTTCACTTAAAGGAAACACTTTACAGCTTCTCTTTGGCACATCCAAATTGCCAGCATCACTACTCTTGTGCTTTGGAGCCATTATTAAGTAAAGTAAGGATTACTTGAACACAAGTACTGTGATACCGTGACTGTCGATTTGATTATTGAGACAGCTACCAAGGGACTAAGGGGTGGTTAGCATATACAACCTGGATATGCTGGACAAAGGGATGATTCACATCCAGGGCAGAATGAAGTGGGACAGCATGAGATTCTATCACGCTACTCAGAATGGTGTGCAGTTTAAAACTTACGAAATATTTAATTCTGAAAATTTTCATGTAATATTTTCAGACCAGAGTTGACCTTGTATAACTGAAACTGTGGAAAGTAAAATCATGGATGAAGGGGGCTACTGTATGTAGTCATCCAAATCTTAGGAACTTATGCACATCCCTATTGTACAATTCAATTTTTATATGTAAATGTATATATCCCTGCATAAAGATACACAATTATACCTTTAAACATAACATACATACACTATTTCTCAGTAACTGACACAATGACGGGTCAATAGATTACGCTACTAAGGTTGTGACACCAAATTTGGGCCTTTTCAAAACAATCCAAATTTCACTTGTTCTAATCCCTTGTCAGATGGTGTTATTAAATGATACAAACTGATATTTAGTTCAAAGAATATAATTGCTAAATGGCTATTTTCAAATGTGCTTGCAAGTTGAACAAATGTTTCTATTTTGTTTATCATCAAATTATAGGACTATGTATAAAAACAAAAACATGCACCTTAGGGAATGTAAAGTAATGGAAAATTCTTTTCATGCTTTCTACAACTTATATTAGTCCGTTTCCATGCTGCTGATAAAGACATAACTGAGACTGGGTAATTTATAAAGAAAATGAGGTTTGTTGGGCTCACAGTTCCACGTAACTGGGGAGGCCTCACAATCATGGCAGAAGGTGAAAGGCACGTCTTACATGGTGGCAGACGAGAGAATGAGAACCAGGCGAAAGGGGAAACCCCTTATGAAATCATCAGATCTTGTGAGACTTATTCGCTACCACAAGAACAGTATGGGGGAAACTGCCCCCATGATTCAGTTATCTCCCCCAGTTCCCTCCCACAACATGTGGGAATTATGGAAGCTGCAAATCAAGATGAGATTAGGGTGGGGACACAGCCAAACCATATCAAGCTTTTCGAAAACATTCTTTTAGCTGCAATTTCTCACATGTGGTTATAGTTTCACGAGGTAAAATTCTTGTACAATTTGAGGAAGAACATTTTTGTTATTTTTAGTATATGGCAATGTGAAATATGTTTTTAAGTTGTAAAAACAAAAATTAAAAATTGTTCAGGCCTGCTCTTAGTATATGAAAATTAGACATTCAAACTTCTTATCTTTTAAATGCATTCTAAATAAGAGCTATAGGCTTTGCTTAATTTAAAGAAAATCTATTTGACATTAATAAATTTATCTTCATTTGCAGTGTTACTCAGAATATGAAAATTTAATGTCTTGGGACTGGGCGCAGTGGCTCACACCTGTAATCCCAACACTTTGGGAGGCCGAGGCAGGCAGATCACCTGAGGTCAGGAGTTCGAGACTAGCCTGGCCAATGTGATGAAACCCCATCTCTACTAAAAATACACAAATTAGCTGGGCATGGTGGCAGACACCTGTAATACCAGCTATTCGGGAGGCTGAGGCAGGAGAATTGCTTGAGCCTGGGAGGTGGAGGTTGCAGTGAGCCGAGACTGCGCCACTGCACTCCAGCCTGGGCAACCAGTTCAAAACTCTATCTCAAAATAATAATAATAATAATAATAATAATGTAGTTGAATGAATACAAGGATAAAACCAATCCTCAGGCACATTGTGTGTACATTTAAATACTAGTCAAAAGGCAGTCTGCTTTTCTTTATATTCTTTGGTGTGTATGTGCATTAAGTTGCAAAATCAAGGACTCCAGTTCAGTGTATTTCTTTTCTTCATAAATAAATAACAAAATGATAGTCAAATATTTGACAGAAAAATGAAAAGGAGACTCATCATTAAAAATAAAACCATGAATGCATAAATCTATGATTAGCATAAATGGAGAACTGCAAAAGTCTAAGTAATATTTAAAAAATACTCCAGTAGCTTCTGCACAGACCAGATTATTTGAATTTATAATTAGAAAGTTACACTAAGTGTGTCAGAGATTCTTGCTATTTTCTATTTATTGTCTCGACTTTTTTTTTTAAAGAAGTGACCCTTGCCCCACCACCTGTTAATGACCCTGTTAAAGTAATTTTAAGTATTTTCTTTCAATACATAAAACTATGAAATATTTGCATCTCAGATTATGACAGTGATGGAATATGAAATCTGCTATCTTTAGAGTATACTTAAGAGTAGAGCTTAGGCTGGGTGCAGTGACTCACACCTGTAGTCTCAACACTTTGGGAGGCCAAGGTGGTTGTACTGCTTGAGCTTACAGGTTCAAGACCAGCCTGGGCAACATGGTTGGTCTCCACAAACCCTGTCTCTACAAAAACTACAAAAATTAGCTGGGTGTGGTGGTGCACGCCTGTAGTTCCAGCTACTGAGGGGGCTGAGATGGGAGAATCGCTTGAGCCTGGGAGGCTGAAGTTTCAGTGAGCTGAGATGGTGCTACTGCACTCCTGCCTGGGTGATACAGCCAGACTTTTTCTCAAAAGAGAAGAGTACAGCTTAGATTAATTTTTTCTGAGAACCTTATCTTTCTAATTACCAATATCTGTAAGCTTATATTTGCTAATAAGACAAATTCAGACATTTCTCAGGAGGTAGGGAGAGCGGCAGAGTAGAGGGGAGCACTTTTATTTTCAAAGTACCATGTGTAACAAAAATACAGCAAAAAGATTTCATCAGGTAGTATCCATTTGCTAGTATTATATAAACAAACAAACAAAACTTGCATACAGTCCTCATTCCTGAAAAGACTTGCCAACTTTGCCTTGAAATTTTTGGGAGCCGTCAGAATCTCTCCATTAGATTCCCAGATCCTAGTTGTTGCCACTGGGAGCAAATGTGCGTAGTTATTGTGCACCACCTTGTGGCAGCGTTGAAACATCCTTCTTTTTCAGAAGTTCTTTAGTATGTAAGAGACAAAGGCAACTCTTTATTGCTCAATTTAAAACAGGAACTTGCAAAGCTTTTCTTCCTAGTCTTCCCACCTCAAAACAATAGGTTCCTTCTCTAAATAACTTAAATGAATCATTTGGGAGAGCTGAAGCAACTGGTACAACTAGAGAGAGTTGTTGATAGATCAGGCTCTGGAATTAAACTACCTTGAATTAGAATCTCACATTTGCTACTTACTAACAGCATAGTCTTGAGCATCTTACTTAACTTCTGTAAGAATTAATTTTCTCATATGCGAAATGGAGATATGGTAGGAACCTTACAGGCAGACAACCAAGGGTGACTAGACATTTGAGGAAAATGTAGAATGTGTGAAAGTCCAAAATAAGTAAATAGAAAATGGATGAAAGAGCAACAGGATAATTCAGGAATGTAATAAAACCTAATATAAAACTTTAGTAACCTCAGAGAAATTAAAGATTAAATTGCAACCACAAAACTGAATAGGATGCCATTTTAAAATAAAAAGAACCACAGCAAGCACAGAGAAGCAAAAATTATGTTTGGAAAGAAAACTGGAGGGCTTGAAGATAAAGTCAATGCCTTCTCACTGAGAGCAGAAAGTCAAGGAGACAGAAAATATAAGAGAAAAAGGAGGCAATTTAAGAGCCCAGAATCTAACTTATAAGTGTTCAAGAAAGAACAAATACATCAGAAGAAATAATTTGAGAAAACTTTTTAGAACTGAAGTGCGACAGAAATCTTCACATTAAAAAGGCTTACTTAATGCTAGTTAGGCTGAATGAAAGGTCTATATATAAAGCATAATTGCAATATTTCAGAACATTGTGGATAAAGATAAAATTGTAAATGCTTACAAGGAACAAAAATAAAAAATTGCAATAGTCTTTTTGTGAGCAAAGTTGGATGCTAAAAATCAATTGATTTAAAATTCCACTTGTAAGCCAGGTGCAGTGGTTTGTGCCTGTAATCCCAGCTACTTGAAAGGATGAGAAGGCAGGATCGCTTGAGCCCAAGAGTTCAAGGCTGCGGTGAGCTGTGATCTCACACCTGCACTCCAGCCTGGGTGACAGAGTGAGACCCTGTCCCCAAAACTAGTAATAAAAAATAAAATTCCAAGGGAAAAATGATTTTCAACCTTGTGTTATATGCCCAGCTAAACTACTAAGTATGAAAGTAATATAAAGATACCTTAATACATTCAAAGATTCAGACAATTTTATTCTCATACATCCTTTCTTAGGCAGTTGCTTGAAATTGAGCACCAGTAAAACAAGAAAGAAGAAGCCCAAGAATCCATTTGTAGTAGATTCAGCCCAGGAAATTAATGAAAGAAAGTTCAAAGGTAACAGTTATAGGACAGGGCTAGGTTGCATTAGGAGGCAGATAGAGGGTTCAAGGAAGGAGGCATCTATGAGGGAAAAATAAGTGGGTGAGGTATTTCCATGTATTTGTTTTTACCCTTGAACTATTGCGTGAACTTAAAGAAACAAGGTGGATATTGCTAGAATAAAAGGAAGGCTGCAAAACTTCAGGGGAAGCAATATGCTGCTCAAGAAAGAAAACCACTCCACTTGACTCTGCATTAAAAATATTTTTACCTTCTGTATATCTCTCAAATCAGTCTATTCTCTGTAACTCTACCTCCACCACCACTCTGGAGTTACCATCATTTCTGCTTAGACTTCTACTGGTTTTTTTGCATCCTTTCTGTCTTATCTCAAATCTGTTCTCCATATTACATTCTATACAGTGATGTTTTTCAAAATGCAAATCTGATTATGCCCCCTCTTTGACTAAAACACTTCAGTGGCTTCCCATAGCTCTTCGAATCTAAATCATTAGCATCCCCTAGAAGGTTCTATATGGTTACATGGTCAGCCAGTCCCTAAGCAGCAATGCAGTGGTAGCTGCTATGTAGTCTTGCCTCACTTTTGTAGATTTGGCTGGTAAGGACACCCTGATGGATTGAAACAGTTTTATTACTTACACAGATGGCAAAGCAAGATCAGCATGGTATTAGCTGCTTATATCCCCAATTCCACAGGATGATACCAAACTAGAGGGGTCAGATGACAGACAACATACGTGGTGAGTTGCTTTGTTTTTGAGAAGTGAACTGTAGGCTGCAGCTAAGCAGTTTTATCCGAAACGGACAAAGTGGAAAGTTCCATGCCTTAGTGGAATCAGGGAGGCAGATGAGAAACTGCCTCATGGCAAGTCTTCTGCAAGATCGGGGGTTTTCTGCAAGGTATGGAGCAAATGTGAAATGGCCTTTGATAGCTCCTCACAAGACTGCCTATCTTGCCATTTTTAAGGGTGATCCCAGGGCATTCTGCCAACAGTTGAGTCTTACCTACATGGCCTATATGGAGACATGCAATTGCCATGGTGCCATGGCGGAACTGTTCCCCTGCTAACATAGGCTGCCTTTACTACCACTATAGTCTCATCTTACGTACTTTCTCATATTTGCTAGCATCAGTCATACTGACCTTTCAGTTTCTCCAATGTGCCATGCTTTTCCTTGTCATAGAGCTTTAGCATATGCTGTGCCCTCTGCCTGAACCCCACTTTCTCCTCCTTCTTTGCCTTCATAACTTCCCTTCTTTCTTTGGTACTCAGCCCAACGTTCCTGACCAGAACAGCTCCACCTCTTATCGCATAGCATGATGTACCTCTCCTTCACAGCATTCAGAACAATTTTAGTTTTAAATTTATTTGTATAATCTTGAATTGATGTAATAGTAGAGATAGTGGGGATAATACATACATTAATATATTTATCGCTTAATTGTCAAATGTTTTTACATAATTACATTTTATTTTTACATCTCTGTGAGATAAACAGAACAGATATTATTTTAAATCTTTTTTCCTAAATAAGAGCCTATATTAGAGCTCATTTTAAATTCTATTTTAGTGTTCCCTGTACTTCACCACTATGTTTTTTCTGTAAATACATTAAATATAATGCAGCATACAGTAAGCAAGAGGCACAGAGAAAATGCCACAGGGGCCCAAAGGAGAGGGAAATCAGATCAGGTGATCACCATAGACCTCCAACACAGAGGTCCCATTTGAGTCAGACTTGAAGTTGGTAGGCATCTGTTGGGCAAGGAAGTGAGGGTCTTCTAAGACAAGAGATAATATCAAAGCTACAGTTATAGAAAGGCATGGGACTATTTGAAGAATGGCAGTTGAATGTGTTTTGATGGATGTAGGGTCCCAGGAAGGGAAGCTGGAGTTGGATCGTGCAGGGCCTTGAAGATGGAATTGATTTTGTTTGCAGTAGGAAGTAACTTACGTTTGTAAGTGGGCAAATTGATCTGATCAGCATTGAACTTTAAGCATTAAATAAGCAACAATGTGTAGAATAAATTGTAGCATGGAGGATTGGATTCAAAGAAACCAGTTTTGATCTAAGTGAGAGGTAATGGGATCATGACTTGGGACAAAACACCTGAAGCAGTAAGTCATGACACACCTTACAAAGTTTAATGTCAAAGCCTTTCAGTCAGTGCCTAAGAGGAACACACTTGTGTTTGAGGAACGTTAGGTCTATTTAATGTACTGCAGCAAAGGAGAGATCCATAGCAACAGAACTGTGGGTCATCTCAGGGATCCGGGAGGATTTTCTTATAGGATTTCAGAGTCTTATTATAGGATTTCAGCTTGTGCTGGGTGACTCTTGGGAAGGTTTAGGGAAAGCAGAGGTCAGTTCTAGATTGGATGCCCTCAGGAAGTGAGGTATTGGGTATTTTGGTACATTTTATTTTGGAAGTGAGAGGATTTAAAAAATAGTAGTCATCTGTGATAGCCAGAAGAGGGGGATGTTTCATTATTTTTTATGGTTCTTGAGGGTTCTTTTCTCTAGTTTCAGAAATACTTACGTGGTAGTCTTATCTCTGTCTTCTTCTACTATGGTCACAGAGTGGCCTTATCTGGGTATTTATATTCTCACAATTGTTTGCTCAATTGGAAATACTGTGGTTTAGCTGTCAGCTTCCAGCCGCCAGGTGTTTTCTTTTTACTTCATCAGTACCCAATACATTGATCTGTTCAGCCCCAAGGACCAGTCATTGCCTCCTATGTTGAGCAGCCTCATCCATTTCCCTAGGCTGCAGTATGTATATTATCACTGTCTAGATATGCCATGACTTGGAAAAGCTTGATTGAACAATGGTACCGAAAATGAAGAGTAAAGGACCAAGAAATGTTGTAAAGGTTTTCAAGCTCTCCACTATCTCCAACATTTCTGGGTCATTTAAAATCTATGCTCCAGCAAAAATAAACTGATTTCACCTCTTACAATCTGTGATTTGCTGCCTTTGGGTATTATGCCCTCCATCTGGAATATCTTCCTTTGGTCTCATTCTCATGTTCATATTTCTGTCTGTCCTTCAAGGACCAGTTCAAACATCTCTCTCCTTCCCTGTGCTACTAGTGAGAGCTAAGATCAAGAAAAAGCTGATTTAAAATATAATAAATGAAGAATAAATTATATATTTGGATATATTAATTCTAACTTAGAAGAGTCAAGATGGAAACAATCTCTCTTTTCTGTGAATTCATATAGCAAATTTATTAGATCCCTAAAGTATTTCTTTCTAATATTTATTAAATATGTATTACATCCTGTTCACTAACTTCTATGAGCAGTACCATCAAAATGCCATGACGTTTTCTTCTTTCCAGGTTATTCAGGGTTAGTACAAAGCAGCAGAAGTGTTTTTAAACTCCACCCTCATTCTTACCTCATTTAGTATATAAGTTACTGATATGTGGCCAGATTTGGCCCTATTATATATATATATAATATATGTTGTATATATACACACACATATAAAATATATACCATGGAGGTTGAGAGTATTAAATTATATATATAGTATTAGATTATATAGACATATATATAGATTATATGGACATATATATATAGACACACACATCTATATATATAGACACACACACAGACACATATATATATAGACACACACACACACACACCAGGGAGATCATACACACACACCAGGGAGGTCGAGAGAAGCTTGTAGGTGGCTCGATGTTTCTTGTTGGGACTAATAGTGGGGCAGGGACTAACTTATCGAAAATATGTTTTAAAAATTACCAGGCGTGGTGGTAAGTGCATGTAGTCCCAGTTACTTGGAAGGCTGAAACAGGAAGATCTCTTGAGCCCAGGAGATTGAGGCTGTAGTACTAATTATGGTGCCTGTGAATAGCCACGGCACTCCAGCCTAGGCAACATAGCAAGACCCCATCTCTTTATTAAAAAAGAAATTACGTGGATTACAAAAACCTTAAGGAAATATACAAATGAATATTTTTGTATTGTCTGAAAGGAAGGAAACTGGATAAAAATTAATTATATTAAATTAACAATAATAAATGCAGTGACAAATAGGTTTGTTTTTCCTATATTAATTTAGGAATGACTGCCAGCAAAAAACTTGGGAACAGAGAATGCAATCATCCTTGTAAAAGTAAACATACATGTGGACATGACTGCTGTGAGTTCCTTAAAACAAGTTTATTTCAAGTGTTCAAAATTGAAAGGTTTTTGGTGGATAGTAATGATATCCTAATTATCTGTGTATGATATTTATAGTATGCAATGTAATAACTCAATTTTCTCTCTTTTGTGGGCAACATGAAAAAAGTAAATACTAGATTTGAAATTTTAAAGAAATTTGACTTTATAAGAATAAGATCTGAAGTTTAACCTAAAGAATCTGAAGTTTCTTTTCATAGGTAAAATTGGAGTTGCACAGAAGTCAGAAATTAAAGATTCAACAATTTCTTCATATTTATCTGATTTAAGAAACAGGAATGCTGTTTCATCTGTTCCTCCAGTTAAACGTCTGAAGGTTAAATTTAATAATATTTTTCTCTTTGTTCTGTAATTAAATGTATATAAATATTCTTTATTCTGTCTATCAATTAGGTAGGTATCCACAGTGTACTTTAGAATTACTTGTGGGCTTGACTAAGAATATTACCATTATTCATAGTCCTTCTTCTCTTCTTTCTTCCTTCCTTTTTTCTAAATCTTTCTTCTTTCCTTTCATCTTCATTGAGCACCAAGAATATGCCAAAGTGCTAAGATATAGTGATGAATAAGACAGTATTATTCTGAATCATAGAATTTGTAGTTGAGTGAGGAATACAAATAAGTCAATATGCTTTTTTAGTGTAGTGTGATGAGTGATTCTGTGACAGAAGTACAACACACTTAAGTTTAGATAGAAAATGTACTCAATCAACATTTGATGGACCAAGAAAGGATTCCTAATAGATGTGATTGAGACCTGAAGGATAAGCCAAGGATGGAGGGGCAGGCACCAGAATTATAGTAGGAAGGGATAGCTAAATATTCCAGGAATAAAGATTATACAAAGGTCCAGAGATAGCAAAGAGAGAGAGAGAGAGATCTTTAAAGAAACTTTCTCAGTAACACAGTATGTCTAGAGTTCAATTACAAGTAAAGGAATAGAGAGAGATGACACTGAAGAGGCAAGTAGGAGCTAGATCATGCAGACCTTTTTGCTATTTTAAGGAATTAGACTTTATCATGAAAGTACTGAGAAGCCAATGAAAGGTTTTAACAGTGACATGATCAAAATTGTATTTTATAAAGGTCACTCTGACTGCAATGTAGAAAAGGGATTAAAGGATGATAGAATAGGAACAAAGGGACTCATTAGGTGGTTTTTACAATAATCTAAGCAAAATAATGGCCTAGTTTAGGGTAGTGGCAATAGCAATGGAGAGAAGTGACTAGGTTAAATTATTTTTCAGAGATAGAATCGCTACCTTGCTACTTCATTGGTTATAAGAGACAAAGTAGAAGGAGCAGTCAAAAATGATGCCCAGCTTTCTGGCATTAGCCACTGGGAGAAAAGTAGGGCCTCGTTCGGGTAGATGTTCTGAAGAAAAAGCAAGTTTGCCGGAATAGAGAACAGGATAAGTTCAACTTGGGAAATACTGAATTTAGAGGGCCTGCAAGATATCTAGATAAAGATGTCCTACAGACAGTTGGATACAACTGTTTGAAAATCAGGAGAGAGAGCTGAGCTAGAAGTAGAGACTTGAGAGTCATTCACATGTAGATGACAATTGAAACCACAGGAATAAATGAGATCTTTGACTGAGAAAGTGTAGTGTAAGAAGAGACCTAGTGAAGAACCATGAAGAATGCCAACATTTAGGCCGGACGTAGTGGCTCACGCCTGTTATCCCAGCACTTTGGGAGGCCGAGGCGGGTGGATCACAAGGTCAGAAGTTCGAGACCAGCCTGGCCAACATAGTGAAACCCCGTCTCTACTAAAAATACAAAAATTAGCCAGGCGTGGTGGCAGGCGCCTGTAATCCCAGCTACTCAGGAGGCTGAGGCAGAGAACTGGTTAAACCCGGGAGGCAGAGTTTGCAGTGAGCTGAGATTACACCACTGCAGTCCGGCCTAGGTGAAAGAATAAAACTCCATCTCAAAAAAAAAAAAAAAAAAAAAAGCCAACATTTAAGAAGGACCTGAGTGAAATATTCAAGTCAAGAACTAACCTGAGTTTCTCCTAATTCATTGATTTGGGGACTTTATGTACCAACAGGAGTTTTGTTGTTTGGCTCATTTGTTAAAGTTATTGATGTGAAACTGCTAGTTGAACTTATTTTTGTTTCTTTAATAGATACAGATGAATAAATCTCAAAGTGTGGACCTTAAAGAGTTTGGTTTTACTCCAAAACCTTCCCTTCCTAGTATATCAAGGTATAAATATAATGTTAGTATTTAAGGTAAAATATTTATCATAAACTCTGTTCCTGCAGGTAACCACTTATTCAGGGAAAGATAATCACTGGCTACCATCAAGTCACAGTTATCGTTTAGTTCCATAATGAAGCAATAACATCATAATGGTTTCATTATCTTTGATACCCCAAATTTATTTAGAACTCTACAGTTATGAAATAACACTCATGAAATCATCTCTTCCCTAGGAAACTACCTCTCCTATGACGTTCCCTTAGATTCTCTCTTTATAGGGAATATAAACTAAGTGACAAGAGTATACTTTAAAAATGGAAATCATGTTGGCATACAAAGTCTAACCTTTCCATTTAGAAGCTCAGTCCATGCTAATAATATCTCAGATTTATAATACGAAAATTGCACATTTGTGCATTATATTTTCTGACTTAAACAACAACATGGCCATAAAATGAGGTATTTTTTTCCCCATTGTTTAGATGGAAAAACTGAAGTTCATATTCCTAGTTAGCAAGCAGAAGGCCTTAGGTGGTAACTCAGTGTTCTTTTCCTGTATCCTGATGCCTACAGGACAATCATATATGTAATTTCCCTTTCAGATAAGGGCATTTTATATGCAGAAATGACATTCAATATATTTAACAACTAGTACAGAACAGGAACTGACTCATCAGAACAGATGCCAGCAGTACTTCTAGAGATCGTGGCTTTTGTTATCTAACTAAGGGCATGTAAAGATGACTAAGTATTGGTCACTTCCATTAAACACCTATTTATTTGCCACCCAGGCAGGGTCCAGTTTATCATAGAAGTATTAAATGGATAAATCATTATTTTTATTTATATGAATAAATAGTTTTCAGGCTTAGATTTTCATTTTTTAACATTTTTATTGTTTTATCTTTATAAAGGTCAGAATATTTAAACATATCTGAATTACCTATAATGGAGCAGTGGGATCAGCCTGAAATCTATGGAAAAGTTAGACAAGAACCATCTGAATATCAAGACAAAGGTAGATTACCATTGATACTTACTTGAGAGAGTAAATGGCTTATTATTACTTTGAATTGACAAGTAGTGTTATTGAAACACCAGTATCTGAAATTAATATAATTATTAACTTGGCAACATTTTTCTCTTAGATTACTGAATCATTTTCAAATTCTTGGGTCTGTTATTCAAATGGTCTTACTCTGTTTGTCATACATTTTTTAAAAATCTCTTTCCTACATAATGCTATTTTAATTTAAAGATACTATGAGGAAAATCTGAGCAAATAAGGTATCCTTGGGTATATAAAGTATTAACATACTGAATGATTATGTTCATATCATTAGAATTATTTAAAATAATTGTATGTTTATAAAACTAGGAGAATCAGAGTATTTATCCAACTTACTCAAAGCCTGGATATCATTACAAAGTGGATAGGAACTATAAAATTTTATGTTTATAAAACTAGTCCAGTTTTACAAAATATCAGTGTGACCTTGGGTAAGTTATTTAATCTCTTTGGGCTTTAGTCTTATCTTTAAGATGAAGGTATTGAACCGGGTGACCTTTAATATCTCTCCAATTCTTAAAACTATGATTCTTACAGTTCTATGTTAGTATGAGAATATAACTTAGGTTGTGGCATGTAGCTACTTTGTAATCTAGATTTGCTTTTTTATTTGTGTCTGTCATTAAATTAATGAGATAATGCATATAAATTTGACACTGCCTGGTTCATCATTACTGTGGTTCCTGCAATTAATAGAGCATAATTTCCCTGAATAATGCTATTAATAGCCAGTCTGTTAAAACATGAGATAGTTCTATCCATTGAGTTATTTCTTCAAGTGGCTCTATGTAGAAATAGTAAGCTTGGGGTTTTCTGAAAATCATTTCATGTGTTTGGCATTGGTTTCTGTTGACATCCTTTTCTTCATGCTGCCATTTTTTTTTTCATGTTGTAACTTTTTTTTCGTCTAGTCATAATTTAAGATTTTACAGAGGCAGAGGCTGGAGTATTCACTGCCTCTTATGATACCATGGCAGCTATTAGGCCCAACAATGATATCAAGAAAAGTTCCCTAATCTCACCTGGAGAATCAGAGCATTTATCCAACTTATTCAAAGCCTGGATATCATTACAAAGTGGATAGGAAGTATAAAATTGTCAACTTTCTTATATTTATCTTCGTTCAACACGTAGCCCTCTAACTTACTGCTTCCTTATCCTACTACTCTATTACTTGTCCTTCTGCACACAAGAGCTTATCTATCCTTCCCTCTGCTTACTTTTGTGTTCTATTTACATGGTTTTCCTCCTTTTCTTTCCCACTCACTATTCCAAATCCAATTTATATTATGATATTAAAGCCTCATCTAGATACTTTAACCCCCAATAATAACTGTATCCCTGTTTTATTGAGTGGGCTACTTTTTTTTTTTTTTTAAAGGAGGAGCTGTATGGTGTAGTAGTTAAGTTCACAGGATCTGAAAACAATCTGTCCAAGTCCTAGCTCTGACATTTGGTATAACCTTTCATAATCTACTTAATCACTTTGTCTAAATTCCTAATCTGGTTATATTTTAGGGCTTTCGGGATTAAATGAGATAATGCATGAAAAGCTGTTATAGTTTCTGGTACTGTTAGTAATAATTGAGTATGTTTATTATATTTTTCACATATTAGTCTTTGGTGGCAAAACATACTTTAAATATATTCAAATACTGCTTTTGAGAATGTTTTTTAAAAAGCATAGCAGTTTTTATCTTCTGTATTCCAATTTCAAAAAGGGAAGAAGAAAAAATGTCAAAAATTATATGAGAAAGCATGTTGAATCATAAGACTTAAATTGGAAGGGACCTTTGTGCAGTTTCTCATTTTATAGTGAAAGAAGCCAAGGCTCCAAGAGATTAAATGACTTGCCCCAAAATTTCATATCTAATTAATGGAAAGACCAGAAATAGATTCCATGTCTTTTGAATCCCAGCCCAATGCCATTTCTATAAAATGAAATTGACTTTTAGTTATCAGTGGAGAATTGAAAATTGAACTGTAGTATATGAACTCTTTCAGCTTTTCGCCCCACCCCTCAACTATATATTTCCCTGTCTCTGCATCCATCTGTAACCATCTATTTGTCTTAAAAGAAAAATTATCTTTTCTTCCACTCGAGGCATATCTCTCCTCCTGTAATCTTAATTCTATCTAATCCTGCTTTCCCTGGGACTTTAGAAGATCATTATCCATCTCCTCTTTCCCATATTTTCATTGTTTCCTCTCCACTGTGTCTTTCCCTTTAGCATATAAATATGCTGAAGTCTCTTCCTTCTTCAGCTTCATGTCCTCATCTAGCTGGTCATGACTTTTTTTATTATAAATGATAACAATTCTACTCAAAATGACTTAAGCACAAGAAAAGGAACCAATTGTCTCAAGTAAACTGAAAAGTATCTGGCCTAATTCTGGCTAAATCAAGGCACTCATGCCTCTGGCTTTCTCTCAATCTTTTAGCTATGCCTGTTGCTACTTGGCTTTACTTTTTAAATAGGGTTTCTCACATGGCAGGTAGCCCCTAACTTACATCTTACCAGTTTAGCAGCCTCAGTGGAAAAAAGTAGACTTCCCTGTTAGGTTTGGCAGACCAGAACTCATTCTAACTGGCCTCATTTGAGTCATGTGTTTATCCCTTGATCAATCCCAGTAACCTGAGGATTGGGTCATTGTATACCTGTGGCCCCAGAGAAGGCAGGGCATCATGAAAAATGGCCTTACTAGGATCCAGTGGAATTGTAGAAGTAGTTTCTTCAAAGGAAAGGGAGGGTACTCCCACTAAAAGAAGGGAAAGCATACCAGGCAGACAAAAACCAGAATTCTAGAGTCCCTGTACCCTCTATCTCTTGCTTTGTCATCAAAACAAAAATTAATTGAAAGAGCAATTGACACTCAGTATGCTCATCACTTCCTTATACCCTAGTTCCTCTTTATTCATTAAAATTTGGGTTTTCTCTGTATCACTCCTTTGAAACTGTTTTTGTTCAGGCCATTTAGTGACTTTCTGACTTCTGAATTCAGTGAACTGTTTTCAACTGTTAACTCTCTTTGACCTCTGCAGTATTTGATACTTCTGGTCTTTCCTTTCTTGTGGAAATCTCTCCTTTGATTTCGATTAAACCATTATATTGGTCTCCTGTTACTTCTTAGACTGCATGGGCTTTTCTTCCTGTTGATGTTGCAAAAGGATTCTTTTTTCTTTTTTTTTTTCTTTTTATTCTTCTCACTTCAAAAACTTTTCCTATACAATATCACCCAAGCCTGTGTCTTTAATCACTGACTATGTTTTGATAATTTCTAAGTCTGTGTCTCCCATCTATGTCTTTCTTTCTAACTCCAAATCCATCTGTATAATCACCTTCCTGGACATATCCACCTAACAGTTAACATATCAGACATGTCAGCATCTGAACTCTGTCTTCTTTGTACCTCACTCTGCACCTTCTCTTTTTTCCTTAGCTCAGTGAATGAACTCTTTTCTTCGTTAAGCTGCTACAGGCAGAATGTCCTTCTAAATAGCTCACCCCACATGTAAATAACCACCAAATCTTAATTATTTTGCCTCCTGCACATCTCTCATATTTGTTATTTCCTCTCTATCCTTTCTGCTGATACTCTAGCTTAAGCATTCATTGTCTCTTATTTAATACAATAACTTACTTTTCTCTCTGCTTTCAGTCTTATTATCCTTCAATCCATAATATACCAGGTGATCTAACAGACATATCTGGTTGTGTAAACCTTCTGCTGAAACATCTTCAATAGTTATCCTTTGGCTGTAAGAAAAAAACAAAACAAAACCAAAAAATCTCCTCAATATGGCAAATAAGCTTCAGCATGATCTAGCATTTAACTACCTGTGCAGACACAGTGGATCCTTCCTTCTCCTACTTTGTGCTCCAGAAATCCTGAAAACTTACAGTTCTCCCAAAATTCTCGGTTCTCTCATATTGCTGTGTCTTTTACATGGTGTTTTCCCTTCATGGCATAGGTTCCCTTTCCTCTTGCCCTGCCTCACAACCACAGCTCTATTAAGCTGAAATTTCAACTACTCTTCCTTCATATGCTATCACCTCAGGAGTCTGTCTGTCATGTGGTATCACCTTAGAAGAGTATGTCTCACTTCCATTGCAGGTTTAGATCCTCCTTCCTCTGCATTCCCATTGCACTCTGTACAAACTTCCATTTTTAGTACATATATACATTGTGTGTCTCAGTGGGTGCAAATCAACATACAAAAGTAGAATAATATAAACTGTAGTTATAGGTACAGTTGAAGAATAAAGAAGGGTTTGGACAGGTGAAGAAATTGATGGAGGATATTTAAAGTGGAGGAAACTCAGTGATATGCTGGAACAAGTTTATGCTGACTTATGAGAGTTGATTATTAAATTTTCAAGAATCAGCCATTATTAAAAATTTAATTACATAAACTTTCAATTAAATTATGTTAAAAACAAAGGCAAAAATACTGAAAACTCATCACTTTCTAATTGTTCTACTGCATTTTACTGTTATCTGTGTTCTTGAGGTTATTTATCTATATGGTAGAAATACTATATAATAGGGTGCTGTTGTGCATTTTTTCCCAATTTCTTATTCAATTATGTTACATTAATAGCTTGAAATGAGTTATGGTGGGAACATTTATACCATAGGAATCAGCAAACACTACCAATCTGGGTTTGATTTATTGTTTTGCTTATTTTTTAGACTTCAGAAAGTGAGGGATACAATTTTAATAGTGTAGATTAAACAAACGTGTGTTGTTATTGTAGCCATTACATTGTGAATAACACAAAAAATTTAGAGAATATTCTTCTAGTATTTGAAAATTACTGTCTAATTCAGGAAAGAAGTTACTTAAGTCAATGGTGAATGAGTTAAATCCCAACAGATGTCTTTGTTGTTTTATGAATGCTTTCATCTTACTTGTTAGAGTCAACAAAAATATCAAACAACATTCACATGAGAGCTACATTCATTCATCACTTGCAACCATAGGTTGACTACAGATAAAAGAGTGGCAAAACTTAATGAAAACATTCAATGAGAATCAATTAGATATATGGAATTTGCATTTAAGCATATCATATATGTTGTTATTGTAAAGTGTGTGCTGTATAGCTTTTACATCAGTAAAGTTTATAATAAACATATATGTATACATATTCCTATGCTTTTTGTAGAGGTAGCTATTAAACATTTATTAGCACAATACTGTGTAAAACCTTGCAACTAAAGGCATTTAGCCCCCCATTACAAGTTTTTGAGGTAGATACTGGTGTTGCCTTATTTTGCAGAATCAGGAAGTTTGAATTACTGTCTAAGACCATACAACTAATAGAGAGGTGGAATTTTCACTTAGGTAGTTTGGCTCTAAATCCAGGCTGTAAACAATGAATAACAGGATTTTTTAGCAGGAGAAAAATAAATATTATTTATTTTGGAAAAATATCTTTTATAACAATACCGAAAATTAACTTTAGGGGGAAGATATGGAAGAGGAAGACCATTTTAGAAACTATTATAATCCAATCTTGGAGTAGAGTTACTCTAATATGGGAATTAAGAGGAAAAATTAATTGCCTAAAAAATTTATTGAAACTTAAATTTAGTGCAACTTAATACAGTTAATAGAATTGGCTGAATGCAGTATTCAACAATGCTTGACACAATGCTTTTGAAAACTATTACTCAAGAACTCTGTTTAGTAGTTGAAAGATGTGTTTGCTATATCAATAGACTACAATGCTTGTGGTTTAAAAAGTACCTATAGTCTTTTATACATACACATAACAGATTTTTCTAGATATAACTATTCTACAACTTCAAATGAGAAAGTCTCTCAAACAGTGTTCTTCAACAGAAGTCTCAATATATCTGGAAACCAAAATTTGACAGATGCAGATAAAAGCAATTCTCTATTTTCAGAAGTTTTGAATGTGAACTTTGAATTGGGAAATGAAGTTCGGGATGATTTTGATGAGGAAAACTTAGAAGTTACTAGCTTTTCAACTGATACTGAGAAGACAAAAATATCAGGTAAAATCATACTTAGCATGGAATCATTTCATTAGAAATTCTTTGAATATTTTTCATTTCAGCTCCTGGAACTAGGTTTCTTTGCCTTTGTTGTGTGTGCTTGTTTAGTTAGATTTGGTTTGTTAAGATTGTAACTTTTAGCAAAACTGAAAATGTGACCCTTCTACACAGAACATTTCCCCCCTAAGGGAAGAGATGAAGGTTATTCCATGATGATAGTGTAGCAAATGAGCACTTTCTATTCTATTGCTCCTATCTCTTGTAAAAGTCAATTCAAATTGTTTATTCAATTTTCTCTCATGGAACAGACTATTTTGCTCTCCCTTGTAAGATCGGAAATGGTCTGCTAATATTTCTGAAGGACAAAGAAAATCCATTTTTAAAGCTATTCATCTGTTTGCAAAGAAAATAACTTTTATTTCTAGTTGAAATATGGACTTTTCAGCTTGAAGTAAATAAATAAGTAAATAGGAAAGAAAGGATTAGTTTGTCCTATACTAGAAATTCTATTTAAATCATATACAACCCCAAAATAATGAGGCTTATTAGCTCTTTGAGTGAAAGGCAAATTTACTGTATGTCACTAAAACAGAGAATTGAAAATCTTGGCAAGCATATGACAAGATAGCAATGGAGATACTGTCTCCCATTAGGGCTGACAGAAAGAAATCAGTCCCTCAGCCTTCTCAGTGCAGACTGGTATTCCTATAATTATAGATGCCTCTTACTATAACCCACCTCATGTTTTTAAAAGAATATTTCAAAGGGAAGCAGTTAGAGTTGAAATGTTATTGTTTCGGGGGCCTTAGAATTACCTAGAGAACTAATACTGCTTCTGAAAAGAACAGGATTTGACCACCTTCACAGAATGGGCCAGGACAATCTCCATGATGTGGGGTCATTAGGCACAATTTTGTATATCACTGGACAACTACTGTTCCCTACCTCGAGTTTAAATATCATTGGGTACTGTAAGTTAATAGGCAATGTGTACTGATCCTTCGAGGTTGCCTAGTCCTAAGAGGGCATAGCTTTGTCACTGGGAAAATCAGTCTCAATACATTTCCCCCCATGTATAGAGCATTTTAAATGATTATGAGCAGACCATTGAAAATACTGAGTGAACTTCAACTTGATCATTTATGTGAATGAAAATGTAAGTATATAAATAATGAGGGTGAGTGGAAAAGCACAAACTGTTTTTCCTCACTCTCACACCATGATCAGCCTAGAAGACATCTGTGACCAAATATCTGTGGGTTTTTTCCCCACACACCAAGCAAGCAATCAGTTCCACAGTGAATACCAGCTGGGTGTCTTCCAACCCAGTAGAGTTAGAAACAGGGGCCAAAGACCAAATATGTATTTTACAACAACATAGGTGGCTTGAGGACCTTATAATATAATTACTAATAAGCTAACCTACATGTTTTTTAGTTTTACTCCCTTAGCTTTGTGCCCCTAATTTTTCTATGCAAATTAAATTAGGTGATTGAGAATTATTCATTCCTTCCTTAACCAGATCATATCTGTTGGAGAGAGCATTGTAGAACCTGTGAAAAGCTTCATTCAGCTGTTTCTTGGCATTTTGTTTCAAAATGTTATCTCTTCACATAGGATTTGGAAACACTTTGAGTTCAAGTACCAGGGGAAGTAAGCTACCCCTTCAGGAGTCAAAGAGCAAATTCCAAAGAGAAATGTCAAACAGGCAAGTTTTAGAACTTTGGTTTGTAATACATACAACTTTATATCCTCTTGACACATAGTTGGAGATGGGGATCAAAGTATTAGATGTCAGAGATGCTAAAAGGTATTAGCCAGCCTAAACCCTCTTAATCTTAGAGGTGTGTTTCTCAAAGTGCTGTTGTTAAACCACCTGCATCAAAATCACTTTGTGGTGCATATTAAAAATGCACATTCTTGAGCCCCACATTAGACCTACTAAATTTTTGTCTCTGGGACTAGAGCCCAGGAACCTTCACTTTTAACAAGACTTGAAAACTGAATAGGAGTTTGACAACTAGAACAGAGGCGGATAGGCATTCCAGGTATAGGAAAGCATCTGTAAAGGGATAAGGCTTGAAAAGGCATCCCATGCTCAAAGATCAGTAAAGTGTGGGATGTGTGGTCACAGCATAAAGTCTGTTGCTGAGGTCTTATTGTAAGGGCTTTGAGTGCTGTGCTTAGACACCTGTCCTGTACCCAGACAGTCAGGGGTTGCAAACCCAACTGCCTTCAAGATTTGGTGGGCCAAGGCCAACTGTAGAGTGTCTCATCTAAAGGAAGCAGCCACTACTCAGCTCCAAACAGTTGTTACTATGCAGGCAATGTGAGTCTAGTGTTATAGAATATTCTGATTTTTCAAGAAAAGCTAGGAATCTGAAATTTTTTGTGATATTTTATTATTTTTAAATTTTGACAACTAATTTTAAAAAATGTGATAAACTCTGCGGCACCCTCCTCCAAATAATAATATCTGCAGGCCAGATGTGTCCTAGGGCCCTCTAGTTTTTACCTGTATGGTAGTCAGTGAGGAACCATCCAAAATATTTAAGCACAGGAAAAACAATTTGATTTAAAAAATCATCCTAGCAGCAGTATGCAGAGTGAATCGTAGGGCATGGGACTGCCAGAGGCATGGTGGCCAATGAGAAAGACAGACTATAATGAGGCCTAAACTAGGGCAGAAGTGATAGGAACAGAGAGGTAGGGTTGGATTTTTAAAACATTTCAGAAATACAGCAGATTCAATGCGGCAATTCATAGGATATGATAGTTGAGGAAGAGGGAAGAATAATGGCACCGAGGTAGATGTTATTTAAGGGTATAGGAAACATAAGAGATTTAGAATAGAAAATATAATTTTATAAATATTCAATTTGAAGTATCTTTAAAAAAATGCAAAATGCATTGGGAAATATTGGACTTGATTAGAAGTCAAGGGAGAGAAATTATGGCCAAAGCCAAAATTTTCAAAACAGAAGAAATACCAACAGCTTTTTATTCAGGGTCTGATTTTCTACTTAAGGATTATTTATTTCTCTGCTTTAAAAAAAATACTAAATTTGTGGTATCCCTTGGAATTTTTGCTGTTATTTAGCCATTACTGATCATTAGCATCAGCATCATAGACTCATAGTTTTCATAGAATTCCAGAGCTAAGGGGGGGTCTTAAGTATTGGGTAGCCTCCCTCTCACTGGATCCTTGAATCACCATTCAACATCACTGGCAAGTAGTCGTGCCACCTCTACCAAGACAGTTTTAGTGACCAGGAGCTCATCCACCCTTGTTCCATGTTAGGATTCTTAGATCATTGAATAGCTTTTCAAAACATTTGCTTAAAATATGTCTTTTTATCACTTTGTTTCATTGGTTAAAACTCTGAGTCACATAGAATAAACAGATGTAAGCATCCAAGTGAGACAAAGTTGTAGGTGTAGAGAAGCAAAAAGTAGATAAATCATAAGGAGAAAGGTAACAAGGCACATGAACAGTTTTGTGCACCACACCTTTAAAAAACAGCAAATAATTTTGGAAGAGTTTAGAAGTGACCAACAGAAGATGTGTGGGTTTAGAAATGGATTCTAACAAGAAGCCTCTGGGGATCTGGTGTAGAAGTTGCTGCTGGGGAAAGGCCTGTGGGACCTGAGGATTTGGGATGGAAAGGAGATTTGCTTTTTTATTTTTTTAAGTTAGAGTACAATGGCATAATTATGGCTCACTGCAGCCTCAACCTCTTGGGCTGAAGATCCTCCCACCTCAGCCTCCCAAGTAGCTGGGACTACAGGTACATACACACCACTATGCCTGGCTAATTAAAAAAAAAATTTTTTTTCTAGAGATGGGGGTCTTGCCATGTTGACTAAGCTGGTCTCAAACTCCTGGACTCAAGCTGTCCTCACACCTCAACCTCCCAAAATGCTGGGATTACAGGTGTGAGCCAGTGTGCCTGGCCTCCTTTTTCTTTTATACACTTTTTACTGTTTTAATTCCTTGCCATGTATATATATTTATTAGTCAGAGACAAAATGATCCAGTCCTATCAGTATATGTGGTTCTTCCCTGTCCCCACCCACACTGCTCGTTGCTCCTTACATGGTTGTTACATTTTAGCCTTCAGGTGTCAACTTAAATGGTTACCTCATCAGAGAGGCATTGATGATCATCTTTTAAAAATGGGTTTATGGCTCCACACCGTTATTTCTTAAGCTATTACCCAGTTCATTTTCTTTTTATAATTTTAGGATCTATAATAATCTATATATTTGTTTTTATTCATTGTCTGCTTGATGGTAACTCCCTGATGTTTTCTTTATTACTTCATACTCAGCTTCTAGTACAATATCTGGCGTAGGGTAATGAAGAATAAATGTGTTTTAGTGAACGAGTTAATACAGAACGTTCAGAGTAAATTCTTGCATACAGTTATATCTAAGAAGATAACTAGAGATGTCTATCTACAGTGAGACCAGAATAGAGAAAGGAGATTAAAAGTTAAGCAAGTGGAATTTAGAAAATGTTTATAGGGTTCTATGTAATAGACGATTAAGCATTAGACTCAATTTTAAAGAAAATTGTTGAATAATTATTTCTATACTCCCTTAAAAATAGTGTTTTTTCCTAATTTGGGATGTATAAATTATGGTTTGGTCTAAAGGAAAGGAAATATACCAAGTTCTCCATGAGTATTAGAAACAATGCATTACATTTTTGTGATAAATGTGATAAACTTTGATCATATTCCCCAAAAATCATTATGAACCAAATTAGAATGATGTGTTTTTCTTGTTTGCCATATTTTACAAATAATTAATTTTAATTTTTAGTTTTGTTTCATCACATGAGATGTCAGATATTTCTTTATCAAATTCTGCTATGCCCAAGTTCAGTGCATCCTCCATGACAAAATTACCTCAACAAGCCGGAAATGCAGTTCTTGTAAGAAGAAGCACTTCTTTGTTTTTCTTTTAAATTTTGCCCAAGTGCTTAAACTTTCAATGATTGTTATTTTTTAATCTAAAATGTAGTTCCATTTTCAAGAAAGAAAACCACAAAATCTGTCACCAGAGATTGAGAAGCTATGCTTTACTTGCTCTGAAGAAAAACCTAAGTCTTCAAATTATAAAAAAGTGGATTTTTTTATTAGAAACAGTGAATGTAAAAAGGAAGTTGATTTCAGGTAAGAACTCTTTAAAGACACTTTAAGATTATATCAATAAAAAACTTTTTACAAAGAAATTCAGCATTCCTTTTTCCTTGGTTCATTTTAAAGATCAGAGCCTGAACATTTTATTTATTAAAGACATTAAATTTTCAAACCTCAGTGAGCTAAGCTCCTTAGGATGTTTCAAACATCATATACCTCAGTTCTTGAAAACCCACGTTTGATGCTGTTTATTCAAAGATTATATTGAGTTGATAAACTTACTTCTACTGATTTGAATACAGTGTGTTAATTTTGTAAAGTGTAAAGTCACTTGAGAAATCCAGATGAGATCAGCTAATTTTTCAAAACTTGAAGTTGTATTTTAGTTAACCAGTTATTTCACAATCAATAGGTTCAATGAAAATGTCAGATTAAATCACATCGGTTGCCCCACTGCTGGCTATTTTAGAAAAGGAAACTGTGTTGCAGTTTCTGTCTCCTTGAAGAGTCAAAAGATTTGAGACCTGTTCACAGTGTTTTGTTTTTATTTGTTTGTTTTAAGACTAGTCAAGTGAAGCAGTGGGAGTGCAGAAAAAACAAAGAAATCTGTAAATGATTGTGATCAATAGTTGTAAACACCACTTCTCTTGGACCAGGCTGTTCACACCTTTATTAAATGACATAACTTTTCAATATGTTTAAAGAAATGCCTTTACAGTTCCTACCATTTACAGTTTATGAAGTCTAATTTTCCCCAACAGACTTCCTACAGAGTTATGCATACTGAAGTTTATTTGATACATTAACTTCACAGCAATCTTCAAGTTTATTTTATTGTATTTAGTATTATTTATTGTGTATTTTAAAATAAATTGTGTTAAAAAGTGTTATTTTTACTTTTTCTTCTTTCTCCCAGTATGTATCATCCTGATGATGAAGCTGATGAAATGAAGTCTTTATTGGGAATATTTGATGGTATTTTCTAAAACAAACAAATGCTTTTATATTAATAAGAGAAAGAATAAAGACACCTAATCAGAAAGCATGCTTTTCATTTTTAAAAAGTAGTTCATAATTGTTCAGAGTTTTTTCTCCTGAATTTGATTAGCTTTGTTCACTTTTTGCAACAAAATATGTGGACCGATTTATTTTCCCATTATATTGTAACTTCTTGAAAAGCTCTTTTACAGTGGCTTTGTTTCAATAAGCCCTTAAGTTAAGGGCTTATTGCACTTAGAAATAAGTTGCACTTAGAAATAATTATTTGGTTATTAATTGGATTTTGACAAGAACCAATGTAAAATTTTATTTTTATATTTTGTTAAGAAGAAAATATTCTTTGAAAGCAAAATAATGCTAATGCAATGAATCTGCTTATTGTATGGATTAATCACTAATATTATTCCCATGTATTTTGTTTTACTAAGATTTTTAAGAATCCAATGACTATTTGAACCTACTGTTATCTAACTTTGAGCAACAATAAATGAAACATTAATCAGTATAATTGTTGTTTTCATCTAGCTTGTTTTTCAATGTCGTGAATTCTTAAACTTTGTTATGTTGACTTTTACCGTAGTAAAAAGATTTTATATTTTTTTTCCAAGGAATTACATTTCAAATTCATTTATTGATAAGTATTATAAAGGTACCCTAAGCAATATTTATTATCAAAATTTTTAATAGGTACTATTAGAAGTTGAGGCCCACTTAAGAACTTTTAGAAAATATTTTTTTCTTTTTTAAAAAACTTTTATTTTAGATTCAGTGTTACCTGTGCAGGAGTGTTACATAGATAAACTCATATCATGGGGATTTGTTGTACAGATTATTTCATGACCGAGGTACTAGGCCTAGTACCCAATAGTTATTTTTCCTGATCCTCTTCCTCCTCCCACTGTCCACCCTCAGGTAGGCCCCAGTGTCTGTTGTTCCCTTCTTTGTGTCCATGAGTTCTCATCATTTAGCTCCTACTTACAAGTGAGAACATGCAGTATTTGGTTTTCTGTTCCTTTGTTAGTTTACTAAGGCTTCCAGCTCCATCCATGTTCCTGCAAAAGACATGATCTTGTTCTTTATTATGGCCGTATATGTAAAACATTTTCTTTATCCAGTCTACCATTGATGGGCATTTAGGTGGATTCCATGTCTTTGTTATTGTGAATAGTGCTGTGATGACTGTAAGTGTGCATGTGTCTTTATGGTAGAATGATTTTTATTCCTTTGGCTAGATACCCTATGATGGGATTGCTGAGTCAAATGGTGGTTCTATTTTTAGCTCTTCGAGGAATCACCACACTGCTTTCCACAATACTTGAACTAATTTACACTCCCACTAACAGTGTGTGTGTTCCCTTTTCTCTGTAACCTTGCGGCATCTATTATGTTTTAACTTTTTAATAACAGCCATTCTGACTGGTGTGAGATGGTATCTCATTGTAGTTTTGATTGCCATTTCTCTAATGATCAGTGATATTGACATTTTAATGAGGTTGTTTTGGGTTTTTTGTTTTTTGTTTTTTGTTTTTTTTCCTTGTAAATCTAAGTTCCTTAAGATGCTAGATATTAGACCTTTGTACAGATGCATAGTTTGCAATTTTTCCCATTCTGTAGGTTATTTCTTTACTCTGTTGATAATTTCTTTTGCTGTGCAGAAGTTCTTAAGTTTAATTAGATCCTATTTGTCAGTTTTTCCTTTTGTTGACATTGCTTTTGGCATCATTGTCATGAAACCTTTGCCCATTCCTATATCCCAAATGGTATTGCCTAGATTGTGTTCCAGGGTTTTTATATTTTTGCATTTTACATTTAAGTCTTTAATCCATCTTGAATTGGTTTTTGTATATGGTGTAAGAAAAGGGTCCAGTTCAGTCTTCTGCATACAGCTTGCGGGTTATCCTACCTCCATTTATTGAATAGGAAGGGAGTCCTTTCCCCATTGTTTGTTTTTGACAGCTTTGTCAAAGATCAGATGGTTGTAGGTGTGCAGCCTTATTTCTGGGCTCTGTATTCTGTTCCATTGGTCTATGTGTCTGTTTTTGTACCAATACCATGCTGTTATTGTTGCCCTGAGTACAGTTTGAAGTTGGGTAATGTGAGACTTCCAGCTTTGTTCTTTTTGCTTAGGATTGCCTTGGCTATTTGGGCTCTTTTTTGGTTCCATATGAATTTTAAAATAGTTTTTTCTAGTTCTGTAAAGAATGTGATTCATAGTTTGATAGGAGTAGCATTGAACGTATAAATTGCTTTGGGTAGTATGGCCATTTTAATGATGTTCATTTTCTTATCCATGAGGATGGAATGTTTTTCCATTTGTTTGTGTCGTTTCTGATTTCTCTTTGTAGATCTCTTTCACCTACTTGGTTAGCTGTATTCCTAAGTAGTTTATTCTTTTTGTAGCAATTGTGAAATGGGATTGTGTTCCTGATTTGGCCCTTGGCTTGGCTGTTGTTGGTGTATAAGAATGCTAGTTATTTTTGTAGATTGATTTTGTATCCTGAAACTTTGCTGAAGTTGTTTATCAGCTGAAGGGGCTTTTGGACCAAGACTATGGGGTTTTCTAGATATAGGATCAGGTCATCTGCAAACAAGGATAGTTTGTCTTTCTCTCTTCCTACTTGGATGCCCTTTATTTCTTTCTCCTGCCTGATTGCTTTGACCAGGACTTCCAATACTATGTTGAATAGGAGTAGTGAGAGAGGGCATCCTTATCTTGTGCTGGTTTTCAAAGGGAACATTTCCAGCTTTTCCCCATTCATTGATGTTGGCTGTGGGTCTGTCATAGATGGCTTTTACTATTTTGAGGTATATTCCTTCAGTACCTAGTTTATTGAGAGTTTTTTTTTTAACATGAATGAATGTTGAATTTTATCAAAAGCCTTTTCTTAATCTATTGAGAAAATTATGTGGTTTTTGTCCTTAGTTCTGTTTATGTGATGAATCACATTTATTGATTTGCATATATTGAACCAGCCTTCCATCCAGGGAGGAAGCCTACTTGATCATAGTGTATTAACTTTTTGATGTGCTGCTGGATTTGGCTTGCAAGTATTTTGATAAGGATTTTTGCATCAATGTTCATCAAAGATATTGGCCTGAAGTTTCGTTTTTTTGTTGTCTCTTCCAGGTTTTGGAATCAGGATGATACAGGCCTCATAGAATGAGTTGAGGAGGAGTCCCTCTTCCTCAACTTTTTGGAATAGTTTCAGTAGGAATGGTACCTGCTCTTCTTTGTTCATCTGGTAGAATTTGTCTATGAATCTGTATGTGGTCCCAGTCTTTTTTTGGTTGGTAGGCCTTTTTTTTTTTTTTTTTTTTTTTTGAGACAGAGTCTTACGCTTGTTGCCCGGGCTGGAGTGCAGTGGTGCAGTCTCGGCTCTGCAACCTCCGCCTCCTGGGTTCAAGCGATTCTGCCTCAGGATCCTGAGTAGCTGGGACTACAGGTGCGCGCCACCACGCCCAGCTAATTTTTGTATTTTTAGTAGAGACGCGGTTTTACCATGTTGGTTTTACCAGGTTTTACCAGGATGGTCTCCATCTCTTGACCTCGTGATCTGCCCGTGTTGGCCTCACAAAGTACTGGGATTACAGGCATGAGCCACTGCGCCTGGCTGCTTGGCAGACTTTTTATTACTGACTCAATTTTGGAGTTCATTACTGGTCTGCTCAGGGAATCAGTTTCTTCCTGGTTCAGTCTTGAGAGGGCGTATGTGTCCAGGAATTTATCTGTCTCCTCAAGGTTTTCTAGTTTGTGTGCATAGAGGTGTTCATAGTAGTTTCTGATGCTTGCTTTTTTATTTTTTTGAGATGGAGTCTCACACTGTTCCCCAGGCTGGAGTGCAGTGGCGATCTCGGCTCACTGCAGGCTCTGCCTCCTGAGTTCACGCCATTCTCCTGCCTCAGCCTCCTGAGTAGTTGGGACTACAGGCACCTGCCACCACGCCCGGCTAATTTTTTGTATTTTTAGTGGAGACGGGGTTTCACTGTGTTAACCAGGGTGGTCTCAATCTCCTGACCTCGTGATCTGCCCACCTTGGCCTCCCAAAGTGCTGGGATTACAGCCACTGTGCCTGGCCTCTGATGCTTATTTTTATTTCTGTCGGGTCAGTGGTAACATCCCCTTTGTCATTTCTAGTTGTGTTTATTGGAATTGACTCCCTTTTTTCTTTATTAGTCTACTAGCAGGCTATCTTATTAATTTTTTAAAATAACCAACTCCTAGATTCATTGACCTTTTGAATGGTTGATGGTTTGCTCTTGCTTCTCTAATTTTTTTCAGTTATGATGTTGAGTTGTTAATTTGAGATCTAACTTAACTGATATAGGCATTTAGTGCTATGCATTTCCCTTTTAACCACAGCCTTAGCTGTGTCGCAGAGATTCTTCTGTTTTTATCTTTGTTCTCATTAGTTTCAAAGAACTTCTTGACTTCTACCTTAATTTCATTATTTACCCAAAAGTCATTCAGGAGCAGGTGGTTTAATTTCCATGTAATTGCATGGTTTTGAGTGATTGTTTTAGTCTTGACTTCTATTGTTATTGCACTGTGGTCCAAGAGTGTGTTTTGTATGATTTCAGTTCTTTTGCATTTGCTGAGGATCATTTTATGTCCGATTGTGTGGTCAGTTTTAGAGTAGGTGCCATGTGGCAAGGAGAATAATATATTGTCTGTTATTTTGGGATGGAGAGTTCTGTAGAGGTTTATTAGATCCATTTGGTCCAATGTTGAGTTCAGGTCCTGAATATCTTTGTTAATTTTCTGCCTCACTGTTCTGTCTAATATTGTCAGTGGAGTGTTGAAGTTTCCAACTGTTATTGTATGGGAGTCTAAGTCTCTTTGTAGGTCTCTAAGAACATGCTTTATGAATTTGGGTGCTCCTGTGTTGGGTGCATGCATATTTAGGATAGTTAGGTATTCCTGTTGAATTGAACCCTTTACCATTATGTAATGCCCTTCTTTGTTTTTTTAAATCTTTATTGTTTTAAAGTCTGTTTTGTCTGAAATTAGGGTTATAATCTCTACTTTTTTCTTTTTTCTATTTGCATGGTGATTTTTCTCTATCCCTTTATTTTGAGCCTGTGGGTGTCACTGTGTGAGATGGGTCTCTTAAGACAGCAGCATACTATCATTAGGTCTTGCTTTTTTATCCAGCTTGCCACTTTGTCTTTTTTTTTTTTTTTTTTTTTTTGCCCAAGACAGATTCTCACTCTGTTGCTCAGGCTGGCTGGAGTACAGTGGCACAATCCTGGCTCACTGTAACCTCCACATCCCAGTTTCAAGCAATTCTCATGTCTCAAGCTCTTGAGTAGCTGGGATTACAGGCATGTGCCACCATGCCCAGCTAATTGTTGGTATTTTTAGTAGAGACGGGCTTCACTATGTTGGCCAGGCTAGTCTTAAATTCCTGGTCTTAGTGATCTGCCCACCATGAGCCACCATGCCCAGCCTCTTTGTCTTTTAAATGGGGGCATTTAGCCTGTTTACATTCAAGGTTAGTACTGATAGGTGTGGATTTGATCTTGTAATTGTGTTGTTAGCTGGTTATTATGCTGGCTTGTTTGTGTGGTTGCTTTATAGTGTCACAATAGTCTGTGTACTTAAGTGTGTTTTTATATTGGCTGGTAATGATGGTTTTTCCTTTCCATATTTAGTGCTTCTTTCAAGATCTCTTGTAAGGTGGGTCTTTTGGTAATGAACTCCTTCAGCATTTGCTTATCTGAAAAGGATTTTATTTCTCCTTTGCTTAGGAAGCTTAGTTTGGCTGGATATGAAATGCTTGGTTGAAGTTTCTTATTATTTTTTTTTTATTATACTTTAAGTTCTAGTGTACATGTGCACAATGTGCAGGTTTGTTACATATGTATACATGTGCCATGTTGGTGTGCTGCACCCATTAACTCGTCATTTACATTAGGTATATCTCCTAATGCTATCCCTCCCCCTGTGAATCCATCTGGTCCTGGACTTTTTTTGTATGGTAGGCTATTAATTATTACCTCAATTTCAGAGCCTGTTATTGGTCTATTCAGGGATTCCACTTCTTCCTGGTTTAGTCTTGGGAGAGTGTAAGTGTCCAGGAAATTATCTATTTCTTCTAGGTTTTCTAGTTTATTTGCGTAGAGATGTTTATAGTATTCTCTGATGATAGTTTGTATTTCTGTGTGGTCGGTGGTGATATCCCACTGATATCACTCTGCTTGGTGCTGAGTTGAGTTCAATTCCTGGATATCCTTGTTAAATTTCTGTCTTGTTGATCTATCTAATGTTGACAGTGGGGTGTTAAAGTCTCCCATTATTATTGTATGGGAGATCTAAGTCTCTTTATAAGTCTCTGAGGACATGCTTTATGAATCTGGTTGCTCCTGTATCGGGTGCATATATATTTAGGATAGTTAGCTCTTCCTGATGAATTGATCCCTTTACCATTATGTAATGGCCTTCTTTGTCTCTTTTGATCTTTGATGGTTTAAAGTCTGTTTTATCAGAGACTAGGATTGCAACCCCTGCTTTTTTTTGTTCACCCATTTGCTTGGTAGATCTTCCTCCATCCCTTTATTTTGAGCCTATGTGTGTCTCTGCATGTGAGATGGGTCTCCTGAAGACCCACCCAAACTGATGGGTCTTGACTCTTTATCCAGTTTGCCAGTCTGTGTCTTTTAATTGGACCATTTAGTCCATTTACATTTAAGGTTAATATTGTTATGTGTGAACTTGAGCCTGTCATTATGATATTAGCTGGTTATTTTGCTCGTTATTTGATGCAGTTTCTTCCTAGCATCAATGAACTTTACATTTTGGCATGTTTTTGCAATGGCTGGTACCTGTTGTTCCTTTCCATGTTTAGTGCTTCCTTCAGGATCTCTTGTAGGGCAGGCCTGGTGGTGACAAAATCTCTAAGCATTTGCTTGTCTGTAAATGATTTTATTTCTCCTTCACTTATGAAACTTAGTTTGGCTGGATATGAAATTCTGGGTTGAAAATTCTTTTCTTTAAGAATGTTGAATATTGGCCCCCACTCTCTTCTGGCTTGGAGAGTTTCTGCCGAGAGATCTGCTGTTAGTCTGATGGGCTTCCCTTGACATTTTTTTCTTTAAGAATGTTGAATATGGGCCCCCAGTCTCTTCTGGCTTATAGGGTTTCAGCTGAGTAGTCTGCTGTTAGCGTAATAGGGTTCCCTTTGTAGGTGACTTGCCCTTTCTCTCTGGCTGCCTTTAACATTCTTTCTTTCATTTTGACCTTGGGAAGTCTGATGATTATGTGTCTTGGGGATTATTTTCTTGTGTAGAATCTAGCAGGGATTCTCTGTATTTCCTGAGTTTGACTGTTGGCTTCTCTAGCAAGGTTGGGGAATTTTCATGGATGATATCCTGAAATACATATTCCAGGTCATTTGCTTTCTCTCTGTCCCTTTGAGGGATGCCAGTGATTTGTAGATTTGGTCTCTTTTCATAGTCCCATATTTCCTGGAGGTCTTGTTCATTCCTTTTCACTCTTTTTTCTTTATTTTTGTCTGACTTATTTCAGAAAGCCAGTCTTCAAGTTCTGAGATTCTTTCCTCAGCCTGGTCTTTTCTGCTGTTATTACTTGTGATTGCATTTGAAATTCTTGTAGGGTGAGTTCTATCAGATCAGTTAGGTACTTTTTAATACCAGTTATTTCATCTTTCAGCTCCTGTATCCTTTTATTGTGTTTCTTAGTTTCCTTGGATTGAGTTTTGCCATTCTCCTGATTCTCAGTAACCTTTGTTTCTATCTGTATTCTGAATTCTCTTTCTGTCATTTCAGCCAACTCAGCCTGGTTAAGAATCCTTGTTGGAGAACTAGTGTGGTCATTTGGAGGACACAGACACTGACCATTTGAGTTGCTGGAGTTCTTGCATTGGTTCTTTCTCAACTCTGTATGTGGGGGTTTCTTTAACTGTTGTGTAGATTGAGTACAGTCAATAGATCTGTTTTCTAGATGTTTTCACAAGGCCAAGGCTTTTTGCATGGTCTTTATTTGTAGCTGACTTCTTGTCTTTGGCTTCACAGTGGGTATGTTAGCAAGGTATTTTTGGTGTTGAAGCTTTGGTGTGATCCAGGAGGTGGTGCTTAGGGGTAGTGGTCAGTTGGTAGGTAGGCTGTTGCTCAGTTGTGTGGCTCCCCTGTATTTCTGCAGTTGCAGCTGTGCTCCCTCTCAATGCTCTGAAAGTGTGGGCTTCTCTCCCACTTGAGTACTGGCTGTAGATCGTGGCTTGGGGCCCTCCCGGGCTGTCCACCACAGCTCTGGGGTGATCTCAGGGTTTATGTTTCCTTCTCAACTTGGAAGAAGCAGAGGAAGGGACCTTCGTAGTAGTTGTAACCAAGAATCTTTTGCTTGTTTCCTGCAGGCTCCATCCCTAGAGAGATAAAGGTCAGCAGTTGCTCAGCCCGGGATGGGGGGTTCTATGCTGTGGGCCCAAGTCAAGGGTTCCCTGCCTGGTGATGAGCGAGGATGTGGGTGAGATCCATAGGAGACAGACTGGCTTCCTCTCCTTCAGTTGACTGCAGCTTGTCGGAGGTGTGGATAAGTCACTTAGGGTCTTCATTAGTCTGAGGGTAGCAGGGGTAGTACCACTGCAGAGGCAATGGCAGAGAGGCTTTTGGTTGGCTCTGCCTCCGAGAAATGTGGAGCTGCTGTTACTGGGAGTGTTCAGCCAGTGGGGTGGGATAGCTGCACTGCTGGCATGAGCTTGGGGCTCTGCTTGTTGAGGAGCAAGGGATTGAGGGCTCACCAAGAGGAGAGGCTGGTATTTGTTCCATATGGTGCCTGTGGTGTGCTGTAAACTCGGGTGTATCCCTCAGGCTGTTTCTTCCCCAGAACACTGGCAGCAGGGAGGGAACTGCTGCTGTGGCAGTGGCAGAAGGGCTTTAGGATGCCTCTGGGAGCCTCTCCTCAGGGAAACCTTGGGCCACTACCAGTGGGTATGCTCAGCCATGGATGAAGTGACTGTTCTGTGGTTATGAGCCAAGGACCCTGCCTGGTAAGGAGTCGGGGGAGGGGCAGGGTGCCTAGAGAAGAGGGACTGCACTCCTCTCCATATAGTGACTGTGGCATATTGGAGGTGCCAGCATAGTGACTAGGCCGTTTGTTCCTTTCCCAGCCTGAGGGCTCTTAGGGTGGTACCACTACAACTGTAGTGATGGAGGGGCTGTAGTTTGACTCTGGGATTTCCTCCTCAGAGAAATGCTGGGCTGCTTATGCCTCTAATTGCAGTGATCAGGCAGGGGCATGGTGGTGGTGCACTAGAGCCCCAGGTTGGGAGGCCCTGCCCAGTGAATGGGAAATGAGGACCAGGACCTGCATGGAGAACAATCTGGCTACTTTTCCATGAGGTGATTGCTCTGTGCTGGGAATTCAGACCAGCCCCTGCTCCCCACAGACTCTGCAGAGCCCAGAGACAGCAAGGGTGAGAGCTGTAAGACAGCAAACGTGGCAACCCGTCCCTCCCACTGGGAGCTCTGTCCAGGGAGTTGCAGAACTGCTACTGGCTCAATAGCCCCAGCTGGAGAACCTGCCCAGTGAGGATATACAGGATTAGGGACCCACATGGCAAACAGTCTGGCCAGTTTTCTGTGGCACTGCAGCAGCATGCTGGGGGTCTGCTCCAGTCCCTAGTCACCTTGGATTTTCCAGTACCTGAAGCTATCAACGGTGGAGTCTGCAAAACAACAAAGATGGTGGTCCGCCCCTTCTTCTGGGAGCTTGCTGTGTCCCAGGGAGGTATGGACCTGTTGCCGGTCCAAACACACCTGTAGGAGGTGGCTGGAGACCCCAGTTGGGAGGTCCTGCCCAGTGAGGAGGAACAGGATCAGGGATCCACTTAAGAAAGCAGTCTGCCTATGTTTTCATAGAGCAGCTGTGCTATACTTGGGGTCTGCTCCATCCCCCAGTTGCCTCAGACTGCCCAAAGGCAAGAATGGCGAAAGCTATCAAACAGCAAAGATGGCAGCCCACACCACCCTCTGTGACCTCTATCCCAGAGAAGTTTGAAATCGGTGGGTTGGAAAACATCAGTGAAGGTAACTAGAGACCCCAGCCGGGAGATTCTGCCCAGTGAAGAGAAATGGGATCTGGAATCCACGTGAATAAGCAATTTGACTGCTTCTCCGTATAGCTTCTGGGCTGTGCCAGAAAACCACTGCAGTCCCTAGTCAACTGGGACTCCCTAGAGCCCAAAGGCAACAATGGCTAAGGCTGTGAAATAACAGAGATGGTGGCCTGTCTCTCTCTTTGGGAGCTCCATCTCAGGGACCTGTAATGCTGCTACCAGTGGCTGGCTTGTTTCCCAAGCCAGTGGGTCTTATCCTGAGAGATGCCATGGAAACAAGGCCTGCAGGCTATCACTTCTCGGCCACCTGGATTCAGCCCCTTTCCTAGGGACATGTATAGGGGTCTAACCTCCTGCTTTGCTGGAGTTACAGCTGCTTTTGCTAGGAAGCCTGGGTATCTAAGGCTGCTGGGGCTGTGTGTGTGCCTGAGTGGCTGCTCTGCCAAGACTCTATGTAGCTCTACATGTCAGACTGAATACCCTGATGGAGTGGGTCCGTGAGAGGGACTCCTGACCCAAGGGTTCCAAAGATTCATGGGAGAAGCGTGGGTCCCAGGGGTTGCTCACTCACTCACCACTTCCCTGGGTTGAGGAGGCTCTCCTGGCTCTACGTGACTCCTGGGTGGGCAGTCATTCTGCCTTGGTTTTCTCCATTCTCCCTGGGTCAGGTTGTTTCCTTGATGAGTTTCCAATGCATGTACTTGGATGTTTCCGCTGAAGGTGCTGTATTTACTCGCCTGTTCCATTTCTCTTCATGAGAGTGGCGTACACTAGCTACTTCTATTCAGTCATGTTGGCCAACTCTGTATCAATATTTTTTTTCTTTAAGCATAAAAACCTTGGAGATAAGAGAAGTAAAAAAGAGAGACTTCTACATGAAATTGTTACTATTATTGGTAAACATTTATGAGGCATCATATGAATTAAACTTAGATAAAAAGTTTAAAACAAAACTAAGACTTTGTCCCTGTGTTGAAAAATAAGGGCAATCAGTCCCTTTATTTTAGTCCTCTTTACAACTGCTGTGTTTCTGCATCTGAATCAATCATGCTACAACTTTTAAAGGTTCTTAAACACCATTAAAATGAGAAATTGTTGCACTACAGTCTGCTCATCTCACATACATAGATGTTGACACTAAAGAAATAGCAACTTAATTCAGCATGACTTATTGTGATCTGCTAAGTGAAAAGCACTGTACTTGCTACTGTAAAGGATGAAAACACTGTTTCTTGTGCAGCTTAGTTTATATTCTGGTAGAGAAGTTAAGATACATAATAAAGTAATAATAAAATATAGAGTACATCACAGCAATACTCAGAAACTATTTGCTAAAGAGATTAATATGGCTAGAAAGGAACCTGGTACTAATCATCAGGACAATGGGAGAATGACCCTGAAGGCATTTTAGAGATCTTTGAGGCTGCTCCCCTTATCACAGTCTGAGAATGTTAGGATCTTGAGGGCAGCAAGGGCTTGCTACCTTGAGCCTAGGTAGGGTAGGCTAGGGTCTCTCTGCTCTCTGCATTCAGAAGCAGGACTCCTCAGCCAGTGGTGGCTTAACTGGCCTCAGATACAGCTCAACTTGTTGCTCCAAACGTTACAAACTGTAAACCTTGGCAGCACTACATCTTCATTCAGACAGGCCCAGATGTGGCTCATGCTCAAACTACAGAAGGTACAAACTGTAAGCCTTGGCAGTTCCATGTGCAGAATGCAAGAACTATGGAGGTGTGACTTCCTCCACTTAAATATCTGAGGGTGATTGAAAAGCCTAGGGGCCCAGGTAGTGATTTGTCACAGGGGTGCAACCACTGCTGAGTTCTCTTACTAGGGTAATGCTTAGTAGAGCCACAGGGGCTGGGCCACCCTTGAAACCTCAGAATTGTAGAGTCACCGGCAGGTGGTAATGCCTGCCTGGGAAAGTTACAGGCATCAGACTCCAGCCCATGAGAGCAGCCATGTGGGTTGCACCAGCAAAGCCATGGGGGCAGGGCTGCCTGAGGCCTTCGGGGCTCCTCCTCCAACCCTAGTGTGCGTGGAGTTTAGGGAGATTATTCTCCAACTTTAAAATTTAATGTCTAACCTGCTAGGTTTTGAACTTGCTTTGGGCCTGTTACTCCTTTCTTCTTTCTTTCTTCTTGCCTATTTCTCCCTTTTGGAATGGGAATGTGTACCCTATGCCTGTTCCACCATTGTATCTGGGAAATAGATAACTTGTTTTGATTTCACAATTTCCCAGATGAGACTTTGGGCTTTGGACTTTTAAGTTGGTGCAGGACAAGTTAAGATTTGGGAGATTTTGGGGATGGGAAGATTTTGCATTGTAAGAAGGACATGAGTTTGGGGAGTGAGGAACAGAATGCTGTGGTTTCTTCTGACCAAAACTCATGTTGAGGCTTGGTCCCCAATGTGGTGGTGTTGAGGAGGAAGTAAAAGCATGGAAAAGAAAGGTGATTAGGTTGTTAAGAGAAATTAATGCCATTCTCAAAGGAGTAGTTCTAACTCTGTAGGACTGGTTAGTTACTGCGAGGCCAGGTGGTTATATAAAGTGAGGCTGCCTCTCATGTTTTGTCTCCTTGCGCTTGCCTGCTTCCCCTTCTGCTGCTTTGGCATATTATGATGAAGCATGAGGCCCTTACCAGAAGCCAGCCAGAAGTGGTTAACTGATCTTGTACCTCCCAGCCTCCAGAATCACGAGCTGAAATAGACCTCTTTCCTTTATAAATTACCCAGCCACAGGTATTCTATTATAGCAACAGGAAACAGACTAAGACAATCTCCTAAGTAATCAAAATGAATAGAAAATTAACAGCGTTATTGTAGACATGCCAAACTTTTTGCGAGTGTTTAACTGGAAAATTATATGTACATTAAATATATGTAACTCAAAAAAAACCTGTTACATATGCTAACCATGTAAGTCCAATCACTGGCTATTCTTTTCATGAAATGAATAATAACTGTAAGTTTTCCTATTCATAAGTTTTAAATATATTTTATTTATTTATTCATATAGGATAAACCATACAATGGAGCTTTTCACAAAACTCACCATTGGGTTAAATTTTTTCAAAAGGTTTCCCAGTTAAAAAGTTCCTCGATAGGCTATATTTTCTTATCTTATTGGCATAATGACACCTACCACATAGATACATAGTGAGAACTTACTAAGCCACTGCATAGAGATTTCTTAGTTTAGAAGTAGATACATAGTATGTGTTCAATACATGGTAGATTTTTGTACCCCCAAAACATCCTTAACAGCACTTTAAATAATCCATTGAGAAGGGGGGAAATAATACAATGTCCATTTGTATTATTTCAGTTGCATTAGAACTTGACAGATGAAATCTTGACTTTCCACAGATGTATTATTCATAAAAAAAATTTATCCCCGACTACCCTCCTACATATACTTCCTTGCCCTTTCAGGCAGATCCCCCTCTCTTTATCTCCTCCTTACCAACACTATTAGTTGGTGTATGGTCAGAACGTACAAACATATTTTGTTATTACCTTAAGTTAAATGTAATTAGTAAATAAATCTCCTGCAAATTCTATTATAATACATTCTAAAGCCAAATTGAAATGATTGCAGAATTATTCACTGTTTTAAGTTTTGGCACAATTTACCCCTTAGTAGAGTCATTCAGAGTCTCTTTACCATGACCCTATTTCTAGAAAATGTTCTCATCAAGCACAGTAGGGAACCATTCTTTGAGGACCCTTAGCCTATGGGTGGCATGGATAATATTACCTATGGCATGCTAGATAATAACAGGTGTGCGTGTTTAAGAATTTTTCTTTTGTGGGAATAGAAGGCACCAGTGAGGAGGAAGTAAAAGCATGGAAAAGTAACTAAGCTAAGAATTAAGCTAAGTAAGTAAGCTAAGAATTTCAGTCTGGGTTTTGAATAGGTAGTAGAACAAAACAAAAAGGAAAACCCTGACCCTTCTTATCTTTTGTCATTGCAACTGGCCGCCCATAGTTAAGGGCCTTGCCACTGAATCTGAAGACTAGTAACATGGAAAAGCCCTGGGAGCTGGCTAGAAGCTCAGCATCTCAGGCCACACCCCAGGCTTTCTGAGTAAGAATCTGCATTTTAACAAGATCCCCAAGTGATGATGTACACATCAAAGTGTAAGAAGCGCTTGTTTAAGGTGGAAAGGAAAGGAAAGAGGCACTATCAGAATTTTAAGAGAATCCATTCCAGGAGACAATATAAGAGTAACGATGATTACTTGGTTTTCTGCACATATATTTCCTATTTTAAATATAATGTAACATAGCTCTTCTTTAATTGCCTTTCAGTATAGGCTGTTTCCTTCACTGATTGTGTAAATTATCTTTATAATTTCCATGCATCAACTGGGTATTCTTTTTATGTAGCTTGAGAGGTACTTAGATGCTCTGTAAAGTTTTCTTTTAATTAACATAATAAAAGCAGATAATTAAAAGGAACAATCTTTGTTTCAATTTGGAAACCTTTCCATAAACTAACATATGCCATAAAAATTCCTACATACTTTAGCAAAACAAAATGGAAACAAACCAAAAAAACCCTGGTAATATTATGTTCTGAAAGATTTAGAAAAATGTGCATAAACCTGCACTTGCATATTATGTGTTGTAGGTATAAAATTTTTACTTCAAAAGGAATTAAAATTAAGCTGACAGCATTTTGCCTGAAGTACCTCCTTATGACAGTAGATAGCTTCAATTCTTCAGAAATTACATACGTGATTTTTTTAAAGTTTTTTTTTTAAGTTTCTATATCGATCAGTCCTTTATATCATTTAGAAACTAGAAAAGTAATTTTAAAACGAAAATGGTTTTACCACAATTTTTTACATGACTGATTTACTCTGTGTTTTTTAAAATTTCTGTGATTTTATTCTTTCTGTTATCTGACATGTTTTTAAACAAGGGAAATAATTGAATGGTACAATGAAAACCTTAGAGATTCTAGTTCAAAATTTCAGCTTATGGAAGGGAAAACAGCCCCCCAGAATATTAAGTGCCTTGCCCATAGTTTCTCCACAAGTAATTTGTGGAACCAGAACTGGAACCCAGGTTGGTTTATTGCTTTTCCTACTTCAATTCCTAATGTTGAGGGTTATATCTCAACGCTCACTTTTTTAAAACTTTTTATCTTTTGTTCAGAAATGTAAAATGTACTTTATTGTCTTCTTCCTTAAATGTGTTAAGGAACTCTTATCTGCTATGAACTTACAATAATCCAATTCTAAAAACATTTTTACCCGTAATTATTGCTACACTTACACTTTTGAAATATAGCGGACATATAGTATATGGTATGTGACGGAGTAGAACGGTCTTGCTATGCATTATTGTTTGAAAACAGCCAACTATCTTATTGTTCTTTAGTTTAATGGTGATTGAAGAGTTGCTATCTGTTACCCATTGTATCAGAAAAAGTTCTAGAAAGACGAATATGGCCATATTGTATTTCAAGGGGGCTCGTTGATGACCTAGGTAACAGTGATCATTGATGACCTAGGTAACAGTGATCAAAATGCAATACAAATATATGGGTCTTTGAAATTATCAGGAGCTTTAAAAATTAATATCACCACCATCAAATTATATTACCAAATATCTCTGTTTTCACGTTTTCTCTAGACTCCACAGATTTATTGTGTCTGAACTTCTTAAGGAGATAACATGCAGACATGGTCAAATTTTACAAAAAGGAAAGCTACACATTCTTTTGGATAGTAGATTATAAAAAGAGGATGGAGTAAATTTGAAGAGTAACAAGAAGTGACTGAGGAACAGATTGACCAGCAGATTGTAGAAGGAGATAAAGAGGCAAGGATAGGAACTGGAAACACTGAGAAATCCTCCTCTGGCAAGCTGATGTTAGAACCACCTGCATGCATGTAATGGGTATAGTTGATATTTGCAATTTGGGCTGAAAGGAATTATTAAATCCAGCACTTTTAAATAATAGATGAAAAAATTCATATTTTTAACTAGAAGAAAATATTTCACTTGGGAGACTTTATTTTTGAAAATCAAAGTATTTTACTTATATGTATTTAAAATGTAGTTTTAGATAAAAAGAAAAAACAGATATCCCTCCTATTTTGATGTATTTGAGATATTAATCAGTATTTTTGGTTGTTTTGTTTATTTTTTTCCCTATGACTTTACTCATTGAGGCAGTTAGACTATGAACTAGACATTCCTTTTGGAAGAGTTTTCAAATCTTTGATTTTTAAAAATTTTAAAAGCCAAGATTCAGCCTTGAGACAAAAGAATTAGAAAAACACCTGACAGGTCAAAGCCAGTTTTTCCTGTCCCCAAGACTGAAGACTCTCTGGACTTGTGGAAAAGGAGAGAAATCAGAGGAAAAGAAAAGAGCCTAGATGCTGGGTACTTGAAAATGGACCTGTACCCAGCTTTCTCCTGGATTGATTCTGAAGTGGGGGTGGGGTACAAGTTTAAGGGATAGTAGAACATGTCCCTCTGCATAATTTTGGGAAATTCAAGAACAGAAGGAACATCAATTTTTCTATTTAATTTGGAGTTCACCCTATGCTAGAGTTCACCCCCAGAGTTCACCCTGTGCTAGCCCAGGAACAATATAGTAGAGAAGGCAATATGGTATGTTAGACTTACAAAGGGGGACTGAAATGGCCTCACAGAGTACCTTTGTGCCCCAGCATAATGGTTGGAGGAGCAGCAGATCATTTCCCATAAGCCAGAGGCTAGTAGAGGGATGGGGTAGGGACTTCTAGTGTCTCATTAATTTTATCACTCTCCCAAAAGTTATAGGAACTGGTGTCCAATACAAGGAGGACACAACTGTCAGCTTTGTGGACTGGCAACTAGAACATAAGTCTCAACAGATAGTAGCATGGTCAGATGTTGACAACTAACAACAGATGATGGCCCCCAGAACATATATGTAATCCCAATGTAACTGGGTTTGGGAGTGGGAAGCTCAAGTTGACTGAGATTATTTTTCTAGTTTCTAGTGTAATGGAGGCTTGAAATAGAAATTAAAACATTTCTTGTATACTTGAGTTTGTGGACTAAGATTTGTACCCTCTGTTATCAATAGTGATAGATCTGTGCAAGTTTTATATCTTAATATTAGTAAATAAAGTCTTCTTTAGATTTAATATGACATATCAAAACACTACAACATAAAAATTTTAATTGGTATGTAAACTCAGATATCAGTCTCAGGCAGATAGATGCTCAAACGGTGATTCTACCAGCACTAGCTAACATTTACTGAATACATGCTGTGTGACAGAACTTGTCCTAAGCTGTTTAGAAGGCCTATTTTGTTTAATCCTTTTAACAATCCTATGAGGTGAATTCTCTTATTGTGTATATATTCTATAGAGGAGGAAGCTAAATAAATTGCCAAAGGTTTCAAAGTTTGAACTTTGTGAGATTCACGAATCTTTAGCACAACTATTATGCCATTCTGCCTAAAAATGAATGAAATGCTGACTGCATCTTTAAAATTACATCAACTCATAAAAAATCCATGTTTTTTCTAATCTTTAGTGTTTTTGTGTTAGAAAATCTGGAGTAAATTCAAGAGACCTCTTACTCAAGGTACATCCTACAGTCTTGGTTTCTGGTTTAAGTCGAGTTTCCAGAGAAAGCAAGACTGCTCTGACCTTCTCCCTAGATAATCTGGTCATTGTGCAGGGCCTTTCCCCTCAGTCCTTCTTCCCATTTGGCCCTGGACTCACAAATCACTATTTTGTGGGGTTTTTTTTTTTTTCACACTTAAGCTTCTGGACTTTAATTTGTTTTTCTGACTTGGCTCTGGGTCCCTTCCAATGCTGTGTTATAAACCTTCTCCATTGTTATCAGTAAAAACTGGCCTAAATAAGAAAGAGAAGAAAGCTTTTTGTGACCTTTACTTGACTTACGATACTTCAGTAACATCTGCTTTGAAATATGACTCTCATCTTGCCATTTCCCCTCATAGGATATAGTCAAATGTGATTTTCTTTCATATCTCTCACCTAGGAATATGATATTGTTTTGAAGAAAAGTTTGAAAGTTAAATCTTTACTGAGAGTATTTGATATCTATGTTATAAAAATATGACCAAATAAAGTTACTCTTGAAGTTCTATTTTTATCCTTAAAGTTTAAAGAAAGGGAAGGGATTAGCACTTATTATTAGATTTTTATGTTAAAAATTATGAACTTTCAATATATAAATTTCAGTTTTTCCCAATAGGCTTTATTGCTTCCTCTGTCTTTTCATATTCCTGTGCTGTCCATCAACTGTTTCCTATCCTTTTGGGATTTTCCTTAATTTCTGTTTGCATTACAATATCATATTTCTTTTAAATGATTTTAATTTCATTTTAATATATCGTGAGAACACACTGAAATAATTTCTTTCACTTCTTTTAACTTTCAAAATAACTTTGTCTTTTGAAATTTTTGCCTTATAAAATAAGCCAAGCATTTTAGAGTCTACATAGAAATAAATATTCTCTTTTCTCTCAATTTTCTGTATGTATAGAAAAGAGTTCCATGTATCTAAATACTTTTTAAATGTAGAGATGCTTGGTAAAACAGAATCTCCAGTGTAATAAATATTTCTTCATTTGGATAATTCCATTGACAAAATTATGTGCAATAATTTGCAACTTTATGTATGCTTTTAGGTTTGAAGAACGGTAGTTTTCTTTATTTTTTTGCACAATAAAATTAGCTTTATTGGCCAGGCGCGGTGGCTGACACCTGTAATCCTAGCACTTTGGGAGGCCAAGGTGGGCAGATCACCTGAGGTCGGGGATTGAGACCAGCCTGAACAACATGGAGAAACCCCGTCTCTACTAAAAATACAAAATTAGCTGGGCCTGGTGGTGCAAGCCTGTAATCCCAGCTACTTGGGAGGCTGAGGCAGGAGAATCGCTGGAACCCAGGAGGCAGAGGTTTTGGTGAGCCAAGATCACACCATTGCACTCCAGCCTGGGCAACAAGAGCAAAACTCCGTCTCAAAAAAAAAAAAAAAGCTTTATTGTATATTTATCTAATTATGAATGTAGCACATGCCTAGAGTTTATAATACCTATATTATAAAACAATTCAGCAGTCCTATGCAGTATACTATGTAAAAATGTAAGGAACAGGATGTCATACTATCTAAGTAAATCTAAATACCTACATACAAATACCTAAAATACAAAAATATGTTTTGTAGAAATAGATACAAACTGAAAGATTTACATAAAATGCATTAGAATAATGTGTGTATGTTTGCGGGGAGGAGGTATTGGGTGATCTTCTTGGGAAACAGATAAAAGAGAATAAAAAAGAAATTTCAGATGATAAAGAAATGTACAAAGAAGTTAAAATCATCCTCAATCCCACTACTTGATGATGATCACAGTTAATATATTTTGACATACGGCCATCCAGATAACACAAACACGCTTTAAAGTAGAATTATAATTTGTTTCTTAATCTTTAATTTTTTTTTTTTTTTTTTTTTTTGAGACGGAGTCTTGTTCTGTCACCCAGGCTGGAGTGCAGTGATGCAATCTCGACTCCCTGCAAACTCTGCCTCCTGGGTTTCAATTATTGAAAGTGATTCTCCTGCTTCAGCCTCTTGAGTAACTGGGATTACAGGCACACACCACCACGCCCAGCTAATTTTTGTATTTTTAGTAGAGACGGGGTTTTACCATGTTGATCAGGCTGGTCTGGAACTCCTGACCTTGTGATCCACCTGCCTCAGCCTCCTAAAGTGTTGGGATTACAGGCGTGAGCCACTGCACCTGGCTAATCTTTAATTTTAACAATACAATATCAATGTATTGATATACATAATCATTTTTCATGTAGTACATTCATGGATGTGCCCACCTTATTTAATGACTACTTTATTGATATATATTTAGATTATTTGCAGTTTTTGGTTATAACCAATGTTGTAATAAGCACTCATACCTATAGCTTTATTTGCTTTTTGTTAGAAATTCACATTTAAATTATTGAAACAAGCTGGGTACGGTGGCTCACACCTGTAATCCTGCACTTTGGGAGGCTGAGGCAGGCAGATCACTTGAGCCTAGGAGTTCAAGACCAGCCTAGGCAACATGGTGCAACCCCATCTCTACAAAAAATACCAAAATTGGCAGGGCGTAGTGGTGCTTGCCTGTGTTCCTAGCTGCTTGGGAGGCTGAGGTGGGATGATCACCTGTGTCCAGGAGATTGAGGCTGTGGTGAGCCATGATCGCTCCACTGTACTCCAGCCTGGGTGACACAGTGAGACACTGTCCAAAAAAAAAAAAAAAAATTATTGAAACAAATGATCAAATTGCTCTCCAGAAATGTACCATTTTTATATTTCCAATACGAAGCTTTCTGATCCGTGCACTCTGAAACTTTAAACCTTGAAAAAAACAAAAAAAACCCAGCAAAAACAAAATTATCTCCACATTCCAGACCATCCAAATGTCCAGCTCTCACCCATAGGCTAAATTTACTCACAATCTTTTCTGTTCAGTGTTATGTGAAATGAAAGACTATGAAACACATTAATGCCAGTGCACAAATGACAATTTAGCATTGCTTTTGTCCGATCTAAGCATCAGGGACCGAGAGAAAGCAGAAGGGACGCACCTAGAACTACCTCTCATTTCATTTATATGTATTCACTTCAGTAGTACATCAGCTTTCTTGGCTAAGTTTTCTATGTGCATCAGAATCCTGAGGTTAAAGAAAAAAAATTAAAGCTGTTTGCCAGGTGTGGTGGCTCACACCTGTAATCCCAGCACTTTGAGATACAGAGGCAGGCGGATCACCTGAGGCCAGGAGTTTGAGACCAGCCTGCCCAACATGGTGAAACCCCATCGCTACTAAAAATACAAAAATTAGCTGGACATGGTGGCACTCCTGTAATCCCAGCTACTCAGGAGGCTGAAGCAGGAGAATCACTTGAACCTGGGAGGTGCAGGTTGCAGTAAGCCAAGATTGCGCCACTGCACTCCAACCCAGACAACAGAGTGAGACTCCATCTCAAAACAAAACAAAACAAAACAAAAAACCTTTCATTACTAATAATAGAACCTGTGTTCTGAGAAATTGTGAGTTTTCTATTTCTCGGCATCATTTCTAAAGAAAAATTCCTAATTTTTCTTGATGGTTCTGACATCAGTGATAATCCTATGCCCTAAAAAGTTGAATGGGTTTTCAAACAGAGCAACTAAATCAGACAGCAGTTCCGGTGTCCCAGCTGGAGCAGCCTGGTGGGGTGGGCTGAGCCACACTGTTGAGCCTGGCAGACTCTGAGCTTTGCCTGTACCCATGCACTACAGGGCCTTGGGCTAGTCACTTAACTCCTCTAAGTGTCATTTTCTTCAACTGTTACATGAAGATAAGGATATTCACTTGGCTCTCTCTCTCAATGCAAAAATCCTCAATAAAATACTGGCAAACTGAATCCAGCAGCACATCAAAAAGCTTATCCACCATGGTAAACTGGGCTTCATCCCTGGGATGCAAGGCTTGTTCAACATATGCAAATCGATAAACTTAATCCAGCATATAAACAGAACCAAAGACAAAAAACACATGGTTATCTCAATAGATGCAGGAAAGGCCTTTGACAAAATTCAACTGCCCTTCATGCTAAAAAGTCTCAATAAATTCGGTATTGATGGAACGTATCTCAGAATAATAAGAGCTATTTATGACAAACCCACAGCCAATATCATACTGAATGGGCAAAAAATGGAAGCCTTCCCTTGGAAAACTGGCACAAGACAGGGATGCCCTCTCTCACCACTCCTATTCAACATAGTGTTGGAAGTTCTGGCCAGGGCAATCAGGCAGGAGAAAGAAATAAAGGGTATTCAATTAGGAAAAGAGGAAGTCACATTGTCCCTGTTTGCAGATGACATGATTGTATATTTAGAAAACCCCATCGTCTCAGCCCAAAATCTCCTTAAGCTGATAAGCAACTTCAGCAAAGTCTCAAGATACAAAATCAATGTGCAGAAATCACAAGCATTTCTATATACCAATAACAGACAAACAGAGAGCCAAATCATGAGTGAACTCCCATTCACAATTGCTTTAAAGAGAATAAAATACTTAGGAATCCAACTTACAAGGGATGTGAAGGACCTCTTCAAGGAGAACTACAAACCACTGCTCAATGAAATAAAAGAGGACACAAATGGAAGAACATTCCATGCTCATGGATGGGAAGAATTAATACCATGAAAATGGCCATACTGCCAAAGGTAATTTATAGATTTAATGCCATCCCCATCAAGCTACCAATGACTTTCTTCACAGAATTGGAAAAAACTACTTTAAAGTTCATATGGAACCAAAAAAGAGCCCGCATTGCCAAGATAATTCTAAGTCAAAAGAACAAAGCTGGAGGCATCACACTACCTGACTTCAAACTATACTACAAGGCTACAGTAACCAAAACAGCATGGTACTGGTACCAAAACAGAGATATAGACCAATGGAACAGAACAGAGTCCTCAGAAATAATACCACACATCTACAACCATCTGATCTTTGACAAACCTGAGAAAAACAGGAAATGGGGAAAGGATTCCCTATTTAATAAATGATGCTGGGAAAACTGGCTAACCATATGTAGAAAGCTGAAACTGGATCCCTTCCTTACACCTTATATGAAAAATAATTCAAGATGGATTAGAGACTTAAATGTTAGACCTAAAACCATAAAAACCCTAGAAGAAAACCTAGGTAATACCATTCAGGACATAGGCATGGGCAAAGACTTCATGTCTAAAACACCAAAAGCAATGGCAACAAAAGCCAAAATTGACAAATGGGATCTAATTAAACTAAACAGCTTCTGCACAGCAAAAGAAACTACCATCAGAGTAAACAGGCAACCTACAGAATGGGAGAAAATTTTTGCAATCTACTCATCTGACAAAGTGGTAATATCCAGAACCTACAAAGAACTCAAATAAATTTACAAGAAAAATCAAACAACCCTATCAAAAAGTGGGCAAAGGATATGAACAGACACTTCTCAAAAGAACACGGTTATGCAGTCAACAAACACATGAAAAAATGCTCATCATCACTTGCCATCAGAGAAATGCAAATCAAAACCACAATGAGATACCATCTCACACCAGTTAGAATGGCTATCATTAACAAGTCAGGAAACAATAGGTACTGGAGAGGATGTGGAGAAATAGGAACGCTTTTACACTGTTGGTGGGACTGTAATCTAGTTCAACCATTGTGGAAGACAGTGTGGCAATTCCTCAAGGATCTAGAACTAGAAATACCATTTGACCCAGCCATCCCATTACTGGGTATATATCCAAAGGATTATAAATCATGCAGCTATAAAGACACATGCACATGTATGTTTACTGCAGCACTATTCACAACAGCACTATTCACAATAGCAAAGACTTGGAACCAACCCAAATGTCCATCAATGACAGACTGGATTAAGAAAATGTGGCACATATCCACCATGGAATACTGTGCAGCCATAAAAAAGGATGAGTTTCTATCCTTTGCAGGGACATGGATGCAGCTGGAAACCATCTTTCTCAGCAAACTATCACAAGAACAGAAAACCAAACACTGCATGTTCTCACTCATAGGTGGAAATTGAACAATGAGATCACTTGGACACAGGAAGGGGAACATCACACACTGGGGCCTGTCGTGGGGTGGGAGGGAGGGGGAGGGACAGCATTAGGAGATACACCTAATGTAAATGACGAGTTAATGGGTGCAGCACACCAACATGGCACATGTATACATATGTAACAACCCTGCATATTGTGCACATGTACCCTACAACTTATAGTATAATAAAAATAAATAAATAAAAATAAAAAAAAGAATTACTCCATAATGTGAGGTCCTGGAAGATCCTGCTGTTTGTAGGTCTGAATATGGAGGTTGTAGAAGACCCTGAAGAGTCCTGAAAGTGGGGTCTCTTCCCAGTCATTAGAAGTGTGAAGGTTGTCAGAATCAAAATGAAGTCACTTGTGTTGAAAAAACCTTGACAAATAGAGCTGGGGAAGGCTACGAAGAGAGAGTTCTCATACATAAATGTCTGATAACAAAAACTATCTCAAGAGACTGAAAAAAACACAACTTTGCACAGAGGCCATCGCAAACTCACACACAAAAATTTTCTATGAGAACATCTGCTCATCAACTGCCTGCCCAAACTCAGACTGCTGTCACCCTTGTTACTGACCCTTTAGCCAAGGATGATTATCTCAAAACTATTATGTAATTATCTTTAGTTTTCTTTAAGTACCTCTTACCTCCCTGAATACACGCATTGTTTACTATGGCTCCCATACTGAAATGCCCTTTTTCTGAATAAGCAGCATTTTATTTTAGAGAGGCATCCTCTGTTGGTTATTTAGGTTGACAGAGGGCAACAGCAGTGATACAGAGGAGCCTCTGAGGCACCTGGATTTCCCTTAGAATACTCCCATTCTCTCTGGGAAAACAGTCAGTGAGGACACCAGGTCAGAAATGACAGAAAGCCTCCTGCAATGGCTGAGCAAGTAGCCCTCAATTCTGGCACTTGCTGCAGTCAATACTTCCATGTCTTCCCTGGTGGCTGCGGCTGGTTGCTCCAGGGTGCTCTGCCTCATCCATCTGATATTGCCCTAAATATTTCCTGAATGGCACCTTGGTGTAAGGACTCCACCTTATTGTTCTGCCTTTCCCTGAGTCATGGCAGTGTCTCAGCTGCTCCATGGTGCTGTCCTCTGACTGCTGTGCCTTGCTCATAATGCTTCTCATAACCTGAATTAGTGCCCAGGATAGCCTCCACTGGCCCATGTTTGAAGGATTTTCCATTCTATACAGTCTTCTACTATCCCTTTCCTCTTCCTCATATGCCATTTTGAAGCAACTTGGAAATCTAGTGAGCTTTCTAGAAAGCTATAAACATGGTGTCTCTGCAAGTTCCCCTCATCTGTCTTACCCTTGTGGCTGCCCTCCTGATGGTTAAACTAGATTCACAAGGTACCGAGATGCATGAACTGCAATTTATCATTTAGGATTTTTTTGTTGCAAGCAATAGAAACTATTCCTGGCTAACTTAACACAATGAAAAGAAGACAGATGGAGGGAAGGAGGGAAGAAGAGAGAGAAAGAGTGAGAAATAGAATCAACCCCAACAATTTCCTATTCTTCTGTCATTCTACTCAATATTTAATTTTTAGGAAACCGATAGGTCTAGCTTGATCCACGTGTCCTTGATAGGACACTTTTGCTGACCATCCCAAGACTGCATGCCATGGGGAAAGGACATGCCCTAAAGGAGCCATTAGAAGAAGGGGAAGTGAGTGCTACACAAGGAACAACAAACACCCACCAAAGGAAAGTGGAGGTTCCTTGAGGACCTTCTAAAGCCTCTCTGTGAAGCTTTCTCTTCACAGCCTAGAGTTCAACTTGGGTCGTGAAAATAAATAATTTAACAACAAAAGTTGCTCGTGAATCATAGTTTTAACTCAAATTTTAATGAGGCCAGAAATTTGTTTTTATGTATTTATTTTTATTCTGAAGTTTTATTTTAAGTTCATGTTTACACGTGGAGGTTTGTTATATAGGTAAACTCATGTCACAGGGGTTTGCTGTATGGGTTATATTTCATTATCCAGGTTCTAAGCCTAGTACCCAGTAGTTATTTTTCCTGACCTCTCCCTCCTCCCACTACCTACCCTTTGACAGGCCCCAGTGTCTGTTGTTCCCCTCTATGTGTTCATGTGTTCTCATCATTTAGCTCCCATTTATAAGTGAGAACATGCGGTATTTGGTTTCCTGTTTTTGTGTTAGTTTACTAACGATAATGGCCTCCAGCTTCATCCATGTTCCTGCAATGGACATGATCTCGTTCTTTTTTATGGTTGCATAGTATTCCACAGTGTATATGTACCATGTTTTCTTTATCCAGTGTATCACTGATGGGCATTTAAGTTTATTCCATATCCTTGCATTGTGACTAGTGCTGCAGTGAACATACATGTGCATGTGTATTTATGATAGAACAATTTATATTCCTTTGGGTATATACCCAGTAATGGGATTGCTAGGTTGAATGGTATTTCTGTTTTTAGCTCTGAGGAATTTCCATACTATTTTCCACAATGGTTGGACTGATTTATAATTCCACCAACAGCGTATAAGCGTTTCTTTTACTCCACAACCTCACCTGCACCTGTTATTTTTTGATTTTTTAATAGTAGCCATTCTCACTGGTGTGAGATAGTATCTTGTGGTTTTGATTTGCATTTTTTAATGATTGGTGATGTTGAGCTTTTTTCATACACTTATTGACCACATGTATGTCTTCTCTTGAAAGGTGTCTGTTCATATCCTTTGCCCACTTTTTAATGGGGTTGTGGAACCATACGTTGGCATCTGTGTTCTGTGAAGAGTCTAGAAGAAGCGGGACTTGTAAGAACCTGTGTACTCCGGGGCCACATGCAGAGGATTTTTGTGTATCCTGTTAGTTTAGATAGCATTAAAACGTTTAAACTGACATACTTAAGGCTGAGCCTCTATACCTCTCTTAAGTGTCCATGCACATTCATTTGCCTGGGCCAGTATGGCCTTATGCTAAGAAACTACTAGGCAACTGCCCTTCCTGAAGTCTCCAAGGATCTTGGCTATGGGTGTCTCCATCTCTGTTTTTATGAAGGCCCCTGTTTTCCCAAGTTAATTCTGACAAGGTCTCTTTAACAGCTTGGTTGTCCACTTTTCCTCATCTGAGAAGGCGAGCATAGCAAGGTCTTATGTGCTGTATGTGTTGTCTCCTCTGAGGTAGCTATGGAATCTTGTTCTAACACATTTCATTAGAAAGTGAAATTTAGGCCAGGTGTTATTACACATGGCTCACACTCATAATCCCAACACTTTGAGAGGCCAAGGCAGGTGGAGCGCTTGAGTCCAGGAGTTCAAGACTGGCCTGGGCAACATGGCAGAACCCCATCTCTACATTAAGTACAAAAAATTGGCTGGGACTGGTGGTATGTGCCGGTAGTCCCAGCTACTTGGGAGGCTGCAGTGGGAGGATCGCTTGAACCCAGGAGTTAGAGGCTACAGTGAGCCATGATTGCACCACTGTACTCCAGCCCCAGTGACAGAGTAAGACCCTGTCTCAAAAACAAAAAGAAAAAGTGGAATTGAGCATAAATTTTAAATTCTACTAAGGGTCCTCATTAGTGAGATGTCACCCTACACCTAATTGTAGGGTGGTTTCACCTAACAGGCATGAGCTTTAGGGCAGCCTTCTTGGGAGGCTTCAGGTTCTTTCATGGACCTTTTACAGTCCATCCCTGTCTGTCTTTCTGGCCATTTTCAACTGTTAGTTTCACACAAATCTCTCCCTTCACTTCATACATCAAAATTTTGGCGCCTCCACAAACCTGACTGATCTCTGACTCTGTGTGTGTCCTTGACCTTCTGACTTTTTGTGTATGTCGTTCTAACAATACCCATCCACCTACCTGCAGAGCAGAGTAGGTGGATGGGTATTGTTAGAACGACATACACAAAAAGTGTATGTTGTACCCACCTTCTTGCACCCCCTGCTTTCTCTTGCCTTGTGATGGTTAATATTGAGGGTCAACTTGATTGGATTGAAGGATGCAAAGTATTGATCCTGGATGTGTCTGTTAGGGTGTTGCCAAAAGAGATTAACATTTGAGTCAGTGGACTGGGAGAGGCAGGCCCATTCTCAATCTGGATGGGCACCATCTAATCAGCCGTCATTGTAGCTAGAATAAAGCAGGCAGAAGAAGATGGAAGAAGAGACTTGCTGAATCTTCAGGCCTTCAGCTTTCTCCCTTGCTGGATGCTTCCTGCAAGTTCTTCAGTTTTTGGACTTTTGAACTTAAACCAGTGGTTTGTCAGGAGCTCCCAGGCCTTCAGCTATAGACTAAAGACTGCACTGTCAGCTTCCCTACTTTTGAGGTTTTGAGACTCAGACTGATTCACCACTGGTTTCCTTTGCTCCTCAACTTGCGGATGGCCTGTCATGGGACTTTACCTTGTGATAGCATGAGTTAATTCTCTTTAATAAACTCCCTTTCATATACACATATATCCTATTAGTTCTGTCCCTCTAGAGAATCCTGACTAATACACTCCTCCTCTCCATCCTAGGCAGCAGGTCCTTCCCTCCCTCTGTGCCTCTGTAGCAATCTGAATCCACTTTTATCTACCCTTCCACTGCTTTGTTTACAATCATGCTTTTGGGCTGTCTTCCCTACCAATGAGCCTTGGCACATAGTACATGATTAGTAAATTTCAGTGACCATAATGAGAAGTCGTTCAGGGAAAATATCATCCGCACAAATCCTAGAGGTTCTGAAGGATCCAAGTCAATTATCAGAACCTAAAACTATTGACAACAGTGCTTTGAACTGAGATCCTTTGATTATGAAGGGCTTGGGGTTTCCTGTGTTATTTTTTTTTTTCTGGTAACAAGTAGTATTTATTAAGAGCTCTGTTGGTTTACATCACATTAAATGAGTCTCTTGTCAGATCTGTGCTTGGAGGCTGAGAAACTAATGGAAACAAGCTCTAGCTATTGGTACCATAAAGGTCATGCTGATTATGCTAAAATCACAGTGTACTATTAAAGAAAGTGAACAACATATTGTGATTGTACTTCTCACTTTGCTGTTGGAGCTAACCCACCAGTTTGTGGTTTACTACTGGGCTCTATGAAAGGAAAGAGAGCCCCTAAAAACTTGTTAGACAGAGACATCTCAAAGCATGAAAATGCAAAGAGCCTGTGAGTTAAATTTTGAAAACTGCTTCTTGAAATTTATCAAGAAACCTTAGCTTTAGATGGAAAATTTCAGTATCCTAAAAAGTGAAGGAGAGAGAGCTAGTTTCGGGATTTACTACAGCAAAAGGGAATTCAGAGTCCTGTTTTGTTGTGGTGTTAATCTCTGATTCTCACATTTTGGGGTTTGAGGTAAGGTTTCAAGGAATCTTGTTTTTATAGCTACACTGTTATAAACATTGTCTACCTCTCTGAACCTTTTTCCTAACCTGTAAAATTGGGACATCATATCTACTCTACAGATCTGTTGTAAAAGAAATAAGACGTATAAAACATGTAGTTCAGTTCCTGACTCATAATCTGAAGTCCAATGCATGTTCAAAATAGCAGAAGCCTGAACCCTGCAGAAAGGACTCATGCTTTGATAAATAACTAGTGACCATTTATCCCTGAAGATGAATTTAGACACCTGCAGCCAAGAATGAAAAAGAATAAAAGAAGTGAAAGAATTTGATTAAGAGTAGCAGTGACATATCCTCTCTTTTTAATGCTCTGCTAAGTGATTTGACCCCTCTCGGAATGAACTGCAGTGCTATTTAATTTAAAGAGCTCAGAGGTAACGAATTGCCAACAACCAGGGTATTTAATGGATGGCCTCACTAGACTGGTGAGTAAGCTAATTCAGAACAGCTGGAAGGGCTTAGCCTGCTCACACAAATCATGTATAGTTCAGGCATTGTGGAGAAAATCACTCGGAAAAGTAAACAAAACACCTCTACTAAGCAAAATGTAATTTAGGATTATTGAAAAAGGAATTCTTAGACTTCTAGTAGACATATTTTTGTTTTAAGTCACATAAATATTTGTTTATAATAATTGCTTATGAATAACTAGCATTTAACACAATTGCACTTCATTTTCTTTAGAATTTTGAAATGATTTTGTTTTCAGTTGAATGAATCATACCATTCTGAGTTATATCTGTCCCTTGCTTCAACCCCCACCCCAGCCCCCATCCCACTTTATTCCTCATGGGATCCTTCTTATACTCTTCTTCACACTGTCAGAGAAAACTGTTCCAATAAAGTAAAATCTAGATAGCAGAAGGTTAAATAAGCAGAAGAATGCTGGAAATAATGCTACTTAATAAGTTAAGCTACTTTCTGTAGCTTAAAATTGGAGGTAGCATTGGCCATAGTAATAGGCCTGACACCATTCATTCATTTGTTCATTCATTCAATAAATACTTAGTGAGCTCTTGGGAATTCTCAGATGAACCAGACACTGTATTTCCACAGGATCCCTCTTAAGACCAATACAAATAAGATAAGGTTGAACATAACGCAGGTGGGCATGGGTGGCTGCTGGTGGTGGTGAAGCCAGCCAAAGTTATCACTCATCAGGATAGGCCTACCTGAGGACAAAGTCTTTCACCTGGGCTTACAGGAGTCTCATGTGGGCCGGGGGAGCTGTCCTACCCTAGCTGAGCCCTCCCAACTACCCATAGTATGCATTGGCTACAGACATGGCTTAGGTTAGAGCAATATTTTGTAGCTATGGAGAATAGCAAGACTTACATTAGCATAACTGATGTAGAACTGAGTCCACTGGCAACATGTATTAAACAGCTGCTCTAATTTGCCACAGTGTGGAACTTGAATGAGATGCCAATTTAGTTTTTAATCCTGTTGTAAATTGACCATTGCTTAGCACATTCCTGATAGACCCTTTGAAAAGCAGAATTCAAGGTTTAGATTTTTTTCTAGTTTATCTGAAGAGTATAGGAATATTATGAAGAAATTTTGGGTAGAGAATCTGAAGGAAAAGACAGATCAGACATAGACAATATCTTAAAACTCATATCTTGGATCAGTTTTTCCAAACAGTAAAATATTGCCTGTATCTTTAAATGCAGAGAAGTGAAAAGTCTTAGTTAAAGCTGACTGCAAAAATAATTAAATTATTTTAAATAATATATATGGGTCTTTGCTGATACTAGTTTCTGGCTGTTTAGAAATGATACATGTTTTTAATCTATAATGAAACTATTGCCACATTCATATATACTCCACAAGACATTAGTAAAGAATTAAGCTTTTAATGTCTGAATATGAAAGCTGTAATGAGCATTAGAAAAGCAATTATTAGGTACATATCTACCATAAAATGTTCAAACTGGATGTAGTAGCAAAGAAAAGACCTTTCTAATTACCCTCAGTTCAGCATCAGAGACCCACAGGCTCTGTGATAGCAATGCCTGTCTCCTCCTCACTTTTACTAAAAAGTAAACTGTGGCTCCAGTGGAGGTGTTGGGGACACATCCAGATCCCAGGGAGCAGCCTTAAGAAGAAATCTCAGCCAGTGGCTACATCTTCCCAGACACTTCCAAATAAGAGACAGATCCAAATGAAAGGCATTGATAGCTGCCCAACAGCAAAATCTCATTCACTTTGATGCCTGTAACTCAATTCCTCCTAAGTGTGATCAAGATAGACTGGGAGGCTACAACCCTTGCACTGTGGGTATTGATCACCTGTCTTTCCCAGTGGCTTCTGGCAGCCCCTCTCCCATTGTATTGTGAGAGAGCTGAACTACTTGGGAGATTACTTCTGATACTTGGAGGGTGAGGGGCTTCATTAGTCAGGATTTTTGACATTTTTAAGTATTTTTCTCTCCTAGCTTTATTAAGGTATAATTGACAAATAAAAATTATATACTTATAGTGTACAATGTGATATTTTGATGTACGTGTATATTGTGAAATGATTAAGTCAAGCAAATTAATATATCCATCATCTTACATTTTTGTGTGTGAGAGAGAACATTTAGGATCTACTCTTATAGCAATTTTCAAGTATGCAATGTGTTATTATTAACTATAATCACCGTACTATACCGTAGATCTCCAAAACTTATTCATTCTGTTACACTATAACTTTGTACCCTTTGGCCAACATCTCCCCATTCCTGCTTCCCACCCTGCCTCAGCCCCTGGCAACCACCATTCTACTCTGTCCCTATGAGTTCAACATTTTTAGATTCCACGTACCAGTGAGATCAGGCAGTATTTGTTTTTCTATGCCCAACCTCTTTCACTTAGCGTAATGGCCTCTAGGTTTATCCACGTTGTTGCAAATGAGAGGATTTCCCTTTTTTTAAAGGCTGAATAGTATTCCATTATTATTATAGCACATTTTAAAATCCATTCATCCATTGTTAAACTAGGTTGATTTTATATCTTGGCTATTGTGAATAATGCTGCAATGAACATGGAAGTGCAGGTATCTCTTGACATAATGATATCATTTCCAGAAGTGGGAATACTGGATCATATGGTAGTTCTATTTTTAAATTATTGAGGAACCTCCATACCATTTTCCATAATGGCTGTGCTAATTTATATTCCCACCAACAATCTACCAGAGTTCCCTTTTTACCACATTCTCACCAACATTTATCTTTTGTCTTTTTTATAATAGCCATTCTAACAGGTAGTTTTAACTCCATTTCCTTGACAATTAATGTATCGAGCATTTCTTTCATATCCCTGTTGGTCATTTATATGTTCTCTTTGGAGAAATGCCTATTGTAGATCCTTGGCTCGTTTTAAAATTGGTATTTGTTTTCTTGTTATTGAGTTGTTTGAGTTCCTTAGAACATTTTAGAGTTTTCGACTAATGCCTTCAACTCGTTTTGCTTTATCAAATTGCATGGCTGTTAACATTTTTGTGCCTGGAGCCACCCCAGAAATTATTCCTGGTTCCTGGCACTTAGAGTGATTAAGTAGACAGAATGAAAGGAACAAGTATATGGACGTATTAGGATTCCAGAAGATGGTAGTTTTGATTTAGCTAGACGCCCTCCTAAGACTACAGTGGACCTTCTGTGTTCTGCCCGTCCAGCAATCCCTCCAGCTCAGTGCTGGTTCGTAAGTTTCCTCGTTTCCAGTGCCATAAGAAGTTGACATTGAACACTCCCACACAGAAAGAGCTGGGGTGCCTACTTTGTGCCATCTTTCCTACTCTCATCTTTAAGTGTTAAATACATTTTCACAGGGATTTGGTTTGGGGACACTGTTTTACTTTCACCCTATAACACCACATAAAATTTAGAGGAAAGTTTATGTTCTTTAGAAAGTGCAAAATTAATATTTATTAAATGAGGTAGGTAAATCAGATTTTATAGGTTAGGGCAGATTGGACATTTACATATATATATATATATTTTTTTTTCCTATTTTCTTCAGGCCTACAAATTTTATCCTATTCTCACTTTAAAACAATCTGAATGATTATTGTTCTCTCAGAGATAGCCTCTTTAGCCTTATCTCTTTCTTTCTTACACCCCAATGGTATATTCTGATTTAAATAGCCTAAGAAATTAGCTCCCGAGAAATGTCAGCAAAAGGAGAAACAAAGCTAGCAGAACATATGAGTTACTCCCTAAATCTAAGAAATTTTTGAAAGAACAGATGAAAAGTTGTAGCCAGTATCAAAACAATGAAGCAGAAAAAGCTACTGTGTTTTCATCCTGACCAGATGAGCACTCTTGGTGTGGCCAGTGAGTCTTCCTTTTTCCATGCATGTGTGCAATAGAAACCAGTTCATTATTTTACAGGTAACCTAATGCCAAGATTGCAAAATGGAGCATAAATAGTCTGCAAAAATACATAATTGTGTAAGTGTCTGTGTGTGCACGTGTGTGAGATTAATATGGCACATTAGGTTTCCATTTTAGTGCTTTTTAGCTTTGTCCTGTCAGTTCGCAGAAAAGCTGGTCAAGCTTTTTTTGAATCACTCCTGCACTGTTTTGATTCTGATGATCAAAAAAGATACCCACAGGTTTTCTAAAGCACATCATTTCACGACCTTATGTCAGTCTGAAACACAATGAAACAAAACACAGCAAAATCAAACAAAATGGTTACATCAGAAAAGAGTAAATGGAATGCTTAAAGAAATTTAGAAACATTTAAAACTGAAATATTTTAAGAATTAAAAATAAATTAAAACAAAATTGCTTTACCAAACAAATCTTGATTCTTTTCTTGCTATTTGAATAGCAATGGGGGAAATTTCACTCATGTAAATAAAATGTAAAACTGTGTTTTGTTAATGACTTTCTGCAGGGTATGGAACATTTAAAGTTGGCTGTGTACAAAGCCATCTTGTTGGCGTCTGCTCTTAGGTATCCCTCTGTCTTAAATCTCCAGGGAGGCAAAATGACATCATGGTTAAATGTGTGTATCTTGGCATCAGGATGTTCTGGGTCCAATGCTAGCTTTGCTACTTATTGGCTATTTGAGTTTAGGAAAGATATTTGAGCTTTCTTAAAGTTGGTTTCTTCATCTACAAAATGAGGTCAATAATACTAACACCTCAGAGAGATTATGAGAATCAAATAAAACCATACATATGAAGTAGGTTGTTCAATATACACATAATATACTCAACAAATAACTGCTGCTGTTGTTATTATCTGATCTCAGGCATGAGGTATGAATTTAAGTATATTGCATTTTTCAGGGAGAGTTTCTAATTATTCTATAATGGATTTTAATTATTAAACATAAATCAAGGCCTTTTTTTTTTTTTTAATGGGGATGGAGGTAGGGTACTTTCTAGTACTCCTGCATTCTCTACATGGGTAAACCCGATCTGTCCATCAGTATCACTTTATTTTTTCAAGGACATTGTTGGTGGCAGGAATAAATCTGAGTGACATGCCAGAATGGTAAGTGAAATTTTCTCCTCTCTCATCATTACTATAATAACACGGTTTACATCCCTCTTCATCTCATTTATTCATCCACCCACCCCTTCCTCCATCCAGTTATCCATCCGTCCTTTACTAAGTGTCAGGCATTGGAGTAATGACATGAATATGGTACCATCTCTGTTTCCAAGGACCTCAAAGATAGGGTTGGGGTGCAAGGAGGATGGTGGTAGTTGTGGTCTCAGACGCTTAAAGAGATAATTATTCTGCAAAGAACTTAGTATAATGATTGTGACATATATAGGATTATGTGGGAAAAGGGACATCAAGCACTTCCCACAAAAGTTTCTTTGCATTGGATTTTAAAATTCACAATCTCTGTATAAAGAGCTTTCTCCTTGGCAATCTGTTTATTCCAGCATGCAACCATTAAATATTCTACAAATTAGATTAAGGTCCTTAGTTGTTGACAAGAATACATAGAGCTATTTAGCTTTTCCCTGTAAGTTTAACCTCCTTAGTTATCTTTAAAACATAACATATATGTGTATCACCGCTAATGTTCTGAAAATGGACTAACGTCTAATCATGACTTGAGAGCTGCAGAATGTTTAATGTGAAGCAGACTTTGAAAAGACACAGCCGAGGTGCAGTTAACTCAGTGAAGTAAATCTTTGGAGCCTCATTTTCTGAGTGTGTACTTGTGTGTGTGTGTGTTGGGTGGGGGGGTATATACTCACAGTGTGGGAAGAGCATTTGTATTTCCATTTATTTCATTATTTCATTTATTTGTACATTGGTTAGTTAATCAGTCTTTTATTAATCCATCCCTTGTAACACATAGACTTACAGTCATGTTCTAATCCTCCTTTTAAAGCTGCTTCTTTGGAAGCCTTTTTTTTTTGGACAGAGTTTTGCTCTTGTCGCCCAGGCTGGAGTACAACGGCACAATCTCAGCTCACTGCAACCTCCGCCTCCTGGGTTCAAGTGATTCTCCTGCCTCAGCCTCCCGAGTAGCTGGGACTACAGGCACCTGCCACCACACCCGGCTAATTTTTTGTATTTTTAGTAGAGGCGGGGTTTCACCGTGTTGGTCAGACTGGTCTTGAACTCCTGACCTCAGGTGATCCACCATCCTCGGCCTCCCAAATTGGAAGTTTTTTATGTCATAAATTGTCTCAAGTAAATTTCGTCTGTTAGATGGTAAGTGCCATTTACAGTAAAGGTTATTGTCACTGTTGTTGTTCCTGTTATTATTATAATCAAGAACTTGAGCCTTTCGGCTCTCTGATCAGCACCATGGCGGTTGGCAAGAACAAGCGCCTTACAAAAGGCGGCAAAAAGGGAGCCAAGAAGAAAGTGGTTGATCCATTTTCTAAGAAAGATTGGTATGATGTGAAAGCACCTGCTATGTTCAATATAAGAAATATTGGAAAGACGCTCGTCACCAGGACCCAAGGAACCAAAATTGCATCTGATGGTCTCAAGGGTCGTGTGTTTGAAGTGAGTCTTGCTGATTTGCAGAATGATGAAGTTGCATTTAGAAAATTCAAGCTGATTACTGAAGATGTTCAGGGCAAAAACTGCCTGACTAACTTCCATGGCATGGATCTTACCCGTAACAAAATGTGTTCCATGGTCAAAAAGTGGCAGACAATGATTGAAGCTCATGTTGATGTCAAAACTACCGATGGTCACTTGCTTCATCTGTTCTGTGTTGGTTTTACTAAAAAACGCAACAATCAGATACGGAAGACCTCTTATGCTTAGCACCAACAGGTCCGCCAAATCCGGAAGAAGATGATGGAAATCATGACCCGGGAGGTGCAGACAGATGACTTGAAAGAAGTGGTCAATAAATTGGTTCCAGACAGCATTGGAAAAGACATAGAAAAGGCTTGCCAATCTATTTATCCTTTCCATGATGTCTTCGTTAGAAAAGTAAAAATGCTGAAGAAGCCCAAGTTTGAATTGGGAAAGCTCATGGAGCTTCATGGTGAAGGCAGTAGTTCTGGAAAAGCCACTGGGGACGAGACAGGTGCTAAAGTTGAACGAGCTGATGGATATGAACCACCAGTCCAAGAATCTGTTTAAAGTTCAGACTTCAGTTAGTGTCAAATAAAAAGTGCTATTTGTGGGAAAAAAAAAAAAAAAAAGAACTTGAACATGTCAGAAGAGAAAATAAATCCTGTGATCCTAACAAGACCCTGCTCAGTTGTACCTAATTCTGAAATCTTTAAATTCACACTGATATTCACACATTTATTAAAGGAATAATTATTATAGAAATCTTACTCTACCCTAATTCTATCTCCCCAATGTTTTTCTGGTATTTACTTTAAAGACAGTATCAAATTACCAGAAATGTAAAGCCCACATCCCTAATGTTTATGTGAAACCAAACTACATTTGATTGTAGTTGAAGGAAATTAATCCAGCAAACAGACAGTCTGGATTTCAGTTTGCAGTTTATAATATTTATATTTCTGCATCTTTAATTCTTTCAGAAACTGATTTATTTTCGATAGGTTATGTACCATCCACAATTTACTTCTCTTATGACATAAAATAAGAAATACAATGAGGAATAAAGAAAAAGGCCAGGCGTGGATCCCAGTACTTTGGGAGGCCAGGGAGGGCAGATCACCTGAGGTCAAGAGTTCAAGACCAGCCTGGCCAACATGGTAAAACCTTGTCTCTACTTAAAATACAAAAATTAGCCAGGCATGTGCCTGTAATCTCAGCTACTGGGGAAGCTGAGGCAGGAGAAATTACTTGAACCCGGGAGGTGGAGCTTGCAGTGAGCTGAGATTGAGCCACTGAACTCCAGCCTGGGTGACAGAGTGAGACTATATCTAAAAAAAAAAAAAAAAAAAAAAAAAAAAAATGTGTTTCTGACTTTCCTGGTGGTAGGTAGAGCTTAATGCCTTTGTAAATTTAAGAGTTGGAAGAATTATGAGAAAAAAATCAGTAAGGAGTGGAGTGACAATACAGATGGAGCAGGCAATGAATTAATGTGGCTTTCAGATCCTTTACTTCACAGTTTTTTGGTACATTCGGCCTGACGTAGAACATCCTACGATGTAGGATATAATTTTGAACATGGCAAGGGACCTAGTATGTGATAATCCATCATCTGCTGTCCTTGTCTTTCCTGCAGCTCAGGATGCTACTTGTTCCATTTCCCGTTTTTATACAGTGTAGGGTAGACTAGCGAGACACACACACAAAAAGCAGGGCCAGGCGCGGTGGCTCACGCCTGTAATCCCAGCATTTTGGGAGGTTGAGGAGGGCGGATCACCTGAAGTCAGTAGTTCGAGACCAGTCTGGTCAACATGGAGAAACCCCGTCTCTACTAAAAGTACAAAACTTAGCCAGGCATGGTGGCGAGCGCCTGTAATCCCAGCTACTCAGGAGACTGAGGCAGGAGAATCGCTTGAACCCAGGAGGCGGAGGTTGCAGTGAGCGGAGATCATGCCACTGCACTCCAGCCTGGGTGACAAGAGTCAGACTCTGGCTCAAAAAAAAAAAAAAAAGCAGATCTTTTTTCATGTGACTCTTATGCCTTGTACAAGTAATGCTGGCAAATCCTTCCAATCCTTCCTGATCTTTTCACCACCAGAAAAACAGGATAGAAAGGCAGAGAGGGGATGGAGGGAGAGCAAGAGGGTTAACATAGCTTATTCATTTATTTACTCACCAAACTGATATTTATTGTTTGTCATGTGACAGGCACCAAGGTTGGTTCTGGGAATTTGAAGATGAATGAGTTACCACCCCTGCCTTTAAGGTGTTTCAGTCTAGCCGGAAGAACAATGTTTAAACCAGTAATTAAGCTTGATAAGGCAATTATTTTAATGGTGAGCCACAGCTCTGAACAGAAGGGGTGCAGATGTGGAGACACAAGCTCATCCTTTTATTGAGCTCCCTAATAAACAGCAAGGTGCTTAACTCTATTGATCTCCAGCTTCTTCATTAAAATGGGTGGGAGAGCATCTTCTCACTTGCAGACAGTGCGTGTAAAGTGCCCAGAAGAACGCTTGACACGTAGTGGGCATTCAGCAAATGACAGAGTATGGATGTGCTTCGGGGGCTATGAAGGACTCAAGGGCAGCAGGACCACAGGTGGGGTCCTGAAGTCCCATGTCAGACATGCAAGAAAGGCCTTCTTGCACACTGCAAGAACACTAGGTACCAGGATTAGCAAGGCGTTGCCACTGACGAGTTAGTCCCTATTTCCCAATTTGTCTTCACTAAGTGGAATCTTTCCTTTAAGATTGCAAAGGGAGGCCAGTGTGATGGCTCACACCTGTAATCCCAGCACTTTGGGAGGCCGAGGTGGGCGGATCACTTGAGGTCAGGGGTTCAAGACCAGCCTGGCCAACATGGTGAAACCCCATCTCTACTAAAAATACAAAAATTAGCCAGGTGTGATGGCACATGCCTGTAGTCCCAGCTACTCGGGAGGCTGAGGCAGGAGAATCACTTGAACCCAGGAGGTGGAGGTAGCAGTGAACCAAGATCGCACCACTGTACTCCAGCCTGGGTGACAGAGCCCTGTTCCCTGCACTGGACCCCACTCCCTCTCCCTTGTTCTCCCCAGCCTCTGCCTCCTGCTCTCACCTACTGCTCTGGTGACCAGCCAGGGCAGGCCTGGAGGCCGAGGTCAGTGGTTTGTTGGGACAAGGGCTGGGCCCCACAAAGCCCCACAAAAATTCTAACAAGTGCCCAATAGATGTTAACTATTTTTTACTATAATGATTATCACTGCTTCTGTGGAAACAAACAAGGCAGTTACTAACACCTTGCATGCATTATCTCATTTAATTGTCCAACACCACGAGGCAGGCACTGTTATTTATCGCCATGTGGTGGATACTCTCTGAAGCTAAGAGGGGTTTAGTAACTTACACTAACAAGTGGTTTGTGGTAGAGCCAAACTTAGAATTAGAACGTAAGAGTGAACTGAATTCTTGTCAGCAAGGCTATTGGCACATCTGAAGGTGAACTGTAATGAGGACTGCAATGAATTTTTCCCCCCATTGTATTTTGTGTTTGTGTGGGGCTCCCTTGGGGGAGTGTTCTGATTGGCCTTGTGGCTGTTGTTAATAGCACCTCCTTACTAGTCAGATATTGAGTTAAAATTTTGCCCCAGGACAGCAGAATAGCTTGAACCCAGGAGGCGGAGGTTGCAGTGAGCCAAGATCGTGTCACTGCACTCCAGCCTGGGCAACAGAACGAGACTCCAACTCAAAAAAAAAAAAAAAAAAAAAAATTTGCCTCAGGTTACTGAATGTATCTGGATGATTTCATACACATTTATCACACTATTCAGTATAAAATGGGTGTTATACTTTTGACAGGTATATAATGGGAAAAGGAAAGAAAATCAGGAAAACTTAGGAAAGTTAATGAGGGGAAAAGAGAAAGTGAGTGTAGCTGTTCCTTTTTGGCCTTTTAATACTGTACCTTGTGACAGCTGGTCTCAAGCACATGGTTTAATGCTCTGTTCTGGAGTCAGGAGTGCCTACATTTCTCTGGGAAGCAGACCACTGTTGTTTAAAATGATGTGCTTTGATATGGCATTTTTTCTATTATAAATATTCTTTTTGTAAATTCACAGACAACCTATTGTTAGCTATTATTTGGAGCATTAGTTTTTCATACTTTTCCTCCTCTGTCAACATAGACCCTGCATGGTGTTAAAGCCAGTCACAGTTGACGTTCTGGTTTTCCTTCTTAATCTTGGGTGTTTAGTGGATAGAACCATGAACAGCAAAGTAGTTCCTTTTGATTTCCACGTAAAATTATTTTTAAATTGTATTTTGTGCTGCTATCTGAATGTGTTTTCAAAATCTGTGTTGCAAGAAGTATAGTCAGCTTTCGAGTTGCTTGTTTAACAGGAAGCCAGCAGCCATGCTACTCACATGAGAGTTCTTTAAAGGGTCAATTAATATGGAATATTTAATGATACACTTGATACTCACCTTCCTGGTTTTCAAAGTGTCTGTCTTAAAATAGTCTGTAACAGCTGCTCTGAATAAACAAGCATGGTACTTCCCTGTGCCTTTTCCTGGGAGCATGGGGGCAGCATGGCTTAATGAGAACACCTAAGGTCGGGAGTCAGGAGACCTGGGTTCTAGTCCCAGCTCTGTCTCTGACAGGCTGTGTGACCTTCATATTTCCTTCTCTTTGCCGCTGGCTTCTGTACTTATAGCAATAGCAGCGGATACTTACATGTGCAATAATATACTAAATAGCAACTAAAATGTTTTACACATATCTAGGCAGCATTATGGTTTCATGATCAGGCATCAGGCAGAAATGATTGAATCCCAGCTCTGGCACTTAACAACACTGACCCTGGGAAAGTTACTTCACTTATTGAATCTGTTTCCTCATCTGATAGGCAAGAAATTGTGGAATTTCTTTGCAGGATTGTGGTGAGAATGAAAATATTTAAATTCCTGGTACATGGTAGGTACTTGGTAAGATTATTTCCTTCCTTCTCCCCACTGCTTCCCCAATCTTCATGTCTATGAGGGAGGAAGAGTAAGATCTTATCACTGCTCTACAGAGGAGGAAATGGAGATGTGCCCTGGCTAAAGGGCTTTTCTCAAGGTCACACAGACAGGAAGTGGTGAAGATAGGACTTGAGTCCAACTGTCCTGATTCCAAATTCGGCGAAGTGTCCCGTTACTGCCGCCAAATTCAGTGGATAGGTGGCAAATTGCGAGAGGAAATGGCTGGGGAAGTGCTTTCAAAAAACAAGGCATGCCCTGGAAATGTAAAATGAGATTGTTTTATTTTGCACTGAAAGTTGTTCTATTTAAAATGAAACATCTGAAATAATGAAACCTGTTTTTGTTATTTTATAGTCTGATTAGTTTGTGGATTATTTGCTTTTGGGTAATTTTATAGCCCCTCTACTTTCTGTTTGGTTCTGTTTTCATGGAAATTTGTGCAAGTGAAGCAATTATTTAAATCATCACGTTGTCTGCTAAATGTTGGACTTTGCAGTAGATGCTGGGTATTCAAATGTGAATGAAACTCAATCCCTGACCCTGTGTTGATTTAGTCTATACAGTATGGGTTTTACTTCATATTTTCCCTTATAAAACCGTGGATGGGAAGGGAGCCATTGTGAATGTGAATGGGTATGGCTAAAGTTTGGTAGGTGGGTGATGCTTTTCTGGATACATAGTCAATTTTGCTGATGTGCACATTATGCCACTAATGTCACAAAATGGATTTCTTTTTATGTGTGTGCATGGCTCAAGGTATTTCTCTTCTGTCTTTCTTTTTTTAGATAGAAATATATATATAGATAGATATAGATATAGATATAGATGTATTTCAGGAGTGCCTATATTTCTGTGGGAAGCAGGAGCATTGTTGTTTAAAATGATGTGCTTTGATATGGCATTTTTTTCTATAAGTATTCTTTTTGTAAATTCACAGACAACCTACTGTTAGCTATTATTTGTAGCATTAGTTTTTCATACTTTTCTGCCTCTGTCAACATAGACCCTGCATAGTGTTAAAGCCAGTCACAAGTTGACATTCTGGTTTTCCTTAATCTTCCATATATACATACATACATACATATATATATATATATATATATATATATATATATATATATATATAAAACTTTTATTTTAAGTTCAGGGGTACATGTGCAGGTTTGTTACATAGATAAATGTGTGTCATGGTGGTCTGTTGTGCAGATTACTTCGTCACCCCAGGTATTAAGCCTAGTACCTATTAGTTATTTTTCTTGATCCTTTCCTTCTTCTCACCCTGCACTGATAGGCCCCAGTGTATGTGGTTCCCCTCTGTGTGCCCATGTGATCTCATCATTTAGCTCTCACTTATAAGTGAGAACATATGGCATTTGTTTTTCTGTTCCTGCATTAGTTTGCTAAGGATAATGGCCTCCAGCTCTATCTATGTCTCTAAAAAGGCATGATCTCATTCTTTTTTATGGCTGCATGGTATTCCACAGTGTATATGGACCACATTTTCTTTATCCAATCTGTCATTGATGGATATTTAGGTTGATTTCATGTCTTTGCTATTGTGAATAGTGCTGCAGTGAACATATGTGTGCAGGTGTCTTTATACTAGAATAATTTATATTCCTTTGGGTGTATATCCTGTAATGGGATTGCTGTGTCAAATGGTATTTCTGTCTTTAGGTCTTTGAGGAATCACCACACTGTCTTCCACAAATGTTGAACTAATTTACACTCCCACCAACAGTGCATGAGTGTTTCTTTTTCTCCATAACTTTGTCAGCATGTTTTTTTTAACTTTTTAATAATAGCCTTTCTGACTGATATGAGATGGTATCTCATCACAGTTTTGATTTGCGTTTCTCTGAAGATCGGTGAGGTTGAGCTTTTTTTATGTGCTTGTTGACTGCATGTATGTCTTCTTTTGAGAATTGTCTATTCATGTTTTTTGTCCACTTTTTAAAGAGGTTTGTGTTTTCCTTGTACATTTGTTTAAGTTCCTTATAAATGCTGGATATTAGGCTTTTGTCAGATGCATAGTTTGCAAAACTTTTCTCCCATTCTGTAGGTTGTCTGTTTACTCTGTTGAGAGTTTCTTTTGCTGTGCAGAAGTTCTTTAGTTTAGTTAGGTCCCATTTGTCAATTTTTGCTTTTGTATTTCTTGCCTTTCTATAGACATTTGTATAGGGCACAAAGGCATAGAGGTAAATCATACGAAGTTCCCACTTTTAGAGGACGAAGAGAAAATGGAGTTGATCTGGGAGTCAGGCTTTGCAAGAATGCAGAAATAAAGTTATTGGATGTTATAAGACTGGTACAAAAGTACACGCAGCTGGGTGAGAGAGATGAGACCAAGAAGAGGACAGAGACATGAATGGTTACTACAGAGGAAGAAGGTTTGAGAAATAAAACTGAGTGGAGAGAGAGTTATGTGAGATGAAGAATGTGCAAAGACATTCAGATCTCAGTGATGTCTCCAACAAAAAGCTATTCTCAACAATGATGTAGGACCCTTAATAACATCAGTACTGGAAATCTGGCCGTACCATTTGCATTTGTCAGGAAAGACATTAAAGTACGTATCTTTGGTGGACAGGCTGGAGCATGAGATGAGGTTCTATTCTCTTGAATATCTTGAAAGTTCAGGGAGCAAAAACTATAGAATCGAAATGCTTAATGGGCATCTAAAGTGCTGAAAGTAAAGAGGCTTGCTCTGTCTCCTCTCTCTAACCTCTAGACTTGCTACTTCTCCCTCTCTCACACCTACTGAGCCATTATCCTCCCTGTGCTTTTTAGTTGACTGATAACTCCTCCTTTCCTGGTCCATCTGGTCTTGACTCTACTCCCAAGTCCTGTCAGAATTTATGATCAGCCTTTCCATTTTTACTCCAATTCCCTGCACCTTCTGTAACATGAGATATGCCAGTCACCTGACTCCTAGAGCACCCTCCTTCTTAGGCTTTGCTGCCCTTGCCCGTGAGCAGCAGAGAGCTGTTGGAGAAGGTGGCTCACCACCCGGCTTTTACTGTCCATGTTCACTGCAACTTGACCCCGCTTTCATTCACCTCTTTGCAGTGCCTCATAACAACACCCTCTTGGCTTCCTGTCATTCCCTTGGTCATGTTCCAACCCTCCGAATCCCAGACACCCTGAATCCCTAACTCTTAGTACCAGCAAGCTCAACTAGTCCTCATCATTACCACCCAGTCCTCCTGAACCCTGACTTGTCCTCAGTCCATCCCATTCCACACCCTACAATGGTGATATTATTAAAGTAGCAGTAGCAACTGTGCCAAACTTTACAAGTTACATTTGTATGCACATTTTTGCCTTCTGATTTCCAGACAGAGTTTTGGGTCTTGAAGTGGATGTTTATAAAATTAGAATCTCAGAGAGAACCAGGTGCTGTGAGAACTTTGATTGTGAGAAGTTGGACACTATACAGTAGAAGCACTTATTTTTGGCTCGTGGGTTCCAGAACCCAGTGGTATGCTTGGAGAGCATTATCGATGAACCAGAAGCTCTCAAGTCACGTTTTTCAGTTCCCAGCAGCACCCAGGCTGTTTGTCCTCTCTTGCAACCAGCTCACAGCATCTGCTTATTTTTGCAAGCCTGTTTCCAGCAATGTTGTAATTCAGTAGTGCAACTTTCTCTTAATCATATAGGCCATACCTCATAGAGAAAGTTGGTCTAGTATAATTCCATCACTTATCAATACTCCAAAATGTAGGTTTAGCAGAAAACCTTTAAATATGAGAAAGCATTTGTTGGCTAAGGAAAGTTAGTAAACTTAGTTTAGTCAGCCACACAAGAAATGCATAAGTTCAGATTATTATGACAAATAGAACTGTGTGTGTGTCCATACATGTGCTTTGGGATTCTGTAAAATATAGCAATCAATTCATCCTCAGTAAGGGGGAAGCAGGAATTGAGAGCTCTGGAGCTCAGAATCAGTGGTAACACAAAAGGTTTGGGTATTTCCAGAGACACTATTCAAGAAGCGAATGTTCAGGCCTATAATTCCAGCATTTTGGGAGGCTAAGGTGGGAGGATTGTTTGGGCCCAGGAGTTCAAGACCAGCCTTGGCAACATAGAGGCCCATCTCTACAGTTTTTTTTTTTTAATTAGCTGGGCACTGTAGCACATGCCTGTACTCCCAGCAACTTGGGAGGCTGAAGTAGAAGGATCTCTTGAGCCCACAGGGTCAAGACTGCAGTGAGCCATGATCATGCCACTGCACTCCAGCCTGGGCAACAAAGCAAGACCCTGTCTCAAAAAAAAAAAAAAAAAAAAAGAAAAGAAAAGAAAAAACATTGTTTATAAGTAATTGTTGAAAAATAAATGAATTATATGTAAAAAAAAAAAAAAAGAGAGAGAATGTGACATAAAATGTTTCTTAAACTACATATAAATGCAACAAGCTAAACTTCATTTATGCAAATGTTTAGAGAGTTTCTAGATTCTGACTTAGAGCCTAAGGACTTTTAATTAATACACTATTCTAACAAGCTTGTGAGGGAGCATGGTATAGTAGAAATTGTAGTTTCCATTCGTTTTCATTAAGCCTGTTTAAGTCTAAGGGGATACAGGTTGTAAGTTAGAATGGGAATGAAGCATAGTTGAAAGTTAAGTTTGCAGTAGTAAACACTGTAAAACATGGATTCAGTAACTAAAACAACATATTAATCTTGAACTGGAATGGTCCTATTTGAATGCACCATTGTGGCAATTCAGTTTATTGTTTTTTGTTTGTTTGTTTGTTTGAGATGGAGTCTGTCTTGCCCAGGCATGATCTCAGCTCACTGCAACCTCCACTTCCTGGGTTCAAGCGATTCTCCTGCCTCAGCCTCTCGAGTAGCTGGGATTACAGGCACGTACCACCATGCCCAGCTAATTTTGTATTTTTAGTAAAGATGGGGTTTTGCCATGTTGGCCAGGCTGGTCTTGAACTCCTGACCTCAGGTGATCTGCCCACCTCGGCCTGCCAAAGTGTTGGGATTACAGACATGAACCACTGCACCCGGCCAGCTTTATTGTTATATAGAAAGAATATGGACTTTAGCATTGGCCAGACCTGGGTTCAAATCATCAAATTAGGTGAATGGCTGTGGGCAAATTCCTTAATCTCTTAACATATTAATTTTATTTCTTATGAAGTGGGGATAATTCTTACTGCAGAGTGTTGTGAAGAGTAAGTGAACTCAGATGGGCAGGATACCTAGCACAGCACCAGAGATGTAGTGGACAGTTAGTAATCATGTAAGATTCTTTCCCTTCTCCTGTCCCACTCCATCATCTGATCTTCTCATGATATAGGGCTTTCCCCACAGTTCTTTTGGAACTCTATGACTTCACTGATCTATGGCAAACTTTTCTTCTCTGTTGTAGTCATCTTTGTGCAGATGTTTTATTTAGACTCTTTGAATATAACACTTGGAATATTGTGGCTTCAAAAAATGATATAATTGGCATATTTTAATCTGTCGATTTGTCTGTTGGCAATTTCATATGTGTAACGCTCTACCCAGAGCTGGGAGACCTGCATTCCACATGGCTCTGTTGCTGATAAGCTCAGTGATCTCTAAGTCTCCATTTTCTCTGTGATCATCAGTGGGTGGCATTTTATAGTGAAAAGGATGTAGGCTTTAGAGTTCAAATTTTGGATCTGCTACTAATTAGCTGGATGATCTAGGGCAGGCTCTTTTACCTCTGGGTTCCCTCGGCTTCCTCTGGAGGCTACCACTGTCTATGCTGTAGGCTGCTGTCATGATTTGATAAGATAAAGTATGACAAATTCCTGCCTCAGAGCTTTGAATATTGTAAACTCTTAATAAAAGAGTGGCAAAACACCTCCCACTAAATACTATTATGGTTAGTATTATTAATGTCTATTTCCCTTAGGTAGCTGAGGGATCCAGTGATAGAACATAATTATTATAGCTGAAGAATTTTAGAAGACATTGAGCAATTTCTTCAAGGTCACATAGGAAGTGATAATGGAGTGGCATGTAGCTGCGAAAATGAGGAATAGGCCATCTTATTAATATGCTCCCTGTTTGTGGAATCAGTTATTTGGATTATTTCCAAGTCTTTCTTTTATGGATAGCATGAATGTCCATGTCCTTGTGCAGATTATTTCCCCCCTTTGGATTATTTCCTTCAGTTTTGTTTTCCAGTGCGAAATTTCTAGGTCAATGGTCATAAACATTTTTGTAGCTCCCATTAACATACTGCCAGATAGTGTGCAGAGAAACAGTTTCAGTGAACAAAAGCACAGATTTCCAAAGTCTTGGTTAAAAACAAAGACTTGAGTGGCATGTCGATTTTATTCCAATCTCAGTCACTTATTTGCAAATGACTTTGTACAGATTACTTAACCCCTCTCAATCTATTTTCTCATCTATAAGATGGGATAAAAGTAGGTACCTCATGGGGGTAAAAGTAGGTACCTCATGACACTGGTCAAACTATTAGTGCAGGGTGTTTATTGTGCTCAGCCTTCATTATCTTGAATCCATGTCTCCTCCTCTCCACCCTCCATCTTTCACTTGGGCCACTGCCTCCTAATTAGTCTCCCTATGTGTATTCTACGTCATGCCAATCCATTATCCCATCCACATTGTCAGTAATCTTGATAAATAGCCAAAATATTAATCTTATCGAGTGAACCCCTTTGTAACCGTTAGAATGCTTCCCCATGCTTGGAGTGTGGACCCTGCCACCCTCTCCAGCCTCAACTCCCTCCTCTCGCTCATTCCATGAATAGCCATTCCCAGAATGTATCACACCATTTTTTTCTTCTAGAGTTGGAACTTGCCATTTTCTTTTGTTTCTTGGTTTCCAAATACCCCTTGTATACATCTTATCCTTTTAAATATTATTTTTGTGACTGATTTTTCTTTTCTTTTTTCTTTTTTTTTTTGAGACGGAGTTTCACTCTAGTGGCCCAGGATGGACTGTAATGGCCTGATCTCGGCTCACTGCAACCTCTGCCTCCCAGGTTCAAGCAACTCTCCCACTTCAGTCTCTTGAATAGCTGGGATTACAGGTGCCCGTCACCATGCCCAGCTAATTTTTGTATTTTTAGTAGAGATGGGGTTTCACCATGTTGGCCAGACTGTTCTCGAACTTCTGACCTCGGATGGTCTGCTCGTCTCAACCTCTCAAAGTGCTCGAATTACAGGTGCGAGCCACCATGCCTGGATGTGACTGATTTTTCTACTAGATCTAAGGTTCATGATGGCAGGGGCCACTTACATTTTTATTCACTGTCGATTCCTGGGGATCAGCACAATGACCAGCACTAGTGCTCAATAAATATGGAGGAATGTATAAATAACTATATAACCACTGTTATTAGTAGCAATAAACAAGAGAGAAATAATTTTAGATTTCCTTTTTTTTGAGACGGAGTCTCGCTCTGTAGCCCAGGCTGGAGTGCAGTGGCTGGATCTCAGCTCACTGCAAGCTCCGCCTCCCGGGTTCACGCCATTCTCCTGGCTCAGCCTCCTGAGTAGCTGGGACTACAGGTGCCCGCCACCTTGCCCGGCTAGTTTTTTGTATTTTTTAGTAGAGACGGAGTTTCACCAGATTAGCCAGGATGGTCTCGATCTCCTGACCTCGTGATCCGCCTGTCTCGGCCTCCCAAAGTGCTAGATATTTGTTAAATGCCTTTGTAAGTTTAAATTGCTCCGAAATTAAATATGTAGGTGTTTTTCAAGGGCCTCTAAAAATTCAAATGTATCTTGTAATTAAGATCTTGGTTTTTTCTGATATAATCTTTCACGTTAATGAGGGCAAGTCTGAAGAGAGGGCAAACAAACAGTTTAATATCTAGCAATCTTTCATCTTAGCCAACATTCTTCACCCAAAACCTATAATAACATTACCTAAACCATCCAGGTGGCTGGGCACAGAATCAATCTTGAGCCAAATAGCAGAAGGATTTAATGATGAAGTTGAACATTCTTAAAAGATTAGATGATGCCTGGTACATTTTCTTTCATCTGAGACCTCCTGCCATTTTGGTTTGCATATCCCAAAGGTGCAAGCTATTTCATATTACACTCTTAACTTCTGCAGGTTCAAAACTGCATTTTGTGGCCGGGCGCAGTGGCTCATTCCTGTAATCCTAGCACTTTGGAAGGCTGAGGCAGGAAGATTGCCAGAGCTCAGGAGTTTGAGACCAGCCTGGGCAACATGGTGAAACCCTGTCTCTACTAAAATAGAAAAAATTAGCTGGGCGTGGTGATGCATGCCTATAGTACCAGCTACTCGGGAGGCTAAGGCAGGAGATTCACTTGAACCTGGAAGAGGGAGGTTGCAGTGAGCTGAGATTGTACCACTGCACCCCAGCCTGGGTGACAGAGCGAGACTCCATCTCAAAACAAACAAACAAACAAACAAAAACTGCATTTTGTTCATTCAGAAGTAGAGTTCACTCTTTTATTCATTCAGCATTTATTTCACACCTACAATATTCAAAGCCCTCATTAGGCACTGAAGATATAACAAAGAAATCAGGTTTAAGAGAGGTATATTTTGGAGGATACACTCTCCCTATAGCTCATGTTTACCTGTGGAAGAACTTTTGTTAGAGTATTAGCATATACCTGGGTATGTATATGTCATTTCTTCTGGGTCTTCTCTTTGAGACTCACTTACCTGCAAAGAGGGTGGTGGTTTTCCAGTCTATTCTCATTTTTATGACAAGCTAAGCAGAGTAGGTCTTGTCTCCAAGGGAAAGGCTTACCACATGGGGAGAGGGTAAGAAGATGAGAGGGGGTCCTGCATCCTTAAGCCACGGTTTTCAATATATGCTGAGTTTTGTTAATAAAACCACCTACATTTCTGTCTGTTTTCTGTATTTTTGCTCCTTGGGTTTTTCACTCAGTGGGAAAGAGGAGTATTTATCATTTTGACCTTGGAGGAGTGTGAAGCTTATGGCAGCCTAGCCCACAGGCAAATGACTGTCAAAACTAGGCGCAGCTGTTTGTGATGGGTATTTAGGCCTTAGCAAGTGCAGGATGCACTGGTCCTGGCAAGTGAAGCCATGCTGGGATTTGTGGATGGGCATTTTGGGTTTTGTGGGTACAGCTTGGACTCATGTTGCAGGTGAGGCTGAGGAAGGTGTTTGACATTTTTAGTCATTTGGGGTGGAATAGCATTTGCTGCTTTTACTGTATTTTAGTCAAGCCTCTAGGCCAGGACTTCAAACTGCAAAAGCCACAAAATTGGTTTTATTTTTATTTTTTGAGATGGAGTCTCGCTCTGTCACCCAGGCTGGAGTGCAGTGGCGTGATCTCAGCGCACTGCAACCTTGGCCTCCTGGGTTCAAGCGATTCTCCTGCCTCAGCCTCCTGAGTAGCTGGGACAACAGGTACACACCATCACGCCCAGCTAATTTTTGTATTTTTAGTAGAGATGGGGTTTCACCATGTTGGCCAGATGGTCTCGATCTCTTGACCTCGTGATCCGCCTGCCTTCAGCCTCCCAAAGTGCTGGGAAGTGTTAAGAGTGCTACTGTGCGAGGTTCTTTCTTTAAATTGAGAGAAACAAGCCAAGGAAAGGATAAATTAGCTTCATCACATTCACTTAATTTTGTTCTAGGCCAAATAAAGCCCCGGAGGGACTAATCTTATGTAATTTTGTAGTTTATCTACAAGATCTTAATAGGCCACCTGTGATATGACCAACCTCAACTGACTAACCAAGAGCAGACCAAGAAAGCATCCTCTGTGTAACTATATCAAAACATCACTCTGTATCCCATAAATGTGTACAACTATTACATACGAACTAAAAAGAGGAAAAAAAGATGGCCAGAAGTGACTGACCACCAAGACTCTAAGAGTAGGAGATCTGGTGTGCCAAGGAAAAAGGAATTGAATCAGAACTAAGTCAAAAGGAATGCATCCTCTCTGCAGATAAGCAGGTCTCAAAGACAAGACCTGTGAGAAGCTGAACTCTATACTGCCTACGGGGACAGAAGCATTTGTTCTAATTCCCCAACAAAAGTTCCTCTACAAGAAAACATGAGTTTTGTTTGCTCTGGATTTGATAATTAAGTTCTGGCCATTAGATCATGGTACTGTAGCTGTAAAAGAGTTGTTGGATTTTGTTACTTAGCAGATAAAAAGGAATGGGGGTGGCCCTTACTTAACAAATATATGGCGTATTCTTGGGTTGAGATAGAGAAACAAGTCGGTAAACTTATTGCAAACCAAAAAGTTAAGAAGATGATTAAAAAGGCCTGGGCTTGGTACAGATTCTAGAGATCAGGTTTTCTTAGAAAATCAAGGAGAAACTAGAATTGGTTTAAAAAATATGTTTTGTTATGATCAGAAAAGAAGCAGTGGTAGACTGAAAAGACTAAACTAGGAGAAATGTTCACATTTCATGAGAGATATGAAGGGAAAAATGAGATCTTAAGTCAGGATACACAGACATAAAAAGGAAAAGAGATTCACTCTAATGATTACCAATTAGAAAGTGGGATGGGCCTGAAGAAGTGAGTGAGACAAGATCTGAAATTTTTTACCAGGTTCAGAAAATGTTGCCAAGTGTCCCTTAAAAGATGTAGTGAGAGTCTGAAGTATCATTTGGAAGGCCCAGGGCTGGATATGGTTTTGCATTTTGTACAGGGAAAAGATTTCTGCTAGTAGAGGTTGAAATGCAACTGCTGTCTTCTCGCTGTGGGATCTCACCAGGGTTTACATCTGCCCTGGAGGGGTCCTTTCTCTAGTTCATATAAAATATTCATCATCTCACTAAGCTAGTGGTAGTGACCCTGGGATAGCAATATCAAGCGGTTACGAAAAGTTGCATTTGCAGGGGAAAGCCCAGAGATGCCAGCATAACATACTGAAGAATTCACTGAGTTTCAAGGTGTTAACATTACTGTGATTGGGCAGGCAGGTATCACTTGCACCCTGAAGGAACATTCTCAAAGCTTTTTGGAGTTCAGACTCTAAGGAGAGGCAGGAAAAGATGAGGGGCATTCTAGGAGGAGACAGTCTAGGGCTGGCTGGATGTGGCCTGATGAGAGTCACCTCCTGGCTGGGATTATGTAACTTGGGAAGTGAAGGTTGACCAGATTTATTTAAATAATGAATGCATGTTTTTGGTAGGGGAGATCATATTCAGAACCTTAAAATTCTCTGTCATCTGGGAGATTTTATGATAAAACATTGAGGAGTATGTTAGAACATCAAATATCTGGTGCAGGAAGCTAAACAGAAAGTAAGCCATTTATTTCTACCCAACAGTGATAGCTCTAAAGAGGAAGAGAAGGGAAGATGGGAGGAGCCTCTGAAGTTTTCTCAAAAGAAAATGGGATCAGTGGATGAAAATTAAACATGAGGGATATACCCTACTTCTGGCAAAACAAAAGTACTGAGGACCTGGTCATTAAAATGTACAGAAACTCTAATTTCTTAAAGTGTCCATAAAAAGGTGTAGATCATCCCAGGCCCCCAAGGATGTGGGCCTCAGAAATGGTTCTGGAATCAAAAGAAGTTCTCGAATCTTCTGGAGTTCACTTGGAAAAAATGAGAGGACTAAGAGATGACTTTCCTCAGGAAGCAGTTTTTACAGCCCAAAGCAATTACACAGCAAACAGCCATTGCAACAGATGCTGTTGCCCAAGACTCAAAATGCCTGCTTGTAAAAGATTGTGAAGATGATGACTCTACCAGGCAGAGACCACATTCAGTTTAGTCCTTTAGTGCTAGAAACATGGGACTCAGAAGAAGTAGAAGATAGGAAATTTAGAATGTGCGGGCTGGGAAAGAAAGGTTCTACAAATAGGACTGGAGGAACTAGGGCTGCCACCATTGCAAATTTCTGAACTTTGAAAGAAGTCAGTGATGCCCCAAGTGCCAGGCTTTGAGAGAGAAGACACTTTGCAAAGTTAAATTTTTTCCTGCCAGTATGCATGGGGCCACAAGTAACCTCCTGCTTGAAAATTTCTCCTTGTTGAGGGTTTTTTAAAAATTGTGCTAAAATACACATAGCATAAAACTTACCATTTTAACCACATTGAAGTATATCGTTCAGTGGCATTAAGTACATTCACACTGTTGTGCAATCATCACCACCATCCCTCTCCAGAACTTTTTAATCTTCCCCAACTGAAACTCCATACATTAAACAACAACTCCCCTTCAAGCCCCTGGCAACCTCCTTTCTACTTTGTCTTTCTGAATTTGACTACTCTAAATACTGCATATAAATGGAATCATACAGTTTTTGGCCCTTTGTGACCAGTTTATTTTATTTAGTTTATCCATGTTGTAGCGTGTGTCAGAATTTCTTTCCTTTCTAAGGCTAAATAATATTCCTTTGTACAGACACCACTTTTTGTTTGCTTTTTCTTTTATTGATGGATACTTGTCTCCTAATTGAGTTTAAAGCTTTAGAAAATTGGCATAGTATTGCAGGCATCCTGGCAAGGCTGAAACCAGGATAATTTTGTTTTTATTTGTAGAGCCTTCTCTATCTTTCAAATGTCCTGGCGTTTCTGCTGTTGTCTTTGGAAGTAACTACATGGCTCTGGGTTATGCCAAATTGTGGATTCTGGGAACACTGTCTTGCTTGTTGTGGTAGCTACTTCATGGCCTGAGGATTAACTTTCCTTTTAAATATGGTGGGTGTGGGGCAGATGATCATCTTGCCTGCCCTTATAACTCTTCGGTCTCTTTAGAAGTGGACGATGTCAAAGACTTGAGATAAAGTTGAATCAACGTCTGAGGCTCTGAAGGAGCTATACTTTCTTCATTTCAACTTGAAGCTGTTTTAAAACAAACAAACAAAAAACATCAAAAACCTCTACAACTCTACCCAGGCATCAAGAGCTCCTCCAGCTGAGAGTATAGAATAAGAAATTCGAGAGGATGAATTTGACCTTTAGTATTTTTGGACTTTGTATTGGATATCTTTTGTACATCACTTCAAAATCCTCTTGCTTGGCCTCTTATTGCAACCCCACCTGCAGTAGCCAGTTCCATCCAAGCTTCCAAGAACTTCACAGGTACACCTGGAGAGCACCTCACCTGGGGCCACACTCTCTACCTGTCCTGTCTTACTCTTCCTCCTCTGGGCTTCTCTCTGGTGCATGGGTTGGGGGGAGATACTAAGTATTCCCCAATAGCAATGGTCAGTTTAGTAATTCATCTTTGTATTTTTCTTTCTTCCTTCCGCATTTTTATTCTACTGCTCCTTAGGATCACTTTGCAAACTAAATTCCTGCATTCAGGGTTTTGTCTCAACTTCTACTTTCTGGGAAACTCAGGCTAAGACAGACTATGTAAAGATGCTCCATGACTTAGACGGGGTTTTATCCTGAGAAATCCATCATAAGTTAAAAGAATTGTAAGTCAAGACTGGGTGTTTTGTAGACATGATGGGATGCAAAACCAAAAAACACTCTATCCAAAAAAATGCTGGCATCACAATTACATTGTAGAGTATCGGTGGTTTACCCTCATGATCACTTGGCTGACTGGGAGGTTTTGCTTGCTGCTGCTGTCCAGCGTTTCAAGAAAGTACGGAACTGCATATTCTTAGCCTAGGGATAGATCAAAATTCTAAGTACAGTTTCTACTGAACGTGTACCCCTTTCACATCATCGTGAAGTGGAAAAGTTGTAAGTTGAACCATAGTAAGCCAAGGACCATCTGTGTAAAGGCAAGAAAATCTGAGTCCAGAATTTAATTCCTTTAGAATTTAACATTTGTGGACTTGAACTTGCAAGGAGATTTAGTTTCTAGTCTTTAATATCTTAATGGAAAACTAAGGTTTATATTTAAAATTGGCACTGTTATCTTAGTATTTAGAAAAAAAAAAACTAGACAAATGTAACACAATTTAATGAAGTCAAGAACGATTTTCTAATCAGGCAGCCCCCAGAACCAGACTCGGGCTGCCACATGGGAGGATAACATTTATGGTCAGAAAAAGGAAAGTGACAGAAAATGGAAGTGAGGTACAGAATCAGCTGGCTTGGATATGGCTCAGCGTTTGCCTTATTTGAACACAGTTTGAACAACTGGCCACCTGTGATTGGCTGAAACTCTGTGATTGGCTGAAACTCTGTGATTGGTACAAGAGTAGGTTATGGTCTATTTACACATCCTGTTAGGTTACAGTTCACTGTGTCCATATGTACAGAGAAATCTTTAGGCCAAAATTCCTTTTTCATGGTTCTTTTGTTCTGTAAGTACTTACTAAATGCCCAGTACATTAGGAGCCTTTGAGGTAATCAAAGCTACTGGGTGACATGAGAATATTTGAGTACTTCATGGGTTTAGTGTCTTGAGATAATAGCATATAAACCCTTTGGGCTTAACCAAAACAGGAAACATGGAGAGAAAGGACAACCACTGGGCACATCTGAATTGTTTTGACATCCTAATTATGTCCCCAGGCTGCAAGCTCTTCCCTCCATGCCTGCTTCCTCTTCTATTTCTCCCCCTTTCTTATCTACATCCCTGCTTCTACAAGGAACAGATATTTCAGTCTTTGGGAATTTATCCCTATTCCCTGGCCCCCCAAAAACCCACCCCCATGGTCCTGATAGTTTCCTCCCTTGAGAATCTAGATCCCTGAACACTCCTGCCTCTGGCCTTCATGGTCCCATCTGGCAGCATCTTCCTCCTCAGCTTTCCTTGAGCTTAGGGCTGGCCCTTGGCCTTAGTGCCTGAAGGATAGAAGGTGGGGACATTTCTCCAAGCTGGTAGCTGGTTTTCTGGCTCAGTGATCGCCGCCTCTTCTGTAGATCATGGTTTCCCCATTTTCATTCTTACCCCTCCCACCACCTGTTTATATAGGAAGGGTCCAGAATACCTGTAGCCCTGAGTCCATCCTCCCTGGTTCCCCAAGAAGGTTAGGCTCGATTCCATGCCAGGCATGTTGAGAAGACTGCAGACATGTTCTGTGTGACAGGGTGCATTTTATGATGCTTCAAAGCAAGGAGGTAAAGCCAAAATGATTTCATTTTTCTATTTACAGATTTATTTGAGGTGAGGGCTGCTGGCCTGTGAACTTGATCACAATAGCCTTATTTATTTGGAAAAATATATTCTAAGTTCTAAGGACTAGACATGTTAGTGTACTACATTCTAAAATTTTTCTTAAATTGGGGAGTACCTATAGTGTATAAATATTAATGCAATCATTATATTGTGTTAATAATTGGGACTATAAGCCTTAGCCAGAGTCTTAGAATTTTGTGAATTTTAATTTATAATTTTATTTTAAGGTTGCCACTAGAAACCTTGTGATTAACTTTAAGAGCTTTTTGGCTGTAATGACTGCAATTAGGATAATTATGCCTACTTTCTTTAGCATTGTGTCAACGTGGTAGTGAGGACATAAACAGCCAAGAAGCAGTTGTAGGTATTCCCGGCTCATTTTGCATTCATCACACATTCATTGAATGTTTTGTACTTATCTCAAATAGTAGAGGATACCAATAGTGTAAGTTTAAGAATTACATGGTTCTTGTCCTCCAGAAACCATAGAGTCCAGCAGGAAGGAAATGACATGCTGGTATTTGGCAAGCAGAGATAGAAGTTTGGTTTGAAGAAAACCTTTTGTGCTGATGTTACATCTGCTGCAGTCACTAGCCACATTCATTGTGCAAAGGCTGGAGGATTACACCATCAGCATGGAAGGGACCAATTAGTCATGCGTGGGTTTCATCCTTGCCTCTATAAGAAGTAACACCTCAATAGTCATGGTGGTGTTTTGAGTTTAAATAATCACACATATTTCTTGGTATGTTTTTCAGATCTCCAGGTACTGTGATTTTGTGTCACATGTGCATTATTTGTTAAAACAGGATTATGGTGTGAATGATGGAGCGGTTTTTTGGGGTGGTGGTGGAGGGTGTTACGTTTAGACTCTGTCACTCTCGCTAGGCATCCTTTGCCTGACTGTGTGTAAGGTGTGGCAATCTGAGTAGTCACACTGGCCCTCCCATTTCCCATAGTCTTTGGAAATCTGACCGGCAGCATTGAGAAGTAAGTAAAAGGGGTGCCCTCTCAGATGTCCCTTCCTTTTAAGGAATGATGTGTATTAAGTCACAAGATTGGTTGGGGAAGGAGCAGCATGACACAGGTGTATTGTTTCTATGGTTTGGGATGAGGCATAAGTGCATAAATTCCAACCAGAAAAGGAAGTGCAGGGAATCCTACTCTCAGGACATCCTTATGGTCCTGACAACTTCTTTGGCAATGTCAGCAGCCCCTGGCATTTTGTCATGCATTCTTCTCCAACGTGAAATTCAGGCTTAGTGCATGCAATACGCCAGTCAAGCTTGTGGCTACTCCAGGAGGGGAGCTGTGACTCATTCATGAGTCACTTGGCCAGCTTTGGTTTCTTTACAGTCAATTAAACAAATGAATGAAAACAATTAAAAATAGAAGTTGCAGACTAAGGCTAATCAAAGGGCAACAGTAACTCTTGTCTACTGTCACTGTTGTTTCTCTAGATTGTCATATCTTTAAAAACTCAATAAGACAAATCTGTTAGTGTTTGATTTTAGATCTCTTGTTTATAATCTAAAAATCAGACCCAGAATCCGATTTACCTTTTTGGTTCTAATCTAGTTATATTGTAATTCTAACACTATGCACAGCTAATTTATGTATTAAATGTAGAATTTTTCATTGGCTAAATGCACTTTCCTCAAATTTGTAAGAGGTTTTCCACTATTCAAAAGTGTTACAAGTTGCATTAAGGCATTGTTGATTATTCAAATTTTCAGATTTATTTTCCAAGTATTAAAAAATTGTGGGTATATTTTCAGGATGTTTTATCTATCAGTTCATATTTTTGAGCCCCTCCTCACCCTTCTCAATTCACATTTTAAAAATTATTAGTTCATCAAATCTAGGAACTGTAAAAATGTCCTACGTTTAATTTTCTCCCCAAATCATAAAATTACAGTAAGGTTTCCAAAAGGGGCATAAATGTATCCTCATCATCTCTTACACACTAAAAAGCAAAATTCTTCAACTGATCAGGTATTGTCACCTCTTTGATGTCTGTGTGCCTCTGTCGTGGGTGTAGTTCAGAGCCTTATTTCCCTTCCATTAGGCCACGGCCTGATACGCCATGGTTTCCTTCATCTCCTTGTCATTGTAATAGGAACACCTTTCCCTTTGCTGGTTAACTCCTATTTCTCTCCAAAATGCAACACAGGTAATGGCCTTGGTTGGCCCCTCTGTTTTTGGTGCCTCTCCTGTGTGCCTCCCTAGCACTCCCCCTTTGTCATGGTGCACACCACTGCACCCTGTTGTCCCTTTTCCTCTCCCTACCTGGCTGTGAACTTATTCGGGGCCCAGATGGTTTCTTACTCATTTCCGTAACTGCAATCGGTAAGTGAGTGAATGAAATGTTCATCCTCATTATTCTGATGAGGAAACTTATTTCTAATTTTAGAGACTGAGGACCAAATTTGTGTATTTGTCAGACCCTGGCTTTTCGTTTTCTCCAATCACCGAACATTTCAGTGCTTGTAACACTGTAGGAGAGAGTAGACTCTGTGGTCTCTGTGCAATAGGTGCTGCTGTTCCTTTCTTCCTGGGGAATTATATATTTACTTCTTTGATATACCTTATCACTGTGAATTTTATTTGCCAACTGGCAGTGTAAACTCTGGCTTTCTAGAGGTTTATCTTAGGAAGAGCTCAGTGTTTATCAACTTGAACGACATTTGGCTTAATTGCTTTAAAATGAAGGAATAATTAGAAGCAACTGCTTTGCTTTGGATAACTATAGGAAACTGGAGTCTTACAGCTGTAATTGCCCCCAAATGGAGAAGACCTTAAGAATTTATGTTGAAAGTAGAACACCACCAATTGTTCTCACTGGAAAATTGGCTGATATGAAAGTTTGCCAACCAGAAACTTGCCCCATCAGTTCGCTTAATCTGTGGGAGGTGAATATATTTTATGAAGCAAAGAGATAGAGGGAAATTAGAGGCTATTGTTACTAGTATGTGATGGGTTCATGCACTACTAACTCTTCTCCTCAAAGCTGCAGATAGCCTTGTCATGAAAGAATTTGTTTCTTGTAGCATGTCTCCTCTCATTTGCCTCGGAGTGCTGCTATATTTTGTTTCGCATATGCTTTTCTCTTAATAACAACCCAATGATTCACAAAATTCCTCAGTGTGTGTTCAGTCTGAAGTTTTCTGAATGTGATATTTGAAAATGCTAAATACAGCATATAATTAAAATTTCAGTGGTTAAGTTTTCATCATAACTTATTTTTGGAACTTAGAGTTTCCTTTTTGAGACTTTTGATGTGTAAGAAGGGTACAATTTTTAACAGAGCTATCTGTGTTTGTTAGAACTATACTTTTTTTGTTAGAACTATACTTTTCATAAGAGTCATTCCTCCTGGAGAAACATCTTTGTCTAAAATATTTAGGAATTATTAAGTAATTGTTACTAATACTCATCTTAGTTAAATGTCTTAAAAAACAATTCCACATATGAGAGATACACACACACACAGCTTCTTTAGTTCTGTTTATGTTTTCACAGGAAGAAAAAGAGTGGCAAAATATATTTTCTGCTCTGTTCTAAGGGTTTTGGTCCAGATCACAAGTCTCAAGATTCTTAGCAGCAGAAGAGTTTACAATTCTAAGTAGAGGTACATCTGTTTCTTGTTGTAATATTAATAGATGACATCCAGGAAAGTCTTGGGTTTTGCAATATTTTCATCTAGCCATTTCACAGAATAACTTTAGAGAATGTATCCTTATTCTAAAGGATATAAATATTTAAAGAATAAACTATAGAGTTCTTATAATTCCAAGATAATAAGCATATAAGGCTCTTTTGAAGTTTCCTCGAATAAATCCTAATTTCTTGGATTAGAATTAAGAAACAGCTTTTTGAGTATGGTCACTGATAATGTCAAAAACTGTTTTGCATTCAACAAGGCAGGCCAGAGACCAGTGGTAGTGCTTTCATATTTTGATCTGATCACTATTTTGAGCCAAGCTCCTGATAACGGCCAAAGAAGAAACTGTAACTTCTGTACTCCTCTTATGATTGTGGATTGTACAATCAAAAGATAGCATGCTTTTTAAAATCACAATTTTCAAGTAATGAGATTTAAATTTTAAAAAAATGTTTTTTGAGACAGGGTTTCATTTTGTTGCCCTGGCTGGCATGGAGTGGCGAAGTCATGGCTCACTGAAGCCTTGAATTCCTGGGCTCAAGCCATCCTCCCACGTCAGCCTCCTGAGGAGCTGGAACTACTGGGTGTGTGTCACCATACTCAGCTAATTTTTAAATTTTTTGTAGAGATGGGGTCTCGGTGTATTCCCCAGACTGGTCTCTAACTCCTGGGCTCAAGTAATCCTGCTGCCTTGGCCTCCCAAAGTGCTGGGGAGATTCAATTTTCATATGTCAATTACATTTACAGAATTTGCAAATCCAATTGCAGGAAATGGGTAGACGAGCTTTAACTTTTTTTCTCCTTCCAATCACTAAACTTGAAGTGAGCTAATTAATGCAGATGGACTCTGAGAACATTTATATTCAGAATTTGAAATGGTCAGATTTTAAAGAGCAATGAGTCTAAGATATCCTTTGCTTATAAAGGGTAGAAGAGGACCAAATAGTTTCTGGAGAAAGGTTATCTTTTGTAGTGAAAAAAACCAAAAACCAAAAAAAAAAAAAAAAAAACCACCACACCACCAACAACCAAATTAAACCTAAACCTCTGGCAAATATAAGTGTTGTAAGCAAAACAAGACAATAAACAAAATAATCACAAAACTGAATAATTTAGAAAGAAATTGTTTACTCTATACTGTCATTTAGGCCTCAGAATAGTAAGAGGTTTTTAATATATTCACACACATTTCATTATTTGGCATAAATTTCTTACACATAGGCATATTTATTGGGGAGATATATTCCTTAACATTGGGATATGTATGAGTTTCCTATTGCTGCTGTAACAAATTACGACAAATTTAGTAGCTGATAATAACCCAAATTCAGTATTTTAACACCTCTGGAGGCCAAAGGTTCAAAATCAGTTTCACTGGGCTAAAGTCAAGATGTTGGCAGGACAAATTTTTTTTAGATGCTCAAAGGAAGAAATTAATTTTCTTGCTTTCTTCAACTTCCAGAGGCCACCTGGATTCTTTGCCCTATGGCCCCTTCTTTATCCTTCAAACCATATCACTTTAATGTCTGTTTCCATCATAACATGGCTTTCTCCTGTTCTGTGGTCAAATCTTACTCTGCCTCCTTTTTATAAAGACCGTTGTGATTATATTTAGGACACACCCAGATAATCTAGTATAACCTTCCTATCTCAAGATCTTTAATTATGTCTGCAAAATCCCTTTTGCCACAATAAGGTATTATTCATGAGTTCCAGGGTTTGGGATGTGGACATCTTTAGAGGCCATTATTCAACCTACCAGAGTACTTTTACCAGGTCCTTGCAGCATAGTCCCTATGGGGCTGTGTTCTGTAAATCGTATTGCGTAGTTATTGCTTTGTTCCCAGCAAATCACCTGAAGTCTGACATGTTTCCGAATAGTCTCTTCCAGGTGTTGTCCATGCAAACTACTGTCGCTCACTCCTGAGCAGAGGACTTCTGCCAGTTTCTCCATGACTGCTACATAAATCACGGAATCATAGTCTTCTCAGCTACAGCCTCTAAGGTGTCATTCACCTTGAACTCCTGAGAAGTATGTCTTCATGCCCACTCTTGAACTTGTGTGGCATGTCTTGTGCTGTGATTTGGGTGCCTTTTGTTAGCTGTTGCAATGAATTAACATTATTACCAGCACATAAAGTAATGTCAGATAAAGTCAATGAACCAATTGACGTATGCCGCTGAAGCCGAGGTAAACACAAGTGTGGGCACCGGGAATGCCCAGGAATGCGCCAAGCTGGCTCTTGTTGCCTGTATGGGTATGAGAGCCATCATTGTGCTGTGCTGGTTGGCCACAAGAAAAACATTTATTAGCTGTACTGTTAATGTAATAGATTTCTACATTTTTCATATAGAACTGTTCTCAGATTAGTTGCATAAGGGCAGTGCTTAATGTTCAAAGCACAAATTTGAAATAAAATGGTGAGGTATTGAATTACTGAGAATTAGTTCCTTTATCAAACCCCCAAATCTGTGGCATGAAATTAAGGCTGCTTCCATGATGTAAGGCTAGTTGTTTTTACTCTCAGTGTGAGCTGACTGTTAATAATGGCTGTGTGATTTTGAGCACACCATTAAGTTCTTTGGTCTTCATTTTCCTTATTTGTTAAGTAAGGAATAATTTGACTACAATTTGTTATGACAATATTTCAATCATGTGTTTTAATATCCATGGATAATCTAAAATATGTAAAGTATAATCTGTATCATTTGAATAGTCTAAAACTATTTATATTGGAAAATTTTAAACATACACAAAGAGAATATGAACTCTCATGTACCCATCACCTGGATTCAACGGTTATCTAGGTTATCACATTTGCTTCAACTATGCCCCTTTATTCTTTAAAAATGTATTTTTGATTTTTAATTGGCACATAATTGTACATATTTATAGGGTACAATGTGATATTTTGATACATATATTCAACGTATAATTATTCTTCTGCCTAAGTATTAAAGCAAATCCCAGGCATCATGCTGTTTTTGTCCTTACATGCTTTGATATGCATCTTTAAATTTTTAAACAGTTTCTTAAATAGTCAGAATGCCATTTTCACATCTAACAAAGTGAATAGTTTCTTACTATAATCTAACATGCAGTCTATATTCAGATTTCTTAGATTGTCTCAATGTTTCCTCTACACTTCACTCCAAAGAAGGATCCAAACGAAGTCCATTTAGATCCTTATTGCATTTGAATTTTACCTGTGAGTCACTTTTAATTTAGTGGTCCTTTTCTCTAGGTAGTAACGTGATCAGGAAACCAGGTCACTTGTCTCATAGACTATCTCACATTCTGTATTTGTTGTCTTACTTTCTCATGGTGTCATTAACTTGTTCCTCTATATAACACCTTAAAATTGAATATTAGCTCTGAAGGCATGAACAGATTAATATTCAACTATTTTTGCTAAGATATATCATAGGTGATGCAGTATACTTCATTTTGTTCCACATCAGAGGTAAATAATGGCTGGTTGCCCATATGTAGATTTGCTAAGATTGATCAGTGGGTTTAGGTGGTGACAGCATCATCTCTTCAGTATAAAGTTTTTCATTGACTTTTCATCAATGGTGTCATTTATTATTAATCTTTGCCTAAAACAATTTTTTAGGACTTGCAAAATGGTGGTTAAAAAAAACAACATTGGTTCTTTAACATTTTTTGACTGGAATTCTTTTGTAAAGAAGAGCCTTTTCTTATCAACTAGGTAACCTTGAAAGTGTAATACATATGGGAAAGGCAGAAGTAGTTAGGTAATTATTTTCCTTTGATTACCAATTTTCAGAGTAAGTCATTTCTAGTAATGACTAATTGTTGCGGGAAGTCAGGGACCCCGAATGGAGGGACTGGGTAGAGCTGCGGCAGAGGAACATAAGTTGTGAAGACTTCATGGATATTTATCACTTCCCTAATAATACTCTTATAATTTCTTACACCTGCCTTACTTTAATCTCTTAATCCTGTTATCTTTGTCAGCTGAGGATGTATGTCACTTCAGGACCCTGTGATGATTGCATTAACTGTACAAATTGATTGTAAAATGTGTGTTTGAACAGTATGAAATCAGCACACCTTGAAAACAAACAGAATAATGGCAATTTTAGGGAACAAGGGAAGACAACCATAGGTCTGACTGCCTGCGGGATCGGGCGAAAAGAGCCATATTTTTCTTCTTCCAGAAAGCCTATAAACAGACGTGTAAGTAGGAGAGATATCACTAAATTCTTTTCCTAGCAAGGAATATAATATTAAGACCCTAGGAAAAGAATTGCATTCCTGGAGGGAGATCTATAAATGGCCGCTCTGGGAGTGTCTGTCCTATGCGGTTGAGATAAGGACTGAGATACGCCCTGGTCTCCTGCAGTACCCTCAGGCTCACTAGGATTAGGAAACCAGTCCTGGTAAATTTGAGGTCAGACTGGTTCCCTGCTCTTGAACCCTGTTTTCTGTTAAGGTGTTTATCAAGATGATATGTGCACCGCTGAACATAGATCCTTATCAGGAGTTTCTGATTTTACCCTGATCCTGTTTCCTCAGAAGCATGTGATCTTTGTGACCTACTCGCTGTTTGTATACCCCCTCCCCTTTTGAAATCCCTAATAAAAACTTGCTGGTTTTGCAGCTCAGGTGGGCATCAGGGACCTACCGGTATGTGATGTCACCCCTGGAGGCCCATCTGTAAAATTCCTCTCTTTGTACTCTTTCTCTCTTTCTCTTTCTAGGGAAAATAGAAAGAACCTATGTTGAAATATTGGGGGTGGGTTCCCCCTATAGTTATCTTGCTTTCTCATGGTGTCATTTGTTCCTCTGTATATTATAATACCTTAAAATTGAATATTAGCTCTGAAGGCACGTGTTCATGATATTCAACTATTTTTGCTAAGATACATCATAGGTGATGCAGTGTACTTCATTTTGTTCCACATCAGAGGTAAATAATGGCTGGTTGCCCCATACATAGATTTGCTAAGATTGATCAGTGGATTTAGGTGGTGACAGTATCATCTCTTCAGTATAAAGTTTTTCATTGACTTTTTATCAATTGTGTCATTTATTATTAATCTTTGCCTAAAACAATTTTTTAGGACTTGCAAAATGGTGGTTAAAAAAAACGTCATTAGTTCTTTAACATTTTTTGACTGGAATTCTTTTGTAAAGAAGAATCTTTTCTTATCAGCTAGGTAACCCTGAAAGTGCAGTACATATGAGAAAGCCAGAAGTAGTTAGGTAATTATTTTCCTTTGATTACCAATTTTCAGAGTAAGTCATTTCTAGTAATGACTAACTGATTTTTTTCTGGAGGGGAGGGGCAGACTTTCTATTGTTTTAGGTCTCATTCTGAGCTACTGGGTCTTTATATATTCAGTGTGTTTTTATCAAGGTACTCATAATTCTTTTAAACTTTTTTTTTTAGTTTTAATTTTTGTAGGTACATAGGTATACATATTTATGGATTACAGGAGATATTTTGATATAGGCATGCAATGTGTAATAGTCACATCAAGGTACATGGTGTATCCATCATGTCAAGCATTTATGCTTTGTGTTACAATCCAGTTATACTCTTTTAGTTATTTAAAAATGTACAATTATTTTTGACTATAGTCACCCTGTTGTGCTTGCAAATAGTAAATCTTATTATTTCTATTTTTTGTGTGTACCCATTAACCATCCCTACTTCCCTTCCAACCACCCACTACCCTTCCCAGATTCTGGTAACCATCCTTCTATTCTCTATCTCCATGAGTTCAATTATTTTAATTTTTTAGCTCCCACAAATAAATGAGAACATGCCAAGTTTGTCTGTCTGTGCCTGGCTCATTTCACTTAACATAATGACCTTCAGTTCTGTCCATGTTGTTGCAGAGGACAGGATCTCATTTTCCTTTGTGGCTGAGTAGTACTCCATTGTGTATAAGCACCACATTTTCTTTATCCATTCATCTGTTGATGGGCACATAGGTTGCTTCCAAATCTACTTTAAGCTGATAACAACACTGTTTGCATAAGCAAACAAACAAGCAAAAAGAAAACTAATAAAACTCTACACTTTAACTTTGTCCCTCCACTTCTTAACTTTTTATTATTTCTGTTTATATCTTATTGTACTGTCTGTCTGGAAAAGTTCTTGTAGTTATTATTTTTGATTAGTTCATCATTTAGTCTTTCTACTTAGGAGTAGTTTACATACCACAGTTACAGTGTTATATAATGTTCTGTATTTTCCTGTGTACTTACTATTACCAGTGAGTTTTGTACCTTCAGATGATTTCTTATTTCTCATTTATGTCCTCTTCTTTCTGATTTAAGCATTTAACATTTCTTGTAGGACAGGTCTGGTGTTGATGAAATTATTTAGCTTTTGTTTGTATGAGAAAGTCTTTATTTCTCCTTCATGTTTGAAGGATATTTTCACCGAATATACTATTCTAGCACATATGTTTTTCTCCTTCAGGACTTTAAATATGTCATGTCACTCTCTCGTGGCCTGTAAGATTTCCACTGAAAAGTCTACTGCCAGATATACTGGAATTCCATTGTGTGTTATTTGTTTCTTTTTTCTTTCTACTTTTTGGATTCTTTCTTTATCTTTGATTTTTGGGAGTTTGATTTTCAAATATCTTGAGGTAGTCTTCTTTGGGTTAAATTTGCTTAGTGTTTTAGAAGCTTATTGTACTTGGATATCGATATCTTTCTCTAGGTTGGGAAGTTCTGTATTGTTATCCTTTTGAATAAGCTTTCTGCCCATATCTCTTTCTCTACCTACTCTTTAAGGCCAATAACTCTTAGATTTTCCCTTTCAAGGCTGTTTTCTAGATCTTCTAGGCATGCTTCATTGTTTTTTATTCTTTTTTCTTTTGCCTCCTCTGACTGTGTATTTTTAAATAGCCTATTGTCAAGCTCACTAATTCTGCTTAATCAGTTCTGATAAAGACTGATACATTCTTCAGTTTGTCATTGCATTTTTAAACTCCAGAATTTCTACTTAACCTTTGAAAATTATTTCAATCTCTTTGCTAAATTTATCTGATAGAATTCTGAATTCCTTCTCTATGTTATCTTGAATTTCTTTGAGTTTCCTCAAAACAGCTATTTTAAGTTCTCTGTCTGAAAGGTCACATATCTCTGTTTCTCCAGGATTGGTCCTTGGTGCCTAATTTAGTTCATTAGGTGAGGTCATGTTTTCCTGGATGGTCTTGGTGCTGGTGGATGTTTGTCTGTGGCTGGGTATTGAAGAGTTAGGTATTGTAGTCTTTGAGGTCTGGGCTTGTTTGTACCTATCTTTCTTCCAAGGGCTTTCTGGGTATTCAAAAGGACTTGGGTGTTGTGATCTAAGCTGTATCTGCGTTAGGAGGGCACCCCAAACCCAGTAACGCTATGGTTCTTGTAGAGTTGTAGAGGCACTGCCTTGATGGTCTTTGATAAGATCTGGAAACATTCTCTGGCCCACCAGGCTGAGGCTTTTGTTCTCTTCCCTTACTTTATCCCAAATAGAGTTTCTCTCTCTGTTCTGGGCTACCTGGAACTGAGGGTGGAGTGACACAAACACCCCTCTGGCCACCACCACCGGGAGTGTACTCTGAAGCCAGTACAGCACTGGGTCTCACTCAAGACCCACTGTAACCACTCCCTGGTTACTGCCTATGTTCTTTCAAGGCCTTGGTGTTCTACCATCAGCAGGTGGCGAAGTCAGGTTTGTGTCCTTCCCTTCAGGGCAGCAAGTTCCCCCAGGCCCCAGCTGGGTCCAGAGGTATCATCTGGGAGCCAAGGACTGGGGTCCAAAATCTTAGAAGTCTACCTGGTGTTCTATTGTACTGTGTCTGAGCTGGCATACAAACCATGAGACACAGTTCTTCCTACTCTTCTCTCCCCTTTCCACAGGCAGAGGAGCCTTACCCTATGGCCAGCATCACAGGCCCACAGGGAGTACTGCTAGACTACCACCAATGTTCTATTAAGGGTCAAGGGCTCTTCAGACAGCTTGTCATTAATGCTACCTGACCTGGGACTCCCCTTCCAGGGCAGTGGCCTCTCCTCTGTCGAAGGGCAGGTCCAGAGCTAAGCCTGTAATTGGAGACCCACTAGAGCCCACTTGAAGCTATATCCCCCTGTGACTGAGCTGGTACCTAAGGTACAATACAAAGTCCCCTTTGGTATTTCTTCTTCTTTTCTCAAACAGAAGGCATCTCTCTCCATAGCTACCACAGCTGGGAATGTCATGAGTCTCACCTGAAGCTAGCAAGTCTCAGAGTCTGATCTGAGGCCCATGGTGTACTACCTGGGTACTGATGCTGGTTATTTAGGGACCAAGGGCACTTCAGTCAGAAGGTGATTGGTCCTGCCAGAACTGAGCCCATCACTTCATGGCAGTGGGTTCCCTTGTGGCCCAGGGTGTGTCTAGAAATATTGTCCAGGAGCTAGGGCCTGGAAAGGGGACCTCATGACTATGGTGTCCTATCCTGCTGTGGCTGAGCTGGTATCCAAGATGCAAGACAAGGTCCTCTTTACTCTTCCATCTTCTCTGCTGAAGCAAAGGGAAGGATTCTCTTTTGGAGCTGAGAGCTGTGCAGCATGGGGTTAGGGGAGGGTTGTGGTACAAGCAGTCCCTTAGTCACCCAGCTGGTGTTTCAGTAGGTTGTGTTCCCCCACAGTCCCCTGGCTCTGAGCCCAGTTCAACATTAGGAATCACCTAGGAGTTGCAATCCTTCTGGTCTAGACTGCCTTTCAAGTTTATGTTGGGCCCCAGAGCACTTTAGCCTGTGGTGGTGAGGCTTGTGGGAACTCAAGTTCTGACTGCTGAGATGGGCAATTCCCCTCTGGCCAGGGCTGGTTTAAATACTCCCTTCATGGGCGGACTTCAGCTGAGTTCAGCCTGGTTTGGATTTCTGCTGTGATGGGGCAACACTGAGTTAAATGCAATGCCTCGCGCTTGCTGCACTCTTTCTCTACCATGTGCACAGATTCTCTCTCTGTACCACACAGCTACTACCAGGAGATGGGGGAGGGGTGGCATCCATGATTCAAGACTGTCTTTCTTATCCTCTTCAGTGCTGCTTTCAGTGACATGAAGTTAAAACCAGGTACTGTGAGTGCTCACTTGATTTTTGGTTCTTATCAAGGTGCTTTTTTGTGTAGTTAGTTGTTAAATTGGTGTCATTGAAGGAGACAGTTGGTGGAGCCTTCTATTCCACCATCTTGCTCTGCCATCTTACCCATTATGCTTCTTGATATTCAACTTGTCCTGTGTTTGGCCAATGGAAGCCCCTTGTTGATTCTTTGTTTTTGTTTTTGAGATGCAAGTCTTGTTCTGCCACCCAGACTGGAGTGCAGTGGCACAATCTTGGCTCACTATAACCTCCACTCCTGGGTTCAGGCCACTCTCCTACCTCAGCCTCCCGAGTAGCTGGGATTACAGGCACCTGCCACCATGCCTGGCTAATTTTTGTATTTTTTTAGTAGAGATGGGTTTCACCATGTTGGCCAGGCTGGCCTTAAACTCCTGACCTCAGGTGATCTGCCTGCCTCGGCTTCCCAAAGTGCTGAGATTACAGGCGTGAGCCACCACATCTGGCCCCTTGTTGATTCTTGTAACAATTTTTTACATCAGTTTTTAAAAGATGTAAGAGATACATATCTGTTTATATATACATATATATGTTATATATAACATATATATCTTTGTATATACATATATGGTATATATGTAACATTTTTTCTTTGATTTATTTTTAATTACATAGTTCAATAGCATTAAGTATGTGTCCACATTGTTGTGCAATCATAACCACCGTTCATCTCCAGAACTCATCTTCCCAAATGTAAACTCTGTAACATTAAACAGTAATTTCCTATTCCCCCTTCCCCTATCCATTGGCAGCCACCATTCTACTTTTTTGTGTGTGTGCCTATACATTTGACTACACTGGATACCTCATGTAAGTAGAATCACACATTTGTGGTCTTGTGACTAGCTTATCTCACTTAGCATAATGGCTTTGAGGTTTATCCATGTTGCAGCATATGGCAGAATTTCCTTCCTGAAATTTAAGGTTGAATAATAGTCCATTGTATGTGTATACCATATTTTGTTCTTCCATTTAAGTATTGATGAATACTTGAGTTGCTTTAATCTTTTGGCCATTGTGAGTAATGCTGCTCTGAACATGGGTATACAAATTCAACTTTTAAAGTATAATATTGGTTTGTGTACCTTCTTTAAATAATTATACAGCTCACTGAATATTCACAAACTGACTTTCCTATATAGTTAGCATAGGATATTACCGGCACCCTAGAATCCCACTTTGGTCCCCCCCTCAGGCCTGAAAGGTACTTCTATCTTGACCTTCAACACTATAGATTAGTTTTTCCAATTTCTTTTTTTTAAGTGTACGTAAATAGAATCACACATAATGCACTCTTTTGTGTCTGGCATCTTTTGTTCAATATCATGTTTTGAGACATATCCACATTGTCCCATGCAGCAATATTTTGTTCATCTTATAAATGTACCATATTTTATCCATTTTTCTGTGTCCAAGTTTTAGTATTACAAATAATACTGCCTTGACCATTCTGTACATATCTTTTGCTGAATGCCTACATATCTTTTGGGACACATTTCTATTGCATATAGAACTAGGAGTGGCTTTTAACTGTGTCATTCTAGCTGTATCACACAGCATTCACCAGAGTTTCCCTAAATATTCTTAACGTCTTTGTGTTGTTCTGTGTTTAACATTTAATATGCCAAGGGTTCTCAAGGAACATATGGTCACAGTTTTTTTTCCCCCAATGGCATCTGTAAAGAAACAGGATAAACATTTCACCATAGCATCAACTTTCCAAATAGATATGAAGGCACTATGTTTAGCTGTCAGTTAAATCAGTTTGGTCGTGTATGCAATGCATTTACAGCTTCTTAAATTTTCTTAGTGTATATTGTATTTGCATGATCAGAAATTCTGAATGCCACAGACATTTTTGGTGGTGATATGCTGAGAAGCTGACAAAAGTTGAGAGGTAACCAGAGATAATATTTCCTTTTTGCTGATGTGGCCACTTTAATGTCATTAAGGCCTTGTCAGTCACCCAGAGAACCAGCTATTTTTTTTTAATTGAGTGTTTACAGGGTTTTTTTTTTTGGTCATAATATTGACTGGAGGGTAAAATTGGTTCTCAAGCTGATGTCATTTAGTAACATTCAAAATTATGTGGAAAGAATTTATGACAATTGATTTGTAATTTAGACATGGACATTTAGTTTTAAAATAGCAATGGCATAGATTTACTTATTTTTAATTCTTTGCCTTCAAAACTGCAATGGATTGTTGACAAATTTCTGTCACTTCTCACCAATAAGATTCTACAGGGAATGGGAGAGAAGAAAGAGGTTGTATCCATGACGGTATCCCTTCTTCAGAATATGGAATTACATGTTCTAAAAACTGTTCTAAAAGCTCCAGAGTGAAAAGTCCAAAACAGTATTGTTTTAGTTGATTTGGGCTGCTATAAAAAAAGACTGTAGACTGGGGAGCTTATAAACAATAGGAACTTACACAGTTCTTGAGGCTGGGAAGTCCAGGATGAAAATACCAGCAGGTGTGGTGTCTGGTAAGGGCCTGTTTCCTGATTTATAGATGGCACCTTCTCATTGTGTCCTTATAAGATGGAAGGGCAGATGAGTCCCCTTAGGCCTTGATATGGTTAGGCTTTGTGTCCCCACCGAAATCTCATCTTGAATTGTAATCCTCAGGTGTTGAGGGAGAGACCTGGTGGGAAGTGATTGGATCATGGGGCAGTTTCACCCATGCTGTTCTCATGATAGTAAGTGAGTTCTTATGAAATCTGATGGCTTTATAAGCATCTAGCATTTCCCCTGCTTGCACTTATTTTTCCTGACACCATGTAAAGAAGGTTTTTGCTTCCCCTTCACCTTCCTCCATGATTGTAAGTTTCCTGAGGCCTCCTAAGCCAGGCAGAACTGAGTCAATTAAACTTCTTTTCTTTATAAATTACCCAGTCTTAAGTATTTTTTTAATAGCAGTGTGAGAACGGACTAATACAGGCCTATTTTATAAGGTCACTAATTTCATTCACGAAGGCTCTGTTCTTATGACCTAATTACCTCCTAAAAGTCCTCATTTCCTAATACCATCACCTTCAGGGTTAGGATTTCAACATATGAATTTAGGGTGGGAGGAAGACTCAAACCTTCAAACCATAGCAAATTCTGTGGGTAGGAAGATCAGGCCTGATGCACTAGGACTGGTTATTAGTTGGGGGTTAAGCAATTCCAGAACAAAACCCAAACACACAGAAATATACCATATGAGTCCATTTATATAAAGTTTTAGAAAATGCAAATTAACTTATAGTGACACAGAGCAGACTGGTAGATGCTAGGGACAGGAAGGGATGGAAGACAGACATGACAAAAGAGCATAAAAACAACTTTGGAAGCCATTGAGGGTGATGGAAATGTTCACTCCCTTGATTGTGGTGGTGGTTTCATAGATGTATACACCTGAGGTAACTCATCAAATTGTGCTCTTTAATATGTACAATTTATTGGACATGAGTCACACTTCTATTAAAAAACAGCAATGATGTAAAATGTTTCCTCTTAATATTCTTAAAAATTAAGTTGATGATGGTTAGGAAATTACTAGTTTTTAGGCCATGTTGCAAGAACAAAAAGCTAAGCTAATATTCTTTATACGATATAACTTGTATAGATACATATTCATATAAAACTTTAAAAAGTGGAAGTCACAATATAAATCTCACAGTGTACTCAGGATATTGCTATTTCTGTTAGATAATAGACTTTCAGTTTTTAACTTCAGTAAAATATGCCTAAAAATCCCTTCTACTGCCTGGATAAACTGAGTGATTTCTTTTTTCTGGATATTGAGACACAAAACAAGACATTAATTTCCTCCTTCTAGAGTTTTTTTTGGCAGTCAGTTATATAAATATGTATTATGATACAGCTTGATGTGGACAGCACTCGAGGTGTGTGCAAGGTAGAGTGATGGATGAGCCCAGAGGAGGCAACTGTCAACACTCTGGCTGGAGTGGGGTGATGTGATATATGAGGGCCTGGTTGTTTTCCTGAATACAGTTTTGACAGATCAAGTAGATATATAATCTAATTCATGCATTTCACAAGCACTGAATCTTTCTCAGAAGAACTTAGTGTCTATTCCTTGGGTTATGTTGTGAGGCAGGTTGAAGGCCTGGTTTACACAAAAAAGCTGAGAAGACATTAAATAACTAAGTTAATGTTATCCTCCATGAATCAGTGTAATAGCAAGGAATAGCACTCATATTTTAATTTCTTATGCTTTTAACACTTTTTCTGGTTTTTACAGATTAAGAAAATCAAAATCATGTATTTAATGCCTTCCTATTTGTAAATTTTCTTAGAATGTTACAGTAGATAATTTCACTTTAGAACTAAAGATTGGAGGGATTTTTAAATAATAAATAATTTCAGATATTAAGAGTGTTTACCACCATAATTTTCATTTAAAACATTTTCCTCTGGGTGCTTTGTTGAAATTAGGAAACACATCTCTAAGGGATGGCTGGTTATGGAGTGATGACTTGGTTGTCAGGCAGGTTTCATGTTTGAGTAGAATAAACTTTCCTACCACTTTCCAGAACTTTACTGTGTCTAGCCTTATGTGTAGTTCTGGATTTAGCCTTTTAGACAAACATTCTTGCAGGTGGTTTCTAGCTTTTTATCATCAGGAACCTTCTTACAATTTAGAGGGGGAAAAAGAGCCATGTTTACCTTTCCCCAGTTCCTTACCCTCTGCAATATGAGAAGTGCTGTAGGGCAGGCCTAAGTGAAGTATTATGGAGCGTGTTTCACGAAAGTGTGTGATGCAGTTTAAAGATTGGAGTAGAGTGTTGATACATGGCAATGGGGTGGATCAGGTCGAGAGTGAAGGCCCAGAGGAAGGATACATAGATCCTTAAGGCCAGGCTTTCGGATATCTGCAGCAAGCGATGAGAGAGCAGATGGGATTGCAGTAGCCATGTATGACATGCAGATGAACTTGCAGGAAGCTACTGAAGGATTTTAAGTAGGAAAATAATATAATCGGAATTAATTTTGTTTTAGAATAATCTAGCAAGGAGCAGGGTGAAGGTGAATTGCAGTAGAGAGGGAAACCAGTTAAAAAGTTTTGTGATAGTATCTGTACAAAATACAATATTAATTAAAAGACTAAGTTGTATTTTATGCTATTTATCTGCTTATTTTGTATATAACACAATGTGAGATGTGGAGAGAACAAAATATAAATAAGGCTTTTGTCTGTTCTCAGCTAGCTTAAAAGCTACAAAGGAGAAATATCTATATCTATATCTATATCCATATCTATATCTATATCTATATGTATGCCTCATTTATATACACACACAAATAATCGTAAGGGAAAATATGCTGATCACCGTAAGAGGTACAAACAAGGTTCTAGGAAATTCAGGATCCCTTGTCACTGGAGGAGAAGGAAATGTTTGTATTTCCTTTGAGCTCACTTTAATTTTTTAAAAAGAGTATTTAATAAATTACATAAAACAATTTTGCAATAAAATATAAGGAATAGGTGGGGAGCTTTTTCATCAAAGAAATGGTTTGGAGAGTTCAAACTAGTTGGGTAGAATTTCCTGATTTTGAAACAGATTATCCAGAGATATATACATTTGTGAGATATCATTTCATAGCGTTTTAGGTGAGCAAAATGCCCTGTCTCTCCCTCCAAGGCAACAGTTGGTGGACATGTTTACCACCCTTAGGTTTTTGTTGGGTTTGGTTTGGTTTTAGCCTCATCATTTAGGGGAGAAGAATTTTGTGCCTATTTGCCCTGAAGTTTCGTTAGTGGATGGTTGTGTTTATACCCCGTGTATGGTAATGATGAACTCCTATGCATTTTATCTAGCTTTTTAACTATTAAATGAAGCTTGGTTTAAGAAACTCCTTAGATGGTAGCATTGTGCCAATCCTGTTCCCATTTTATCACATCCTATACGTTAAGTCTAGTTCAGCAGAGCATTATGCTACATTCCCTTCTCAGTGAATTATAGATCTTGAAGCTTTTACACACTATGTTCTGGAAAGAAAGTATAACTGTTTCCTGTCGGGTTGAAATGCAAACTAAAGATATTTCAACTGCTTCTGTAATAAGGAGATAAGGTCAGACATGATGAAAGAAAAGATTACCACTGATTTTTTTCCCTTTTATTCAAGTGATTTCAAGGAATTATTTCGTAAGAAAATCACCTCAACTGATGAAAACCAGTGTTAATTTCCTCTTTCATTTTTTTTTTAAATTACCTTTATTAAGGTAATATTTTTCATGTTTCTTAGTTCTGTTTCTGGGACATTGATTCTGTTTTTTAAAAAATTTTCTTTCTGTTCTTATGAAGATACATGGTTTATGGTGATTTCATAAGATAGTTTAACTGTTAAGAAATTGTTTTTACATATTTATGGAAATATTCTATAGGTCTTTATACAATGTTAGTATGTATGTGTTTACCTGTATAACTGTGATAAAATATAATGCTTACAAGGTTTTATAATACTTAGAGGAAATTATGCAAAATGTATATATTCCCCTCTCTGTCTTCCTACTGGTCCATCCATCCATTCATCCAAAGTTCAGGTCTGTCAGCTTGGGCAAGCCATTTAACTTCTCCTGGCCTTGCTTTCTCATATTTAAAACAATAGTCTTGTAGAAGATAAATTCTTAGACTTTTTGTACTTTTATCCAGGGTTTTCAGACAACTTTCCAATTTATATTAAGAATAAGTTAAAACGTAAACTATCAGAACTTATCAGCCACATGAAAATTTCATTAAAATAGGCTCATTGGAGCCATGTAATAGAATTAGTCCAGATTCAATACATTTACATTACTTTCCTCTAAATGTAATCACATGCTTAAATTGATGAGCAATAGTATAATAGTTCCATAGTGAATTTGATTCAAGCGATAATTATGTTAAATTTTCTCTACAAAAATTCATAACCATTCAATAAAGCTTTAATATATTGTCATCTAAAGGTAGATGTAAGTTTTGTTTTTAGAATAACTATTGAGTATATTTCAAGTGATTGATTTGTTTTTTTAATTATAAATTTATAACCAATGAGTAACGATTTATTGATTTTATGAATGGTAAATAAAACATACATCGGAGAATAACTTGAGTGGTAAGCTGTATCCAGTTCAGTTATAGATATGGTAATTTGAGGAATATTTTTGATATTTTTTCACTTGGCACATGTAACTGTGAAAATATACTTTAAAATATGCCTTGGCCCAGCAGGGTGGCTCACGCCTGTAATCCCAGCACTTTGGGAGGCTGAGGTGGGCGTATCACCTGAGGTCAGGAGTTCAAGACCAGCCTGGCCAACATGGTGAAACCCTGTCTCTACTAAAAATACAAAAAATTAGCTGGGCACGGTGGCAGGTGCCTGGAATCCCAGCTACTTGGGAGGCTGAGGCAGGAGAATTGCTTGAACTCGGGAGACGGAGGTTGCAGTGAGCTGAGATTGCACCATTGCACTCCAGCCTGGGCAATAAGAGCGAAACTCCATCTTAAAATATATATATGTGTGTGTGTGTGTGTATGTGTGTGTGTGTATATATGTGTGTGTGTATATGTATATGTGTGTGTATGTATATGTGTGTGTATATATATGTGTGTGTGTGTGTGTGTATATATATGCCTTAAAAGTACTTTTTACTTTATGGTTCGTTTTCATGGAGTGGTTTATTTTTTCCATCAACATACCTAAAAAATTCAGATACAGTGAGAAAATGCTTCTGAAATAGAATGTGTCAGAATATTCTTGGTTTCTTTTGCCTCTTGCATCATTTATCCACAGCCCCTCCCCCTCCCTCCACCTTCATTGACCTCTGCTTGGTTTGTGACAATCCAGGTTTACATTTTTGAAATATTAAATGCTCTCAGAGAGCTAAAGATTTGTCTGTGTTAGGTTCAGATATTTAGGGACCTCCTGAGCTCCACAGTCCCATTTACCAGGTCTGCTGTTGGTAAAATCATTGCCACCTGCACTCTGGTTTTTAGTTCCACTGCTTTGCTGAAATCATGGTATTTGAGTTTTTCATCTGATTCTGTAATATTTTCATTTCCAGCATGTCCCTTTCTTACTGTGTTATTTTTCCCAACCCTGCCTGTGGGTGTTCCTGTTCCCCAAAGGTGTTTTTCACACTGTATGTTCAGACCTGGACATACATTAATTCCCTTCCTTTTGGCCAGTCTGAAAGCTACTGGAGAGCAAAAACTTTATTTCCTTCTCAAGTTAGTTTTGTGGTTCACATAGAAAAGGTATTCATAGAATATTTGTTGATTAAATAATTAACTGTTATTCTATTCCATTACTACCCTTTTTCAGTTAATTCCTGGGTCTGTGCATCTCAGCCCTTAATGTATACAGGTTAAGTATTCCTCATCTGAAAATGCAAAATCTGAAATACTCCAAAATCTGAAACTTGCTGAGTACCAATATGTGGCTCAAAGGAAATGTTCATCAGAGTATTCTGGATTTCAGATTTTTGATTAGGGAAGCCCACGCAGTATGTAATTTGAAAATATTCCAGAATTGAAAAAAATTCAAAATTTGAAACATTTCTGGCCTCAGCATTTCAGATCAGGGATACTCAGCCTGTATTCCAACTTTGATCTTAGACTTTTTTGTCTGCTGGACAATTCTCCTTGACTCTTCTGTAAATTCAAATATAACATGTCTGAGACTCAATGTTTTCTTGTGTTCTGTTTTTACTGGTGGTATCATCATTCTTTTAGTCAGTCAGGTTTGAAAATGTCTAGTATCTTTTTAAAAGTTATGGTGCCCCTTTATGATCCAGGAGTATGGGGGGTCAGATCTGTGAGCTGTCAAATAGACCAATGGCTAGAATTCTGGCAGTCACTTAACTTGTTGAATCTTAGTTCCCTTATCTATAAAATTCCTACTTCTTGGACTTGTTTTGAGGATTGTGTCAGAATGTCCATGAGAGTGCTGAGCGTGGTCCCTGGTGTGTGGTGAATGCTGAGTGAGCTGTCTGTGACTCCCAGTGTGTCATGAGGGGTTCTGTGATGCTTTTCAGCTACCTCACTACTTTGGTGAGGCTGCTGCTGATGCTTCAGTACAGCTTCTCACCTCTTGCGTGGATTCTTGCAGCAGGGGCCTCTGCTCTGGCCCATGCAGGATTCCACCAATAGATTTTGATTATTTCCTTCGCCTCAGAAACCATGATGACTTTCTGCACCCAGCTTGATCAAGCCTGTGCACACCTCAGTTTGATATTTAAACTTTTGGACAATCTGATCTTCACCAACATTTCTAGCCTTAGTTTGGTCTCCTCTGCATGAATTTCCAATCACTGTCTTCACACTTTCTATCTCCTCTACTTGTCTTGTGTATCCCACAGTTTCTTCTCCTCTCCTTTGTGTTTAGTTTTCTAACCATCATTTGTGGCCCCTGATTCTTGCTGTCCATGATGTTTCTCCTGAACCCTTTCTTGTGACATTGTTCTTCCTACTTAATCCATGAATCTTATTAATTCATTCATTCACTCACTCCTTGTAAGGTAGTGATTCTAGACACTTGTTCTAGTTATAGACACTTGGATATACTGGTGATCAGTAAAGAGACACTCCAACCATCCCAGAACTTATGTTGTTTATCAATATTTATTTTACAGGGAATCATGTTTTGTGACATCTTTGTATAATTTGCATTTATTTGTTGAACTTCTATAAAATTTTTTCCCTGTACAAATTGTAAATTACTTGATAGCTAGGTATTTTACAGCTTTTAATATTTCCTTTAATGTCTTATTTGATATTTTACACAGAGAAGGAACTCAAATATTGGTTAACTATAGAGAGTCACATTCATGGCTTGAGGTTTGAAACTACACCTTCAAAATCAAAAATATTACTTGCAATATATTTGAAATCAGATTTGTATGTTATGCTTTAGGTATATGTTTCTTTTTTTTTTGAGACGGAGTCTCTCCCTGTTGCCCAGGCTGGAGTGCAGTGGCCAGATCTCAGCTCACTGCAAGCTCCGCCTCCCAGGTTTACGCCATTCTCCTGTCTCAGCCTCCTGAGTAGCTGGGACTACAGGCGCCCGCCACCTAGCCCGGCTAGTTTTTTGTATTTTTTTAGTAGAGACGGGGTTTCACCATGTTAGCCAGGATGGTCTCGATCTCCTGACCTCATGATCCGCCCACCTCGGCCTCCCAAAGTGCTGGGATTACAGGCTTGAGCCACCGCGCCCGGCCAGGTATATGTTTCTTTTTAAGAAAGATCTGTAAGAGCATAGTTTGATCGTAGTAATTGAGATTTTTCTGATAAAAATTTGACCATGAGTGGACAGTATGCTTCTATTCTTACCAATAGTAGGTAGAACACATTTGATATCACTTGAACTTACCAGAAAGTTTTTATCTTCCTTTCATATTTTTTTTGTGTGTAACACTCCCCTTCCTTTTTAATGTGATGTCTGAATTAATATTTGAAAAAATTCTATATTTAGAGCAACAAGCAGTTAAGTATTAATAGTTTTTGTTACTGTGGAAAATAATAGAAGTAACTGATGATTGTCATTTGCATGGCTTGAAGGCCTTCTCTGACCTTCTATGCGGAGTTAAATGCTCCCCTCATTGCTCTCAATGTGCACATCCCCTGTGCTTCCTATTTTGTGATGCTTTCCAGAGTTATTATTATTTGTATAGTGTCTAATTTTCCTACTAGACCACATGCTTCATGAGGGCAGGAGCTCTTTCTGTTTTCTTCATGACTCAATTGCCAGGACCTAGTAAGTCCACAGCACATATAACGAGTGCTCACTAAAGATGCATTGCAGTAAATTTGACATTCATTCACTAATCAAATACTTACTGCATTCTTGTAGATGTCAGGGACTGAGCTGGGCTCTGGGTTTGCACTGGAGAATAAAACACAGCCCCTGTCCACAGGGTGCTCATCAACTAGCAAAATGTGCTAAATTTATCTTATTTAACTGACATTTATATACTGTTTAAAGTTTCTAGATTTTTTTTTAAGCCTCAAAATAACTCTGTGAAGAGATATCATTTCCCTCTCTAGATGAGGACAAGATCAAGTAACTTACTCAAGTTCACATAGGATTGGAACCTGCCTCTGTCTGATTTCCAAATCCTTCACCTGAGACCTGTGCTACTTCCGCCAGTAAATCACATAGGGGTGATAGTCGTAACTTGCACCTGGCTTATCAGAAATTAAATCTGTTTCTCTTGGCTCATGTGTTTTTGGGTTTGCATTAAAAACTGGGGCAAGGAATTCAGGTTTGGAAATGAGCCCACTACTGATTGACGCTTTTGCATCTCATTAAACCTTTTCTAGTCAGTCTTATCCTCTTTTCTTTGAAACTCTTTTCCTGTTACCACAATTTTTCATGGTGATATTTTTGTTTGACTTTGGAAACTGACTAGTCTATATTTTGGGCCTATTGGATTAAGTTTAAAAATCTTTTCTTGGTATTTGGGTTCTCCATAGTCTGAACAATTTCTGCTCCTTTTAACCCCTCACTATTCAAGTGAGTCCCTAGTCGGGCCTACAGATACGTTCCTACCTTTATACCTGTCTTTAGGCGCTCTCTCTCTCTCTGTAATGCCTTCCACAAACTTTTGGCCAATTAAAGTAAAAAAAGCATTCTTCCCTTTAGTTTTCAAAGTAAGTTCCACTGCAGGGTTTGCCCTTCAGTCCTGTGCTAGCCTCCAGGCCTTGCTGCTGCTTTATGTGTGCTGGTTTTGTTCCCTAGTGAGACTTTTAATTTCTGGAGCAAAAGGACCAAATCTTGTTTTTCTTTTCTGTCTCCCACAGTGTCTAGTAGAATGCTGGGCATAGGATCATGCCTACTAAGTAAGCACTAAAATGTTGGTTGAAGTAAATTTAATTACAGAGTTTGTACTTCCTAATTATAACTGCAAACCTCAGTGTTTTCCAGACATTATGGCACACTGGAGAAAGGCAGCTAGAGGAGGCACAGTCTTCTGTAAGAACAGAGACACTTCCCATTTGTGTTGTGTATGGCAGGTTACGGATTGCTTTCATGGGCATTCACTCACTTAATCCTCAAGCTAATTTTATTGGAGAGAAATTGTTTAATCCTCATTGAGGAGTGATAGCATTAAGACTCAAATAATTTGCCTGTAAATCACATGGCAGGAGCTAGGACTTGGTGCCAGCTCGTGTGACTCTAGTGCCCTGCCACAGGAGAGACAGGAGCAACCAGGCTGCGAGCTCCAGAAGGCAGGGCCCAGTAACGTTTATTGCACATCACTGTTGCAAGATAAAATTGAGGTTCGTGTGTCAGCTGCCCTTTGAATTTTCTCATGTGTACATTTCTGTCTGGCTCTGCTTGCACAGTTGAGTTTGTCTCCTCTATTCCTGGGATTTCTCTACCCATTAGCCATTTACATTCATCTGTCTGTCATCTGTCTGCCTATTATCTCTTTGTATGTTTGTATGTAAACAATAAGACATTTGCAGTTATATAAAAACCAACCATCTGAAGTCTTAAAAATAATTTGTGCACTTTGGGAGGCCAAGGCGGGAGGATCACCTGAGGTCAGGAGTTTGAGACCAGCCTGGCCAATGTGGCGAAACCCCGTCTCTACTAAAAATACAAAAATTAGCTGGGTGTGTTGGCAGGTGCCTGTGTTCCCAGCCACTTGGGAGGCTGAGGAGGGAGAATTGCTTGAACCTGGAAGGTGGTGGTTGCAGTGGGCTGAGATCGTGCCACTGCACTCCAGCCTAGGCAACAGAGTGAGACTGCACCTCAAAATAATAATAATAATAGTAATAATTTGTGATGTTGTAAATTAAAATTTTTGTTAGTGCCTCCTTAAAACTCCACTCTGCCAAGGTTGATGATTCCTGTGTATAGGTTGGTGCATAACTGTATTGACAACATTCGGCTACAGAACTCAAATATGATTTTGAGAAAGAGAGATTCTTTTGTGTGCTTATATATTTCACGATTGTTTAAAAGCCCTGATCATCTTTGGAATTTGTCCTTGGAAATTTATGAATACTTTTAAGGTCAATGCATTTCCTTCCCTTTGCCTCATGAATTGAGTTCTTGCTATGGGAAAAGAACATATTTTTCCAGTTATCTGATTATAATTTAGAGCATTTAAAATTTTTATTGCTGTTGCTATGAGTGATTAGCAGTGTACTTTCAATTTTGTACTCTTGGTTGTGTATACACCCTGGGCACAATGGCATGCCAGAGGACCATCAAACTGGATAGTTCACACTTAAATTGACTACATCTTCCATATGGGCAGTTTATGTCTGTGGCCTTCTGACATTTCTCTGGGGAGCATTAGCTTGTGGAACTCATCTTAAACATTTCCTTTGCTTTTGGTTTGTATAATCTGATGCCAGAACCATTTAAAATATGATTAAAAATTTAAAACATTAAATATAGATATGGATTGCTGTAGACAGTATGGACTCTACAAAGAAAAGACAGTCTTATATTTGTGCTCTTGACGGGATATAATCTATTTATAGTTTTTAAATAACCTACATGAAAAAGATTACAATAGCTTAGTTTAGAGGTAGTATAAACATGAGATTGCCATCTTCATATTAGCCCTGGAGAGAAACAAACAAGAAATAGGTATGTTGACTTCCTTGATCCTAAGGATCTGACCACTGTATCAAGTGGTTTTGATGCTGTGGAAAGTGTGGTTGTGGAAAAAGTGTCTGAGATTTTTTTTCAGTTCAACCAGAGATGAGTAGTTGAGACTTCTTTTCCATAAAGGAATTCGCTAGACAGATGTGGTTCCTAAGGGTCAACCAAGTTTGCAGTTGCCCAGTAGTGCAGCTGCTATTCCAGAAGAGGTGCAGATGCAGGTATCTAGTCCCTGACCTGGAGGACCTAGTTTATATTTTGGTGAGAAAAAACTTAAGAAAATTAGATCTAACTTACATGGTGCTTAATGTTTGTGAAGTGAGAGATCAGAGAAGGGAGAGAGTAGTGTAGGAGGAAAAGCCAGAATGATAGGTTGAGAAACTGGATCTCAGGCTCTTCTCTCTACCATTTGTCCCCGCAGGCCAGAGTCCTGAGTTCCTGTCCACTCTCAACACATGCCTTTAATACTCTTAGAATTTTATTTTCTAAGACCTTTTCAAAAATCAGAGGATAAGCCTTTAAGTTGCTGGTATAGTGTTGTTAGGGAAAAAAAATCAGTGATGCAAATATTAAATATTAATCACTATCTGCCCTTGGTGGTATTTTCTTAGGCATTTTTAAAACCTGAGGTTATTGAAGGTTTCTTCTTCAAAACTAGAAAACAAAAAAGCAGTAGTTTTGTTTAGTACTTTTTAACTGATAGATTCTCTTTTGAAAGCATTCGTCTGCCTTTGAAGTTGTTATTTTTTTGTGTGTCAGAAAGATTTTTGTCAAATGTCTGCTTTTTAGAAAAGATACTCATTAGGTATGTTTTCTGTATGTTCTACAAATTTCACAAAGCTTTCATTCTTCACAGGAAACTAATGTAAAAAAAACAAAAAACAAAAAACAAAAAAAACATGGTATTTACTTTCTTTTAAACTTCCAAGTCATGTAGTCCCTGCCTGGCTGCTCTGTGTCATTACTACATCATGGCACTTGACACCTTTATCTATATGCACTATATTTTTGTTTAAATTAGTGCTGTTTGCAGTAAGTCTATTGTGTTTGCTTCTAGATAATGTAATTGATGGACAGAGGAACTAAAGGACCTGTCCAATTGTCTGTGCTAAATTTGTGGGTCAGGGTGTTTAAACACAGGCTGATATGAAGTTTTATTTTACATTCCCCTTGATATTATATCCCAATTGAGAACCTGTTTGTTTCTCACTTGGCCAATCTGCTAACAGTTAATTCTCCCCTGAGAGATAATAATGCTACTTTTCTTGCTCTAGCAGCAGTCTCTATGGTGGCCCACTATCCCATAGAACATTTTTTCTTTAAAATAGAATGAAAATACTGAGCATACCTTTAAATGACTTGATTTATGTTTTATGTATTTATCTATCTTAATTATTTTATAGATTTAAAAATTATATAAACCATTTTCAGAGTGGGTTAATACCTTGCTGTATGTAACACATTCAAAATTTGTCTGTCTCTAGTAGTGTTTACGGGAGACACAGCATTTTTATTCTATTAGGCATCACTACATGGGTGACCTACTGTCATTTTGAATGTTTCTCCCGTGTTGAACTCATTATTTCTTTGTCTGCAAGTTACTTGAATTAAGCTTATGTTTTATACATAGCTCATAAGAAAGAAAAAAACAAAGGAGTATAATACACAGATATATACATGTTAATGTTAGTAAGGTTACAGGTAACTTTTATTTTCTAATTTATGCTTCTTTGTATTTTCCAACTTTTAGAAGCTTAGAAGTACTCTTTTTGTGAAAGGAAAATAACTGTTTAAAATTTCTAACCTTATGTGCTATTGATTTTTTGTAGAAGTTGGGAGGTGAAGGGAGTCTGCTTTATTTTTAGGATAATAAGCAATTGAGTAATCTTTTATTTGTCTGGTGGTGTTGAATAGAGAGAGATTCTGCCTAAGTAAATTTTATATGGCTCAAGCCTACCTTGCTTTTTTTTTTTTTTTTTTTTTTTTTTTTTTTTTAAATGAGACTGAGTCTTGCACTGTGGCCCAACCTGGAGTGCAATGGCATGATCCCGGCCCATTGCGATTTCCATCTCCTAGGTTTAAGTTGTTCTCCTGTCTCAGCCTCCTGAGTAGCTAGAATTACAGGCGTGTGCCACCATGCCCGGCTAATTTTAGTATTTTTAGTAGAGATGGGGTTTTGCCACGTCGCCCAGGCTGATCTCGAACTCCTGACCTTGGGTGATCTGCCTGCCTTGGCCTCCCAAAGTTCTGGGATTACAGGCATGAGCTACCATGCCTGGCCTCAAGCCTACCCTTTTAAAGCTGAGATTTTAGTTTTCAAACTTGAGATGAAAACCTTACGTTATTAGTATTACATGTTTTAAAATCCATTGTGATGAAATACAGTATATTGAATTCATTTTTATCCTGGAATCAGGGTCATTACTGTGCCCTTCAATTATTGTACTTTTGGCCTTTCCCTTGCTGTCAGCTGTCACTGCAGCAATGCTAATTGGGGCTTTTAATCATGTAGCTTAGTGAAAACAAATAGCATAATATTTTATGTAGATTGACTTACTAAATTCTGAAGACTCATCTGAAAGCCTCCTTCTTGGAGTGAAAAGTATGTGGTTTTCTTCTTCAGGACATGGAAGAGGGGATTTTATCACTTATGTTCCTGTATTTGTTTTAATAACTGATGACCCATGGCAGATGTTTATTTTTGCTTTTATGTTCTTATCTGTATATGGAAAAGCTTAGATTGGGTATTGGTAAGACCTTGGAATTAGATAGGACTGGATACAAATTCCACTGATACTTCTTAGTAGCTGTGTGATCTTGGGCTTTCAGCTTAACCTCTTCAAGTTCATTTCCTCTTCTGTAAAATGAGGATAATCATGCTTTTATCGTAGAGTTGTGAGGATTAAATGAAGATTTCATGCAGTGTGCTAGCACAGTATCTGCACATAGTAATTGCTCAATATTATCAATAATGATAATTATTTTCATTATTAATTTGGCTATGACTGATGCCTGCCACTTCTTAATTTCAGTGTTCAAATAACCTGTATCAGATTTGGAATGTGAAGCTGAGCAAGCTTGATAGTTGAAAGAAAAGATTATTATGAAACATTTAATGTATTTTTCACTGACTAGAAATATTTTCTCATCTTCCCATAAAGAAGATAACACAATTAAAGGATATCTATACGTGGCAGAGAGTCTGGATACCTGCACTACATTATGATATTTAAAGGAATCATTGCAAACTACCTGCAAGAATCCTGAGAGGTTAAAACTGAGTTTATAATTATATAGACTTGGTAATTTGTTAAATGCATCAAGAAAAATGAGATTACATTGTAAGTTTTGAGGAAATTTCCCATGTTTTAAATAAGACTGTTTATGAATTCAATACTTTGCTGTAGGTGACGGGTATGGAATTTGTCATTAATCTGTACCAACTGGATTAAAATGGGTTCAGCAGGTTTTTAAACTTATTGTTGATAATGGAAATATAAAGCTCTGAAAAAATTATGACCATTTTTTTCCATTGTCTACTCATCTTTCATTTAACTTCTATTGATTTAAAATCCTTTAGTGCAGTTAACTGCTATTATAAAATCTATTGAAGTAAATACTCATATAACAATTTTTTACTTGTATGACAGTTGCTTTTGGAGTAGCTGGAAGAGCTATGAAACATTACTGAGGTAATTTCGTTTTTAACCATTTGGAGGATAGTTTTCTATGTGTTAAATGTCCAATTAATCAGTACCATGGCTCTTTCTGCTAAGAGTCTTAGAAATGAACAAGATAGTATAACCACTGAATGCAAAATTTTAAAGGTGTTAGTGAAAAGTATCTAAAATAAAAGGCAACACATGAATTACTCTGAAAAAGCAGTTGTTTTAAAATAGCAGATAAATATTTTTGTTTCAGTTATTCACAGGAACATCAATCTATCAAAGCTTTTCCCTCATGTCTTTAACGGGATGTAAAGTACATAATTTAATGCAATAATTAATATGAATAGCAGTTGTTGTACTTACATAGCAAGTATTTGTTATTTTGCTGAGGTATTTAGAGAAGTTTCTCCTTATACCGAATACTTCCAGAATGTTTTATATTGTCTGTGTGTGTGTGTTTGTGTGTGTGTGTGTGTGTGTGTGTTTGAGTGGGGCGGGGGTATTGGGTGATGGTTATGTAAATTTTTTTAAAAACTGCTTTTTCTTACTTCTTTTCTATCAGCTATCACATCTTACTCCTGTTGTTACATTTTCTTCAGTAGTCCTTTCCTTTTAACATGGAAAACAGGTAATCAAGGGTTTTAAAATTGTGCAAGAAAAGTATGCATAATTTAGTGCTTACCAAAGGCCTCAAGAGTGAATTAAAAATCTCAAAACCTCCTCTCATATTACAAATGCAGTACACATTTTAAAAACCCAGAAAATGTTAATAAGAATAAAAAGGTCACTTATCATCTCACATACTAGAGATCATTTCTTTTTTAAACTAAAACAGGAAAAGATAAATTGCTACAAGTATTTTCGCAAGAAGAGCACTGATATAGGGAAAGAAGATTGGTAATAACCGATATTACTCTGAGGATATCAAGAAATGGTAGAATAATAGGAAGCCACCACTTATGATATCAGCCACCTATAGCCCTACAGTGGGTGATTATCAGGAGCTTTACCCAGAAGCCATGTACACATCACTCTAACATCTGTCCCCACTTCTATCAGCCACTGCTGGAGGAAAAATATGGTTGCTTCTCTCCAGTGTTCTTACTTTCACATGAGTGCCTTTCATTCACAGAGCCTAAGCCAAAATCCTGCCTACAAGGAATCTGGGAAATGTAGTTTCCAGGCTTCCAGGCACTGTGAAAGAACTTGAAAGGATAGGGATGATGTTGACAATTCTGTCATCAACAGATAATATCCCTGACAGCATCCTTCCAAATTCTTTCCTCAACACACATATACTACTTACAACTGAACACTTAATCAGGACCATAGCTAGATATATGCTGTTTGGTAACTTGCTTTTATCACTTGATTTAGTATAATGCATATCTTTCTAAACTCTGTTATTGTCTTTGTTTTCTGCTGCTGCAACAGAATACATAGACTGGGTAATTGTTAAAGAACAGAAATTTATTTCTTACAGTCTAGAGACTGGGAAGCCCAAGATCAAAGGGCTGTATCTGGTGAGGACCTTCTTGCTGCATCATCCCATAGTGGATGGTGGAAGGGCAAGAGAGTAAGAATGAGAGAGAGAGAAGGGCAAGAGAGTAAGAATGAGAGAGAGAGAGAAAGATAGAGCACGAGTGAGCAAGAGGGGTCAGATTTGCTTTTATGACAACCACTCTCTTGGTAATGAATCCATTCCTTTGATAACAGCATTAATCCATCCATGAAGGCAAAGCGTTCATGACCTAATCACCTCCTAAAGTTCCTACCTTTCAGTACTGCTGCATTGGGGATTAAGTTCTCAATACATGAACTTTGGGGGACACGTTTAAATGATAGCAGTTATATCTTAAATTTTTTGTGTGAAAAAGGAATATATTAATACTTTTTGGTAAGCTGCTTTTATCACTTACGATGTTGTTACATCTTTTTGAATGGCTCTTTAGAATTCTCTTGTTGGATTTATTAAATAAGCACCCAGTGCTAGACAACTTAGATAGTTTCCACCTTCTTGCTATTATATCAGTAACTTGCTGTGCATCCTTGTGACTATAACTTAGTATATGCCCTTTTATTCTTCAGGGAATATTCCAAGAAATATAATTGCCAACTCCAATGGCATGGTCCATGGCCTTTTCTGACTTGTATTTTGCTTCTTCCTGAGTTCTTTTTGCTTACTTCCCTTTCTCGGGTAACTGGATACCAGAAAGTTGTTATGGAGATATAAAAATTCAGGATGGTTTTAACCCTTAGGCCCTTTTGCATTCAGAGTCCTTAATCTTCAGTCATATAAGATACTTGAACCTCCACCCATGCTTCATCTAAACACTAAATGTGCCTTAAACTAAGAAAGCTTAAGAACTTCTGCTAAAGATTAATTCTAACTTTCCAGGCCAAAAGAACAGGAAGCTGGAGGAAGTGTCTCTAGAGACTTACCTCTTTCATTTTACACTTCCTTCTTCTTCCTTTTCTCCCTTTTTCATTCCATTCTATTGTGATCATTAAAAAAAATCATTAAGGTATTTAGTATTTAGACACGATCTGTTATTTTATACAAGACTTCCCAGTTTTGAAGCTATGTTATGTTCCCAGTTATGTTCACAGTGACAAAAATTAGCTGGGCATGGTGGAGCGTGCCTATAATCCCAGCTACTCGGGAGGCTGAGGCAAGAGAATCACTTGAACCAGAGAGTCGGAGATCGCGCCACTGCACTCCAGTCTAGTAACAGTACGAGACGAGAGAGAGAGAGAGAGAGAGAGAGAGAGAGAGAGAGGAGAGAGAAAGAAAGAGAGCGAGCCCTGAATCCTAGCGGACCTTGATTTAAGTCCTCATGTGGTATGGGAGACATGGAGGAGAGGAGGGTAAAAGTTGGTCTCGCTTTAAAGTTGGTCGCCCTCTGCCTTTCCATTAGAGCATGTGCTGGACACAAGAAAGTTGCCAGCGGTTTAAGCATTTTTAAAGTGCAAGAAACGCTCCACAGAAAAGGCTCGAACCAGCCAACTGCAGATTTGGAAGCAAGCACACCACCCGACTGCGACACACCAACAGTCGACCCTCGCTGCCGCATCACCACGCAGAGCAAGCGCCCATCCAACGCTAGGCGGAGCCACCACCTTTTGTACAACAATTGTGCAGGCTCCAAAGCCTCGGAAAACCGGAGACACGCATCTTGCCCGCTACGGTTGAAACCAGTGCATTGGGTAATTCCGAAGCTAGAAGGGCAGCAGAATGGCCTTCGCCCGGTCCTGCCTCTCGTCCACTGGAAGCTCAGTGGGGAGCGGGAGCCAGGGAGGTGAAGTGCACAGACTCGGCAGAGGCGGCGGGGAGAATCGCGGGGTGAGAGGGCGCGGTGGCTATGGGGTGGGAGCCCATAGCCATCGCGTGTGGGAGAATCGCGGGGTGGGAGCCGCTGCTGAGGGAGGCCTGGGTTGTCGGGAGGGTGACTGTCGGTGGAATCTTTGGAGGAGAGTGATTTGGAAAAATGGCGAGGGGACAACAGAGGGGAAGGTGGTGACCCTGAGCGTCCGGCCAGGGGAGAGGAGGCTGTGCTGTCCCTCCTCTCCCCTTACCTGGCGGGGGACAGGCCGTGGTCAGGAAGGGGGTTCTCCCTGGACGAGGCTAGTCCACCGCACTTCGGCAGCGCTGACCCCTGCGATATCCCCACACGCGGGGCCCTGATCTGCGGTGGTGTTAGTGCTGCCCGGCGGCTGGGTTCGCGCGCTCACTCTCCTGACATTGCCTTGGCTCACCACCGACGCGGATATCGCCGCCAGAGACCCTTCCCGCCCTCCTAGGGAACTTGAGTGCGCTTCCTTGGTGTTCTCATTGAAGCTCACGAACCGACAGGTGTGAGCTCTCTTTTACACGCTGAATTTGGCTATAGCAAAAAAGCCCTGACCAAGAGCTTGGGTCTCCTTCGGACCTGCACACGACTCCCCAACTCCCCCCTGCAACCGTGGCTCTTGGCTGGCGGGCAGGCAGCGTCCACCAAGCGTGGAACCGCGGCAGCCGCAGCCCCCGCAGGCTGGCAGGCAGACAGTAGCAGGAGAAAGGACACAAGGCCTGCGTATTGGGAAAGCATGGGAGACGTCGCTTTCCTACCGGGCGAGAAGGTCTCCCTACAGTCTTTGGAGACAAGATGGACGGAGGCACCCCTTCCAGGAACAAGGCGGCTGCTCCTGAAGCCTGGCTCCGCACGGAGGCTCCTGGGTCTCACAGGCCCTCTCCCTACCCGCTGTAGCCAGAGCTGCTTCGCACGTCTCAGCTGGCTTCCTCATCCGCCTCTGCCTCCTCTTCCTCCCCAGCCGTCCTTGGGACAGCAAGGCCCCCAGCCCGTGGGAAAGACCTAGTCTCCTCTCCAGCACTTGTAAAGGGAGTTGGATGCCCGTCTCTTAACCCCAGGAGGACAGAGACGCTGAGGCGGAAGGGAACCCCTTCTCTTGCTGCTTCTCTTGGCATAGCCGGTCAGGGCCCAGGACTCCTCGCTTCTCCTGGAAGGCCTGGCTCGCGTGGCCCAGGAGCTGGCCACGTGGGCAACTCCCGCACTGCTCCTCAGGGAACGGGAGGCATTACCCTACATGGCCCACACTTACCCATGAGAGACACTCGGGAAATGCTCCTGCGGAAGCCGGAGCTCTGCGCGTTTAACCACTTAGGGGTGAAGCTTCCGTCCGCCCATCCTTCCTTCGGAGGGTCTTGGGGAGAAGAGAAATGCTCGAGGACGATGCGCTTTGCAGCGTCTCACCGGAGACCAGAGGAAAGCAGGACGCGTCTTCCTCGAAGAAGGCGGCCGGAGGCGTGCGGTCACAGGGAGGCTTTCGGAGCAGGAGCGCCGTCTCTCCGCCGAGCTATCCCACGGCTTCTAGCATCCCACCTGGCGGACTCCTCTTCCTCTCGCTTCTCCTACTGCAGGTCTTCTATCCTGGTGTTCCTCGAATGCTTATCTTCCGTTTGTGCCTCGGAACCTCTCACGCCCGCCACAAGTCACTCATTTCCTTGGTTGTTCTGAACTTTAAATAAGGTAATGCATGTAAGAGTGCCATAAATGCTCAATAATTGTCGTCTGTTATTATTTTCATCAGTAACATCATCTGTTATTTTCATCAGTGAATCGTCAGTGTTGTCTATTTTTAACATCTGCATTTTTCATTGTCCGAATATAGTCACATACATTTGAACATTTTATAATTATTGAATAATAAATTCGTTCTGCTATTTTACAGTAAAAAATAATGCTGCAGAGAGCATTCTTACACCTATATCTTGGCAGATGTAGGCCAGAGGCTCTTCTTTTATCCATCCTGTGGCCAACCTATCAATATATACACCTTTAATGAGATTTTGCCAGCAATCAAAGCCTTCAGGGAAAATGTCCCTAGCTCTTTACTACATCGGATCAAGGACTCTGGACAATTGGCACAACATCCTGGAATAGCTGAAACGGAGATATTATTCTCTGCCCTCCTCAGTTGTCTTTGTCTTTTCACAACGTCTTAATAAAAGTGCTGGCGACAAAAGTGTAACTATGTCATTGTTCTCCTGCTGTCCTTGCCTGTGTGCGTCTTCTCCCAAACCCGACTTTCCTCCAGCAGCTTCACTGAAAAAGAGGAGGGGGCTACGGGGTTGGGGAGCGGTGGGCCGGGAGGCGAGGAGGAAGTAAACCGAATAGGGAAAAAGCTTCTCACAGGCCAGGAGAGGGTAAGGAAGGGAGTCAAAGACAGAATTTTCTTCAGCAAACAGTAAAAGGGGAAATCTGGGGACGCTAAGAGTTTTTAAATCCTTTGCTCCATCACGTAAGTAATCCATTATTTTCCCTTACACAAATCAGGACTCCTACTCCTCCCTCCCTCCCCACCCCAAATCCTGATACCTGTTTACAAAGAATGTTCAAAAATAAGGAATTACACATAACAGTTCCCAGTTTACTCAGGAAATTCTCGGATTACAAATTACAAATAAACAAGTGAAGAGAAGAACCTTGGTGGTTCCAACATAAGTATGGCCATCGTTTTATACTCAAAATATAGAAAGACAACCTCAGAATAAGAAAACTTTTGGAAATTAATAAATCAAGTTTATCATTAAAACACAAAGAAAAAAAAAACTTTCCAAATGTTGCTGATCTTCTGTTTCAAACTACTGTTAGACTGGGGAGCCCAGAGTGGGGGAATCTGCCAAAGACTTTTGGATGAAAATTAATCATCTGTTGTCTACCATAGTCACACCCCAAGGCTTCTCAGATCAAATCCTTCTAAGGAATTTCCAAAAGGTATAAAGCAAAACCGGAAACACAGTTCCCAAATTCTGGAGTTCGTTTTCTTTCATTAAAAATATAAATATCAGGCTAACATCTGTTGATACACAATAACAGGGACACAGAATTCCTCCCGGAAGACCGACAGGCCCACGGACCCCGCAGATGCCACGGTGGTGGAGGAGGTTAAGTAACTTGGTTCAGGGTGTCTGGGCACACCTCTGAGTAAGACTCTGTCTCCGCAGCTCCCCTCACTCATCTCTATGCCCATACCTCCCCACAATCCTCCCTTTTCTTTGGGCCGCTGACGCCTCTCCGACCAACGAAGAGTCTCCCCAGCCCCTGCAGCTTCTCTCCTTCCGGGACCTTTACTTCCTGATCCTCACTCCATAGTGAGATGTGGCCTAACGCAAGGGAAAGTCCAGCACGGGAATCCGTCTAATGGCCTTTGGGTTACCCAGGGGTTTGCCCTGAGACTAGATGAAAGTAGCAAAGGCTTTATTTAGTTCCCAGTATTCCAAACTGCAGCAACCCACCGGAAACACCCCCACTTTCAAAGACAGGCTTTGAGCAGAGGAACTGTAAATTCGAGATTAGATCCAGCACAGAGAATACTCCAGAGGTGGCCCGCCACTTGGGTTAGCTTCCAGCCACCACGACCCAAGGTTCCAAGTCTTTGCTATTGCGAATAGTACCGTGATAAACTCACATGTGCATGTGTCTTTATAGCAGCATGATTTATAATCCTTTGGGTATATACCCAGTAATGGGATTGCTGGGTCAAATGGCATTTCTAGTTCTAGATCCTTGAGGAATCACCAGACTGTCTTCCACAATGGTTGAACTAGTTTACAGTCCCACCAACAGTGTAAAACTGTTCCCGTTTCTCCACATCCTCTCCAGCACCTGTTATTTCCTGACTTTTTAGTGATCACCATTCTAACTGGTGTGAGATGGTATCTCATTGTGGTTTTGATTTGCATTTCTCTGATGACCAGTGATGATGAGCATTTTTTCATGTGTCTGTTGGCTGCATAAATGTCTTCTTTTGAAGCGTCTGCTCATATCATTTGCCCACTTCTTGATGGGGTTGTTTGTTTTTTTCTTATAAATTTGTTTAAGTTATTTGTAGGTTCTGGATATTAGATCTTTGTCAGATGGGTAAATTGCAAACATTTTCTCCCATTCTGTAGGTTGCCTGTTCACTCTGATGGTAGTTTCTTTTGCTGTACAGAAGCTCTTCAGTTTAATTAGATCCCATTTGTCTATTTTGGCTTTTGTTGCCATTGCTTTTGGTGTTTTAGACATGAAATCCTTGCCCATGCCTATGTCCTGAATGGTATTACCTAGGTTTTCTTCTAGGGTTTTTATGGTTTTAGGTCTAACATTTAAGTCTCTAATCCATCTTGAATTAATTTTCGTATAAGGAGTAAGGAAAGGATCCAGTTTCAGCTTTCTACTTATGGCTAGCCAATTTTCCCAGCACTATTTATTAAATAAGGAATCTTTTCCCCATTTCTTGTTTTTGTCAAAGATCAGATGGCTATAGATGTGTGGTATTATTTCTGAGGGCTCTGTTCTGTTCCATTGGTCTATATCTCTGTTTTGGTACCAGAACCATGCTGTTTTGGTTACTGTAGCCTTGTAGTATAGTTTGAAGTCAGGTAGTGTGATGCCTCCAGCTTTGTTCTTTTGACTTAGGATTGTCTTGGCAATGTGGGCTCTTTTTTGGTTCCATATGAACTTTAAAGCAGTTTTTTCCAGTTCTGTGAAGGAAGTCATTGGTAGCTTAATGGGGATGGCACTGAATCTATAAATTACCTTCGGCAGTATGGCCATTTTCACAATATTGATTCTTCCTATCCATGAGCATGGTATGTTCTTCCATTTGTTTGTGTCCTCTTTTATTTCACTGAGCAGTGGTTTGTAGTTCTCCTTGAAGAGGTCCTTTACATCCCTTGTAAGTTGGATTCCTAGGTATTTTATTCTCTTCGAAGCAATTGTGAATGGAAGTTCATTCATGATTTGGCTCTCTCTTTGTCTGTTACTGGTGTATAAGAATGCTTGTGATTTTTGCACAATGATTTTGTATCCTGAGACTTTGCTGAAGTTGCTTATCAGCTTAAGGAGATTTTGGGCTGAGACAATGGGGTTTTTTAAATATACAATCATGTGATCTGCAAACAGGGACAATTTGACTTCTTCTTTTCCTAACTGAATACCCTTGATTTCTTTCTCTTGTCTGATTGCCCTAGCCAGAACTTCCAACACTATGTTGAATAGGAGTGGTGAGAGAGGGCATCCCTGTCTTGTGCCAGTTTTCAAAGGGAATGCTTCCAGTTTTTGCTCATTCAGTATGATATTGGCTGTGGGTTTGTCATAAATAGCTCTTATTATTTTGAGATACGTTCCATCAATACCGAATTTATTGAGAGTTTTTAGCATGAAGGGCTGTTGAATTTTGTCAAAGGTCTTTTCTGCATCTATTGAGATAATCATGTGGTTTTTGTCTTTGGTTCTGTTTATATGCTGGATTACATTTATCGATTGGCATATGTTGAACCAGCCTTGCATCCCAGGGATGAAGCCCACTTGATCATGGTGGATAAGCTTTTTGATGTGCTGCTGGATTCGGTTTGCCAGTATTTTATTGAGGATTTTTGCATCGATGTTCATCAGGCATATTGGTCTAAAATTCTTTTTTTTGTTGTATCTCTGTCAGGCTTTGGTATCAGGATGATGTTGGCCTCGTAAAATGAATTAGGGAGGATTCCCTCTTTTTCCATTGATTGTAATAGTTTCAGAAGGAATGGTACTAGCTCCTCCTTGTACCTCTGGTAGAATTCAGCTGTGAATCCATCAGGTCCTGGACTTTTTTTGGTTGGTAGGCTATTAATTATTGCCTCAATTTCAGAGCCTGCTATTGGTCTATTCAGGGATTCAACTTCTTCCTGGTTGAGTCTTGGAAGAGTGTAAGTGTCCAGGAAATTATCCATTTCTTCTAGGTTTTCTAGTTTATTTGCATAGAGGTGTTATAGTATTCTCTGATGGTAGTTTGTATTTCTGTGTGGTTGGTGGTGATATCCCCTTTATCATTTTTTATTGTGTTCTTTTGATTCTTCTCTCTTTTCTTCTTTATTAGTCTTGCTAACAGTCTGTTAATTTTGTTCATCTTTTCAAAAAACCAGCTCCTGGATTCGTTGATTTTTTTGGAGGGTTTTTTGTGTCTCTATCTCCTTCAGTTCTGCTCTGATCTTAGTTATTTCTTGCCTTCTGCTAGCTTTTGAATGTGTTTGCTCTTGCTTCTCTAGTTCTTTTAATTGTGATGCCATGTTTTTGAAATGGGTGGTATCTGTTGTTCCTTTCCATGTTTAGTGCTTCCTTCACGATCTCTTGTAGGGCAGGCCTGGTGGTGACAAAATGTCTAAGCATTTGCTTGTCTGTAAAGGATTTTATTTCTCCTTCACTTATGAAACTTAGTTTGGCTGGATATGAAATTCTGGGTTGAAAATTCTTTGCTTTAAGAATGTTGAATATTGGCCCCCACTCTCTTCTGGCTTGGAGAGTTTCTGCCAAGAGATCTGCTGTTAGTCTGATGGGCTTCCCTTTGTGGGTAACCCGACCTTTCTCTCTGGCTGCCCTTAACATTTTTTCCTTCATTTCAACTTTGGTGAATCTGACAATTATGTGTCTTGGTGTTGCTCTTCTTGAGGAGTATCTTTGTGGCGTTCTCTGTATTTCCTGAATTTGAATGTTGGCCTGCCTTACTAGGTTGGGGAAGTTCTCCTGGATGATATCCTGAAGAGTGTTTTCCAACTTGGTTCCATTTTCCCCCTCACTTTCAGGCACACCAATCAGATGTAGATTTGGTCTTTTCACATAATCCCATATTTCTTGGAGGCTTTGTTCATTTCTTTTTCCTCTTTTTTCTCTAGACTTCTCTTCGCACTTCGTTTCATTCATTTGATCTTCAATCATTGATACTCCTTCTTCCAGTTGATCGAGTCAGTTACTGAAGCTTGTGCATTTGTTACGTATTTCTTGTGTCATGGTTTTTAACTCTCTCAGTTCGTTTATGGCCTTCTCTGCATTGATTATTCTAGTTATCCATTCTTCCTTTCTTTTTTCAAGATTTTTAGTTTCTTTGCGCTGGGTACATAGTTCCTCCTTTAGCTCTGAGAAATTTGATTGACTGAAGCCTTCTTCTCTCAACTCATCAAAGTCATTCTCCGTCCAGCTTTGATCCGTTGCTGGTGATGAGCTGCATTCCTTTGGAGGGGGAGATGTGCTCTGATTCTTTGAATTTCTGGCTTTTCTGCCCTGCTTTTTTTCTCATCTTTGTGGTTTTATCTGCCTTTGGTCTTTGATGATGGTGACGAACTGATGGGGTTTTGGTGTGGGTGTCCTTTCTGTTTGTTAGTTTTCCTTCTAACAGTCAGTTTTCCTTCTAACAGTCAGGACCCTCAGCTGTAGGTCTCTTGGAGATTGCTTGAAGTTCACTCCTGACCCAGTTTGCCTGGGTATCAGCAGCGGAGGCTGCAGAAGATAGAATATTGCTGAACAGTGAGTGTTGCTGTCTGATTCTTGCTCTGGAAGCTTCGTCTCAGGGGTGTACCCCACCGTGTGAGGTGTGAGGTGTTGGTCTGCACCTAATGGGGGATGTCTCCCAGTTAGGCTACTCAGGGGTCAGGGACCTACTTGAGCAGGCAGTCTGTCCGTTCTCAGATCTCAACCTCTGTGCTGGGAGATCCACTGCTCTCTTCAAAGCTGTCAGACAGGGTCATTTATCTCTCCCGAGGTTTCTGTTGCTTTTTGTTTAGCTATGCCCTATTCCCAGAGATGGAGTCTACAGAGACAGGCAGGCCCCCTTGAGCTGAGGTGGGCTCCACCCAGTTCGAGCCTCCCAGTGGCTTTGCTTACCTACTTAAGCCTCAGCAATGGCAGGCGCTCCTCCCCCAGCCTCGCTGCCAGCTTTCAGTTAGATCTCAGACTGCTGTGCTAGCAATGAGGGAGGCTCCGTGGGTGTGGGACCCTTTGGGCCAGGTGTGGGATATAATCTCCTGGTGTGCCATTTGCTAAGACCCTTGGTAGAAAGCACAGTATTAGGATGGGAGTTACCCGATTTTCCAGGTGTTGGGTGTCTCAATTACCTTTCGCTAGGAAAAGGAATTCCCTTCCCCCTTGAGTTTCCCAGGTGAGGCGGTGCCTCGCCCTGCTTCAGCTCTCACTAGTCGGGCTGCACCCGCCCACCAGTGCCAACCATCCAACACAACCCAGTGAGATGAACTCGGCACTTCAGTTGAAAATGCAGAAATCACTCGTCTTCTGTGTCGCTCATGCTGGGAGACGGAGGCTGGAGCTGTTTCTATTTGACCATCTTGGGCGTGCCCCCAAAATCAGTTTTAATATAACTGAAGTTTCTACATTCTGACTCCAAATGTCAGATTGTGACATTTTACCTTTCTCTGACTTTATGCCAAATTACTTCAACTTCTAGCATCTATCATTCTCATTTATGAACAAATATGTATTTAGCAAATGTGGAAATACAAACCATGAGCCAAACAAAACCAAATTCCTGGCTTATGTAGCTGATAGTAAAAAATTCACTAAAATAACCACCCAATTACAGTTTCATGCAACGTGATAGGAGTAAGGGACCACCATAAGGAGGTCAGAAGGTGCTTTTCAGAGGTGGAGAGTACAGCTGTTCTCAGAAGGACAGGGGTTAGAAGAATCTTCCAGGCACAGAGCAGAGCATAAGCAAAAGCTCTGTGGAGGCCAGGAAGCTGGTAAATAGGGAATAAAAGAGGCCAGTTTGGCTGGAGCAGAGAGAGCAGGATGGAATTGGTCTGAGTAGTGAGAAGAGATGGAGAAGTGGGCAAGGCTCCTGGCCATTCAGGGCTTGTTTAGTTAAGAGGTTTTGTTTAAGAGAATGGGAAGGTGTTTAAGTGGTTTAGGCTTGGAAGTGACAGGGTCATATTACATTTTGAAAAAGCCACTCTGCCTGTTGTGTTGAGATTAGAGAGGCAATAAAGGGGATATGGATAAACCACAAGAAGACCAGGTCAGTAGTCTCTCCACCCCCACTCCCCAGGTGAAGGTATCCTAGACTAGGGTGGTGATGGAGGAGATAGGACAGAGTCAAGAAAATTTGAAAGGTAAAAACCAGTAGGATTTGCTCATGGATGGAATACAGGAGGGGAGAGGTAGATTATCAGGGATGTATCTTAGTTTTCTTATACAAGATGGATTCAGTTGCAATGAAATTGTTAAATGGAATTGACTTTAAATAATGGCATGACCTAAAGTTATGCAAACATTTGGCTTAGATAAAATTTCAAGTTTTCAAAGTTTTTAGCTGGGTGGACGGCATGGCTTTACTTCCTATTTCTTGGTATTTCCTAATCTTGTTAAAAAAAAAAGTTTTTCTTTTTCTCAAAGGCTTGTTTCAGTGGAAGCCCATCTGCAACATCTGTTATAAATTTAAGTTAGAAAACAATTACAAGTGCCATTGACACTTGGGTTATTGTTTTTGCGAGTGACCTAAGGTCACCTCTCGGGGGGACCTGGGGGCTGCCTTCTGAAACCCGCGCATCTGCACCGCATGCCCAGGCCTGGAAGTCAGACTCGGGGGCGGTGTGGCAGCGTGAGGCCTGCAGTCCTAAGCGCAGGGGTCGCTCCGGCCCCAGAGGCGGTGTGTCTTCTGCCTCTTTAACTTGACAGGGGCGGTTCAAGTGGCCGGGGAAATCAGCGATTTGCAGGGTGGACGGCTGGTGCTTTGAACAAGAGGCGGAGGGGAGAGAGGGATTTCCCTGTCTCCGCTGCTCTCGGTCCATCCCTCAGTTACTCCTTTTCTTGGCCCCGGCGGCCCCTAACCTGCTCTAACCCGTTGGGCGGTAGAGGCGGCCGGGTCACTTTAAGGCCCCGCCGTGCCTGCGCCTTGGGCTCTCCTGACGCGGCCGAACTGGACCCTGAGGAGTCAGCGGGCTGCAGGGTAGGGGCTGGGTGGCGGTTGAGACAGCGGCGGTACTGGGAGGGGAAGGTGAGGGTGGCGAGGCTGTCTGAGCTTCTGAGTGAGCGCGGTGCTTTTGGGAACGCGGGACGGCGACTTGCGGCGCCCGCCGCCGCAGCTGCAGTCTGCGTGGGAAATTAAGGTTTAGGGCGAAGTCCACCCGGCGTTTGGAAGGTGAGGGCCCCGCGCCAGGCCCTGCGGGCGGTGAATCTGGGACCCGCGGGCGCACCGCTGGGGAGGCGCGGCGGGAGGGGCGCACCGCCGGGGCCTAAGTTCCCTGTGCTGGATTCTTCGCCGGCCGGGCCGCCGGCAGCCCACCTTTTGTGGGCGCTGGGGAAGAAAGTCGCTGGTGGGTGTTCTGTGGCATCCCAGGGGATGGAGGGAACTGAGCAGCTTCGGGGCACGCCCTGGTATATCCTGTGCAGGACACTGACTTCGCACCCCGACCCTCACGGCCGGAAATCGGTTCCCTCTGAGGACCTGAGAGGCCCAGAGTGCTCGCGCCTCTGACTTGCAAAGTTGGCGTCTTTATTTGGCCTCCGGGATTCCCAGCCTGGCGGTGTGTCCAGGCTGGTGATGGGCAAGCCAGGTGTGCCAGGTCCAGGATGTACATGAGCGTTTGTAGCTATCACTGAATCACCTCATGACTAGCGGGACAAGCCTCAAATTAACCGCAGGATTTCCGGTAGGTTGGATTGTGGTGTTGGTGTTTGCACTCCAAAGAGTTGCTGTGATTTCCCTGTGTCTGCCTATCTTTGGGGCTTCTTAGATCATCTCATTTGGCGTCCTTTTCACCGAAGAGTTAACCGAGACATTTGGCATGGTTTCCTCGCTTTCCTCCTATCTTTTGCTGCTAGAGCTGCTTTCGAAAGGAAGTCTTTTCTTGCAGTGGTATCTTTTCTTTGGGTTACAGTGTTGTTCATCCTTTCTTTGCCGAAATAATGAATCCCAGTGCTTCACGAAGTTGAAGGGAAGTGATCTAGTAGTGTTTAGTCTGTTCTGAGCTGATGTACGTTAGTAGCTTTCTTTTTGTTTTTAAATTTTATTAGTAAAATTTTCACCGGTGAACCAGAATCTCTTTTTTTCTATTCTGAAATGCTAGCTTTAAGATTTCTGAGAACTTTGTGTCAAAGAAATATTCGAAAAGTTGCTGAAGTATACAGAGGTTCACAATTATAAATGTGCAGGTGATCCGGGCACAGTAGATCACACCTGTAAGCCCAGCACGTTGGGACGCCAAGGTGAGTAGATCACTTGAGCCCAGGATTTCCAGACCAGCGTGGGCAACGTGGCAAAACCCTATCTCCACTAAAAATGCGAAAGGTAGCTGCATGTGGTGGTGTGTGCCTGTAGTCCCAGCTACCCGGTAGGCTGAGGTGGGAGGATCACCAGAGCCGGGGAGGTTGAGATTGCAGTGAGCCGTGATCATGGCAGTGCACTCGGCCTGGATGGCAGAGTGAGACCCTGTCTCAAAAAAAAAAAAAAAAAAAAAATACAGTTAATGAATTTTTACCAAGTGAACCACCACAGATCAAGAAATAGAACATTACTAGACTGGGGTATATTTTTAGGAGTGGCATTGTTGGTTTTAGAGGTATATGAATAAAACTTTAGTATTGCATATTGTTGAACATTTCCCCAAAGCGGTTGTACCATTTAACAGGGATATTCTGGTTACCCCACATCCTTGCTGATGCCTGTCAGTTAAAAATTATTTTGCCATTCTAGTAGGGGTGCAGTAATGTATCAGCATGGTTTCATTTTGCATTTTCCTGGTATTGAGATTGAGTATCTGTTATTGCCATTTACATGTCTTCTTTTGTAAAGTGCCTGTTAAATCTTTTTATCCAGTTTTCATTGATATGCTTGTTTTTCCGTTGATTTGTAATACTTTATTCTGGATATGTGTCCTTTCTAGGATATATATATGTATTGCATTTCCCTTTTTTCAATCTGTAGCTTGCCTTTTTACTCTTTTAATGGTATTTTTTCATGAATGGAGATTCTCTAACTCTTTTTTTTCTTTTTGAGACAGGATCTCACTCTGTTGCCCAGGCTGGAGTGCAGTGGCACAATCACAGCTCACCGCAACCTTGACCTCCCAAGGCTCAGGTGATCCTCCTGCCTCAGCCCTCAAGTAGCTGGGACCTACAGGGGAGCACCACCACACTCAGCTCTTTTCTGTATTTTTAGTAGAGATGGGGTTTTGCCACATTGTATAGATTGGTCTGGAATTCCTGGGCTCAGTGTTGGGATTACAGGCATGAGCCACTGTACCTGGCCTGAGATTCTTAATTTTAATGAAATTATACTTTATCAATCTTTTCCTTTATGGTTACTGATTTTGTGTCCTGTTTAAGAAATCAATGCTAAGAATATGGACACATTTTTCTGTGTTAATCTTATAGCAATTTTACTTTAGTTTTTGCATTTTTTTTTCCCCTTCAGACAGGGCCTCACTCTATTGCCCAGGCTAGAGTGCAGTGGCAGGATCTCAGCTCACTGCAACCTCCACTGCCTGGCTCAAGCGATCCTCCCACCTCAGCCTCCTGAGTAGCTGCAACTATAGGTGTGTGCCACCATGCCTGGCTAATTTTCATATTTTTTGTAGAGATGGGGATTCAACATGTTTCCCAGATTGGTCTCGAACTCTTTGGCTCAAGTAATCTGCCCACTTCAGCCTCCCAGAGTGCTGGGATTACAGGCGTGAGCCACACCACCCGGCTGTAGTTCACTTTTTACTACATGGATTTGTCTGCTTGATACAGCACCATTTGTTGAAAAGACCATCCTTTTCCTTCTGCACCGTGTGGCACATTTTTTCATAAATTAAATGGCTGTGTGGTCATCTGATTTATGAAATTAGTGTGGGTCTGTTTCTGGACCAACCTGGGCAACATAGTGAGATCCCATCTCTACAAAAAATAAAAATAATAAACAAATGAATAAAATTTTAAAAATAAGTGCATAGAGCAGATGGAGTCATAGGTGAAAATTTATAAATGATCGTCAGTTTCTTGGCTACATACAGGTGTTGGTAATTCAGATGTGTTGGGAGTTCAGGCAAAATGTGTTAAGTGAATTATATGGTGTTCAGAATGATTGCTAGATGTTCATTGTGACTTGAATTAGATGTTATTTGAGCCTCACAGAGCTACAGTTTGACTCTTTTATTTATTTATTTGTCTTTTTACAATTTTTACAATCTTCCTGTCAAGGCAGTAACTCTTTTATGCTTAACTGTTCTCAGGTGGCCTCCCAAAGTGTTGGGATTACAGGTGGGAGCCATCACCCCGGCCATTTTAGTTTTAATAATTTTTATATTTTTCTAATTTAAAAGATTTACTAAAATCTCTTACAGCTATTATTTATGAATCTAGTAGTCATTGTTATTATGATTATTTTGTATGTGTTTAATCTCATTTTCAATATAAGCTCCTGGAAATTAGAGATTTTGTCTCTTTTATTCACCACTGTATTCTCAGTACTTGACCTTGCCTGGCATGAAACAGATACTGAATAAATATTTGTTAAATGAATGAATGAACATACTAATACCATATTCAACAATCTCCAAGTATCACAGTTTTCACCATCTAACAAATAAAATAGCTTGTATAGAGCAGAGTCACAGTCAACCTGCCATAAAAGGAAATGTCAATAAAAAATAAACCTTTGTGTAGCTGCTAAGATTTTGGAGCTTTTGTTACTGTGGCGTAACCTAGCAAAAGCTTAGTGAGACCACATATAGAATATACATGTACAGATAGACCAGATAGACCAGTATATGAGATTACAAAGATAGTTCAATAAGCATTAACTATACCCACACACTCTTAATTCCTTAACAGAAAGAATCAAATTCTTGTTCACTAAGATCTGCCTCAAATATTACTTACTTTGTGAAAACTTCCCTGGCTACTCAAGTATTTAGTCAGGACTCTTTGTTCCCACCCCCCACCCCCCAGGCTGGAGTGCAGTGGTGCCATCATAGCTCACTAACCTCTAATTCAAGGCTCAAGGAATCTTCCTGCTTCAGCCTCCCGAGTAGCTGAGACTACAAGTGTGTGCCACCATGCTCAGCTAATTTTTCATTTTTTATTTTCAGAGACGGGGTCTTACTGTGTTGCCCAGGCTGGTCAGGACTGTTGATTACATATGACAGAAACCCAACCAACCCTAGTTCCCCACCACCTTTCAACCTGCTCCTCCCTGGGTCTTCCCAGTCTTGGTAAATGGCAGCTCTATCCTTCAAGTTGCCCAAGCCCCAAATCTCAATGTTAACCTTGATTTCTCTCTTTTATCTCTCACAGGTAATCTGAAGGCAAATCCTGTTTAGACCCAGGCGAAGGTTCCTGGTGACCCAGGCTCTCACCAGCAGATTGTCCCTTACTGTCCTCCTGAGGGTGTCTGGAGCTTCAGTGCTCTGTGCTCTTGGCCTCCACACTGGGGGTGCCACCAACTCCCACTGTCCAGGGCTTCCAGTGGACTCTCCGAGGCACTGATGTAGAAACGTCCCCATTCGGTGCACCAAGAGCAGCCTCACACGGTGTGGGCCAACAGGAAGAGCTGCCAGATCCAACAGGTAAAAGTCCCGAGGCATCGCCAGCTCGATGGGGTCAGAGAGTCCTCTTTCTGTTATGACTCAGATGTGAAGGGAAGACACCAAGGGCCCTAAACATCACAGGGCCTTGCCTGGAATGAAAAAGATATTAAAAAATATTTGTTAAATGAATGAACAAATCTTCACAGCGTGTGCCGCCCACAACCTGCAATGCCGTGGTCAGGTGGAAGTGATTTTACTTCAGGAGAGGACAGTGTTCTCTTCAGGACTTTTCCTTAGTAGCTAGATCTGCATCCCTCTCCTCACTCTTCCCCTTTCACCCCCCATTCTCTGCCCCCATTTCTCTCTCTGTTTCCACCCTGCTGTCCCCTTTCACCTGCTTTCTCCTCTTCAGCTTTCGTGGCTCACCCCCTCCCTGTCCACCCGCATCCCCCAGGCTAAGGCCCCTGCACTGTCCTGGGTGGGGAGTTGTGTCTGGTTCTAGGCAGTGCCCTCTAGATGTGCCCAGGATGGGGAAACATGGCTCAGTTGCCAGTATAATGGGTTAAAAGAGTGGCCACTTTTGAAGGCCTTTGCCATTTCCCATTCCAGAATCCTGTAGGATGTAGAATTTATGGGCCACAGTGGAATTCTTGGTTCCCCAGGACCTTGTGGTGGACGCCTGCTTTCCCTGAGCATTCATGGGGTGACTGTTAGGTACCAGGCCCTGCTCTGGGCTAGAGGCCCCATAATGAGTAAATCTCAGGTAACTACCCCACAGAACCCACCACTGCAGGCATTGAGAGGGGGAGAAAGAAAGGGGCATGGCCTGTTTGTGTCCTTCTCATGTGGTCACCCACCAGGTCCTGGGGGAGTGGGAACCAGTGCAAGGAGAGATGCCCAGTGAGAAAGGCAAATGGGCGATGTCAGGCCCAGGGGCTGAGGCCCTCACCTGCAGCTTCTAGAGTGGAAAAGGAGCAGCACGGAAGGTCGTGGCCTGGTGTTCTGGGGTCCACTGTCTCATCTCATTTTTGTGGGCACCAGAACTTATCCAAAGACAAGACTTAGTGTCTCTGGCAACAGTGGGGGAGGAGGAAGGGGTTGTAACCCATGGAAACAGTATATGGTTTTACAGCAGTGCATCTTTCTCTAATAACTAGTTAGTGTGTTCCTGTTAATGGAAAATATTGGTGGTGTAAGTTCCCCCTGGATGTTGTCATCTTCACGTAAATTTTTTCGCTCCTTCCTTCCCTCCCTCCCTCCCTCCTTCCCTCCCTCCCTCCCTCCCTCCCTCCCTTCCTTCCTTCCCTACTTCCCTCCCACTGTCTCTCTATTCTTTCCCTTGCTCCCTCCCTTCCTTCCTTCCTCCTTTCCTCCCTCCATCCCTCCCTTCCTTCATCCTTCCCTCCCTCCCTCCTTTCTGTCCTTTCTTCTTTTCTTTTTCTTTCTCTCTCTCTCATACTCTCTCTTTTTCTTTCCTTTTCGTTCTCTCTACTTTTTTGAATAGACCACACTGTCCTGAAACCTACATTATTTACCAAAATCTCTGGAGCTGCTTCTGTCTCGCAGGCAGGGAGCTCCTCCTGTAGCCCTTAGCTCCTCCCAGCCTCCTCCTCCTTTGATTCGTGGGTGCCACTAGGGCAGCTTCTGAGTCTCAGTGGTTCCTAGTCACCAAGTTCTGCACACCCAGATGGTTTGTACCTGTCCTTACCAGAAGCCTGCACCGTCCAGATGGCTGAGGCTGCTTTTACCTAACTGATCTGCTATCTGTGTTCCGGGGGTGCCCCAGGGTTAGAGGTAAATGGCACAGGCATTGAAATCTCCCACTACTCTGACTCCAGGTTATACACCTCAATGCCAAGTACTAACCACACAATAACAGGATGCCACCAAAACCTTGATAAGGGGCTGCTGCATCCTAATTAAGAAAAATTAATAGACATTATTTTTAAGAATAGTTCTAGGTTTACAGAAAAACTAAGTGGATAGTACAGAGAGTTCTCCTAGGCTCCCGTGTCCTCCAGCACACAATTTCCCCTGTTGTATTAGTGTGGTCCATTTGTTACAATTAATGAACCACTATTGATACATCATTATCAACTAAAGTCCATAGTTTACATTAGAGTTCATTCTTTGAGTTTCACAGATTATGGGTTTTGGCAATTACATGATGTCCTAAATCCCCAATACAGCATCATGCAAAATAGTTTCACTGCTGAAAATTCCCTGTGCTTCACCATTTGAAATGCCTCCTCCTCTCCTCCACCCCTGACAACCACTCATTGTTTTACTACTTCTATCTTTTTGACTTTCCAAGAGTGTCATAGAGTTGGAATCGTACAGTATGTAGATTTGTAGACTGACTTCTTTCTAGCATTATGTACTTTAAGTTCCTCCATGTCTTTTCATGGCTTGATAGCTTGTTTTTTAAAATCACTGAATCAGATTTCATTGTATGGCTACAACACTGTTTATTCCTTCACTTGATGAAAGGCATCTTGGGTACTTCCAAGTTTTGACAATGATGATAAAATTGCTGTAAGTACTTATGTGCAGGATTTTGAGTGAACTTAAGTTTTCCGAAGTGACTGCACCCTTTTGATTTCCACTAGCTATGGAGAGTTCTGGTTGCTCCTCATCTTTGACAGCATGACAGCATTTGGTGTGTTCACCTTTTTGCATTTTAGACATTCTAATAGGTTTACAGTGATATCTCATTGTTGTTTTAATGTGCAGTTCCCTGACGACAAATGATTTTAAGCATCTTTTTCATATGCTTATTTGCCATCTATATATCTTATTAATGAGGTGTTCAGATCTTTCACCTTTTTTTTCTTTGTGTTTAGTTCTCAGAATTCTTCATATATTTCGAACAGCAGTTTTTCCATCAGATTATTTTGTAAATGTTTTCTGCCAGTCTGTGACTTGCTTTTTCCGTTCTCTTCACAGTGTCTTTCACAGAGCAGAAGTTTTAAATTTTAATGAAGCTCAACTTAATTTTTTTCATTAGTAGATTGTGCTTTTGGTTTTGTATCTAAGCCATCGTTGAACCCAAAATCCCCGAGATTTTCTCCTCTGTTATCTCCTAGGATTCTTATGGTTTTGCACCTTACATTTATGTGTAAGATTTATTTTATAAAGGGTATAACATGCATACCTGGATTTATTTATTTATTTATTTTTTGCATGTGATTGTCCAGTTGTTCTAGCACCACTAGTTGGAAAGGCTATCTTTGCTGTTTTAAATTGTCTCTAAACCTTCATGGAAGATCAGTGGACTGTATGTAGGCCTGTTTCTGGGCTCTGTATTCTTTTCCATGGATCTGTTTGTGTGTGTTTTCTCTTTTCACCAGCTTCACCAGCTTTCTCTTTTCACACTATTTGGGTTACTGTAGCTTAATGTAACCCCTGAAGTTGGTAGTGCCAAACCTCAGGGGTTTTTTCTGAACTTCATCATGAGAACCTGGTTGAGATCATTGTAGTAAAACTTGGAAATGTGTGAGATTCCCCCTTAGTCTGGTTTTCAAGGAGTTTTTAATGCTCTAGCCAGGCCACCCTCAGCTTCTAGTAATCCATCAATACCATTTAAGTGCTCCTCACACTTGCTGTCCCCAGTAGCTTCTCTTCCTGTGAGCTGTGACTCCTTGTGTGTTAGCCTGTCTTTCTCATTTTTAGGGAGGCCATTTTCCCTGTGACCTCAATTCTCTGGTCCACCCTAGAAGGGTTGACTTTCAGTTCATTCAGCTTTTTTTCTAGCTGTGAGGACAAGTGATGACTGCCTAGCTCTTTCCGTGTTGGAATAGAAACCCAAAAGTTTGTTTAAAGAATGACTTGTTATAAAAGTCACCTATTGTCAGTGTACAACTCAATGATTTATAGAATTGATTTATAGAATTGTGCAGCCATCAGCAGAGTTCTACGTTAGCACATTTTGTCTCTTCCCCAAATTCCCTTGAACCTCATTGTAGTCATTTCCTAATCCCTGGTCCCCATGACTGGGTCTAAGTAGAATAAATATTTGGAAAGCAGACTTCATTATATCTACATTTTCATGTGTTTGGGACTTTATATAGTGGACTATTGTGTTCGTTTTGTGACAAGTAGAGAAGAGATTGCATTCTAGGGATGGTTTTTGGGGGAACATAATAGTGATCCTGTTTATGACTCTCCTTGAAATGGTTCATCTGTGCTTGTGACTGGTATTTGCTACCAAACCTTGTCTGGTAAGCGCAAGAAAAGGAATTTTTAAAAATCTGCTATTAAAATCAAGATGATATATTTTCACATCATAATATGTGGAGTTAAGTAATGAACCATCTTTATTTATTTATTTATTTATTTTTGAGATGAAGTTTTTGCTCTGTTCCTCAGGCTGGAATGCAATGGCATGATTTCAGCTCACTACAACCTCCATCTCCGGGGTTCAAGTGATTCTCCTGCCTCAGCCTCCTGAATAGCTGGGATTACAGGTACCCGCCACCACGCCTGGCTAATTTTTGTACTTTAAGTAGAGACAAGGTTTCTCCATGTTGGCCAGGTTGGTCTCTAACTCTTGACCTCAAGTGATCCACCTGCCTTGGCCTCCCAAAGTGCTAGGATTACAGACATGAGCCATGGTCTGACCTGAACCATTTTAATTGCACTTCATTTTTAAAAACCTTCTCCTTATTATGTTGTTGTTTAATAACTTAAAAGCTATCTGTAGACCAGGAATAATTATTTGCTATATAATATAGCAAAAAATATGTATATATAAATGGACTCATTCAAAATATATAAAGAACTCCTATAGATTACAAAGAAAATGACAGACACCCCAGTATATCAATGAACATAAAAATTTGAGAAGATATTTTCCATAAGAAGGTATCTAAATGAACATTAGGCATGAGAAAACCAAAATAGATTGTCACTAGACACCTGGTAGAATGGCTATAATTTAAAAGACTGAAAATATTAAGTGTGTGGGAATGTAGAGCAACTGAAAATGGCCTACATCTTTCATAGAAATGTAAAATAATACAGTTACTTTGCAAAACTCTGTGTCCATTTTCTACCCATTCACCAAGCAACTCCATCCCTAGCTATACATATCCAGGAAATAAGTATGTATCTTCACGGAAATAATTGTATGAGAATATTCATAGTTACTTATGCACAGTAGCCAACAAGTAAACCTGCTTCCCATCAGAAAAATGGATATCAAATTGTGTGATAATCATACAATCAATAGGCTATTACTTGGCCAAAACAAAATGAAACAAGGGAAAAACACAATCAGACAAATTAGTGGCATATATAACCACCTGAGTAAGAGAAGTCAAAACAAGAGAACGTACTAAATGATTACTTTTTTTAATTTTTTTGAGACGTAGTTTCACTCTGTCCCTCAGACTGGAGTGTAGTGGCACAATCTCAGCTCTGCCTCCCAGGTTCAAGAAATTTTCCCTGCCTCAGCCTCCCAAGTAGCTGGGATTACAGGTACCTGCCATCACGTGTGGCTAATTTTTGTATTTTCAGTAGAGACAGGGTTTTGCCATGTTGGCCAGGCTGGTCTTGAACTCCTGACCTCAGGTGGTCTGCCCACCTCAGCCTCTCAAAGTCTTGGGATTACAGGTGTGAGCCACCAGGCCTGACCAAAATGATTCCATTTTTATGAAGCACATGAATAAGCAAAATTAATCTATGGTGGCTGCTATAGTTTAAATATTGGTCCCCTCCAAATCACATGTTTAAACGTGGTCCCCGGTGTTGGAGGAGGGGGTTAATGGGAGGTGTTTGGGTCATTGGAGTGGATCCCTCATGAATAGATTAAACCCCACCCTGGGAGAAGGTAGTGAGTGAATTCTCACTCTCAGTTCCTATAGGATCTAGTTATTAAAAAGTGCCTCTCACCTTTACTCTCTTTTGCTTCCTCTCTCACCATATAATCTCTGCACACACTGGTTCCTTTTCACCTCTGCTGCAAGTGGAAGCAGTCTCAGGCCCTCATTAGGAGCAGATGCTGGTGCCATGCTTCTTGTGCAGCCTGCAGGACTATGAGCAAAATGCATCTCTTTTCTTTATAAATTACCCAGCCTCTGGTATTCCTTTCCAGCAACACAAAAGGACTAAGGCAGTGACAACATTCAGAATATATTCTTCATATGGGGGACGAGTATTGACTGGCAAGGACCACATCAGAACTTTGTGGCATGGGGGAAAATGTTCTCTGTCTTTAACTGGGTGTTGTTATACAATGTATAGTTATATTAAAATTTATTAAGCTGTACCTTTAGGTTTTTTGCAGTATACTCTCTGCAAATTATACCTCAGTGAAGAACTGTTAGCATACAACAAAGAGAGAGATAACAAACACTCAAAAATGTGAAAATTGGCCGGGCGTGGTGGCTCACGCCTGTAATCCCAGCATTTTGGGAGGCTGAGGTGGGCAGATCACCTGAGGTCGGGAGTTCGAGATCAGCCTGAACAACATGGAGAAACCGTCTCTACTAAAAATACAAAAGATTAGCCGGGCATGGTGGTGCATGCCTGTAATTCCAGCTACTCGGGAGGCTGAGGCAGGAGACTCCCTTGAACTTGGGAGGCAGAGGTTGCGGTGAGCCAAGATTGTGCCATTGCACTCCAGCATGAGCAACAAGAGCAAAACTCTGTCTCAAAAAAAAAAAAAAAAAGTGAAAATTGACAGAAAATAGGAAGCAAATATTTAGCATATAAATAAGAGGGATCCATTGAGAAGAAACCAAAAGCAATGGAATAAAACAAAGACAAAAAAGTATAATTTTTTTAAAAAAGTATAATAAAAAGTTTTAAATTTCAAAGTTTGAAATGATATTAAAGTGGCACACTGTTTCCTTGGGAAAATCAAGTGAGAACCACAAACTCTGAGACTAATTCCAGCAAAAGTATGTAAATCAGTTTGATCTAATGGTACAACGTTAGCTTTGAAGGCCAAAAGGAACTGGTTTCTAATTCTTTTTCCTCTCGTCACTAGTTTTGTGACCTATGGAAATTTTGCAATTTTTCTGAGTTTGTTTTCTCATCAGGAGCAGGATAATACCTAAGTAACAGGATTGTTCATGGATTTAAATATGATTGCATGGCAGTGGACATGAACCATAATTTTTAAGAATATATTTACACTGAGCTCTTCTTTAACGTGGATAATGTTAAAATTGTAGACAAACAACAATTGACAAAGAATAGACAAAATGTTCTAACATAAATATTTTTCCTTTGTTTCTAGAAAGAAGTCACACATATGGTAAAAATAATTAGAGAGGACCTAGTTCATATTGAACAATCTTCCCCAAACCCTGAAACAGGTCTACTTTCTAACACCAGAGATGTCTTGACTGAGTCCAACCCCTGCAGTCCCCTCTGTCCGGAATAGACGGAGGAAGTTTGCTCCAGCCTTAGAACAGCATGGGCTGGCAAGCGTTCTCAGAGAGGCTCTCAGCTTCAACTCTGAAGGCCCTGAGGAATATGTGCAATTGGGTTGGGTTAAGGCCAAGCTGAGCCACATGACCAGGGCTCTCACCAGCGCCAAAGTCAGTGGAAGGATATCGGTCCCCAGAGCTCTGTTACAGGCCATGGGGTGCTCCATGGAGGGGTGGTGAGCATATGAATAACAATCAGGACAAACATTGGTAATGGACAGGAGGCATAAATAAACAATGTCCACCCTCCACTAAAACCCAGGAAAGTTCTCATTCAAAAAACAATGTCTTGAAGAAAAAACATAGGTACAAATCTTTGTGACTTTGGATTAGACATTTTTTAGGTAGGCACAAACAACCCAAAAATAGATAGATAAATGGACTTCATTAAAATAAAAATCTTATATGCTTCAAATGACACTGTCAAGGAAGTGAAAAGATAATCCATATAATGGGAGAACTATTTCCAAATTATATATTTGACAGGAGTCTAGTACCTAGAGTATATAAGGAATTCATATAACCTGTTGGGAAGTGTTTCTGCCTTGATGATGTTGTACGGACAAGAGATAAACAGTGAGGAATATGCTTAGATGTATTGGGAAAGAGATGGGTCGGTGGCATTGTCACAAGGGTACATGAATACTGAGAGTGAATGCTGAAGGAATGATCCCCATTGGTGGTTACCCTCAGGTGAGACCAGGGTGCCTGTGTTTCAGCAAAGCCTGGGCAATTGGAATGCAGGGATCCTAAGATTCCATGACACCCCCACCTTCTAATTCTGTTATTGCAACTGCAGACGGTTACGTGGCATGCTGGCCACAATCATCCTCACTCTTGTCAGAGACTGAGTGACTGGCAGTGCCTTCAGCTCTGAGCTCAGGCACCTCAAACCTTGGTTTTGTGGTTAAGGATCCTAAAGTGCTGTGGGGAGTGATCACGTTTTTCTCAACAGTAAGTTAAGAATTTTAGTTACTGACATCCCTCAGTCCTAATTAAACCTATTTGATTTCACCAGTTTTTAACCCATCCTGTGTTTGTGTTTATTCTCCCCAGTCCCTAGCTCCACCTTTTCTGCAACAAATGTCAGCATGGTGGTATCTGCTGGCCCTTGGTCCAGTGAGAAGGCAGAGATGAACATTCTAGAAATCAGTGAGAATTTGCATCCCCAGCTGGCAGAGAACAAACAGCAGTTCAGAAATATCAAAGAGAAATTTCTTATAACTCAAGTGGCCTACTTCCTGGCCAACAAGCAGAACACATACCGTAAGTTCAATAGGCTCACCATCACAAAAGTGATGAATGATGTCCTGTCTTCTCTCTGAGAAACTAAATGCACTCTCCATCAAAAATAATTTCATCCCTCTCGTACTTCTAGGAAAATAGAAATGGGTGTTTTAGCATTTTTGTTAAAGTTGGAAGACAGAGGTACCAAAGTATTTAACAACTTTCCATACTTACAGTTAGGTGGGGGTGGGACTAGAATTAAAATCTCAGTTGATTTCTGTCACAGGCACAGAACGACCTGTTTTCTCCAAGAGGCTAAATCATGTTTTCAAGACTACTATCTGTACCATATAAAATCCTGCAGACAAATAACGTCTAGTCTGTTCTAAATGTCTGGGACTAGTGAACTTTTATTCAGTTCAAGCTTCTGTTGAGGCCCTATAGGCAAAGCTCTGTTCTAGTGACCCTGAGGGAAACTTGGTGATAGTGCCCAGTACCTGCTCTGAGGAGCTTCAAGAAGACTCTGCTCCTAATAGAACCTGTGGTATCTATAAGTGACAGAATCAAGAGGAGGGAGTAGGGGCCGTGCACAGTTGCTCACTCTTGTAATCCCAGCACTTTGGAAGGCCGAAGTGGGCAGATCACGAGGTCAGGAGTTGAGATCAGCCTGGGCAACATGGAGAAACCCCATCTCTACTAAAAATACAAAAATTAGCTGGGCATGGTGGCAGGTGCCTGTAATCCCCACTACTCGGGAGACTGAGGCAGGAGAATCCTTTGAACCCAGGAGGCAGAGGTTGCAGTGAGCCAAGATTGTGCCATTACATTCTAGCCTGGGTGACAGGGCAAGACTGGTCAAAAATAAATAAACAAACAAACAAACAAAAATAAAAAAATAAACAGCAGAGAGTACTCTGGTAAGAGGGAAGTCCTAGGGCACAGGCTCTTGTTCCTAAAGAGGAAGAAAGATCACACCCAAGAATGTGTGGAAGTAGCAGTGCAGTGTACAGAGCAGGGACCCTGGGCCTGTCTCCTGGGCTCCATCCAAGTTGCTTGTCTTGTCTGTCCCTCAGTTTCCTCATCTGTTCATACAATACTACAATAATACCTACCTCTGTAAATTGCTGCAGTGAATTACATGAGCTATTTCTTGTCAATCTCCTAGAACATTTATTGGCACAGAGTAAACACTATCTATTAGTTCTTTATTCTACTGTTTCTAAATTAACACAAGCTTTATTTGTGTTTGGGCATATTTCCCTCATGGCCTTATGTCTCATACTTTATGCTTCAGATACGATTATGATTTAAAAATCAAATATTTTAAAAATCTTTGACGTATTTTTCTTTGAAATTCCCGGTAAAAGGGAAACCATCTGTCCCATAGTCCTAGGGGCTTTTCCGACCATACAAGAAATCATTACTTCATGCCCCAGTGCAGTGTTTTAGAGGAGAGGCTGCAAGGCTTGGACAAGTGGCTCCACATTCAGAGTCAGACCTCAGGGGCTGTGAATTCTGACTCCACTTCATTGTGGTTGAATCATCTGGTCAACTTCCTTGATGTGCTCTTGAGTTTCTCTTTCTTCGTCTCTAAATTTTGGAGAAACAGATGCTAGAAAGTCAGGAGACTGAAGAGTAAAGATGTGGAAATCCCTTCCTATAGCCTGGTACTGGGGACAGTTTTGTCCTTGGGATGGACCTGACTCCTGCCCTGTAGGCAGTGACCACAGCAGCATGTCCAGCCTTCCACTGAGGCAGGCATGTCTGTCTTTTCTCAGAGTATGAAGAGTGCAAAGACCTCATAAAATCTATGCTGAGGGATGAGCTTCAGTTCAAGGAGGAGAAGGTTGCAGAGCAGCTCAGGCAGGCTAAGGAGCTCAGGTGAGGGGATCCCGTGGGGGTAGGCAGGTGGGCAGGTGTGTAAATCTCTGAAGTACAGCAGCTCAGCGGGGAAAAGTAAGAGCTAAGCTGGGCCAGGGGAAGGGCAGGAATTGCCATGGCAGGCTCACGACACACAAATATTTATCCAACAGAGAACAAGGATAATAGTAAGTTATGGGTTGCAGTTGTTTCTCAGAGCCTTGTTTTCTTTTTCTCAAACAAGTAATTGTTGAGGTGAAATTTGCATAACACAAAATTAACCAAAGGAGTGGGAACCACCCAGCAGCATTCAGTATACTCAAAATGGTGTGCCTTCACCACCCCACTTACCCTTAGTGAGAATCAGCTCCTGACTGACTGCGGCTTCTCATTCTTTCACTCAATCAATGTTGCCTTCTCGACCCTGTCATTATTTTCTTGTTTCATCTTTTCAATTCGCCCCATCTGCACCTGGCCTCATTTCTGTACATGGCTTTGTATCTAGTCGCCGCAAGATGCACTGTGTGTATTTTCACATGGAATTGTCCATGGCCAGAGTGAGGAACTGAAAGGATGTCTTTTTGAAGCGGAATTAGGAAGACACCTACTTTTGTTTACAGAAGAGAAAGACTAATGGAACATCATCGAGGATCTTACAGGAGGCCTCTCTGATATAGAGGAAGGCTGTAAACCATTTTGTATTATTTCTCTTGGCCACAGACATTCCTTTAAACATGTGCTGACCTTCTGCTTGGAGGTCTCCTTGAGGACATTGTCTCAGAAATCTCTGTTGCAATATTAGAACTGACCACTCATCCCTTTCCACTGTTAAATTTTCTCTACTGTCTCACCTTAGGCAATATAAAGTCCTGGTTCACTCTCAGGAACGAGAGCTGACCCAGTTAAGGGAGATGTTATGGGAAGGGCGAGATGTCTCCTGCTCATCGAATCAGCATGTCCAGGCCCTCCTCGCTCCGGATGAGCCAGACAAGTCCCAGGGCAGGACCTCCAAGAACAGCTGGCTGAAGGGTGTAGGCTGGCACAGCACCTTGTCCAAAAGCTCAGCCCAGATATGGTGGCCATAGGCCCTGATGACCCAAAACCCCAGGCTTGTGAGAGACTCCAGACCTGCATACTTTCACAATGACAGTTGTATCGGTGGTGTTTTTTCCACTAAACATATGTGGCTATGACATGACCAGGACTTCCTGGGTAAGAACAGAGATGGGAAACCCATGGGGTTGGAGGCCACAGTATTACAAATGTCCCTCCTTCCTTGATGGAAGGTGGTCTTTGGAGCAAGAGGCAGCATCTATCTGGTTTTAAAGGACAAGAAGGAGGCCGTGACAGGAGGGCGCTTGTTAGAGTGAAAAGAGCTCTGGACTAAGAACGAAGGTTCCCAGGCTGTCTCTTCAGCAATGTTCTTAGTAACTGTCAGTGAGTGATTTGTCCTTCCTGAGTTTCTCTGTCTCCATCTGCAAAGGCAGGCAAATTGTCTCTCGCAAGGGTCTGAAGCATCCAAATGTGGAAACACTTAACGACTGCTTTTCAAAATGAGATGAAGCCCCTCACTGTGTGGTGTTGGAGAAGGCAGTTGATGTGGGGGCATTTGGTGGTAGGAAGTGCTTCAGACTGGAGCACTCCCCATGGAGAGAATGTCCCTGAATAACACAGCAGAAGCCACATGGGGGGCCTGTGTAGTCTCCTGATGCATAGAGGACTGTGGGACAAGTTTGTCCTCTCCTAAGAGAAAGAATTAGGTTCGAAATGCGAACTATGACAGGACACCAAGTCTGTGCCTGGGAACCAGATCTGTGGCAGGATGGGGAAGACAGCTGCCAAAGTCCAGAGAGAGGCTGCACAAGCCTCCAGTGATATGGGGAGCAAAAGGTCTTTTCAATATTTGGCCACATCTTGATGGTGGCCCTCCAGATCAGAAATGCATTGCCTGATGGATCTGTAAACCATGCCAGGGCATTTTGTTAAAGATAAAACATGAGAGATTTCAGTTGAACGATGACTCATGCCTAGATGTTCATGTTTCTGTGCACATTGGGCTGACTGTGCTTGCAGAGTGTGAAGTGGGAAATATCTGAAGGAACACTTCTGTATTTACAGAAAATGATGAGGATGAGGATGAAGATGTTAAAGTTGAGGAGGCGGAGAAAGTACAGGAATCATGTGCCCCCAGGTAACACTGAATACTCAGGAGTAAGTAATGGGTTGTAACATATGAAAAAGGTCTAGGAGGCACACCCTCTCTGGCAGCTATGATAGGCCAAAGCCCTGTGTTGCGGGAAGTCAGGGACCCCGAACGGAGGGACCAGCTGAAGCCGTGGCAGAAGAACATAGATTGTGAAGATTTCATGGACATTTATTAGTTCCCCAAATTAATACTTTTATAATTTCCTACACCTGTCTTTACTGTAATCATTGAACATAAATTGTAAAGATTTCATGCACACTTGTCACTTCCCCAGTCAATACCCTTGTGTTTTTCTATGCCTGTCTTTAATCTCTTAATCCTGTCATCTTCTTCGTAAGCTGAGGAGGATGAATATCACCTCAGGACTCTGTGATTGTATCAACTGCACAAATTTTTTGTGGAGCATGTGTGTTTGAACAATATGAAATCTGGGCATCTTAAAAAAAGAACAGAATAACAGCAATGTTCAGGGAACAAGAGAGGTAACTTTGAACTGGCTGCTGGTGAGCCGGATGGAACAGAGCTATATTTCTCCTCTTTCATAAGCAAATAGGAGAAATATCGCTGAATTCTTTTTCTCAGTAAGGAACATCCCTGAGAAAGAGAATGCACCCTGAAGGTAGGCTTATAGAGTGGGCCCCTTTTTAAGGCCTCTCGTCTTTTATGGTCGAAGCCGAAGGGATGAAATAAGCCCCGGTCTCCTATAGCACTCCCAGGCTTATTAAGTGGAGGAAAATTCCCACGTAATAAATTTTGGTCAGACAGGTTATCTGCTCTCAAACCCTGTTTCCTGGTAAGATGTTATCAATGACAATGCGTCATTAAAATTGCTAATGCTGGCCGGGCGTGGTGGCTCAAGCCTGTAATCCCAGCACTTTGGGAGGCCGAGACAGGCGGATCACGAGGTCAGGAGATCGAGACCATCCTGCCTAACCTGGTGAAACTCCATCTCTACTAAAAAAAAAAATACAAAAAACTAGCTGGGCGAGGTGGCGGGTGCCTGTAGTCCCAGCTACTCAGGAGGCTGAGGCAGGAGAATGGCGTAAACCTGGGAGGCAGAGCTCGCAGTGAGCTGAGATCCGGCCACTGCACTCCAGCCTGGGGGACAGAGGGAAGACTCCGTCTCAAAAAAAAAAAAAAAAAAAATTGCTAATGCTAACTTCATTAGCAATTTTAATTTCACCTCATCTGGTGGTCCTGTAATTTAGCCCTGCCTCCATTTGCTTTGTGATATTTTATTACCTTGTGAAGTATGTGATCTCTGTGACCTATACCCTATTCGTGCACTCCCTCCCCTTTTGAAAATCGCTAATAAAAACTTGCTGGTTTTACGGCTTGGGGAACATCATGGATCCTACCGACATGTGATGTCTCCCCCGGACACCCAGCTTTAAATTTCTCTCTCTTGTGCTCTTTCCCTTTATTTCTCAACCCAGCCGAGACACTTAGGAAATAGAAAAGAACCCACTTTAAACATCGGGAGCGGGTTCTCCCAATAGGCCTGCATTCCCTTAGCCACAGTATGTGAAATTCAACCCAGCTTAGACACAGGGTATAGCAGCTGTTGTGTTGTGTTTCTCTGTATGTGCTGAGTGTCATGTCTGTACCGTACGGGGATAGCTGAGTCTTCATCCTCCTCAGCTCCTATCTGTCCAGTGCAATGAACACCAGTTGCTCTCTTCCTATCTGGCTCCCATGGCAGCCATGGTCTGTTGCAGAGAGAAGAGGTTTGCCTGTTCCCTCTCAAAGGGAACCTCCTGTTTGCTTTCTGGGACCACTCTCTTAATGCCTCTTGTCAAAACCAGCTAGGACTCCCTGGGGTCTAATCCCTCTGTATTTAATCTTCTGCCATCTCTGTCCCACCTGGCTCATCAGGGAGGTGCAGAAGGCTGAAGAAAGGGAAATCCCTGAGGACTCACTGGAGGTATGTGCCGTCCCTTGTTCAAATAGCCACAGCCCTTGTGACTCCAACAAGCCACACAGAAACACCAAAATCACATTTGAGGAAGACAAAGTCGACTCAACTGTCATTGACTCATCCTCTCATGATGAATGGGAGGATGTTGTACAAATTATCCCAGGTAGCCTCTGTATTCCTTGTGTCTCATACCTCTGTCTAGGCTGAGGAAGATAAACTCTGAAGATAGGCTCTATACGCACAAATTGGTTTGAATAAAGAACTCCGATCGGATTCTAAACACAGATATCAGTGAGTTTTTTTGTCTTTCTCAACTCATGTCATGCCTTTGTCTGCCAGTCCCCAGTATCAAGTTACTGGACCCTACGCAAGTGTGATGATCTCATAGTCATCTGTGCAGGAGATGCACAGGAAGTATCTGTCAGGCCTCCTAGCTTTGATTCAGTATTTCTTGTCATCTGTGATTAAGTCATCTGTCCCTGAACAATGTCCACGGAGTTCCTATGCCTTTTTAAGGAAGCTGGCAGCCTTGCCTTTGTATTTGGAAATATTGTTCTCCAGGCTTCACTGCTCTCAGCTTTAACCTTGATCTCCTGTAAGTCAGCTTGCTTAGCTGTGCAGTCACCTTGAAATCAGGACAGAAACTTTTCTTCTTTACTTTGCTGATATATTTCCGTAAAGCAAGGCTGGACCCTGGTTCTCCACCCCATCAGTGCAATGGCTGATCCAATGTTGTTTCTTTGTAGCGTCATAGATTTTTTTTTTGTTGTTTGTTTGTTTTGCAATGGAGTCTTGCTCTGTCACCCAGGCTGGAGTGCAGTGGCACCATCTTGGCTTGGCGCAACCTCCGCCTTCCAGATTCAAGTGATTCTTCTGCCTCAGCCTTTTGAGTAGCTGGGACCACAGGTGCACACCACCACATCTGGCTAATTTTTGTATTTTTAGTAGAGATGGGGTTTCCCCATATTGGCCAGGCTGGTCTTGAATTCATGACCTCAAATGATTCACTTGTCTTGGCCTCCCAAATCACAGATTCTTTTTAAAGCAAGAGTTGTTCTAATTTATCTATCAGTCAAGTTTCATGTGTAGATGCCTCTAAACATTTAATGTCCATATTACCTGGTAATATAAGTCAGCATTGCAGCAACACTCCTAGAAAATTGTTTGACCAGTTTTCGGAGATTTTTGGGGGGAAAATTTTGTTTAACTTTGACTCAGGCAGGGAATATGGCATTATGGTCTACACAGAGAGGGAGATTTTGGCCTGTGGGTCTGGAAAGCAGGGTCATCTACTTCTCACCAGACTTAATCTAGGGCACCCTAGAATATTCCTATCAGAATCCATATTCTTGCACTGAGAATAGTTATGTTCTTGTGCTATGACTATACAGTGATTTGGTCATATGTGAAGTGTGAATTGCTTAATGTGACCTCTTCTCTGAATTTATTTATAGAAAATGAAAGTGATTATGAGGAAGAGGAAGAAAAAGGGCCAGTGTCTCCCAGGTAATGCTGTGGAATTGTGGGCTGTTAATTCAGTAGTGACACCAGGAGATTGTAGATTTAGGGAAAACGAGGAAGTGATGAATAGAAATATTTCTTCCATTCACCCAGTTACAAATTGTCCTTATTAACAATGTGTGTTATTTGTGGCACTTGTATTGGTTTTAATTTCATAGTCCTCTCAAGATAGGAACTTGCAATCAGATGAGCCAGATGAACTAGCCAAACAGGGTTTTCTTGTTGATCTTTTCAGAAAACCAGCTCCTGGATTCATTGATTTTTTTTGAAGGGTTTTTTTGTGTCTCTATGTCCTTTAGTTCTGCTTTGATCTTAGTAATTTCTTGTCTTCTACTAGCTTTTGAATTTGTTTGCCTTGCTTCTCTAGTTCTTTTAATTGTGATGTTAGGGTGTCGATTTTAGATCTTTCCTGCTTTCTCTTGTGAGCATTTAGTGCTATAAATTTCCCTCTACATACTGCTTTAAATGTGTCCCAGAGATTCTGATACATTGTGTCTTTGTTCCCATTGGTTTCTGAGAACATCTTTATTTCTGCCTTCATTTCGCTATTCACCCAGTAGTCATTCCAGAGCAGGTTGTTCAGTTTCCATGTAGTTGTGTGGTTTTGAGTGAGTTTCTTAATCCTGAGTTCTAGTTTGATTGCACTGTGGTCTGAGAGACAGTTTGTTCTGATTTTTCTTCTTTTACATTTGCTGAGGAGTGTTTTACTTCCAACTATGTGGTCAATTTTAGAATAATTGTGATGGGGTTCTGAGAAGAATGTATATTCTGTTGATTTGGGGTGGAGAGGTCTGTACATGTCTATTAGATCTGCTTAATGCAGAGCTGAGTTCAAGTCCTGGATATCCTTGTTAAGCTTCTGTCCATTGATCTGTCTAATATTGACAGTGGGGTGTTAAATTCTCCCATTATTATTGTGTGGGGGGTCTAAGTCTCTTTCTAAGTCTGTAAGGACTTGCTTTATGAATCTGAGTGCTCTTGTATTCGGTGCATATATATTTAGAATAGTTAACTCTTCTTGTTGAATTGATCCCTTTACCATTACATAATGGCCTTCTTTGTCTCTTTTGATCTTTGATGGTTTAAAGTCTGTTTTATCAGAGACTAGGATTGCAACCCCTGCTTTTTTTGTTTGCTTTCCATTTGCTTGGTAGATCTTCATCCCTTTATTTTGAGCCTATGTGTTTCTCTGCCCGTGAGATGGGTCTCCTGAATACAGCACACTGATGGATCTTGACTCTTTGTCCAATTTGCCAGTCTGTGTTTTCTAATTGGGACATTTAGCCCATTTATATTTCAGGTTAATACTGTTATGTGTGAATTTGATCCTGTCATTATGATGTTAGTTGGTTATTTTGCTTGTTAGTTGATGCACTTTCTTCCTACCATCGATGGTCTTTACAATTTGACATGTTTTTGTAGTGGCTGGCACCGGTTGTTCCTTTCCATGTTTAGTGCTTCCTTCAGGAGCTGTTGTAAGGTGGGCCTGGATATGAAATTCTGGGTTGAAAATTCTTTTCTTTAAGAATGTTGACTATTGGCCCCCACTGTCTTCTGGCTTGTAGGGTTTCTGCCTAGAGATAGGCTGTTAGTCTGATGGCCTTCCCTTTATGGGTAACCTGTCCTTTCTCTCTGGCTGCCCTTAGCATTTTTTCCTTAATTTCAACCTTGGTGAATCTGACAATTATGTGTCTTGGGGTTGCTCTTCTTGAGGAGTATCTTTGTGGCATTCTCTGTATTTCCTGAATTTGAATGTTGGCCCGCCTTACTAGGTTGGGGAAGTTCTCCTGGATAATATCCTGAAGAGTGTTTTCCAGCTTAGTTTCATTCTCTCCGTCACTTTCAGGTACACCAATCAAATGTAGATTTGGTCTTATCATGTAGTCCCATAGTTCTTGGAGGCTTTGTTCATTTCTTTTTACTCTTTTTTCTCTAAACTTCTCTTTTCACTTGATTTCATTAATTTGATCTTCAATCACTGATACCTTTTCTTCCAGATCACCTACTGAAGCTTGTGCATGCATCATGTAGTTCTTGTGCCATAGTTTTCAGCTCCATCAGGTCATTTCAGGTCTTCTCTACACTGTTTATTCTAGTTAGCCATTCATCTAACCTTTCTTCAAGGTTTTCAGTTTCCTTGCAATAGGTTTCCATATCCTCCTTTAGCTCAGAGAAGTTTGTTATTACCAACTTTCTGAAGCCTACTTCTGTCAACTTGTCAAACTAATTCTCCATCTAGTTTTGTTCCCTTGCTGGTGAGGAGTTGAGTTCCTTTGGAGAAGAAGAGTCTTTCTGGTTTTTGGAATTTTCAGCCTTTCTGCTCTGGTTTCTCCCATCTTTGTGGTTTTATCTACTATTTTGTTCTTTGACGATGGAGACCTACAGATGTGGTTTTGGTGTGGATGTCCTTTTGTTGACGTTGATGCTATTCCTTTCTGTTTGTTAATTTTCCTTCTAACAGGTGGATCCCTCAGCTGCAGGTCTGTTGGAGTTTGCTGGAGTTCCACTCCAGACCCTGTTTGCCTGGGTATCACCAGCAGAAGCAACAGGTCCTAGGTGAGTCTGAGAAATTGTGGACAGTTAATTTGATGTTGACACCTGGAGACACCAAGTCCAGGGAAAACAGTACATGCTGAAAATAATGATTTCATCTTGTCAGACAAGTCTGAATTACACCTACTAACATTGCTTTTGGTTCTCATTACAGTAAATGTTTAGGTTTCCATTTCTTCCTACCCTTATCATTTACTAACCTAGTGAAGGTTGACCATACCTCAAAAGCTGTATTCTCATGGTGACCGCAGGGAAACTTAAGCACATTTTATGCAAAATTATCGAGCCCACTCTTTTCATGATCACTGTTCACCGTGTGTCCTGAGGGCACAAATGTGTCGTGAGTCCTTTGACTCCCTTATCAGTGTGTCACCTGGCCAATTCACTGAGCTGTGTGTGTGTGTGTGTTTCTTTCTCTCTCTGTTTCTCTTTCATGCTTTTCTACCTGGTCCTGGTCTATCCCAACATAAAGGCAATAATTTGTTACCTCTTTAATGGATCTGTCCTTTTTCTTCTCAAACACTTCCTTATGTTACCCATGAAATCTAGCTGGGGCTGTGTGGTTTCTGATTCCACCTGGCTTATTCTTTACTTTTTCCTACTTTTCCAGGCTCCGCAGGGAGCTGCTGGATGAGAAAGAGCTGAAGTCTTACAGGACTCACTGGATAGATGTTATTCGACTCCTCCTGGTTATCTTGAACTGCCTGACTTATGTCAGCCCTACAGAAGTGCCTTTTACTCATTGGAGGAACAGCACCGTGGCTTGGCTCTTGACGTGGACAGTGAGTAACTTACTATGAAGGAGATAAGGCTCCACCCCTTCCAGATAGGGGTGATATTCCTCTTCCAAGTGGCCCTTACTGACCTGAGAGATGTCATTGCTGCAGGCAGGACCTATGGGCGCATATAGGTTGTAATGAAACTGTAGTTTCAGTTGGAAGCCCAGACATGAAATGGGTCAGTGAGCATGGCTCTATTCCTAGTCTGCAGCCATGCCTGTGGCAACCTGATCCCACTGTCAGCACATTGGATCCAGGCAGATTTAAGAAATTCACAGAACTATGATTTGGACTCAAGGGTTTGTAGATTTCCTCCTTCATTCTAATTTCAGTTTCTTGGAACCATGAACAAGCTGGGTATTTGATGAGACAGGGCTGGATACTGCAGCTTTCCTCCTAGAAATCATCTGGGGCATTTTCTTTGAATTGATGGGAACAATAAGGCATAACTGTTTGTACAAACTTGGGATAAATGATTTTGGGATAACAATCTACCAGAATAGGGATATTTCACCCTTGGTTCTGAAACGCAAACCAAAGAATTTCTATCATGAGCGACTTTCAGACCTCCTGATGTATATCTTTCACATTGTCCTGTTCTCATGCTGAAGAGCCTGAGGTCCCCATGTGGGGATTAGACAGTGGACTGTTATGGGTTAGGTGAATTGGCTTATTTTGTCTGTCCCTGTCTGAATTTGTTGCAGGAATTAAAAAGGACCAAGAAGAGGGAGAAGACCAAGGCCCACCATGCCCCAGGTAACTTTGAGCAATTGTGAACAGCTAATTCTGTGTTGACACTTGGAGATTCCTGGTTCAGAGAAAACAGAGCGGGCCGACAATATCAATTACATCTTTTCAACCAAGCCTGAATTATTCCTACTAACATTACTGTTGGTTTTCATTGCAGTAGATATTTAGGTTTCCATTTCTTTCTCCCCTTATCATTTACAAACCTACTATAGGCCGACCATACTTCAAAAGCTGTATTCTCATGGTGACTGCATGGAATCTTGAGCACATTTTATGGAAAATTATTGAGCACAGTCTTTTCATGATCACTGTATACTGTGTGTCCTGAGGGCACTAACTCAGAGTGTCCTGTTACTCCCTCATCAGTGTGTCACCTGGACAATTCACTGAGCGCTCTCTCTCTCTCTCTCTCTCTCTCTCTCTTTGTCTCTCTGTCTTTCTCTTTCATTCTTTTCCATTTGGCCCTTTACTGTCCCAATATGAAGGCAATAATTTGTTACCTCATTAATGGATCTATCCTTTTTCTTTTTTAACCACTTCCTTATCCTACCCATGAAATCTAGTTGGGGCTCTGTTGTGTCTGTTTTTCCCTGGCTTATTCTTTACTTTTTCTGCTTTTCCAGGGTCAGCAGGGAACTGCTGGAGGTAGTAGAGCCTGAAGTCTTGCAGGACTCACTGAATAGTTATTATTCGACTCCTTCCAGTTATCTTGAACTGCCAAATTCAGGCCAGTCCTACGGAAATTCCTTTTACTCATTGGAGGAATAACACATTGGCTTTTCTCTTGATGTGGACGGTGAGTACCTTTCTATGAAGGTAATAAGGATCCACTGAGTCTTCCTTATAGAGATCATATTCCTGCTCCAAGTGGCCATTACTGAGCTGAGAGATGTCATTGCTACAGTGAGGACCTATAGGTACATGTAGGTTCAGTGAAACTCTAGTTCTACGTGGAAGCCCAGACATGGGATGGGTCAGTGAGCATGGCTATCTTCCTAGTCTCAGGCCTAGGAACTCTGATTCTACTCTGAAGACATTGGACCTGGGCAGATGTGATAAATTCAGAGAACTATAATTTTGACTCAAGGGTTTGTAGATTTTCTTTTTCAATCTAATTTCAGTGTCAAAAATCCTCACAACCATGAACAATCTGAGTATTTGATGAGAAAGGGCTGAAGATTGCAATTTTTTCTCCTAGAAACCATTGAGGGCATTTGCTTTAAATTGATTGGGAAAATATGGCATAACCGTTTGCACAAACTTGGAACAAATGATATTGGGATAATGATCTACCAGAATAGGGACATTTTACCTTAGTTTCTGGGACAAAAACCAAGGAATCTCTATCATGACCAGCCTTCAGGCCTCCTGAAATATATCTCTCACAGTGTCCTATTCTTATGCTGAGGAGCCTGAGGTCCCTGTATGAGGATTAGACAGTGGATTGTTATGTGTGTAGGGGAATCAGCTTAATGCATCTGTCCATGTCTGAATTTATTGCAGAAATTGACAAGTACCAAGAAGGGGAAGAAGATCAAAACCCACCAAATTCAAAACCCATCAAATTCACACATAACAATATTAACCTTAAATGTAAATGGGTAAATGCCCCAATTAAAAGACACAGACTGGCACATTGGATAAAGAGTGAAGACCCATCAGTGTGCTGTATTCAGGAGACTCATCTCATGTGTGAAGACACACATAGGCTCAAAATAAAGGGATGGAGGAAGATCTACCAAGCAAATGGAAAGCAAAAAAAAAGCAGGGGTTGCAATCCTGGTCTCTGATGAAATAGACTTTAAGCCAACAAAGATCAAAAGAGACAAGGCCATTACATAATGGTAAAGGGATCAATTCAACAAGAAGAGCTAACTATCCTAAATATATATGCACCCAATACAGGAGCACCCAGATTCAAAAGACAAATTCTTAGAGACCTACAAAGAGACTTAGACCCCCACACAATAATAATGGGAGACTTTAACACCCCACTGTCAATGTTAGACAGATCAATGAGACAGAAGCTTAACAAAGATATCCAGGACTTGAACTCAGCTCTGGACCAAGCAGACCTAATAAACATCTACAGACCTCTCCACCCCAAATCAACAGAATATACATTCCTCTCAGCACCACATCACACTTCTTCTAAAATTGACCACATAATTGGAAGTAAAACACTCTTCAGCAAATGTAAAAGAATAGAAATCAGAACAAACTGTCTCTCAGACCACAGTGCAATCAAACTAGAACTCAGGATTAAGAAACTCACTCAAAACCACACAACTACATGGAAACTGAACAACGTGCTCTGGAATGACTACTGGGTGAATAGCAAAATGAAGGCAGAAATAAAGATGTTCTTCGGAACCAATGAGAACAAAGACACAATGTACCGGAATCTCTGGGACACATTTAAAGCAGTATGTAGAGGGAAATTTATAGCACTAAATGCCCACAAGAGAAAGCAGGAAAGATCTAAAATCGACACCCTAACATCACAATTAAAAGAACTAGAGAAGCAAGAGCAAACAAATTCAAAAGCTAGCAGAAGACAAGAAATAACTAAGATCAGAGCAGAACTGAAGGAGATAGAGACATAAAAACCCCTTCAAAAGATCAATGAATCCAGGAACTGGTTTTTTGAAAAGATCAACAAAAGAGATAGACTGGTAGCAAGACTCAAAAAGAAGAAGAGAGAAGAATCAAATAGATGCAATAAAAAATGAAAAAGGGGATATCATCTCCGATTCCACAGAAATACAAACTACCATCAGAGAATACTATAAACATCTCTATGCAAATAAACTAGAAAATCTAGAAGAAATGGATAAATTCCTGGATACATACACCGTCCCAAGACTAAACAGGAAGAACTCAAATCCCAGAGTAGACCAATAAAAGGTTCTGAAATTGAGGTGCTAATTAATAGCCCACCAAGAAAAAAAATTCCAGGACCAGACAGATTCATAGCCGAATTCTACCAGAAGTACAAAGAGGAGCTGGTACCATTCCTTCTGAAACTATTCCAATCCATAGAAAAAGAGGGAATCCTCCCTAACTCATTTTATGAGGCCAGCATCATACTGATACCAAAGCCTGGCAGAGATACAACAACAAAAAAAAGAATTTTAGGTCAATATCCCTAACGAACATTGATGTGAAAATCCTCAGTAAAATACTGGCAAACCAAATCCAGTAGCACATCAAAAAGCTTATCCACCATGATTAAGGCAGCTTGATCCCTGGGATGCAAGGCTGGTTCAAAATACCCAAATCAATAAATGTAATCCATCACAGAAAAAGAACCAATGGCAAAAAACACGTGATTATCTTGACAGATGCATAAAAAGCCTTCGACAAAATTCAATACCTCTTCATGCTAAAAACACTCAGTAAACTAGGTATTGATGGGACATATCTCAAAATAATAAGAGTTATTTATGACAAACCCACATCCAATATTATACTGAATGGGCAAAAGCTGGAAGCATTCCCTTTGAAAACTGGCACATGGCAAGGATGCCCTCTCTCAACACTCCAACTCAATGTAGTATTGGAAATTCTGGCCAGGGCAAACAGACAAGCAAAAGAAATAAAGGGTATTCAAATAGGAAGAGAGGAAGTCAGATTGTCTCTGTTTGCAGATGACATGATTGTATATTTAGAAAACCCCATCATTTCAGCCCCAAACTCCTTAAGGTGATAAGCAACTTCAGCAAAGTATCAGGAAACAAAATCAATGTGCAAAAATTACAAGCATTCCTATACACCAATAACAGACAGAGAGCCAAATCATGAGTAAATTCCCATTTGCAATTGCTACAAAGAAAATAAAATACCTAGGAATACAAGTTACAAGGAATGTGAAGGATCTCTTCAAGGAGAACTACAAACCACTGCTCAAGGAAATAAGAGAGGACACAAACAAATAGAAAAACATTCCATGCTCATGGATAGGAAGAATCAATATCGTGAAAATGGCCATACTGCCCAAGGTAATTTATAGATTCAATCCTTTTCTCATCAAGCTACCATTGACTTTCTTCACAGAATTACAAAAAACTACTTTAAATTTCGTATGGAACCAAAAAAGAGCATGCATAGTCAAGACAATCCTGAGCAAAAAGAACAAATCTGGAGGCATCATGCTAACTCACTTCAAACTATACTACAAGGTTACAGTGACCAAAACAGCATGTTACTGGTACCAAAAGAGATATATGGACCAATAGAACAGAACAGAGTCCTCAGAAATAACACCACACATCTACAACCATCTGATCTTTGACAAACCTGACAAAAACAAGCAATGGGGAATAGATTCTCTATTTAATAAATGGTGCTGGGAAAACAGGCTAGCCATATGCAGAAAACTGAAATGGTACTCCTTCCTTATACCTTATATAAAAATTAACTCAAGATGTATTAAAGACTTAAACGTACAACCTAAAACCGTAAAAACCCTAGAAGAAAACCTAGATAATACCATTCAGAACATAAACATGGGCAAAGACTTTGTGACTAAAATACCAAAAGCAATGGCAACAAAAGCCAAAATTGACAAATGGAATCTAATTAAAGAGTTTCTGCACAACAAAAGAAACTATCATCAGAGTGAACAGACAACCTGCAGAATGAGAGAAAATTTTTGCAATCTATCCATCTGACAAAAGTCTAATATCTAAAATCTACAAGGAACTTAAACAAATTTGCAAGAAAAAAACCCCATGAAAAAGTGGGCGAAAGATATGAACAGATGTTTCTCAAAAGAAGACATTTATGTGGACAACTAACGTATGAAAAAGAGCTCGTCATCACTGATCATTAGAGAAATGCAAATTAAAACTACAATTAGATACCATCTCAAGCCAGTTAGAATGGCGGTAGTTAAAAAGTCAGGAAACAACAGAGGCTGGAGACGATGTGGAGAAATAGAAACGCTTTTACATCGTTGGTGGGAGTGTAAATTAGCTCAACCATTCTGGAAAACAGTGTGGCGATTCCTCAAGGATCTAGAACCAGAAATACCATTTGACCCAGCAATTCCATTACTGGTTATATACCCAAAGGATTATAAATCATGCTACTATATAGACACATGTACACATATGTTTATTGCGGCACTATTCACAATAGCAAAGACTTGGAACCAACCCAAATGCCCATCAATGTTAGACTGGGTAAAGAAAATGTGGCACATATACACCATGGAATACGATGCAGCCATAAAAAAGAATGAATTCGTGTCCTTTGCAGGGACACGGGTGAAGCTGGAAACCATCATTCTCAGCAAACCAACACAGGAACAGAAAACCAAACACCATATATTCTCACTCACAAGTGGGAGTTGAACAGTGAGAACACATGGACACAGGGAGTAGAACATCACACACCAGGGCCTGTCGGGGGTGGGGAGCAAGGGGAGGGAGAGCATTAGGACAAATATCTAATGCATGTGGGGCTAAAAACCTAGATGACGGGTTGATGGGTGCAGCAAACCACCATGGTACATATACACCTATGTAACAAACCTGTACATTCTGCACATGTATCCCAGAACTTGAAGTATAATAAATAATTTTTTTAAAAAAGAAGGAACAAGACAGTGCTAGGAAGACTGTCTTTTCTTGTTAAAGACGTCAGTGTGTAAATAGTTCCTCTGTCATGCAAAGAGCAAGATGGCTGAGATTATTATTTATAATTAATATGTATATATCCACTTACAGTTTATAAAGTTCTGGCATAATACATCATGTCATTTGATCCTCACGTCTCTGAGGTAAGGAGGACAGATATTATTATTATACCTGAAGCAATGAAAAGTTAAGTAATATTTTCAAGGTCACACAGATAGCAAACAATTGTGTGGAGATGCATTCTGGTTTCTTTATTTCAAATCTTGGGCCATTTCCTTTGCACTATGAAGTTGGATCAGAGAGCTGTGACAATCTGTGGCCCATAAAGCTGGGTTGGTCAGCATGACCAGGAAGATAAAGATGAGATTAATGAGCTTCTTAACTAGGCAGCTGGGGTGGCCTTCCAGCTGTCCTTAAAGGGCAGGTGGCCAAAGAAAAAATTGCAGCCTTAAGAGCAAAAGCAGAACGCAGCACGGGCTGAAATGATGAGAGAATCTGGACCCAGAGCAGTGTTACCAAAGAATGGGTGCCAAACTCGCCAGTGCAGCAGTTACCTGCAGAGTTTGTTAGCAATGTAGCTTCTCCAGCTGTAATTTAGGACTTCGGCTTAGAACTGAGTCTGCCAATTCAGCCAATCTGGGCTGGGGTGGGGGACATGAAGAACCCCCTTTCCCACCCTAGAAAATCTGATAGAAAATATCCATTAGATAAGCCAGAGGATAAAAGCAGCAGAAAACATCTACAGAGATTTTTGATGTTAGGGTAGCAAAATGTTGGCAATATAATAACATATTTTTAAAAAACAGCAGAGGGGGTCTAGGCCTCTTTTAGAAAGTAATTTAATAATATTTGTTGACACCTGCCTTGTGCACAGTAATAGGCTACACACTAGGAGTGCAGAAGTGAGTAAGAAATTAAGACAGACTTGGTCCCCATTCTCAGGGAGCTTACACTGCAGATGGAACACTGATATTAAATAATTATATAATTATTTTATAATGTTTTATTATGCAACAGTATGAATATAACAATGGAGGATGTCAAAACAGGGACAGACAACAGGGGAGCCTGACTCTGGGAGATCAGGCCAGGACCATCCCCTGAGGAAAGAGCATATGATTTCAGATCTGAAGAATTAGCTGTACTGGTCAAGAAAAGGGGGTGAGGAGGACAAAATAGGTACCCCAGTAGAATATTAATTTGCTGCTTCAAAAAATATTTACTGAGAACCCACAATGTGCCAAGTATTCTTCAGTTCCAGAATACAGCATTAAATAAGAGGAATAAACATTGAGCTTTATATCCCAGTTTATGAAACAAGACAAAATTTTAAAAATTACTAAACAGGAAATCAGCTGATAATAACAATATTGGAAGATTTCAGTTCTCCTCAAATCAATCTGTTGACTCAATGCAATGCCAATAAAAATCCCAGCGGGACTTTTTGTGGAATTTGACAAACCAATTCTCAAATTGATATGGAAACTCATATAAAAAGGAAGTCTTAAAGAATAAGGTTAGAAAACCTCTATTACCGAATACCAAGACTTATTTTAAAGTGGTAATTTAGACAATGTGATATTGGCATAAGGATAGAAAAACAGACAATGAAATACTACAGAGCTCAAAAACAAACTCGCCTTTGGCATATGACAAAGGTGCCACTGTAGTTTTGTGAGGGAAAAGGTGGTCTTTTCAATAAATAGTGCCAGATTAATTGAATATTCATATGGAAAATTAATACACAAAATCAATACTTGTGTAAATGAAAGCAGTAACACTTCTAGAAGATAACATATAGCTTTGTGACCTGGGATAGGCCAAGATTTCTTAAACCAGGAGCTAATCAAAAAGGAAAATATTGATGAATTGAGCATCGCTAAAATTAAGAACTTCCATTGATCAAAGGACCATATTAAGAGGAGGTAAAAATTGGGACAGGCATTTCGTATATGCCCCTCAAAAGGGGCATATAGACAATAAAATGTGAAAAAGTGTCCAGGCTCCTTGGCAATAAGAGAAATATAAATTAGGTCAGGCACAGTGGCTCACGCCTGTAATCCCAACACTTTGGGAGGCCAAGGTGGGTGGATCATCTGAAGTCAGGAGTTCGAGACCAGCTTGGCCAACATGGTGAAACCCTATCTCTACTAAAAATACAAAAAATTAGCCAGGTGTGGTGGCATGTGCCTGTAATCCCAGCTACTTGGGAGGCTAAGGTGGGAGAATCACTTGAACCCAGGAAGCAGATGTTGCAGTGAGCTGAGATCACACCATTGCTCTCCAGGGTGGGTGACAGAGCGAGACTCCGGGAAAAAAAAAGGTGGGGAGGAAATAGAAATTAAAACCACAAGGGGATACTACCTCACACTTTTCAGAATGGTTGACATTTAAAAAGTTAACACTACCAAGAATTAGGCAGGGTGTGGTGACTCACATCTGTAATATCAGCACTTTGGGAGGCCGAGGCGGGTGGATCACCTGAGCAGAGGAGTTGAGATCATTCTGAGCAACATGGCGAAACCCTACCTCTACCAAAAATACAAAAATTAGCTGGGCGTGGTGGTGTGCGCCTGTAGTGCCAATTACTCTGGAGGCTGAGGCAGGAGGAGAGCTTGGACCTGGGAGGTGGAGAGCCAAGATTGTGCCAGTGCACTCCAGCCTGGGTGACAGAATGAGACTGTCTCAAAAAACAAAAAGGAATTAGCTAGGGTGTGGAGCAATTAGTAAAAGTGTAAACTGGTACAACCATTTTGAAAAATAGCTTGGCAGTACCTGCTAAAACTGAACATGTGCATGTTGCATGACCCAGAGATTCTGCTCCCAGTATAAACCAAACAGAGATACATTCATAAGTGCACTAAGAAACATGTGTATGAATGCTCACAGCAACATTATTTGTAATAGCTCCCAAACAGGAACAACCAAAATATCCATCAGCAAAAGAATGCTTAAACAAATTTGGTTTATTCTTAAATTGGAACACTAGACAGCAATGAAAGTCAACAAATCTACTACATGAAACAGTCATAAGCATGAAGGTAATATTGAGCAAAGGAAAGCTGTAACATAAGAGTACATATGATATGATTCCATTTATAAAAAGTTCAAGTACAGGCAATATTAATCTATGGAAGTTGTATTTGGAGGGAGATTATTTTATTTCTTGATCATGGGATGGGATGGGAATACAAGAGTGTTCACTTTGTAAAAAATCATGAAGCTATATACTTAGGATTTTTGTACTTTTCTGTATGTAGGTGCATTATAACTCAAAGCATTTGCTTAAGAATTGAGACCATCCAAATCTCTAAATCTCTCTACTTAGTGAGAAGGCATTGGTGCCTATAACCTGAATAACAACTTATTAAGAAAAATTAGTAGCAGAAATTATTAGAGTTAAACATTTCAGAAAAAGTGTTTAAAATTTATCTTTTGTGTGATTTAATTAAGTTCATATGATTACTTCTATTCTAACATCCCAGTGAGAGGATAGTCAGGTATAACTGAAGAAAAATTACATAGCGTATTAGGGTAGGTGAAGCTACAATGTGGTGACAATGTTCTCCCCTCCCCTTCACCACCCTGCTCCCAAATCTCAATGGCTTAAAACAACAAAAGTTTATTTGTTGCACTTAACAGTCTAATGAGATGTTTGACAGATGGCTTTCCACTTGAAGGTTCAGGGACTCGGGCTCTTTCTGTCTCATGACTCTGCTTTCTTCTAGGATCTTGAGTTCCTCCTGGATCCCCTCTATCTGGACAGCCAAGGAGCAAATAGAAAGTGGAAAAGACACACTATTTGTTAACTGCCTTGGCCCCAGGATGACACATCCCTTCTAATCACACAGTAAGAATTAGTCTCTTGATCCTATAAAAGACAGTGGGACTGGGAAATGTAGTAAATCCTGTGCAGAGGAAGAACAAACACAGTTAGTGAGGCTCCTGATATCTCTGACATATCTGGAACCCAAGACAGACCATGAGGTCGCTAGAGAAATGCTCAGCAAAGAGCTGCCAGGGAATGGGCATTCTAACAGAAAGAGTTACAAAATGGCATCTTAGTCAGGAATCCTGTTGCATTCAGAGATTTAAAAAAGAAGTCAGAAAAGGAACAGCCTTTCACCATTTGAGAGAAAGAGGTTTTGTGAGGGAGATATTAATTAGAAGAAAAATTGAGATGGAACTTCTTTTGTATTAGAGGAAGAAATATATGAAGATTAATATCTGAAGCAGACTGTTGGGAAGTTAGTGAATTCATGAGATACTGTACAGGTCAGTGAGACTTTAAGGAGAGGGAAACAAAATAGACAAGGCAGGCAGGACTATAAAATATTTTGCATTCTTTTGCCCTCAAGAGTAAGGAAGTCAAGAATATAGTACATATTTCACCAAAAAGAGTTAAATTCTCAGAGGAAATCCTCAGGCTTTTAGCCACTTCCCAACATCCCTGACAATGGAAGCTGTCCTTAATGGTAATAATATTATCATACAGAAAAAACAGCAATTAGACTCATGTGAATGCCACCTCCTAGAGTTGTTTAAAATGGTGTTCCTGACCACTTAGCTTCACTTTGGGAGAAGACTGGGGACAAGTGCATAGGGTTTGTGTCCCAGAAAATAAGGTTAGGAGGTGAAGAATGTGAATTATTTTAAGACAGTTGATTTTGGTCTTCTCATGTAAGAGAGCTACTGGGAATTAAGCATATCTGTTATTTCTTCTGTCAACCTTGGTTAAAGTTGGTGTAGGCAATAACTTGTATCTACATTGTCTCTCTGCCTAATCAACTCACATAGCTGCCTGGAAGGAATCTCACACTTGGAATGACAGGTGCATATTCTTCTGGTGTTCCATGTGAAAGCACATGGAATTGTAAAATCTGCTGCTTTGACTATTCTCTCTGTCCTTATTACCACCTGAGACCGAACCCAAGGTGTGTTAGGATAAGGCTCGCCTGCTGAAACAAAGACACCTACATAAATTCAGTTTTTTAAAGAAGGTGTTAGTCCACTCTCACACTGCTATAAAGAAATACCCGAGGCTGGGTAATTTATAAAGGAGAGAGGCTTAATTGACTCAGTTCCACATGGCTGAGGAGGATTCAGGAAACTTAACAATCGTAGCGGAAGGCAAAGGAGAAGCAGGCACCTTCTTCACAGGGTGCCAGGATGGAGCGAACGCAAGCAGGGGAAATGCCAGACTTTTATAAAACCATTGGATTGTTTGAGACTCACTCACTGTCATAAGAACAGCATGAGGGAAACTGCATCGATGATCCAATTACCTCCACCTAATCCCGCCCTTGACAAGTGGGGGTTTTGGGGATTATAATTCAAGATGAGATTTTGGGTGAGAACACAGCCAAACCATATCAGAAGTAAAGGTTTGTTCCACCCATATAATAGTCTGCTGTGATTGTCCCAGGCTGGCAGACAGCCCTTCTGATGGTGTTAATTTAAGGACCCATGTTTCATCCATCATGTTGTACTGTCATCCCTGGGGCACTGCTGCCATCTGCATGGTTAAAACTGGGTCACTGTGAGTTCTCACTGGTGGGAAAGAGAATGTATCTGAATGTCTGAATCAGAAGTAACACACTTCACTTTCATTACATTTTATTGGCAGGGACTCAGTTGTGTTATTCCAGTGAACTGCAAGTTGGGGTTACAAACGCTGTCCTTGGTGAGATAAGCCCAGTTATAAATTCATTTATATGAAAGATGAGAAAAATGGATGTTGGTGAATATTTGGCAGTATCTATCCAGGAAGAATAGAGAAAGTTAAACAGAATCACTCAAATGATTTTACACCTATTATTAAAGCAATATATAGTTGAACTTTGTTCATACTACAGTTGTATACACCATTTATTGTAAAATATTCTCAAATTCTGAAAATTATGATTTTTGAAACTACCATTGTACATTACGGTTGCAGAGAATTTTTATCCCCAATTTTGAATTATCTTTAAATGACCAAGATTTCTAAGTCTATATCTTTAAGATTTTCTGTTTCCTCCTTTTCTAAGTCAAATTATTAATGATAAATAAGCAAACACATTGCAAGTTGGGAGCGATATAGCTACTATAAAGAAATGAAGGCAGAAGTTCCTTTTTGTGGTAAGTTTATAAAGCAATAATCCTAAAAATTTGTTTGAAAGTTCCTATTAACACACTGAAAGTGTAGCCTTGTTAGTTACAGAATATGAGATTTTGTGATTTAGAGTACATAGAGTAAGATACTGAAAGATAATCTTACTTTCTGGTTTTGGATAAAGCTAGAAAGAACGTTTTATACAAGTCTTGGTGTATTCAAGGAAATCACATATCTGGGCCTAATATTTTAGTAATATACAAGACTTAAAATAAGTCCTGTTCTGTATTTTTTACTAAGGTAGTGATTTCACTGATACATACAACTACCACAATTCATTAAATTGTATTTTTAAATAGGTGCAGTTTATTGTACATAAATATTGTATATACCAATTTATTGCTTCTGGTGTGGAGGAAGAAATGAGAAGTATGAGAAATGCTAAATATATGGGTAACTGTGGAAAACAATTTTTTCTATTAATTTCTTTAAAATGTATATAATTTTGAAAAGCAAAAATTAGAACATTGCCTTGAGGGGTTTAAAATATAATGTAGAAGTAATGTATAGAACAACTATAACATAAATTATGGCAAGAATGGGGGTAAATAGACCTAGATTGCTACAAAAAATACTGTAATAACTCTAAGCAGACTGAAGAGTTTAAGAATACATATTGCAATACCTAAAGCAACTTCTTAAAAAGCTGTGAAAAGGTATGATTAAAAAGCGAAGAGAGGCCAGGCGCGGTGGCTCACCCCTGGAATCCCAGCACTTTGGGAGGCTGAGGCGGGTGGATCACGAGGTCAGGAGTTCAAGACCAGCCTGGGCAAGATGGTGAAACCCCGTTTCTACTAAAAATACAAAAATTAGCTGGTTATCATGGAATAGTATGCAGCCATAAAAAAGGATGAGTTTGTGTCCTTTGTAGGGACATGGATGCAGCTGGAAACCATCATTCTCAGCAACCTATTGCAAGAACAGAAAACCAAACACCACATGTTCTCACTCATAGGTGGGAACTGAACAATGAGATCACTTGGACTCGGGAAGGGGAACATCACACACCGTGGCCTATTATGGGGAGTGGGGAGAGGGGAGGGATTGCATTGGGAGTTATACCTGATGTAAAGGACGAGTTGATGGGTGCTGACGAGTTGATGGGTGCAGCACAACAACATGGCACAAGTATGTAACAAACCTGCACTTTATGCACATGTACCCTACAACTTAAAGTATAAAAAAACCAAAAAAAATTAGCCGGTTGTGATAGCAGGTGCTTGTAATCCCAGCTACTCAGGAGGCTGAGGCAGAGAATTTCTTGAACCCAGGAGGTGGAGGTTGCAGTGAGCCGAGATTGCACCAGTGCACTCCAGCCTGGGTGATAGAGCAAAACTCCATCTCAAAAAAAAAAAAAAAATAAAAAATAAATTCAAATAAAAATAGAAGAAATATTTAATAATCTGAAAGAAGGCAGGAAAGGGAGAATTAAGAAATGAAAACTGAAATGAGAAGTAGAAAATTAATAAAATAGTAGACTGAACCCAACCCTATCAATAATTACATTAAATATAAATTGACTAAACACTCCAATGAAGAAACTAAGATTATCAGAATAGATTAAAAAACAGATGTGACCACCTGCTGACTACAAGGAAGTACTCTAAATATGAAGATACACTTTAAGTATAAAAATGAAAATAAGATAAAATATAGGTATTTACATTAATGGAATTATAGTCTAGAAATAGAACCACACATATATGGCTGATTGATTTTTCAACGAAGTTGCCAAAACAATTCAATGGGAAAATGAAATCAACAAACTGCTGGAAAATTTAGATGTTCATATGGGAACAAAAAGAAAAAAAGAACATCTACTCTTACCTCACATAACATGGAAAATTAACTGAAATGTATGACAGACCTAAAGATAAGCTAAAACTGCAAAAGTACTGGAAAATAAAATAGGTGCAAATCTTCATCAACTTGAGATAGGCAATCATTTCTTAGAATAAGACACAAAAAGCATGAATCATGAAAGAAAAACTTTATGAATTAGATTTCATCAACATGAAATATTTTCTCTTTGAAAGACACTATTAAGAAAATGAAAAGACAGGCCACAGTATGGGAGAAAACACTCTCTGTCATGTGTTTGACAAAGGACTGACTGGTATTTAGAATAGATAAAGACCTCAACTCAACAATAAGAAGACACCTCAATAACATTTTATAAAAGATATTGAGTACATGAAAAGATGCTCAACTTTATGAGTCATTAGATACCATTACAACCATTAGAAAGGGTGAAATGGAAAAGACTGACAGAGCAAGTGTTAGCAAAGCAGAATTAACTGGAACTCAAACACAGCTAGCAGGAATGTAAAATGGTAATAATTACTTTGAAAAACAATATGGAACTTTATAAGGTAAACATAAGCCTATCATGTAATCTAGTTGTTCTACTCCTAGGTATATGCCCAAAATAAATGGAAACATATGACCATATAAAAACTTTTACACAAATGTTCATAGCAATGTTATTCACTATAACTCCAAACTGAAAACAACCTGAATGCCCATCCGCCAGTGAATGGATTAAAAGGTGTTTTATATTCATATATGGAATAGTATTCCCCAATAATACTAAACTATATTGAATAATATTCAGCAAAAGGAATGAATTACTCATACACAAAACAATAGAGATAAATCTGAAAATCATTAGACTAAATGAAAGAAACCAGACACAAAAGAATACATGCTATACGATTCTGTTTATATAAAATACAACTACTATATAGTGATAAAAAGCAGATCAGTGTTTGCCTGCAGCCAAGGGCAGGTGGAACAATGGACTGTAAAGGAAATGAAGAATTTGGCAGGTGGGGGGTTCCTAGAAATGTTCTTTTTTTTTTTTTAGGTGGTGATATCACAGATATATATAACTATTGTAATTGGTTAAATTGTGCCATTTAAATAGATGCAGTTTATTGTACCTAAATTATTCATCAATAAATTTTAGAAGAAAAAAACAGGAAAACCTTCTTCGTATAATTCTTCATAGTTGAAATGTATTTCTTACCCAATAACAACCCTAGTTCAATGGTACTGGTTCAGCCTTCTGAAACCACGCCTATAAAAGCATAAACAAAGAATATTTATTCCACTACAAGAGTCCCTTAAATATTTGAAAAGAGCCAATTTTTTTAGCCTTTTCTTATCTATATTACATACTACCCTTCCTCAATCCCCCCGTTTGTTTTTCTTTTCTTTTATTTTTTAAGGTATTGTTTAAGTCCTAGGCTTTTTAACTTTCCTGTTTTCCCACCTTTGAAAACATTTTGTTGTCAATATTCCTTGTAAACCAAATGCAAAACTCTAATTGTTATCTGCTAAGTCTTGTTCAATGGGAATAGTGTGGCTTGTGGAAAGAGTAGGAGATTGGGTATACAGAAATTTGGGTTTGCTGGCTCCGCCAATGACAGTTGTTTTTGTTTGTTTGTTTTATCATAAGCAAAGCAATAACTGTATATTTCTCTGCATCATGAGGGAGTTGGAATTATTTATTTTACCTAAGATTTTATTCATTTTTAGTATCCAGAAATGAAAGTATAGGTAAGAAACTTCTGAGAAACTTTCTCAATTAGGAAATATAAATCAACTGAGACATTCTGATCACAGGTTACTGAGGCCTAAAAATATTTTTCGGTTTAGATGCTAGGGTAATAATAGAAAATTTAAAAAAGTTTTTTGGTATGATTTGAAAATAATCATTTAGCTTTGCATTTAATTTGTATCCATTTTTCTATTTGCATATGTATCATTAGCCCCTAATTTCTAATGTTGGAGATTTTCCAGTTATGTGCTTTAAACTGATAAAAACAAATACTGCACTTGATCTTAGCCAAAAGGCTGAGGAGTGATGCAGTCATGTGCTTTCAGACCATGCAGGTTTGTGACTTGCTACAAAATCTCCGTGAGTTCAAAAAATTCAAAACATGTGGCAGCTCAGATGTTAGGTTGGGCGAAATAAAATATTAAAAAATTTGGAGCTGCTTAGAGGATGCTTTGCTATATATATTTTAACGTGATTTGTGTATATGAATATGTTGGGAAAGATGTCATTTGTGAAGTTGAAAGAAAAATCTTTATGCTTTAAGTCCACTCTGGATAGCAGTAGATATTACAAATAAATTGGGAATTTGTTCAAAGCCAGATATTTTAAAAATATATTTCTTCTGATTGTAATGTTTCAGTAACAACAAAAATCAGTGTTATCTGCTGTTCAAGGGAAATGGTGTGGTTTGTAGAAGGAGCTGGAGATCACATATAGGGAAATTCAGGCAAAATCACCGTATTCGATATCAAATATTCATGTCTAGGATACTTCCCAATTTGGGGAAAATATCAGCTAAATCATGTGAATGGTACTTTTATCCAGAAAAGAAAATATATTTAAACTCCCCAGTATCATACCTTATAGCCTACAAAATAACTTATTTTGTCAAAACTTCCCCCAAATGACTTGTGATACAAACCATCCTGCTGGAAAAAGAAGCTTCCTACTACTTGAGTGAGCTACTTGCTCATTCCTAATGTGTGGATGGAATAGACAGTCTGAGCACAGGTTGACGGAATTGGCAGGACTCCTTTGCAGAGCTAATGTTGTCATTTTTTTTTCAGGGTAGCAAATTTTATATTTTCTGTTAATTAAGAAACACATAAAATAGGTGAATAAAGATAAAGTTCCTAATGTTCAATGACACCTTACAATTTGATAGCTCTTTTACTTCACAGGTATCTGAAAGATGTCCAATATACATTAACTCATTTTACTTTTATATTAATCACTCTCTTATCTTACTTGTTGTTTTCTGGGCTTATGAGGTTTTAATTCCCACTCAGTCTCCATGTCTTTTCTTAAATCCTCAGCCTTCACCTTTTGAGTTGTGTTTCTGGGCAGAACGCTTTCACTGGGACTTGCTTTAACCCACACTACTCCATTTACTAGTGGAAGGATAATGTTCTAAAACATCTAATATATATATCTAGTCTGTTCTCCATCTGCTTGGTTTCATGCCATTGTCCTTCCCTCCTCATAACACACGCATACAAGGCACCTACCCTGAGCCACTCATTCAGACATGCACACACACCATTTTTATGAATTCTCAGAAAATTTCCCCATCCATTAAATGAGCAAATGCTTTTAAACTGTAGAGTGCTACTAAATGTTTTTGTGACACTGATGTTTCATAGGCCACTAATCTGAGTTAGATAAAGCAAAATAACAATGCAGGTAACTCATTTCCTACCAAAAACCATGAAGCATTATTACTCTGAGAACATGGCCCAGTTGTTGGAATCCTAGATTCTTTGACACTCGCTACCCAATAGTCCCTCTGGTTTCCCAGCTGACAACTAGGAGAAGGGGCTTGATAAACCTTCCTGGTTTTAGCAATCAGTTCAATTAACCATCATAATTGCATGTACTTTTCATAAACCAGGCTTACATTCCTGGTTGATTTCATAGCTCCTAGTTCTAGAGCTGCCCCTGCAGCCATGGTGACAGTTCTGCTGCCTGCTTCACTGCCTCTACCCTGACAACATGTTGTTCTGAGGCTAGCAGATCTCGCCCAAGGCAGGATTCTCAACTCGGGAAGGCTTAGTGGGGCCAGGCCCAGGGAATGGTCTGTGAGTATTGCTTAAGCCGCCTCTCCTCCACAGCCTGGTCCCTGCAGCTTCTCTTGCTGTGTCTTGCTCCATCTGTTGCACCCTGGATGTGAATGTGTCTCCCCTAGGGCGCTGGGCACTGGGCTGAGAGGGTCCTAACCTCACCACTCATTCCCTACTGAAGAGCTACTCCATTCCTTTCGTACTTCAACATCTCCCTCTCCCTCCAGAAAGCTATTTCATGTTCTCAGGACTGGTAGAAGCCATGAGCAGCCAGAAGTTCTAGAGAAAATGTTCAAATTTATCCCCTTTTCATTCTCTAGTGATTATCGGTGGTGGCAAGTGTTGTGTAAAAACTGATGTGTCTATTCACCTTTGTATGGGCTTCAGACTCTGGGTAGACATGTATACAGCACTCTCAACTTTGTTCCAAGGATCACTTGAGATGCTAAAATATATGCTATTGTATGTACTACACATTCTCCATGCTTTGACAAATTTAAACATGAGATAACCCATGCTTAAATGCATCCTAACTCAACATATATCACAAATGAATAATCATCTGCCAGTTGTGATAGCATCTCTTCCCTTTCCCTGTTTCCTGGAAAGGATTCCAGACAAATGTATTATTTCTGCTTCTACATAGTGTTTCTTATTTCTTGTTCTGTCTACACATCAATTTGTTCAGTATCTTAACTGGTTATTTGTATCATTGCAATATCTCGATTAACTATAAAATTATATCACCTGTAGAAACTATCTTATTTCTGGACAACATATATATAATAATAATGAATCTTTGATCATATGGCTGCAAGATCCTGCCAATTACTTTTTGGCCTGAGACAAAAAACAAAACAAAATATAACAAAAATGCTTTTTTAAAAGTATGTTTTCTACTCTGACTTCTGACATTTAAATATCTTTTAAAGATATCTGCCAGTGGCTTCTAAAAGTTCCTTTAAATAATCTTTTTGAAGATAAAATATGTTGCATGTTTCATTAATACAATCTTATATAAGATTCTGGATGCCAGATTCTTAATTATAATGCTCAGGTAAAGTCTACTCCAGATACCAACCACCTGAAGGAATATGTTAATTCTTATTTATACAGGGACTTTATAACAATGGCAAAAGAATTTGCTAAGAATGACTAAACCTAGTATACTCAATGTGAAGTATGTATAGTTTGCCTCACAAACCTAATGGAACATGTATACACTGGTTGTGAGTCCCCACATACTCCTCCTGAAGAAACTGGCATTCATTTTTACTTAGGAAATAATCTATGCTGGCGTAGAATATTTTCCTTTGTCCTCAATTTTGTGTCCTGGGATGTTTGCTTCCTAGTTCAGGGTTTGTGTTAACACATTTTAGAATCTAATTTATACAGTCAAGTACAAAGAACATCCATTGAATGCTGAACCTTTCTCAACTGTTTTCTATGGAAAGCTTATGTTCTTTGTAATATACCTTAGCTGGCTATGGCTCTATGGTGCATTGGTTCTAGGCCTAATTGGAACACCCTGTCTGGCAGTTCTATTAAGATCAACATTCTTGACTTTGGAGAACAGAAGGTATTTTAAATTCATTTTGGTAGGAGGAGTCAATTTTTGCCTGAAAAGAAAAATAAACAGATTTCCTGAAATACGAGTACAGGATCTTATACAAGACCATTAAACACTCTTCTTAGCCATTTGGAACTCAATGAATTGCTTTCTAATCAATTTATGTCATTATGTTCTCGGTTACCTAGATACTTACTAAATCTTTCCTAAAGAAAAATTATTCTGGCGAGGGATAGTGGCTCACACCTGTAATCTGAGCACTTTGGGAGGCCAAGGTGGATGGATTGCTTGAGGCAACGAGTTTAAGACCAGCCTGGGTAACATAGCAAGACCTCATCTCTACAAAAAATAAAAATAATTTTTTTAAAAATTAGCAGGGTGTGGTGTGGTGGTATGTACCTGTGGTCCCAGCTGCTTGGGAGGCTAAGGCAGGAGGATTGCTTGAGCCCAGGAGGTTAAGGTTACAATGAGCCATCACACCATTGCCCTCCAGCCTGGGCAACAGAGCAAGACCCTGAAAAAAGAAAGAGAGAAAGGAAGGAAGGGAGGGAGAGAGGAAGGGAGGAAACAAGGAAGGAAGGGAGGAAGGAAGGAAACAAGGGAGGGAGGGAGGAAGGAAGGAAGGAAGGAAGGAAGGGAGGGAGGAAGGAAGGAAACAAGGAAGGAAGGAAGGGAGGGAAGATTTTCTTTTGGTTTGTGTTTAATTCAGTCTTCCTTTTGTTATTTAAGTATCTAGTGAATTGGGCCTACCTCCCTAAACTTTTCTTTCCTCCTGAGAATCCCATCATATCAAACTACCTTTATTTCCTTTTTTCTTTTTTTTTCCTCAGAAATTAATTTTGTAGTCCTCAGATTCTTCTCAAACGATCTCTTCACTGTTTCTTGTCCAAATCTGACAATAAAAAACACATTCTGGCTGTCACCTGCAGAAAAATAGTCTTGAAACCTCAACATTTCTTGGTTCCTGCTTCTCTAGAGCCGTCAACATTAATTTTTCTTTTTCTTTCTTGCTTTTTTAGATACAGGATCTTGCTATCTATTGCCCCAGTTGGAGTGCAGTGGTGGGATCACAGCTCACTGCAGCCTGGAATTCCTTGGTTCAAGCCATTCTCCTGCCTCAGCCTGCCAAGCAGCCAGGACTATAGGCACACACCATCACGCCTGGTTAGTTTTTAAAATTTTGGTAGGGACGAAGTCTCGCTGTGTTGCCCAGGCTGAGACTAATTTTTCAATATCAATTCCTACTGACTAATCAGAGTGTAAAAGATGTGGATGTTACAAAGTAAAGAAAATTTTGGTTATATTGGATTTATCAGCTAGAACTCATGGCATTGGCTGTAACAGCATTACCATATGTCCCAGCAATTCCACTCCTAGGTACATATCCAAAGGAATTGAAAGCGGGCACTTAAACAGAGATATTTACACAGGAATCTTCATAGCAGTATTATTCACAAGAGCCAAAAGGTGGAAATGTGGGAACAACTCAGATGTCCATTAGCCCAGGATTACAAATGGATAAACAAAATGTGGTATATACATACAATGGAATATTATCGAGCCTTTAAAAGGGGTAAAAATCTGATCCATGTTACAACGTGGATGAACCTTGAAAACACTGTGCTAAGTGAATGATCCAGAAACAGAAGAACAAATATTGTATGATTTCACTTATATGAAGTACTTAGGATAGGTAAACTCAGAATTAGAAAGTATAATAGAGGTTACCAGAAATTAGGGGAAGGGGAAAAGGAGGAGTTCCTGTTTAATGGGCAGAAATTTCTTTTTTTCTTTCTTTTTTTTAAAATTATACTTTAAGGTCTGGGGTACATGCGCACAACGTGCAGGTTTGTTCCATAGATATACATGTGCCATGTTGGTTTGCTGCACCCATCAACTCGTCATTTACATTAGGTATTTCTCCCAACGCTATCCCTCCCCCAGCCCCCCACGCCAACAGGCCCCAGTGTGTGATGTTCCCCTCCCTGAATGGGCACAAATTTCTTAGTAGGGATAATGAAAAAGTTTTGGGTATGGATAAGAGTGGTGGTTATACAACATTGTGAGTGTATTTAATGTCCCTGAATTATACACTTATATATGGTTAAAATTATAAATATTATTCAGGTTTTACCACAATGAAAGAAAGAAAGTGCGCCTTCTAGTGGAAGCTGGGTGCAGAGAGCGCTCTGTATTCTTGGCTGCAGCTGTCTAGAATGGAGACTGTCTCGCTAAGCTGGGACTTGGGAGTCTTGGATAAAATACCACAGACTCTTGCCTTTCTTACCAAATTTTTATAATTCTTTCTTGAAGAGATGTTTCTTCTTTTGCTATTTGCCCTTAGGATCATTTCCAGAGGGTCGGAGTCATTTTTCTAGAATTTTCACCAGTTTCACTGAGAAGTGAGATAGCAGAGCTCTTTATGCAGTCATGCCAGAAGTTGATTGGGAAGACTATATTTCAAATGTTAGTTATGTTATTCAATTTGGAGGATTGCTTATAACGTTGTTGCACTGGTTGTAAAATTAAATCTTTAGGATTAAAATGTTTTCTTGAGAAACATGGCAACATTACTAAAAACCATGGCAATCCCTCCCCACAAAATGGGATTTTTAGTAACTTTATCACTGTCTTGAGTCTTCCTTTTAAAAACTGAAGCTTTGACATTTTTACTACATTATTTTAAGAGAAAGGTAAGGCTCTATAGATTCCCCACGCATTCTTGAATAAATGAGTGAATGAATGAATGAATGTTTTTGTTTATGAACATGGTGGCCATTTGCTACTGTGTGCTTTGACAGTAAGACTCCCCCTGTACCTGCTTGTTACTGAATTCTACAATTCTATCACTCAAACCCTATCTTAGTTCAAGCTGCTATAACAAATTACCATAGGCTGGGTGGCTTAAATAACAAACATTTTTCACAATTTTGGTGCCTGAGAAGTCCGAAATCACGGTGCAGGCAGATCCTGTATTTGGTGAGGGCCTCCTTCCTGGCTTGCAGATACCGTCCTCCTGTATCCTCACATGGCAGAAAAAGAGCGAGCTAACTCTCTGGCCTCTTAAAAGGGCACTAATCCTACTCATGAAGGCTCTACCCTTGTGAGTTAATTACCTCACAAAAGTCCCACCTCCAAATACCATCACATCGGGGGTTAGAATTCAATGTATGAATTTCAACACACTGGGGGGTTCACTATAGCAAATGCACGGTTTTGTTATTTTCCTCTATGCAGCCTATGGAAAGTAACTTTCCTCTCCAGTATTTTTGAGAGGAATGATAATTCAACCTTTCTATTAAGAATAGTTTATGCAATCAAAATGTTATTTTCTCCAAGAGACAAAGACTTGATATTTTATCAGTATCCGAATAACTGGCCTATCCAACTACTGGAATAATTTTACATCTCAGCAAAGGTGAAAGAAATTAATATTCATGAGCATTTACTGTGTGGTAGGACTATTGCAAATATTATTTTATTTAACCCTTGCAGCAGTATCTAGGAGTTAGAGCTTATTAGTATCATTGAAGATGAAGAATTAAGACTTAAAGGTTGGGTCTTTTCCAAGGTCATACAGCTAATTAACAGTAGAGCTGCAAGGAAAAAAGAGAACAGGAATAGGGCAGTCAGACAGCAGTAGGTTGGCCCTAGATGTCACAGGTGGGGGTTTCCAAAGGAAGGATAAATGTTTCTGCAAGAAAAGCATCATTGATTCGTTGCTATTTTATCATCTACAAAACATTCCCTGCCAAATCTTCAGACGACAATTCTAAAGAAACTTAAAAGGATAACTTATAGTTTGTTCATGTTTAAAGTCGAAGAACACATTATTGCCGTGTTTTTATAAACTCATGTTGACTAAACATATTTAAAGATCATTGTGTTTTAGAACATTTATTTCTGAAATTTAACTTTATTTCTGAATCAGCTTCCTCAGTAATACCGACCTCATGAGTGCCATTGTGGTATTTTATAAATAACATAGGTAAAATACTTTTTAGATATGAGGAGACTGGAAGTCCCAGAGCTGAGGCCTGGCTAACTTTTATGAGAAAGGCAGGTTGGGGTGTGTTTGTGTAGTTGTTGTACTCTTAGGGAAAGGGTACCACTTAGTAGACCCTTAGAACCCAGGATTAGGAGCTGTATTTAACGAGAATAGATACAGTAACCTGCAAGAGATAGATTCAAAACCAGTTACAAACTTTTGGAGAAAAAAAGGCAGGAAGGGAGAGGTTGGGGGCTCGGGCGATCCATTGCTTGGAGCTCGGCTTAGCCAGGCTGGGGGGTCCTCCCAGGGGCTGATGAATCGGCGCTCGACTGGCTTAGGAGCTGCCCGCAGGGAGGTGAGGTCTGGGGCCCGGACGCCCGCGGGGAAGGTGGGGACCGGGGCCCGACGCCCGCGGGGAAGTGGGGACCCAGCCCAGCCGTCCGGGCAGCGGTCGAGTTTTAAAGCCATCTGCCGGGCAGGCAGCGGACGGGTGCGGCGAGTTGTTGGTCACCAGCCGACTTCAGGCCGCGGGCTCAAGCCAGGCGCCTCAGCCGCGTTTCCAGTCAGAAAGCGGTGAGGCTTGAGGCGCGCTCGGGCGCAGGGCGGGCCCCGCTCCCCGCGGGGTGGGACTGACTGTGCGTCCGGCCCGCCCCTAGAGTCGGCTGATTGGTGTTCGGTTCCTGTGTCTTGTGTTCTGGTGTGTGGCGCCCCCTGAGCGAGCTCTGAGGGGACGTACCCACCTGTCTGAGCCGCCGGTTTCACAGCGGTGGTAGGAAGCGGGAAACTGGGGGTGGAGTGACGCGCCCCTGTGCCCGGTTCTTGCGCCACTCTCCGGGCCCTAAGGGCTCTGCCTTGGATGTAGGATATTCTCCTTAGGAAATCCACAGAGCTGTTATTTTGCTCTAGGTGCTGATTCGGTTCCCGGCCGGACCCTTCCAGCCCCGTTGGTGCCTGGGGAGAGGGGGTGACATCTGGGGCTCCGACAATTGTATGGTCCTTTCCCAGGCCGAGCCTCGGAGTAATTTGTTCCCGTTGATTTTTCCTTCTTTGTCAAATTCTCTGCAGTTATTTGACGGTCGGTTATTCCTGTAAATGTTGGTCCCAACTTCTTCCGTAACTCACAAACATTTCTAGCAAATCAATAATTTATATCTGAGTTTCTGTACTTTTAAAATAACGAGTATATTTCTGAGTAAAAATTGTAATAAATAAGTAATAGGCCTGCAATTTTATATAAGTTTATGCAATAATTGTATACAATAAAATAATTTTATACAATAAGTAAAGATTACAGAAGACAAAACGGTGAATTGTCATTAATATAACTAGAGATTAATTGTATCTAGTTGTAGTAATATAATTAGAGATTGACATTAATATAACTAGAGAAGGTGCAGATCGGCACTGCAAATTATGTAGTCTCAAAAATAGTTTAAGTATTTTAACAGTGATTATAGCAGAGCAGACACTTAAAACTATCTGGGATGATATTGTTTATTTCGTTTGGCAATCTAATTTTGTGCCACATGCTGAAACTAAAACTTTAATAAATAATAAATAATAGGAACTTAGAAAATCTGAATCTAAACCTAGAACTTTAATTAATTTAAAATAGCATCCCCTCACATCACAAACTCATACTGAACTGTAGCAAGGTCCCTTGTAGGACCTGTGTTTCTTTTTTTAAAAAAGATTTATTTACATTTTGAACGTGCTAAATTCATCATCTTTTAGAACCTTCAAGATTTTATTTACATAAATCCTGAACTAGAAAAAAATTTCACATTTTTTAGATTGGTCAAATTTTAAGTTTCTAAGTTAACAGAAAATTATTTTTATTTAACATTATTTTTATAAACTGGTTATTGCTAATGCATTTATTCCACAGTAGATTCTTATGGACCATTTACTGTGTGCCAGGCACTATTCTGGGTTATTGGAACACATTAGTGAGCAAAAATTCCCTGCTTGCTCTAGAGGGAGAAACATAATAAAGAACTAAGCTTATACTATAATGTTAGTTATCAATTCATGCTATGAAGAAAAATAATGCAGGATGAGAGGATGCAGTTTTAGATAAGGGGTGTTTTTTTTCCATAGGAGTGCATAAGAACTAAAATATGGCCGGGCATGGTGGCTCAAGCCTGTAATCCCAGCACTTTGGGAGGCCGAGGTGTGCGGATCACGAAGTCAGGAGATGGAGACCATCCTGGCAAACACGGTGAAACCCCGTCTCTACTAAAAATACAAAACAAACAAAAAAAAGAAATTAGCCGGGTGTGGTGGCGGGCGCCTGTAGTCCCAGCTACTCCGGAGGCTGAGGTGGGAGAATGGCGTGAACCCGGGAAGCGGAGCTTGCAGTGAGCCGAGATCGTGCCACTGCACTCCAGCCTGGGCGACAAAGCGACACTCCGTATCAAAAAAAAAAAAAAAAAAAAACTAAAATATGTACACGACATTTTTATTCTGAACCCAAACAAGTTATATTCTTGTATGCTAGAGCTAGAAATAAGAAATTCTTTTGAAAATATATACTGTTTGTATAGGAGGTTTTTGTTAGTTCATGCAACACTTTTCTTCCCAAATGTTTTAAATTTGTAGTTTTGTTGTCTATTTGTAGTTGCTTTGGGAAGAAAGTATTCAAGTGTGTAAATGTTAGCCTTAAGATTTTCGACTTAAATTCTGAGGTAGCAAAGCCATATGAAAGTGGTCTGGTGAGATTTATTTTAGAAAAAGTTTCTTTTGTTTGAACGTAGTTTTCCTAAAACTAGAAAGGGAACATTTTATTTGTTACTTTTTGGGCACTATAAAAACGTGATTAACATTTTCATTTATACTTTTTCAGATAATTGTTTTCAAGTTCTGAAATTGTTTACTTAAAGCTGTTAAAGACTTCGCATATTTCTGAATGACTCCCTCTACCTCCTGCCCTGTTATCCTAGGCTTAAATTGTTTTAGACATTTATAGAACCACACTAATTTGTTTCATTTTTACACTTGTTTTTGTTGGTAACTGATTAATAGATAGAGAAAAATGAAGAGGGCAATTATATTAAACAGATGGAAGGGGGAAGAACCCAATAAGGAAAATAGCGAAAACCCCCACAATATTCTATATCAGTAAGAACAGCCCTAAAGTATATATACAGGTTTAGTTCTCATACAGTAGCATTTGTCAAGTGGAAACATTCTCCCTTCCCCACATCACTCCCACTTGTATCTCATCCCCACATCAAGGAGGATTCAAAATTGGAGAGACATAATCTGACTTGGTAATGCGTATTTCTCCACTAGATGGCATTAATACAATATCTTTGATTGTAGTTTCTATCTTGAGGACAAATTTACAATGTATTAACTAAAGCAGAAGAAACAGAAATGTGATTTATGTTTTACAATTTGTTCATCTGATTTTATGTTTTGTCATATAGAATGTCCTATGGTGTTTAAGAATTTAGAAAAAAATTGGGATATGCAAGGAAAAATAATTCTAATGGGAGCAATGTGTGTATCTAGAGACTAGTTTTCTTTTTTAATCACGTTTGCATCTTTGTTCAACCGAGATTTTTGTTATGTTCCAAGATGGCCAATGCTGAATGTTTTTTTTTTTTGAGACGACATTGTATAATATTGTAAATATGCATATATATGTTAAACTTATAATTTTTTTATTTGGGAAAAGTTCAAACATATGAAAAAAATTATAATGAGCCCCATGTACCTATTAAATAGCTTTAGCTGGGATCAACTCATTGTCAATATTATTTCAATACTCTTTCATCTCTCTCCTTTATTTTGAAGCAAATCCCTGCATATGTACATAGTATATTGTTAGAGGTGCACACATTCACAATAAAATGTGCTGCCCTAACTCAAAAATAATGATGTGAACAAAGTGTTAAGAGCCCAAGAAGACTGATTAATTCTGCCTTGAGGAAGAAGACAAATTCAGAAAAGCCTTTGAAGAAGAAATGACATTTGACCTATACCTTGAAGGATGGATAGGAATTTGCCAGTTGGAGAATGGAAGAAAGCATATTCCAAGCATTGGAGCACTATGAAGAGAAGGGAGCAAGTTTGAATCCATGAATGAGTGGAAAGCAGAGAATAATGTATTTGAATGTTGAGGTGCTTCGAAGGAAGTTGCAGACGATGAAGCTGGAAGGATAGTCTTTGGTTATATTTTACAGGAGACTGTGGAAAATTAGTGATTATAGTTTATACAGAAATATTTTTCTACATCTTTATAAACTGCTTTTTCCATATTTTGTAGATTTATGACAAAGTCCAGTTTTCAACAATGCTGGAATCAAATGATTGCTTGCTTTCCTTGGATAATTTGTTTTTTGAAAAACCAGGTGAAGTTGAAAAGTAAGTCTCCCTTAAAGATTGATAACACAGTGTATTACTTTAGGGTTTTTTGAATTTGGGTGAGTTTTAGTTTTCTCTCTGGTAAATATACAAATAAAAATGAGGAATCCACAGAATGATATTTCAGTTACATATTTGGTAAACATGGAATTCTCTTACCAGTAAGAGGGGAGTAACTGAAGTTTAACATCTTAAATGTTATAATTTTAAAAATAGAATAGATTTGGGCCAGGCGTAGTGGCTCACGCCTGTAATCCCAGCACTTTGGGAGGCTGAGGCAGGTGGATCACCTGAAGTTAGGAGTTCAAGACCAACCTAGCCAACATAGTGAAACCCTCTCTCTACTAAAAGTACAAAAAAATTAGCTGGGCTTGATGGTGCATGCCTCTAATCCCAGCTACTTGGGAGGCGGAGGCATGAGAATCGCTTGAAGCCTGAGGCGTAGGTTGCAGTGAGCCAAGATGGCACCACTGCACTCTAGCCAGAGCAACAGAGTGAAACTCTGTCTGAAAAAAACACAAAGAAAGAAAGAATAGATTCTTGCCTATTTGGCTTGCATTTATTTGCATATCTGGTTTGTTCATATTATTTTTGGCCAAGCTAAAAATGGGAAATAATGCTCAAAGAGTAGCTCAGGACAAGGAATGACATCACCATTTGGAAACAATGAACAGTATTCCAAAGGCAAAGTATGATAGGCACATTAAGTGATGGCAGGAAGTAGGGATGGGAATAAAGATGTAAGACCAAAGAAAACAAGACTAGAGAGTAGGTAGTATGTTAAATACTGACTTTTATGGATTTTCATGTGCATTGTTCAATTTTGAGTTTTCTATGTATTTTTAGTGTATTGTACTATCCTATTTTAATGAGGTGTATTTATTGCCTCATTTATTATTTTACTTGTTCATTCAAATATTGATTGAAAGTTGAAAGGGTTATAAAAAGGATGAAACAGACTTTTACTTACAAAATACTTAAAATCTAGTTGAGATTAAACACACAAATGGAAAGGCATTAATAAGTAATATGACCATGTAAATAATCATCTATACTGGAACACTTTTGAGAGTGAAAGAGCACATCCAACTGAGGCAACATGTGTTAATCAGGACTGGCCAATGCAAATTTTGTAACATGGTTGTTTTTCTGAAAATATAGTCAAAAATATGTGCAAAGCAAATGAGAAGCCTATGTTCATGCAGCGAAATTTCAGACTTGGAAGGAAGGTTGTCTTGCTCTACACAGTCAGGTCAGGCTTTTTGGGTAGTAGGGGGAGACTTCAGGAGGCTTTGAAGGATTTGATAATTTCTATAGGAAGAGAAGTAGGCATTTGAAGGCACAGTGGTAGAGCAAGAGAAAAAGGATGGAGATGGGACAATTCATGGTACTTTTAAGGATAACGTGTAGAGAATTTTCCTTGAGTAGATGATTCATGAAGTGGAAACATTGGGACATAAAGTTAGAAATTCTAAGTTGAGGTTAGATGGTGATGTGTGTTAAATGCTGGAATAAAGATTTTGGATAGAATTCACTGTGGGTTAAAAACCTTGGAATTAACAAATATTTATTGAAATTATGTAAAGGACTTTGCTAAGTATGCTAATGTAAATGGACATAAAAACAAAACTCTTAGGTGTTTATAATCTAGAGGGAGTATCAAATATGTATCTGTCACATCTATTCATCTACGTATCTGTTTCTGTCTATTATCTATTGGTACATTCACACAGCTCAAGGCAGACTATGATACATACTATAGGTTCCCTCTATAAGAAGAAGGGAGGAGAAAATCTTTGGGAACCTAGGGAGATTTCTTGGAAAAGGTAGGATTTGAGCCAGCCTTTGAATATAAGCTCTAGTGCCTAGAACAATACATGGTACATAGTACACAGTAAATAATTACTGAATGGATTAATGAATGAATAAAACGGTGGATTTCTGTAGGTAGATATCAGAGTGGGGCAAGGCACAGGGGAAAGCTGAGTAAATATCTTTGAATGCAGGTGAGGAGTGACCAGGCACAGTGGCTTACACCTGTAATCCCAGCACTTTGGGAGGTTGAGGTGGGCAGATCACTTGAGTCCAGGAGTTTGAGACTATCCTGGCCAACATGGTGAAACGCCGTCTCTGCTAAAAATACAAAAAGTAGCCAGACATGGTGGTATATGCCTGTAATCCCAGCTACTGGGGAGGCTGAGGCATGAGAATCACTTGAACCCAGGAGGTGGAGGTTGCAGTGATCTGAGATCTCGCCACTGCACTCCAACCTGGGTGGCAGAGTGAGACTTGTCTCAGGAGGAAAAAAAAAAGATGAGGAGAGACAGAATGCATTATCTATTTGTTATACATCAGGGAGTTCAGTTTAGTTTGGACTGTAAGGTATGTGTAGGAGAGTTAAAACTGTAAGGTGGTCTAAGGCCACTAGGAAGTTTGGCAATCTTTCAAAGCCACTGAAGGATTTTGAATGGAGTAATGTAATGAAAACAATTCCAAATGAATGTGGTAGGAACCTGTAAAATTAATTAGAGAGAAATCCTGGAGGCAGTGAGGGCAGTTAATAAGAGCCTTGATTATGATAATGACCATGGAAACACAAAGGAAATGATGAATTTAAGAAGCATTACAAGGAATATACAATAAGACCTAATATGTATCTAGATCTACTTAGTAAAAAAGATACTGTAGTTTGGATTCTAGGTAACTGGGATGATGATGTCACCTCTGGAAAAAAGATCGGGAAATTATAAGGAAGATTTGATTTTATTAAGAGGCAGAATAGTAGAGCTATTATTCCTCTTTTTTGGATTTTCTGAAATAGTCCTTGTGTAGAAAAGAGTTAACATAGCAGCCTAAACTGCTGTTCTTGAAAAGGCCTGCTTGCAAGGTTGGCTTTGGCTAGAGTCTGGGAACTTAGATTTCAGGAAGATCCCCTCCATTAGCTGACAACAGAGGCTTACTGTGTGTAAACTGTTTATACAAATAATATGGTTTATATGAACACCTGCTTTTTTTCTGTGATTCTGGAATTTAGGTGTGTGCCAGATAGGGGATGCTTATGCTAATATTAGTTAGCACCCAATAAAAACCGGGGCATTGAGTCCCTGAAGAGCTTCCCTTCTGTGGCAACATTTCATGGGTATTGTCCTAAGTCATTACTGAGATAATTAAGTGCCTCTCACAGTCTGCTGGGAGAAGACTCTTAAAAGCTCATGCCTGGTTTTCCTTGAACTTTGTCCTGGTAGCCATGAGTAGGACTGTATGCTGAGTCTTATGAGTCATTTTAGGGAATTATTGAACTGGGGGTGATCTTGGGCACCCTCTGACATAGTCCTAAATTTTAAAAGATCTGGCCTGTTATTAAACAGTCTGTCAGATGTTGCCAGATAATGCGTTGTAGATTTTTTACTTGGAAAATATGGTCAGAGTAGCTATGTGCTAGGTGCTCTGAGAGACAGAAAAGTAAAAGACTGAGTCTCTCACTTTAGAGAGCATAACATCCTAAATGACTAGATCGTAAAATCTTTGGGACTTGGTATAGACAAAATATATGATGCTCTTCTCAACTTTATTTCCTGTCACCCAACACTTATCTTTTTGTCCTAATGAAGAACAAGTCAACTTTGATGGGAAAGGACCCTTTAAAGCAGTATCAGTTAACACGATCACAGTTGAAAGACAAGGAGGGGTAGTTAATGATGCCAACAGGGTGGCAAAAATTTCAATTACTATAGGTTATAAAGAGATTGTCAATTTCAAATGATTTCTTGGCTTTTTCTGTAGTTTGTAGATGGTTCTGGACTAAGAATATTTAGGTTAGGACATTAAGTTGTAATAATGTTATAGGAATACTCTAGAACAATGGTCCCCAACCTTTTTGGTACCAGGGACTGAATTTGCAGACAGTTTTTCCACAGATGGTTTCGGGATGAAACTGTTCCACCTCAGATCATTAGGCATTAGATTCTCATAAGGAGCATGCAACCTAGAGCCCTCTCATGTGCAGTTCACAATGGGGCTCACACTCCTGTGAGAATCTAATGCCCTTGTTAATCTGACAGGAGTCGGAGCTCAGGCAGTAATGCTCACTTGCCCGCTGCTCACCTCCTGCTGTGCAGCCAGGTTCCTAACAGGCCAGTATCAGTCTGTGGCCCAGGGGTTTTGGATCCCAGCTCTGGAATACCAGTGATGGTGTAATTTACACATTGGTGACCTGTGATTAGTTGTGAGGTATGTCAAGTAATTTGTTACTTGTAATAGTTAAAATGCTAAAGTTTGAGAATGATTTACTCCTTTTTTTTTATATTGGAGCAGATTTAAGATTCCTGTTTCTGGCATTTGAATTGGAGAAAAGGAAATAGAGTTATTGCCATTATTTAGGTAGCATATCTCTCTCACACAACAGAATCATTAATCCTATGATACATGAGGGTAAAAGGTTGAGAACACTGCTGTGTAGGGATAAATCAAAATGCTGACAGAAAGTTAATTTATAGGATGTTTAAGAGTCTATAATTGAGTAATGTTTAATAAATACATAGCTTCTCATGTTACATCTTTATTAACATATATACTCACATTTTTATATTTTACATAGCCATCCAGATTATGAAAAGTCATTAGATTGGTTTCTCCCTCCTGCTCCATTGATTTCAGAAATTCCAGATACTCAGGAGTTAGATGAAGAATTAGAAAGTCATAAACTGTGAGGTAAATTATCGCATATTTGTTTTGAAGCCAAACCCATACAGTTCATGGCAATATATTTTTTAAAGCCCTGATTTGATTGTTACACATTGTGTATGCATGTATCATAATATTGCATATGCCCCCAAAATATGTATACTCATATTGGGTATTGGTTTCAGAAATTTCAGATACTCAGGAGTTAGAGTAAGAATTAGAATGTCTGGGAGGCCGAGGTGGGCGGATCACGAGGTCAGGAGTTCGAGACCATCCTGGCCAATATGGTGAAACCCCATCTCTACTAAAAATACAAAAAAACTAGCTGGGTGTAGTGGCATGCGCCTGTAGTCCCAGCTACTTGGGAGGCTGAGGCAGGAGAATGGCATGAACCCAGGAGGCGGAGGTTGCAGTGAGCTGAGATCGCACCACTGTATCACTCTATCCTGGGCAATAGAGGGAGAATCCGTTTCAAAAAAAAAAAAAGAAAGTAATAAACTGTTTGATAAATTATCACTTATTTATTGTGAAGCCAAACCCATACAGTTCATGGCAGTATTTTTTAAAAAAATTCTGATTTGATCATTACACATTGTGTATGCATATATCAGAAATATCAGCTATCCCCCCAACATATGTATACTCATTATGTAAACAATTAAAATTTCTTTATTTTAATGAAATAAAATGAAAGTCAGATCCTTCTTTTATTAAAAAGAGTGCTCACCAAGCTGGATGCAGTGGCACTTGCCTGTAACCCCAGCTACTTCGGAGGCTGTGAATAGCCACTGCACTCCAGCCCGGGCAACATAGTGAGACCCTATCTCTAAATAAATAAACAAACAAACAGACCCCCCTCATCTCTAAATACATACATACCCCCCCAAAACAAAATAGTGCCCACCAAATCTTAAAATTTAAAACATTTGTCTTCTCTGTACATATAATACACATACATATGCATACATAAATGCACACAATACACTATTACACACACGTGTTGATTTTTTGTTTTATGAATATTTTTTCTGTTACTATTAAAATTCCTATCACTACTGTTCAGTTTTTGCCTTGCCATTTACTAAAGGTAAGATCGCCTGGTAACCAGCTCCCAGAAATACTGAGTGAAAAAAGTGAGATGCAGAAGATTAAATATAGTGTGATACCATTTTTAAAAAGCTCAAAAACAAGCACACTCAAACAATGTATGCGAGCTAATGGAATATTAGTAAAATTTTAATTTTTAAATTGGATCATAGGCTCATACACATACATTTTATGATTAAGCTTTGTAATTTACATATATGTTTTATATATACTTATATCAAATAATATATAGCATAGAGTATAATGTAGATACATAGATGCTAAAGCAAATTTAAGTTCTAGTAAGACATCCAAATTCCCCCTAAACTTCCCTAAAAATTCTTATAAAGCTTCGAAAGAAACCTTTAAAATTCTGTCACTCTGATGAAAACATTCCTTTATTTTGATTTTAGAAACAAGACTACAAACTTAAAAGCATTAGATATGTTAATAATGAATTGTGTTTGGTAACATTTTATATAATTGGTCATGGTATTTCTGTGTGTAAATCATTTATATAAATTTTAAATCTTCATAATTACTTGTATAATTATATCATTTGTTATGGGTCAGAAAGAAATTAAACTTATTTTATAATGCAGGTACTATGGAAACTTCAGATTTAATTCAATAATTCCATATTAATTTCTGGGTGTCGTTTAGTGATGTAATATACCATAAGTGTAACAATTACCTGTATTTTAAAACCTATGGTGTCATAGATTATCTTATTATTAGTGCTTTGCTTTTGGCTTTCATATTTAACTTGGAATTTTTATTGAAGTTTTTCATCATTTTGAAAATTTCCTTTAATGGAGAACATGTAATAATTAATATATTCTTTTTTTGTAGGTCAGGAAAAGAGGCCAAAAATGTTAACATCAAATTTAAAGATAACTAATGAAGACACAAATTATATTTCGCAAAGATAACTAATGAAGACACAAATTATATTTTGCCAACACAAAAATTCCAATTTGCCTTTCCTTCTAATAAATATGAACAGGATGATCTAAATTTAGAAGGGGTAGGTAAAAATGACTTATCACATGTTGCTGGCAAGCTGACATATGGTTCTCAGAAATATAAAAATCACATTGGCACTGAGATAGCACCTGAGAAGAGTGTTCCTGATGATACAAAATTAGTTAATTTTGCAGAAGATAAAGGAGAGAGCACATCAGTATTCTGGAAAAGGTAATTATTATAATTAAACCAAATAATATTCTGTGAATAAATTTGAATATTTGTACATCTAAAAGTATTAAATATGGTAGAATGTGAATGAGAAAAACAGCAAAATTCTATCTCCTAAATAATTCCTTACTTTCTGCATTCCTGGTGTCATAGTCCTTGTCCTACACATAAAAATAACCATAATTGTAATATTTAACTGTCTACTACAAATGGTACCACAATAGGCCAGGTGGGACACAGGAATCTTCATTTTGAACAAATTTTCTAGGTGATTATTATGCATACAAAAGTTCGAGGCCCATTTTCCTAATGCCTTGAGTTTTAAACAGAGGAGTGAAATTAGATTTTCTTTTCTTTAAGAGTCCATTGGCCCCAGTATGGAGAATAAATTATAATAGAAGGGAGTTAAAATAAATTGTGAAGGTCCACTTAAAAGATTGTCTTATTAATCTAGATGGGAGAAAGTGGTAGCCAGACCTAGGACAGTGGTATCAGGAATGGAGACAATCCAGAATGATTTAGGAGATACAATCCCACAGGACTTAAGTGATTATAGGATATGAGATCTGACTCCTAGGTTTTTGGTTTGAGCCAGAATGATGAAGGCTGGTGGTGCCCTTTTTTGATTTATAGAACTGTAAAGTAAGAACAGGTTCAAGGGAAGGTGATGAGTACAGATATGGCCATGTTGATTTTAGATATTTATAAATAGTCCAAATATTCAATTGGGTATGTGGATTCAAGATTCAGAAGAAGTTTAGTTGATTGTTTTTGTTTTCTCTGACATAGGAGATGTGGTTATCTGTGGAGTTTGAGGGGAAAAGTGAGAGTACTGAGCAAGAATGAGAAGAGTGGAATAAATTATGGAGAATGGGAAAGCAGTCTAATTAGAATAATGGTAGGATTGATGGACACTGTAAAGGGTCTGGCTGATGTTGATCTCTATATGTTTGTAATAACGGCTTTATTAAGATATAATTTACATACCATAAAATTCACCTTTTTAAAGTGTAGAATTACTTTATTTTCTTATTTTTTTCATTCTTACATATTTACCCACATTGGTTTTTATAATACAGTTTTGCAACCACCACTATTAACTAATTTTAAAACATTTTCATCTCCTGCAAAATAAATTCCTTACTAATTAACAATTACTCTTCATTCCTCCCTTTCCACAGCACCTGGTGACCACTAATCTACTTTCTGTCTCTATCATCTCTATGGATTTACCTATTCTAAACATTTCATATAGGTGGAATTATACAAAATATGGCCATTTGTGTCTGGCTTCTTTCACTTAACATTTTTTTTGGAGGTGAGTATTTTTTTCTTTTCTTTTTTTAATTACACTTTAAGTTCTAGGGTACATGTGCACAACGTGCAGGTTTGTTACATATGTATACATGTGCCATGTTGGTGTGCTGCACCCATTAACTCATCATTTACACTAGGTATTTCTCCTAATGCTATCCCTTCCCCAGCCCCTCACCCCACAACAGGCCCTGGTGTGTGATGTTCCCCACCCTGTGTCCAAGTGTTCTTATTGTTCAGTTCCCACCTATGAGTGAGAACATGTGGTGTTAGGTTTTCTGTCCTTGCAAAAGTTTGCTCAGAATGATGATTTCAAGCTTCATCCATGTCCCTGCAAAGGAGGTGAACTTATCCTTTTTTATGGCTGCATAGTATTCCATGGTGTATATGTGCCACATTTTCTTCTTCTTATTATTATTTATTTAAGTTCTAGGGTACATGTGCACAATGTGCTGGTTCGTTACATATGTATACGTGTGCCATGTTGGTGCGCTGCACCCATTAACTCGTCATTTACATTAGGTATATCTCCTAATGTTATCCCTTCCCCCTCCTTCCACTCCATGACAGGCCCTGGTGTGTGATGTTCCCCTTCCTGTGTCCAAGTGTTCTCATTGTTCAGTTCCCACCTATGAATGAGAACATGCGGTGTTTGGTTTTTGGTCCTTGCGATAGTTTGCTGAGAATGATGGTTTCCAGCTTCATCTATGTCCCTACAAAGAACATTAACTCTTCCTTTTTTGTGGCTGCATAGTATTCCATGGTGTATATGTGCCATATTTTCTTAATCCCATCTATCATTGACGAACATTTGGGCTGGTTCCAAGTCTTTGCTATTGCGAATACTACCGCAATAAACATACGTATGCATGTGTCTTTATGGCAGCATAATTTATAATCCTTTGGGTATATACCCAGTAATGGGGTGGCTGGGTCAAATGGTATTTGTAGTTCTAGATCCTTGAGGAATTGCCACACTGTCTTCCACAGTGGTTGAACTAGTTTACAGTCCCACCAACAGTGTAAAAATATTCCTATTTCTCCACATCCTCTCCAGCACCTGTTGTTTCCTGACTTTTTAATGATCACCATTCTAACTGGTGTGAGATGGTATCTCATTGTGGTTTTGATTTGCATTTGTCTGATGGCCAGTGATGATGGGGATTTTTTCATGTGTCTGTTGGCTGCATAAATGTCTTCCTTTGAGAAGTGTCTGTTCATATCCTTTGCCCACTTTTTGGTGGGGTTGTCTGTTTTTTTCTTCTAAATTTGTTTGAGTTCTTTGTAGATTCTGGATATTAGCCCTTTGTCAGATGAGTAGATTGCAAAATTTTTCTCCCATTCTGTAGGTTTCCCATTCACTCTGATGGTCGTTTCTTTTGCTGTGCAGAAGCTCTTTAGTTTAATTAGATCCCATTTCTGTATTTTGGCTTTGGTTGCTATTGCTTTTGGTGTTTTAGTCATGAAGCACTTGCCCATGCCTATGTCCTGAATGGTATTGCCTAGATTTTCTTCTAGGGTTTTAATGGTTTTAGGTCTAACATTTGAGTCTTTAATCCATCTTGAATTAATTTTTGTATGAGGTGTAAGGAAGGGATCCAGTTTCAACTTTCTAAATATGGCTAGCCAGTTTTCCTGGCACCATTTATTAAATAGGGAATCCTTTCCCTATTTCTTGTTTCTGTCAGGTTTGTCAAAGATCAGATGGTTGTAGATGTGTGGTATTATTTCCGAGGACTCTGTTCTGTTCCATTGGTCTACATCTCTGTTTTGGTACCAGACCATGCTGTTTTGGTTACTGTAGCCTTGTAGTATAGTTTGACCTCAGGTAGTGTGATGCTTCCAGCTTTGTTCTTTGGGCTTAGGATTATCTTGGTAATGTGGGCTCTTTTTTGGTTCCATATGAAGTTTAAAGTTGTTTTTTCCAATTAGGTGAAGAAAGTCATTGGTAGCATTGAATCTATAAATTACCTTGGGCAGTATGGCCATTTTCATGATATTGATTCTTCCTATCCATGAGCATGGAATGTTCTTCCATTTGTTTGTGTCCTCTTTTATTTCGTTGAGCAGTGGTTTGTAGTTCTCCTTCAAGAGGTCCTTCACATCCCTTGTAGGCTGGATTCCTAGGTATTTTATTCTCTTTGAAGCAATTGTGAATGGGAGTTCACTCATCGTTTGGCTCTCTGTTTGTGTGTTATTGGTGTATAGGAATGCTTGTGATTACTGCACATTGATTTTGTATCCTGAGACTTTGCTGAAGTTGCTTATCAGCTTAAGGAGATTTTGGGCTGAGACGATGGGGTTTTCTAAATATACAATCATGTCATCTGCAAACAGGGACAATTTGACTTCCTCTTTTCCTAGTTGAATACCCTTTATTTCTTTCTGCTGCCTGATTGCCCTGGCCAGAACTTCCAACACTATGTTGAATAGGAGTGGTTCTAGAGGGCATCCCTGTCTTGTGCCAGTTTTCAAAAGGAATGCTTCCATTTTTTGCCCATTCAGTATGATATTGGCTGTGGGTTTGTCATAAATAGCTCTTATTATTTTGAGATACATCCCAACAATACCGAATTTATTGAGAATTTTTAGTATGAAAGGCTGTTGAATTTTGTCAAAGGCCTTTTCTGCATCTATTGAGATAATCATGTTGTTTTTTGTCTTTCGTTCTGTTTATATGATGGATTACATTTATTGATATACATATGTTGAACCAGCCTTGCATCCCAGGGATGAAGCCCACTTGATCATGGTGGATAAGCTTTTGATTTGCTGCCGGAATTGGTTCACCAGTATTTTATTGAGGATTTTTGCATCTATGTTCATTAGGGATATTGATCTAAAATTCTCTTTCTTTGGTGTGTCTCTGCCAGGCTTTGGTATCAGGATGATGCTGTGCCACATTTTCTTAATCCAGTCTATCATTGATGGACATTTGGGTTGGTTCCAAGTCTTTGCTATTGCAAATAGTGTCGCAATAAACATACATGTGCATGTGTCTTTATAGCAGCATGATTTATAATCCTTTGGGTATATACCCAGTAATGGGGTGGCTGGGTCAAATGGTATTTGTAGTTCTAGATCCTTGAGGAATCGCCACACTGTCTTCCACAATGGTTGAACTAGTTTACAGTCCCACCAACAGTGCAAAAGTGTTCCTATTTCTCCACATCCTCTCCAGCACCTGTTGTTTCCTGACATTTTAATGATTGCCATTCTAACTGGTGTGAGATGGTATCTCACTATGGTTTTGATTTGCATTTGTCTGATGGCCAGTGATGATGGGCATTTTTTCATGTGTTTGTTGGCTGCATAAATGTCTTCTTTTGAGAAATGTCTGTTCATATCCTTCGCCCACTTTTTAATAAGGTTGTTTTTTTCTTGTAAATTTAAGTTCTTTGTAGATTCTGGATATTAGCCCTTTGTCAGATAAGTAGATTGCAAAATTTTTCTCCCATTCTGTAGGTTTCCTGTTCACTCTGATGGTCGTTTCTTTTGCTGTGCAGAAGCTCTTTAGTGTAATTAGATCCCATTTCTGTATTTTGACTTTGGTTGCCATTGCTTTTGGTGTTTTAGTCATGAAGCACTTGCCCATGCCTATGTCCTGAATGGTATTGCCTAGATTTTCTTCTAGGGTTTTAATGGTTTTAGGTCTAACATTTGAGTCTTTAATTCATCTTGAATTAATCTTTGTACAAGGTGTAAGGAAGGGATCCAGTTTTAGCTTTCTGCATATGGCTAGCCAGTTTTCGCAGCACCATTTATTAAATAGGGAATCCTTTCCCCATTTCTTGTTTTTGTCAGGTTTGTCAAAGATCAGATGGTTGTAGATACGTGGTACTATTTCCCAGGTCTCTGTTCTGTTCCATTTGTCTATACCTCTGTTTTGGTACCAGTACTGTGCTGTTTTGGTTACTGTAGCCTTGTAGTATAGTTTGACATCAGGTAGTGTGATGCCTCCAGCTTCGTTCATTTTGCTTAGGATTGTCTTAGCAAGGCAGGCTCTTTTTTGGTTCCATATGAAGTTTAAAGTAGTTTTTTCCAATTATGTGAAGAAAGTCATTTGTAGCTTGATGGGGATGGCATTGAATCTACAAATGACCTTGGGCAGTATGGCCATTTTCACAATATTGATTCTTCATATCCATGAGCATGAAATGTTCTTCCATTTGTGTCCTCTTTTATTTCGTTGAGCAGTGGTTTGTAGTTCTTCTTGAAGAGGTCCTTCACATCCCTTGTAAGTGGGATTCCTAGGTGTTTTATTCTCTTTGTAGTAATTATGAATGGGAGTTCACTCATGATTTGGCTCTCTGTCTGTTATTGGTGTATAGGAATGCTTGTGATTTTTGCACATTGATTTTGTATCCTGAGACTTTGCTGAGGTTGCTTATCAGCTTAAGGAGATTTTGAGCTGAGATGATGGGGTTTTCTAAATATATAATCATGTCATCTGCAAACAGGGACAATTTGACTTCTTCTTTTCCTAATTGAACACCTTTTATTTCTTTCTCCTGCCTGATTGCCCTGGCCAGAACTTCCAACACTATGTTGAACAGGAGTGGTTCTAGAGGGCATCCCTGTCTTGTGCCAGTTTTCAAAGGGAATGCTTCTGGTTTTTGCCCATTCGGTATGATATTTTCTGTGAGTTTCCATAAATGGCTCTTATTATTTGGAGATATGTCCCATCAATACCTAGTTTATTGAGAGTTTTTAGCATGAAGGGCTGCACTTAACATAACATTTTTAAGGTTCATGCATGTTGCGTTATGTATCAGTCTTTCTCTTTCTTTCTTTCTTTCTTTCTTTCTTT